>NC_090319.1:91948055-92583383 GCF_040869045.1 Eurosta solidaginis | reverse complement strand
TTCCGGGCTACGTACGTGCTTTGAACGTCGGTGAGTTTTCGTTTACATTGCACATTCATAAGATAGGTCGTGTCAGCTGACACGTTTTTGTACGTACATGCGTTCGTGGGTAACTGCGGCTTAACTGCAGCTTTACATCTATGATTCAAGGTTCTCTGTACAGGATTTAAATACGTACGTATTAAACTTTTGTCTGATCATATTATTTTTAAACACGAACACATTTAAACGCCAATTAAGTAAAAAAATATTAATTTTTACTATATGCATATTTTCTGTCAGTGTAGTATACGTTAAGGACACACTGAACTGAGATAGGGTTTCCTAATTATATCTGATATGGAAAAAGTAAAGTAAAGATTTAAATATTTATAAATAAATTGAACTTACGAAATTCCAGAAGTACCGTTTGCAAAAGTCACCTGCAAAAACGTATGAAATTTTCATGCAAAGGGAGGGTATCATGCATTAGGGTCTTCACATGCAAGTTAAAACAAGTGATTGCGCTTGAGTGTGTATTGTATGTATGTATATAATATAACCCAGTTAGAACGCTACTTGATATATAATGCGTTAAACTATCCGTAGTGCTACAAAAACTATGCGTGAGAAATTCAAAAAGTTTCCATCAGTTTGTTAAGGCTCAGTGACAAATCCTGACGTATATTTTTCTATACATGTGAGCAGCCTTCTCTTTTATGTTCACTAAATTTTGCTATTAAGCGTTCATATATTTTTCTCTTTTCAATATGCTATTCATATGCCATATATAACATGATTTATACAGCAACGAATGTCATAAAGCTATGCGTTAGCGTTATGGCATAAATAACATATTATCTAGCTGTTGTAATTATCTGATATTCCTAATGCATATATAATGAAGTAAATAACAAATTATCTAGCTGTTATACTTATCCCATAGTCCTAACGCATCTATAACGAAAAAAATAACACTTAAATTTTTTATACCATAAAATTTTTATTAAAATTAATATTTATTTAAAAATTTGGAATACATTATTATTTTATTTTGTAATATATTTCTGTTCTTTATTATATTAAGTTATAATGTTTGATTACGATGGGGGTTTGGGACGATGGGGATTCGCTCGCACGTAACACCAAAAAAGAAATGTAAAAGAAAAGGGACTAGTTAGTGACTTATTAAAAACCAACACTTTCACTAATCTAATTAACAACAAACTTTCTTTATTCAATAATTCAAAGTAAATGGAAAAATTAAATTACGAAGTATTTCGGAAATCACTTTAATTTAATGGTTTGGAATTCGCACTTGAAACAATGAATGCTTACCTTCGGTGTGGTTGCTGGAGCTCACTTGCTGATGTTCAAAAGAAAAGTGAAAGTGAAAAAGAAAGAAAGAGTCCATGGCACCCGCCGATTGCTAACTTTCGTCGAGTTTTCCCCTACTCAATTAGTTCTCGGCTGTGCAAGGACAGTTACCGGTAATGGTTAAGTATACGGGCCGTATTAGGGTGAACTAAAAGTTAATTTAAAAATATTTAGGCTGGTGGCCTAAACAATGTTATAATAAAGAAAAGTAAGTAATAACTAAAATCATTAATTGTTGTTTCGTTTAATACAAGATTAGTATTTAATTTATTAAATATAAAAAGGAATATTTTATTTTATTATATTATAAAAGCAATATTTTAATAAATTTTTGCATTTCTATATATTTAGTACATTAAAAAAATTAAGTTAATTGGATGAAAATGGACAGTTAGGGAGGAACATTTTAAATAGCACAGTACTTTATTAAATTCATAGTTTAGTAGTTATTAAGATTTAATAATTATAGGAAATTTTTTTTTAAATGCGGTTAGCATTACTTAGTTTATTAACAAGTCTAATCTTTGGCACTTAACGTAGTATTAAATACGATATATTAGAGTTAGGTAAAATATATTTAATTAATTGGGTTGTTATTAATAAAATTAAAAAAAATTTAAAATAAGTTATGATATACTTTCCAATTGTAACGTAAGTTAATTAATAATTAAGTGCAAGTCAACTTAATTAATTAAGTCATATTTATAAAAAGTAATTAATTATGACATCGTATCAAAAATTTTATATTTTAGAAGTTATAAGCTAGTTAAATTAATTATCTTATCTTTGTGTGAATTTATTAGTTTTCAATAACAATTTTTAAAAATAGTTTTCAATAATAATTTTTAAAAATAGTTTTCAATAAGAATTTTTAAAAATATTCAAGTATGAAACTCAAATTTTTATTTATAGTTTGCAAGTACAGATTTTAATTGAGCTTCAAAATATAATATAATTAGTTGATTAATTATGAAAATCAAATTATAATTTACCGTTCAATGTTAATATAATTAATTACACTTTGGTTTTTAATAAAGTTTCAGAGATAAGATGATTAATTGATTAAGCTATTTTTTATGAAATTAACAATATTTAATATTATAGTAAAATTAAGTTTACATTTTCAAAGTTAATAAATAAATTATTAAAGTTAATAAATAATCTGTTAAATTATTTACATTATGTTTTAAATATATAGCAATTTGGTACTAAAAAGGTTTGAAAGTCAAAATTGATTAATTACGTTAGAATTATGAAGAAATTAATTATTTAAGTTATCAACTAATAAAATGGGTTATAAATTAATTAATTCATTCAAAAAACAAACATTTTAAAGCCAAGTACGAAAACAAATAATAAAGTTAAACAGGTAATTAATTGATGATAAATTAGTCTAAAGCCTTTACGAAAGAAACGTTCACTCGTTGGCAGCAGCTCGGCGAAGAAATAATTGCTTTTGTCGCCACCTGTTGTGGCTCAGTTCTATGCATTTTCTCAAGGCTTTGTCAAAGGCAGGGCGTCCTTCCAATTGAAATACGTCTACAAAAATATATAAAGAAAGAAATAGAGTAGACTCATAATAAAATACAGTGCCACACATAAGTATTGGAAAATGAACTTTTTGCACTATTCACCAGGTTTTGCTTTTTCAAATTATTTTCGCCCGTGTTTATAAAAAAATGTGCCAATATACACGTAATATCTTAATATTAATTATAATTTTTCACGGAAGCAAAACTTGATGAAAACTGCAAAAATTCTGTGCCAACACTATGCCCGGTACTGTATACTTCTGAAAGAAAAAATATGAGAATGGAATTGTGATTAAAAGGATAATATATAAGGCACATATCGTCGTCTTAGAGTGTACAAACAAATGATATTGAGAGTAAACTAAATATTAAGTTAGTTACACAAAATGTGATGAAATTATGTTACTACTTCCAGGACACAGCGCCTTCAAGTGGCAACAATAATTAAAGGAATGATTACAAAAAAGTAACGAATTTAGCTGCCTTACATCAAAAACCGACGATATGAATCTTAACATACAAAAATACCAAATAAAATTTCGTTAACAAGCATCAACTTATTAACCGCTCTTTTTTGCTTTCTGCCGTCTAGGTTAAATAAAATTATGACATCGTCTGAAATTATTTTTCGGAACACCTGGTCGATTGTTGAATTTTCTCCTTTAACTTTATACAAATATATTTTCTGTGAATTTTGAAAATTTTAAATATTTTATTCAACAAAGGTCTACTAAAGCTACCGTTTCGTTTGCATATTCTTTTGACTTCAATTTGTCTTCGAAATCAAGTAACGCGTCTATAGTGGAAATAGGCAATAGAGCCGCTATCTCGATTTGAATAGTATTTTCGACTTCTCCCACCAAACGGCCCACAGAATGTCGTAGCTTCGCCAAAATCACTTTGCATTCCCGCAGTGATTGACTTTGTGCCATTATGGCAGATCTATCATGGATCTAATGCAAAAATGTGAGTGTGCGGTATGAAATGTGCATATATACTCTGTTTCATTTTTATAACCGCGCCAGAATATGCATGTTTTAAACATTTATATAATTTCCTTTTAACTACAATATTTTTCTCATAGAAATCTTAGTTGAAATCGGTATAAATCTATGTTGTAAGTTTTTTGTGTATATTTTAAAACTTCTGGAAAATTTGTAAACATTTTTGAAAAACTTTCAAACCTCTCAAATAAAAAATCTGAAAATAGGGGTTGCAGCCCATTCTTCTATTATAACAAGGAGCAAGTTTCAAGTGGTTTAATAGTCTCCTTGAATTTTTTTGTGACATTTCCGCCATAAAACGCAATTTTATATATAAAAATGGATGATTTCTGAAAAAAAAAAATTGTCAAAATTCATGGAGATTATTAAACCACATGAAACTTGCACCTTGTTATAATAGAAGAATGGGCTGCAACCCCTATTTTCAGATTTTTTATTTGAGAGGTTTGAAAGTTTTTCAAAAATGTTTACAAATTTTCCAGAAGTTTTAAAATATACACAAAAAACTTACAACATAGATTTATATCGTGGTCTATACAATCCTTCAAAACAAATATTCCTGAGTATAACAGGAACTGTCTGAATTCAGTCGATTTCCATTTACCGAGGTCATCTAAACTTCTGCAAGATCTACCAAACTCTGAAGGAATAATAGTGGAGACGAAATTAATTTTTTCATTCATTTTTGTCACATTTCCCTTCTGAACAAATAATGACAACAGTTTTTTCGTTACACCCAAGTCAATAAGGTGCATTGGGTCAAGAGGGAATTGTGACACCATCCCGAAATCGTGTATTTCTAAAATATTTGGTTGTTCTCTAGAGGATAAGCTGTGATGATCTACATCAAGTCTATCTTTAAAAAAGGAATTTGTTCGCAACTCATGAACTTGTTTTGAATAACTCATTCGACGTTTGTCACGTTTTCCTACTTGTACACACTTGGGGCAGCCTCTATAACCATTATGACTTTGAGTGCTAGTTACGAAAGACCGAGCAGGCGAATCACAAGTGAATAAACGTACTTTGAAGTTCTTTACGACTTGAGTTGTACCGACTTTAAGTCCTACTTCTCGCAATAAAGTCACTTCCTCGCAAAAATCCTTCATGAAGTCATTGATGTTCCATGGCTTCTCAGTCCCACAAAAACTCGCAATTATAAAAGGACTTTCTTGTGGATATCCGACTATTGCGCCTAAAATTGTCCACAAAACTTTATTGGAAATTTTATATAGTCTAAGCCCATCAATGCCTACATCTATTTCAACTTCACTATCAGCTCAAGAAAATTTAAATGCTTTTTATTAAAGTGCGATTGTATCCCAACATAAATGAATTCACCACTTGGAATGGACTGAATGTCTACTTTTTCTTTTCCTGTTCCGAGAAGCGTTTTGGCACAAAGAGGTAAGTTCTTAATGCCAGCGCCTGTCAAGGATTTCAACAAATCAGTCACCGCGTTCTGTGAAACGCTGTTCCTTATTGCCCACTGCTTAATCGCAACAGAGGTAGCATTTATGTTTGGAGGCGCACTTATATTAAGCTGTTCTCTTTCACTGCACAAACTAACACTTTCCCGGCTCCCCTCTGAGCAACAAAGACACTACTTCAACACTTTCCGCATTTCTAACGTCGGGAATTACATCACCTGCGCGTGCAAATTCCCCTATCCTAGGATATTTTTCCGCACTAACCTCAACATTTTTTTTTTCGTTCAATAAGGCGTTTCGAAATGACCGCATTTTTATTTTGGCACTAAATACAATTTTTAAATCACTCAAATATTAAATTTATAGGTTTACTTGCCTGTTTTCTCCACTTCTGAGGTGTTTTTCCCGAATTTTTTGTTCGTCCGCACAATTTACTGCAGCTAATTTTTAAAGATTTTCACAATATAAATTAGTGATGTCAATTCTTACTTAGATACGTGTAAAGCAAGAGTCTTTAAAAGTAACCGGGTTTGACATCCAGCTAATGACCATTTCACCCGAATACATTTTTTGGTAGATTTTTTTAAGTTTTACGTTTCCCTTTGATTCAATCAAAGTAAAAAAGCAATTGATGTTTAAACGTCATAAAATCGACCAAAAAATTGGCTTTGGGTAAAAAAGTCGGTATCGAAATACACGTTTTGACCTCGGTATCAATAATACCAAAGCGGGAATTCAAAATATTGCTTCTGTCAAAATAATGTGACATGAAATTCGTCAATTCCAACGCTAGAAAATTATTATTTTGATATAATAAACACAATTTAACTATTTTTTAAGGTTTTCACTAACTTTTTTTGTGAAATTTCAACGAAAATACCGCGTTTTCTGCTAATATTCAAGTAGGTAATGAGGTGAATTACCTACCACCAGCTTGACAATTTCTCTTGCTGTCCGTCTTTGGTTATTCTCTACAGATATACGTCTCTGATTCCAACATTTTTTTCTACTGTCTTGTACAAACACCTGGGTTTATTATATAATTATTACAGGATTTTTTCACATAAACGATAAAATGCGGAGTTAAAAATGTTGATTGAAATAAGTAAAATTTTGCAAACATTGATGACGCATTACACATTGGTTATTTTCTGGCATCGGATCAACAATAATAACAACGAAACGCTGCATCCAATACGTGCCCGAAATTTTTTTTGCGTTTTTTGAAGTTGTACCCTAAAGTAAAACATCACCTTCCATACGGTTTTTTGGCATAACCGGTTACTTTGGTTTATTATACAAAGCGAACATGGCAATACCGACAGCGTGACATAATTTTTTTTTGATCTGGCAAGAAAGCAAAACAAATGAGTGGGAACGCATTAGCTAGACAATAATGCAAAAATGATACCTCTCTTTCCCTCTCTGACATTCAGCCAGAACCATGGCGGAACCATACAAGATGGTAGCATGGTGACATAGCTACAAACATAAATAAAAGTTCCACGTACTTTGTTTTTGTCAATCGATGGACTAATGTCAAAATCGTAATGCGCCGGAAGTTGATGTAGCAAATCCCATTAAAAAAATACAAATCAGCGGTCACCGTGGCATAGTTCCGCCATAGCCAGAACAAACTTTTTTGTTGTAGAGGAGATGACAGCCGAAGATTTTGCATTTGTATATGTGAATGCGTTAGGCAGTTTTTGCTGGGAAAATTTACAGTATATAAGTTTTGAAAAATTAGGAAACTATTGAAAGCGATTTAGAAATGTCAAATTATTGGAAAACCGAAATATGTCTATACTTATGTGCTTATATGTATGTATGTATGTTCCACGTTGCAGCTGCAGTTATAGTTGCACCAATTCTCGATTTGAAGCCATATAATACTTGGACACACCGAAGAAACGCCAGTTTGTACTGTTGTAGTCCGCCAGATAAATGTTACTGCACGTTCTGCTTACAATACTTGGACTCACCAAAACGCATTCAATAATTTGCATATGTACGCGCAAGTTAAGTATGTACTTTCGATTTTAAATAAAACAATATACTTTATTTGTATCTATATGTACTTTAATGAATTCTAAACTGAAGTTCATATGCTTCAGTGTAATAGAAGACTAACTTATTTCTATGCTTAATCGTCTATTTATATGCTCTGGTTTCTTTTGTTTAGTGGCTGCTGATAATGTTCAAACAAGGATCTTGCTGATAATGTTTAAGTAGAAATCTTATCTATGCTTACAATGGTTGAATAGGAATCTTTTGTTCGCTGATAATATTTTATTTGGTTTTGTTTATGTTTGTATTTGGTTTATGTTTAAATAGAAATCTTATCTTTGCTTACAATGTTTTGATTTCTGATAATGGTTAATATATAGATAGACAATGTTTAAAGAGGACCATACTTTTTATGTAAACTACTGATTCTATATCATACATGGGATGATGTTATCGGTACAGTAGTGTATTTTCTGTTGCACTAACTCTCCTCCCTCTTAAAATTAAATGTCCTCATTTACAATTTGGACTCTAGTAATTTTTGTTTTCTTTCTTCATGGTCTTTTTGACATTTTATTAGTGCTCTTTGATAAAGTATATTCCTTCTCCTTACTCTAAATTCTAATAATAGTTTGGTTATTGTGATTAATAGGGTTATAATTAATATAGTTATAAATGTAGTCTTGATTGGATTTTGTTCAATTGGTACAAATATGGATAATATTTCGTCTAGATTATTGAACTTGTATTCTGATTGAGATTCTAAGTATTCTAATATATCTAGATTTTCTTTATGCTTTTTATGGAGTATTTTTACCATAGTTTCCCTAATGTTTATATACACTTCGTTATTTAATGTTATATTGGTTTTGAAATAAATTGAAAAATCTCCATCTAAAATCTCGTTGTTTAATATATTCAATCCGCTAATATAATGTTTCCGTTACCATAATTAATAAAGGGTGGATTCTTTTCTTTTATCATTTTACATTGAGCATTATTTTTCTCTAATATTTGTATTGTACATCCGTCCTTTTTATTCTGCTTACTTATAGTTTGATCTATAAAATCTTTACATTTATTGATTCTTACGTATTGATTTCCTTTACATAAAGCAATATTTTTATCCATAACTAATTTTCCTTTTTTTGAAGCTAATGAGTGGATGTAGAATTGTTCACATTTTTCTTTGATTTTTGGGTATTTGTAAACTGTTACAAAGTTTTGTTTGAATTTAACAATTTTAATTTCTGCATATTCTAAAATATTTATGGTTAAAACATTTGTTTTTTCTTTCGCAATGATTTCTGTAATTTCTTCTAAGTCCAATGAAGTTGACAGGAAGTTGTTATTTTTTGCTAAATTAATTGTAGTTAGGAGAGTATTAAGTTCATTGTAGACTTCTGTGAGTATTAATTTTTCAGAGAAATCCTTGGGGTTTAATTTGTTTAACATTTTTTCGAAATTACTATTTATTATTTTTTGTTTATTGTGTCCCTCAATTAGTTGATTGATTCTTGTCTGTATCTCTACTTCATCATCGTGGTCTGGTGTACCTGTTATCCATTTTAATATTGTCCCTAAAGCGTTTAATCCTCTTTTAAATCTATTAACTGGATTAATCTGTTTTATTAATATTTCAGTTTTTCGGTGTAATATTTTCACTTCAGGATTTGAATTATATTTTGAGTTTAATATATTTTGGTAAGGTGTTAATATTCTAGTTAAATTTGTAATATGATATAAATAATCATAGCTATCAAATATAAAAGCTGGATTCGTTTCTATTAATATATAATCTTTTCCTTTCAGGTCTGTAATACTTGTGTCTGAACTAATTCTGTTTATGCACAGCAAGATTATTATTATTGTGAGATTCATTTCTAGTTCGTACGGATGTTATCTTTGTGTATTATTCTTTTATCAGTTGTTGTGACTGGTTTACCGTTATCCTGTTCAATTATTTTTTCATAAATCTATCGTGTTTTTTATTTCTTCGGCTTCTCTTAACGTAAATAATATCACCTTTCTCGTAAATAATTTGTTTGTTCGGTGCCTTCTGTTGGGTGATATCTCTTTCTTGCTTATAACGAATTCTGTTTCTGATGACTGTATAGTCGTATCCTCCCCTGTTGAAAAAAACGTCCTCGGGTTTATGTCCTGTGACCGAGTGAATGGTTTTATTGTACTGTCGTACTGCTTCGAATATTACCTCTTCGTGTTTACCTTTGGTTTCCTTTACTAGTAAGTTAGTTAGCTCCACTATTGTGCTGTGCGTCCGCTCTACTTGACCGTTCGTTGTCGAATGTTGTGGTGGCACTGCTGTGTGCTGTATATGTAGTCGATCGTATAAGGATTTTGCTACTACATTAACATATGTCGGGTCGTTATCAGTTGTTAAGTTCGTTGCGTATGGGAATATTTGGGATAGTATTTCATTCAAATATATGTATGAGTTTTTCTTATCTGGTATTTTTCTTATATAGCAGAATTTTGAGTATCTATCTACTGTAGTTATATATATTTGGTTGTCCAAAAAAAATGTATCCATGTGCAGATGTGTACCTACTTCATTTGGTATTGGTGTTTTTCCGTAAAGTAATTTATTAGGACGTCTGTCGTATTTACATTTTTTACATATCTCACATATTTGTGCTGCCTTCTTTGCCATATCTCGCATGTTAGGCCAGTAATAGCTCTCAGACAGTTCTTTTATATTATTTCTATAATTTCTATGTGCTCTTCTGTGTATTTGTTCAACTATCTCATTCTGTTCATTTTCGTCAGTGATGTCTCTGACTAATGCATTTGTTATTACAAAAGTAGTGGTTGGGAAAGTTTGTACTAGTGTAGTTTTTATTTTGTATAGAATTTCTTCGGTAGTGATTATGGCGTTAATATTGTTTGGGTGTAGTACGCCTTTAATATCACTTATCAATTGTTCTATAGTTGTGAAGTATATGGTATGTCTAAATTTTCCGAATATATTTTTACTTTCTATTCTTACTAATCCATTGTTAGTTTGGATAATAATTTGATTATTAAAATGGTTTAAGCTAGTGCCTACCCTTCTTATGGTTTCAGTGGGTGAGCTGAGTTGAGAGTGCTGCGATTCTGAGTCGGTTAATTGATTAATTTGTTGCCGACTTAGTGCATCCGCAACGATGTTTTGAGAACCTGGTTTGTATACCAATTTGGCACCGTATTCTTCTATTTGGTTTTTCCACCTTTTTAGTTTATTATTAGGGTTCTTCTCTGAAATAGAGTAGGTTAAGGACTGATGATCCGTATAGATTGTAAGGTCTGATCGTCCATATAAATAGTTTCTGAGTTTTTGTAGTGCCCAAATTATGGCTAATAACTCTTTTTCGTTTGTGCTATATTTTTGTTCCGTCTCGCTTAGTGTTCTGGATATAAAGCAAATGGGATTTCTACCTTGGGATAACACAGCTCCTATGGCAAAGTTACTTGCGTCCGTGGTTAAATCAAAGGGTTTATTGAAATCGGGTTGAAAGAGTTCGACTTGTGCCTGTAATTCCTTTTTTAATATATTCGTCGCTTTTATGGCTTCCTCATCTAATTTTATTTGCATTCTTTCACTTTGCTTTTTCTTTACGATACCGTTTTCTCCTCTTAAAAACAATGTTAGGGGTTTGGTAATCTTGGCGTAGTCTTTGATGAATTTTCTATAATATCCTGCTAGCCCTAAAAAGATCTTAATTCTTTCAGATTCATAGGCACAGGGTAGTTTTTTATGGTCTAAATTTTTTGTGGGTCTACAGTTATTCTGTTATGTTTAATAATATGTCCTAAATATTCAGTGCTGTCTTTGAAAAAATGAGATTTTTAATATGAAATCTTCATATTTGCTTGACGCAGTGCATTTATAACAATTCTTATGTGTTTCATATGTTCATCATGTGAGGATGAATATATTAACACATCGTCTATATATACATGTACGAATTTTCCTATGTAATTTCTTAATATGTCATCTACGCATCTTTGAAATATTGAAGGTGCATTCTTTAGTCCAAACGGCAGCCTTAAGAATTCATATTTTGCTCCGTTTATGCTAAAGGCTGTCTTTTCTGTGTCTGACTCCTTGATTTTTATCTGATGGAAACCTGCTTCCAAATCTAGGGTTGTAAAAACAGTTGCTTTACCTAAATTCTGTATTGTCATGTTGACATCAGGTATGGGATATCTATCGGTAATGGTTTCGCTATTCAATTTCTGGAAGTCTATGACCATTCTTCTCTTAGGGTTTCCTAACTCGTCAGTTCCTTTCTTTGGTACAGTCCAAACGGGTGAGTTATAGGGACTCTTACTGGGTTTAATTATATTATTCTCTAGCATTTTATTTATTTCTTTATTTATGAAATTATTGTCTGAAAAGGGGTAAGGGTACTGTTTCGTCCATATTGGCTCTTCAGTTTTAGTGCGAATCGTGGCTTCAATTGTTGTTGTAAATGGTAAAATAGGATTTGTTTCCTCATTAATTCTCATAATTTCTTCAACCTCTTTTTTATATTTGCTCTCATCTATTGTGAAATTTACTTGACTGACATCCATTTCTTTTTTCTTCTGCTCTGTTCTCCTGACATACATCATTTTATATTCGAACAGATCTATCTTAGCCTTCATTTCTCTCAAGGATTGTTCTCCTAATATCATATCAAATTCTTTTAATTCTTCGATTTCAAAAAATACTAATTCTTGTCCTAGCATTCTTATCTTCTTAGCTGAGTTTATTGTGTTTGAACCATTCAGAGTTCTACTAACAAATTGTTTAACTGGAAAGGTCTTTCCATTTGGAATATTTTTCCTAATATAATTTAATGTCGAGCCTGTGTCTATTAAAACTAAAAGTTTTTTATTATCATGTAAAATAATCTGAAGACACGGCAGATTATTTACTCGTCTAAAAAAGTAGCTCTATTTTCAAATTCACTTTCATCTATATTTACCTTTAATGACTGATCACTATTATTATCCGTTATTTGATTGATCCTTTGTAGTTTCTGCGGTACTATATTATATCTTGATGACGTTGGTTGGTGGTTTCGTTTAAATGGTTCTCCTCTATTGGGATTAAAAGGTGCATATCCTGCTCTTTGTCGTTCATAGTTGTTTCTGAAAGGATTCTGTTGATACGATTGCTGTTGTTGATGCTGATTATTCGTGGATTGCCGGAATCTTCCTATTGATGTATCCACGTCCATTGGTGTCGGGTTTGATCTTCCCATATGGGGAATAGGTTGAACTCCTGGTTGATACCTCCTTTCATTTTGTGGCTGTTTAGGGTAGTTATACGCTTCTCGTCGTATCGGATTATTCTGCCTTTTATAAAGAATCTCCGTGGCAATTGCGTATGCACTTTCTAAATCTCTTGGTTTTGCTGCATATAATGTGTGTTTAGTAAATTCATCATTTATGCCATTGCGGAAGCAATCTATCGCCATTTCTTTTGTGACCTGCTGTAGAGAGTGAGTATTCCCTGGGTAATCAATTTCACATTTAGTCATTGCTAAATTAAAGATTTGACAGATCTTGCTGTGGAATTCGGATAGCGTCTGTTTTCCTTGTATTTGTCTTTTCATTTCCTCTATGAGGGCGTTATAGCTTCTAGTATCGGCGTAGCTGTAATCTAGGCGATTGAGTATTGCTTGTAAGTGGAACACTGTGCCATGATTCTGTAGAAGAGTTGCTGGTTCTCCTTCGATCTTCGTGTGACGTATTATAAATAATGCATCGTAATATGGTTTGGTATTAATAAAGGCTTCTATGGGACTCATTGCTGATATAATGGTTGCCCTCCATGTCCTGTATTTGGATGTGTCTCCGTTGAACACTGGTAGCCGTTCGAATAGTCTCAGATTTATTTCATTTGCATTGTTTATCCTGGGACTTATCGGTTGGAATTCTTCGATATTAGGTACTTGCGCTTGCCGCAGCTGGGCTAATTGTGCTTCTATAGCGGCATGAGCTTGTTCCAAGGTTACTAACCTTGCTTCCATAATGATTCCCCTGCTTTGGTCAAACACTTGTAATCGTTTTTTGCGGAAGAGGTCCAGTTTTATTTTCTGGTTCTCCTTGTCCTCTTTTTCAGGACGTGTGGAATTTGATTTTTTAGGAGTTCCTTTTATTATTCACTTATTCACATATTGAGCCCCCAGTTAAGTATGTACTTTCGATTTTAAATAAAACAATATACTTTATTTGTATCTATATGTACTTTAATGAATTCTAAACTGAAGTTCATATGCTTCAGTGTAATAGAAGACTAACTTATTTCTATGCTTAATCGTCTATTTATATGCTCTGGTTTCTTTTGTTTAGTGGCTGCTGATAATGTTCAAAAAAGGATCTTGCTGATAATGTTTAAGTAGAAATCTTATCTATGCTTACAATGGTTGAATATGAATCTTTTGTTCGCTGATAATATTTTATTTGGTTTTGTTTATGTTTTGTTTATGTTTGTATTTGGTTTATGTTTAAATAGAAATCTTATCTTTGCTTACAATGTTTTGGTTTCTGATAATGGTTAATAGATAGATAGACAATGTTTAAAGAGGACCATACTTTTTATGTAAACTACTGATTCTATATCATACATGGGATGATGTTATCGGTACAGTAGTGTATTTTCTGTTGCACTAACTCGCATGTACCCTTATTGCCAGCGAACGTTGTATTGAAACTGTATTCGCATGTATGTGTTAGCGTGGCGTGTTTATAACAGGACTTAGGGGCCCGTTATTGGGACCCGTTATGTATATGAAATGGAATGTAGGCACATGGACTACCGTTTTTTTCTTTTTGAAAATACCAATTTTCCACGTTTAACTAAAATCGTTTCAACTATTTAAGATAGTGCTCCTGGCAGGATCGCCATGTAATTATACTTCCCTCCAACACCGGTTAATTATACAAACTCCTGTCACACACATATATACATACCGATGTATTAAAATACCCAGTTGGAAATGGTAATGTTTGGTAATGCATAAGGTAATCTATCACGTGCACTATGTACGCATTACAGCATTCATGACTCCTAACACAGCACGTGTCCTACGAAAGTAATGTGTCGCTTAAAAGGCAAAGCGACACATTACCGTTTCGTATAGGAATTCATGTATGAATTGGTGTTCATTACAAGAAGCATTCCAAATTAATGCGTATATTTCACTTCTTTACATGCCAAATAAAAATAGGGGTATTCAGTTCAAGTGCGGCACTTACAAATTCGATATTAACTAAAATTTCATTTTAGCGGGAGTTAAACGATGTATCCAGTTAACAAATACCGAATTACCAAGTCACCGAAGTTGAGCTGAATATACCAAATAAGTTTTTTAAGAATATTTGAATTTTATTGAATAGAAAAATATACATTTATTCATTCATACGTTTTCTCGTATATTTTTATCACCTTGTAATTTCTTGTTTTTTTTTTAATAATACATTGTTTTTTAAAGTAGCGTCCTTTTACTAGCTTTATTGCAGTGCGAACATCGTTTTCATAAGTTTTCTGATCATATCCCTCCTTCTGAAGACAACCTAGAAATAATATATAAAAAAAAATAATAATAATATAAATAAACAAAAAATAAAAAAAACGAAATAAAATAAATAAGGTAAAATAAAATAAAATGAAATGAAATGAAATAAAATAAAATAAAATAAAATAAAATGAAATAAAATAAAATAAAATAAAATAAAATTAAATTAAATAAAGTGAAATAAAATAAATTAAAGTAAAGTAAAATAAAGTGAAATAAAATAAATTAACAATTGTTTTTGTTTTTATCGGCCTATTGATAAATCATTCAAGGTTCGAATCGAGCTCAAGGCCAGAACAATAATTTTTTTCTAATGATAATTATTGTTATTTTTTAATTTTTCTAAATTTGAAAAATTGTATTTTGTTTTTGGAATAGTAAGTAGAAAATTGTTCAGACAACCTGCCATAGCTGCGCAGATAGATCCATTTCGAAGGGTGCTAAGCCTTCATCATCAGTACGCTTTAGGCATGCTGCGCTAACCATTTAGCTATACAGCGGTGGTGTGTTTGACTGGCAAATTTTGCTACTTCTATTCCTTTTTACCAACTTTATTTATTCAGTGTTGCGCCATCTGGTGCAAATCACTGATAATGCTGGATTTTTGTTTATTGTCAATTACTTTGTTTGACATTCCCAAGTGCTCATGGTTTATTAACAATTGTTTTTGTTTTTATCGGCCTATTGATAAATCATTCAAGGTTCGAATCGAGCTCAAGGCCAGAACAATAATTTTTTTCTAATGATAATTATTGTTATTTTTTAATTTTTCTAAATTTGAAAAATTGTATTTTGTTTTTGGAATAGTAAGTAGAAAATTGTTCAGACAACCTGCCATAGCTGCGCAGATAGATCCATTTCGAAGGGTGCTAAGCCTTCATCATCAGTACGCTTTAGGCATGCTGCGCTAACCATTTAGCTATACAGCGGTGGTGTGTTTGACTGGCAAATTTTGCTACTTCTATTCCTTTTTACCAACTATATTTATTCAGTGTTGCGCCATCTGGTGCAAATCACTGATAATGCTCATGCCAACCCACGTTCCGCTGCCACAGCCGTTGTAGCAATAATTTAGCGGAAACCATAGCGCTACAAAGCAAACCGAAAGGGTCAAATATTGACATTAATACGCTAAGCATTTCCCCCTTTGTGGGTTTACGCATACCATCTAGTACCGCCTTTGGTACCCTAGCAAACGACAGCTTAGAACAGAAGTAGTCTCTTTTCGGACACCAGTGCATACCAAGTACCTTTTCAGTGGTACCTTCCCCCTTACAGGTGCTAACTTCCCTTTGCGAAAGCGGTGCTGAACTGTCCCCTACAGATTGCATAAGCTCTTCAGAGTTGGAGATTACGTTTCTCAGTTCAAATCCCCCACATGCGTGTATTTCTATCACCTTCTTAGTTACCTCGATAGCTTCCTTAATGTCGTTGAAGCTATCCATATAGTCGTCGACATAGTGGCGTTGAATGATAGCTTCGACTGCCCTCGGAAAGATGTCTCGAAAACTTTCAGCGTTTAGATTCTTAATGTATTGGGCGGAACAGGGCGAACTAATTGACCCAAATATCATAACTCTCATTACATATGTATATATCTGGAGGCTGAAGAGAATTTCCTCCTCTCCATAGAAAACCTTGTGAATTTTGATCGTCGTCGCGAATCAATACCATGTGAAACATTTCACGTATATCTCCACATACGGCTACCTTTCGTAGTCGAAAATTAAATAAAATATTTACCAATGATTTCGGTTGGTATTCAGACGGACCTTTCAACAAAGCACTATTTAGCGACATGTCTTTAATCTTTGCGGCAGCATCAAAAACTAAACGGCGTTTATTTGCTTTGTTTGGGTTGGTTGCTACAAAGTGTGGCAAGTACCATGTACGATCATCAACGTTGTCAATCTCAGACACTGATAACTTTTTTGCATAACCCTTGTAAACGTAATCATCAATTTTTTGTATATACCAATCACGATATTCGGCATCTGCATTCATTTTCGATTCGACTTGTTGTAATCGCTTTACAGCTGTGTCAAAGCTTTGCGGAAAGCTAACATTATCACTGCGCCACAGTAAGCCAGTTTCGTATCTATTGTTTATAAATTTTGTAGTATCCCTGAGCAATTTTTCTGCTCGGATGTCTGCATATGATCGGACTATTGGTACTGATTTCACTTCGAAATTATCAGCAACGAAATACTCGGCGATTTGCTGATTTAGTTCATATAAATTTGTTGCTTCAATGTTTACATGACCCACCATTACATCAGTAGCGCTTTCTTCATTTGATCCAAAAATTGTCCACCCTAATTTGGTTTGATGTGCCGCAAAACCTTCATCAATATTTAAAACGCTAGTCGGTCGAATTAAATGCGTATGTGGCAAGCCTACCAATAACTGTGGAACTGCATTGCAATAATCAAAAATATTTTTATCTCTAAGCTGTTTGTGTTTACGTATAAATTCGCCTAAGTGCAAAGACTGTTCGTGCAAGTACATTTTTTGTTGTTGTTTGTACACCGCTCATTTGGTATTTTGTGGATTCTGAAAAAATATCGCCGATCTCAAATGAAACTCTCTTCGATGGTTCACTCGTCGTTTGATTGCCTATACATTTGAGGCGAAGCATGTCAGTTTTACCCTTCACTCCTATGGCGTTTGCGATACTTTCTTCTATCAATGAGATTTTCGCCCCTTCGTCGATGAATGCAATTACAGTGACTTCGCCCTTTGGCCCTTTTAATTTAACAGGCAAATATTTCAGAAGTGTTTGTTTTGTGTCAGCTGATTTATAAACTGAATGCAGCGAAGTTTGAAATTCACTGACCGTGGCCACTGGCTTGCTATCTTGTTTGCCTTTATTATTTGTATGTGTATTGTTATTAGAATTTTCTTTGTGCAACAATCGGTTGTGGAATTTATCAAGCCTTGCACTCCACATTGTCGTCGTTTTGTGCAACTATATAAATTATGGCCTGGTTGCAAACAAGAGAAACACAAATTGTTTTTCTTCACAACATTCCATCGACACGAATACTCAGCGTCTTTAAACTTTTGACATTTAAACAAATTGTGGGTTTCTGCACACATTGAACACTTTTTATCATCTTTGTTTATAGACAGTACTGGCCTTGTTTGCAGTTTATTTCTGGTAAACGATTGCTCATGTGCAGAAGATTGTTTCACTGGCATAACATCAGTGGCCATTGACACATACAACGCAACTGTTTGAAGCCAGTTCGCAAAATCTCTTACAGATGGGTACGGTTGCTGCAAAGTTAGTATGTGGCGAGTCCACTCTTCTATTTTGCTAAACGGTAGCTTGCTCAGTAACTCATCCAATAAAATTGGATTGTTTAAATGAGGGGCGGCGCCGGAACTTTCAAGGAAAGCCGCTAAATTTGAAACCATTGTACTGAAATTCAGAATGTCAGATATCTTCATGCTACTGATGGTAGGGTATGCACGTGCCTTTGCAATCTGGCTACGAATGAGTAACTCTGGGCGCCCGTAGTGGTGCTCCAAAGTGCTTATTACATTATTTACATTCGCGGGATGTATTAGAAGTGATTCAACTTGTTGGCGCGCTTTAGTTTTAAGCGCTTTCTGTAGACGTAACAAGTTTTCCAAATCTGTGTAGGCACATAACCTAGTGGCTTCCTTATAGGCTACTGAAAACATTGGCCACTCTTCTGGCGAGCCATGGAATTCGGGTAAATCGAGTACTTTGCGTATGGGTGGATGGACCCCAAGGCTTGCTGGCAACTGATTATAATTAACAATTGGATTTATGGATGAAACGTGACTGGAAACGTAAGGAGTTCCAGCTGCGTATACTGATGGCGTGGCTATTGAGGGAGGATTCGAGTTATTGGCAACGTATGGGAAAGTGGGATTGACGAATGTGGTGTTAGGCGGTGTTTACTGAACTGCACTACCGGATGAGGCGACAAAAATGTTTGGGCATATACCAGCATTGGCATGAGTGGTGTTAAATGCAAGGGCATGGGCGGCGTGTGAATAAATTGAATATTGATTTGCATACATACCATTGGCGGCGCTGTTGACGTAAGCGCTGGCAGCATTATTCGTTGAAGTGATTGTGTTATAAATTGTTGAGCTTTTCGAGCTAGTGGCATAAGAGGCAGTTGTTGAGGTTATGTCAGCTACTGTGCTGACGACGGGTATGTTGGCGGATGCAGCTTCCGTGCTTTGTCCATTACTGACATTGTGGACATTTTCATTTTGTAGGCTACTAATTATATTTTGCAGGTGGACCTTTTCCTGCTCCGATGAAGCTAACGCCAATTGCAGTTGCTTTACGTGCTGTCGAAGCTCTTCTTCGGCATTTTTGCATGGTGTAATTGTGCGATTGGATTCGTCGTCACTGACTTCGTTGCTACTAGGCATTTCGATAATTGTATTTTTATAGTTGCGCAGATTATATCTTCGGAAGCTTTTTTGTTCTATGTTGTTGTTTTATTAGTGATGAATTTTTCATCGAGTGCAAATAAAATAGAATGCGGTACAATTCGCGATGAACAAATATAAAAAGAATGTTGTAGAGGGCAAGACTTTGGAATAAAACGCACGAGAATATTTGTAACAATACTATTTGTAATGTTTTTATATCTGATAAAAACGGATTCATTAATTACATTAAATTGGTTATATCGAATTAATTCAGGACTTACTTGTTCGCGCCCTTCCAATGTTTCTTTTCAAAGAAAGAACCAGATGCGCACAAACAAAATGGCTATTAACAGAGTTGCTTATAAAGTACGTATTTTTAAGGAATATAAGAAAAGGTTTAAAGTACTCGGTACATAACTATTTGATATTAATTTCTATCTGTAACAGTTTGACAAATTGTCGATTCTATTCCGATCGACACTCGCAATAGGGGGGATTATTTTCGAACTATCCAATTTCCTCTATACTTGTTTTTGGGTCGAATCGGACTGTACATTGCTTCTTTCGGTACAGAAAATCACGCGATTACAGTCTAATAGTTTGAATATACACATAACCAAACGTATACAATTTCAATAATCTTATTTTTTTGTCTCATTCTGTTATTTGCAGCTGGTGACAATATGTTTAGCAACATATGCAATGCTACTGGCTGTTGGTCCAGCGTATGTTCTCGACATTAGTTTCGCTGTTAGCCTGTATCTATGTTATTTGCATTTGTGGCATGTTAATTCGCCCTCACAATTTATTCTATTACCTTTCGTTCGTTTAGCATAATTGCTGCTGATAACAGTTTGCCTTGACTGTAAAGAATTATTTGTTGCGTTGTGTTACGATCTTGCTGCTCATTTCTATTAGTATTGTTATGTTGTTGTTGGTTGTCGTAATTAGATATGTTACTTGCACTCTGTACTAAATTGTTTCTATTAGAATATTGGCATCTGTGAAAACTAAATTGCTGATTTTTATATTTTAAGTCGCCGTTTGATTTAATTATGTCGTATGCTTCTTCGGGTTTCTGCTAACTATTATACTCTTTACGGGTTCGTGTAAACCATTTTTAAAAGAATTTAAAGCTATTCAGGCATTACTCTCACTAGTGACTTCGGCAAACGAATTTTCGCTGAAATATAGCGCGTTATTTAATCTATCTTGTGTTTAAAGTTCACTTATATATGCATAGAATTTTCAGTTCAAAGTGTATTTAACTTTTTGTTGTTCTTTTATTTTTTTTAAAACTCCTCATCATTAAGATTTATGGTCATATGTAAATTACTGTATATTTATGTATACGGTATTTCTATCCCGTTATGTGTTCATTTTGCCATCGGTGGCGTTATCAAATGTATGAAAACGAAAGTTTTACTTCTATTAAAATTTACACATAAATTTAATGTGTTTTTTTAAATTAATTTGCAGTGCGTTAGCTTCGCTTATGACTGCGCCAGAAATAATGTTAAACGTCTTCATGTATCAAAGAACTTCATTAACTGACTCATCATACAAAAAATATGTAACTTAAATCTTAAACCGAATTAGATAATACAATTATTGAGAAAAGAGAAAGTAATGTATGTACGAATGTAAATAGTGGGTGTAATGAAAGAGAGTTTTGAAATATGAGTAAGCTTAATAGATAAAATAAATATGATAGTAAGATTAAATTAAGTAAGTATAAGCTTACATAAAGTTATAATGTAACTATATATTAGGTTTTAAATATCTAAAATTTGCTATTTTGGTCGTTTTTCGTACTTTTTCTGGGTCATTCTGTAGTGGCTTAGCTCAACAGCCCTTCTTATACAATTTTCGAATTCTTGATTTTCTTGCTTTTGAAAAACGTCTAATAAAAATAAAAAAAAATATTTTTAGGGGTCAAATATCAAATATATACCATCTCGTTTAATTCTTATCTCGCAAAATTTTATCAAACATTGTTAGATTCGATAAAGCCCTCCTTTCCCAACTGATTCCCCAATTGAATTCCTCCATAAGTTCATCCGTAAAAATCTGGCGCACAACATACGAGATGTCTTGAGATACCCCCGTTATTTTGTGAAGGTATGTCGTTAAAGCTAGGGTGTACTCGGGGTCGCGTAGCATTTCCTCCACGAGCGTCACCACAGTTTTAACTGTGTCGAAAAGAGGCTCGCAATCTCATCCAGATTTTTGTCGCGGATTTCGCCAGTTATGCGACAAACAGATTGTTCCTCCTTTTTAATCGCAACATTGCACTCGCGAAAAACCTGACGCTGTGCTAAGGACTCCGCTTTTGGTACACTCTATTGAAAAAATTTTGTAATTAATATTCGGTGGAAGGGGTTGGAGAAGGGGTGGCAGTGTGAGAGTATTAGATGGAGTGGGTTTGAGTATTAGTTGCAGTGGAGAAAGCTTTTTTCGAATAAAAACCTAATGGCTCAGATGTACCATTAAAGTGCTGTTGTATGACACCACCAATTGCCGTATTAGATGCATCAACATTTACAGAAAGTTTTGCATCTTTATTAAAATGATTTAATAATACCTTAGATGGAAACTTTTCTTTAATACATTCAAAGCTTTTAGTTGATGTATCGCCCCATATGAATGTTTTATCGCGTTTTTGTTTGCTCTATTAATTGAATCATATATTATATTCGTGTACTCAGCAAGATTTGGAATATACCTATGGTAATAGTTTACCATTCCTAGAAATTTGTGAGTCTGTTTAATAGTTTTCGGACGTTCAAAATTACGTATGGCTGCTGTTTTCTCGTCAGATGGTAATTCCAGAACTAGAAATATTGTGTCCTAAAAAGTCAATATTTTTAACACCAAAAATACATTTAGCAGGTTTAATATTTAACCCATACTCGGATAGTCGTTCGAAAAGTATACGTAGATGTGTTAAATGTTCTTCCTCATTTTCAATCGCAATAAGTAAGTCATCAATGTATGCAAATACGAAATCTAGACCGTTAACAATCTCGTCAATAAGCCTCTGGAAGGTTTGTGATGAATTTCTTAATCCAAACATACCAAAAGGTGTTGTTATTGCCGTTTTGAAAATATCTTTTTGGCCATTGGTATCTGATGATATGCTTTAACTGAATCAAGTTTAGAAAATATATTTTTGTTTCGAAAATCATTTCATATTAAAATCATGTATATGAGGTAAAGGATAACCATCAGGTACTGTAATAACATTCAATATACGGAAATCACCACAAGGTCGCCAGTCGTTAGCATCCTTTTTTTGGTACTAAATGATCTCCCTTGCATTACTGAGGTATTTGAGGGTCTACAAACTCCAGTTTTTAATAGAAAATCGAACTCGGTTTCGGCCACTTTAAATTTAATTGGATTCAAGCGCCTGTGCTTAGAAAAAGGAAGGTTTCCTTCAGTAACAAGTCTGTGGACCGTAGTATGCTTAACTGGTTTCGATTAATCTGGCTCAGATATCAATGATGGACAATTTTTTAATAATTTTGAATATTTGTTATCTACTGATAAAATTTTCGGAAGAGGAACATTACAAAACCTAAAAAGGGAGATGGTGTTGACTGAAAGGCTCGTCAACGGGTCAACTAAACGTTTGTTTCTTATATCGATTAGTAGACCATATTTAGACAAAAAAATCAACTCCTATGATTGGTTTCGCGATATCGGCTATCAAAAACGTAAATGGAAGTTCACGCCTTTAACCCTAAGTTAATATTAAAAGTAGTAGTAGGAGTAGTGATTTGTTTATTTTCTTTCAACTAGTAATTACAAAAGTAAAGCAAAATGAATTAAAACTATAAATATATAAAAATAAATAAAGATTCCAGACAATAACAATAAATGTTGTGTGTCTTAATATCACTTATAACTAAACAACTCATTTAGGAAAATTCTTTGACAATAAATTCTCTATACTTAAGAAAATTTCTTATATAAACAAATAGTGAGTTATAGTTATAACCCTTAAGGACATTTACCACCTTCTGCAGATCTAAAACTTTCTCACCAAAACAATTAAACTGTATGTCTTTATATATAGGGCATATCCCAATGAAATGATGGGTGTCTTCAGCTACACATAAATTGCACATAGAACAGTTCTTGGAAAAATCATTTTTAAAACATCGAGCATTAAGATTTAGCAAGCCACCCCTTGCTCGGAAAATCAGACTTATGGCGTACGCAGAATACTCATCGTTAAAATAGGTAGAGTACATAGGGAGCAAGTCGGAGTAAAGATCATGTAACGACTGAAAAGAACTATCGGCATGGTCTTCAAACTCTTATTGAATTAATTTCTTTAGTAAAATTGGTATGCTCATATCAAGCGATGCGGAAGAAAATTCAGCACCATGTCGACACTTTCATAAACGTTTCTCCACTTTTTGACCCTGTACGACCCCTGTCTCAATGTCTCCTCTGCTACAACTTCGGGCAGTCTATTTGCTGCCAAACTTAAACAGTGCGCAATGTAAAGCATGTGAATGCGTAAGGTGTGACTGAATAGCGACGATAAACCTGATTCAAGGTGTAACATATAGTTTGGTGTATTAGCTGGTAAAAAAATTAACTTTTTTAAAAAGAAGCGAAGGAGTTTCTCTACGCACTAAAACTTATCAACACTGCAGACTTGCGCACCATAAAACATAATGGACCTACATGCTGCCTCGAAAATTTTCATCTTATTTGAGATACAAATGCGTGGGTTATTTACGTATTTTGACCGGGTAGCATTTATCGCTGTTTTAACCTCAGCTAGTAATATTAAAAGTTCTTTTACCCTATGTAGAAATAGTTGTACCATTAGCAGCTGTCAAAATAATATCAGAAGATTTTTTTACTTATAAATTTTGAAACTAGAAGTACCGAAATTTCTGCACCACTGGAAATTAGAAAATTTAACCTATTATCCTTGTCAAAAATAAATAAACGACGAGTTGAAACTTCTAAATTTCGATTGTTTGTCGCTGGTTGTTCACATTTTATAGCGCTGTTCCCGAATTTATAGTGATATTTACAGAGTCAATTTGGATTCTAACGAGAATTGGATCTATATCTGGAAGGAATTCTAAAACGATTCCTACTTATAGAACGAGACCTTGAATAATTTTGAATTCTGATTCTTTCTTAATTTCTGATAATTCTAAAGAAAATTTTTCAAAATTTTTGCTCATACGGCTAGTCGTTTGAACCAAATTAGATATTAATGTATTTTCGCTTTTTGAATTTTGAAAATTATTAACAGAAGCGATTTCGTTTTTATTGATTACCTCCGCTATATTATCAGCTAATTTCATTAATTCGTTTATATCACTAGAATTTGAACTAGCTAAAATTACATTCAAATTCTTTGGCAGTTTCCTCTTTCTTAAGAACTTCTTGGCTGAAGTTAGTACCAGAGAGTAATACCAAACACCGATATAAAGTTTCCTTGGACTTCCATTAGAGGATATTGATGACAATTTGTGATCGGTCGCACTTATTGGATGGGGCGAAGCACTGCTACAACAACAACAACCAAACACCGATAATATTCAGATGATTTACGATCTCACATCTCAGAATCTGATAAAACCTTGTCAAATTTGGCATTCTATTTCAAGGAATGTCGTTCAAATAAAATTTTCTTTAATGCAGAGGATTTATTATTTTCAGGAGGGTTCTGAATGAAGTCTAAAATTGTCATAATGACATCCTGTGGAAGTGCAGTAATGACATAGTCATATTTGGTTATTTCTTGACTGATATTTTTCTTATTAAATTGCATTTCAGCGTGTATGAACCACGCTTCAGGACAATTTGTCCAAAACTAAGGCAACTTAACCGAAGTGGAAAAATCTCAATGTTATTTTGATTCTCATAAGGATTTACAAGATCATTTTGAAGATTAGGATCTTGTGAGTCAATAAGTGAATCATTTCTATTATGTGATAGTGTAGATAAATGTCTGTCGGGTGGTGTTGTATGATACATATTTAATGAAAATTAAAAATCTCTCAAGAAGGAGTTAATAATTTTAAAATATTCTGAGAAAATTAAGTTAATGTTCAATTTATATATAAATATACCAATATATAGTACATTTATTATTATTTAATATTTGTTTTTTTTTTTTTTCACTGTTCTTTTGCCTGATTTTAGGCGCACTAATTAATTATATTATTTTACATTAGCACATTTTTAGGCGTACAGGCAGGATCGCCAAATTGTAGTTACAAAGAAAAATTCTTTTTCTTTTAATATTTCGATTATAGTTTTATTAAAATCTTTTAATCTTTTTTTTGTTTAACAAATTTGGAAGAATGAAAATTTTTTGATATATACAATTCAACATTGAAAAATAACATTTGAATACATATTGAAAGTTACAAAATCAAAGTAATAAATTTACAAAGTTAAATAAAATTAATAAAATTAATCCATTACTAATACACTACAATAAGTACATTGCGCCTCCAATTGATTTTGTTTCCATTGGTCCTACCAAGTCAGAATGTATTATGGTTTTGGCTTAACTTAAGCCCTCGGCGCATATCTCGAGTTTGGCAATCCAATTTTTTGATTAGAAAATTGCATTCCAGTGACCACGCCAACACGCATTTTACATAAACTTCCGTAGTTAAGATGGCCTAATCTCCGATGCCATGTAATTGCATCACTATGTTCTTTGCAAGATAACATGCATGCTTCACCCGTTGTTTTTAATTTGTAAACACCGCCTTCTGGCTTACAATGCGCAAATTCTACCAAATTTTGATCATAAATCGAACACCCGTTTTTGTTAAAAACAATTGTATTTCCGTTCTGAACTGTTTTGTATACTGATAATAAATTCGCCGACAATTCAGACACATGTAAAATGTTCGAAATATATCAGGGTGCGGAGAACGCTCAAAACACTCAAAATACGACCTCTCAAACAACTTATCGCTCAATTAAAATTGAGTGTTTGGCATTCCTCGCGCGTGAGAAATCGAAATTGCCTACAAATGCATAAGCCAGAGCCGGCCACACAAATTCTAAAACAATTGCATAAGTGTGTGTAAAAATTGAGTGACAACTCCCCACAGTGTGCTAAAAGAAAATGTGGACTGTGAAGTTCGAAATTAAAAACGACTCTGGTTATTTGATTTCAAGCTAATCCTAACAATATTTACTTATATTCATATAACTAAGAACGTGGAGGTCGAGCTAGGCAGATAAAAATTTTTATAAAAGAAGGTATGGTGTTTCTTCAATGCAAAATTTACTTAAAAAAATCACTTTTTCATTAAGAAAGAACTACAAAACAGAGTAAATGTAAAGATAGAAATATATATTTTCAAAACAAAGTTATTCAATAAAAAAAATGTATAAAAATTAATAAAACTAAGTAGAACGTATAAAAAGTTACTTATATTAAATTGTCATTATTTATTAATAATTAATTAATTATTAATATTTAAATTGTGAATATTAATATGTATGTTCAAAGGAACTTAATAATACTAACTAAAACGTATTAAAAGTCACTTTAACATTGCATCATATTGTTTTTATTATGTGCCCAAAAAGTACCATGGACTTTACCTTTTGCATTCACTGTTGATTTTAGTGAGTGACAAGCGAAAGCGAACGATCGTGATCGCACATCGTTAATGTCTGTGTGAAAATACGAACTCAAATTGCACAATGTGCAACTTTTGGCCGGCTCTGCACTACACGATGTTTATTGGACTGTGGGTACTCCATGGATTACTCTGATGTAATGCGGAGCTGGAGTATATGGTTCAGTCCTAGGACATCGCAATGTTAATTGGACCATGTTTTTTGTATGAATTGTGGTTAATTTTGGAGCACTCGGTTGGTCCATAGCGAGTACTCCATACATGCATGCATGGAGTACTCGCGATTTTTGCAGGGTACATCAGTTTTATTAAATAATAAAAAAATTTATAAAAATTTTTATTAAATAATAATAAAAGCTTTACATTCCATAAAGCTGGTAAACAAATCGATTAGTAAACCACCCTCGGTTCTGAATGAACACACAGCACATACACATAACTAAATATACACAAGCATCAATTTTGACAATACCTGCTCATGTACCTACGAACTATAAATACAGGACAAACGACAACAATAGATCAGAACGAAAATCGACACTGATGATGGCACAACGCCGAAACCGGTTTGTCTCAAAACCAAATTTGACAATGGATGACGGAAAATCGTTCCAATATACATCATTTACAGCAATGCTGTTTAATTGCAGCAACCATCTCACGTTTCTCCCCCACAGATTTAATTTGAACTTCTGCTGCCGCTTCAAAAATTTTGCATATCTCTATAACTGATGACAACGATTCATGTTTTGCGTCAAGCAATTTTAGTTGTAACTTTCTGTCATGAATGCCGATGACGACAAAAAACAAAGTGAAAAGTTTGCAAATCACAAATACGCTAACAACCACTTTACGTCAAAGCTATTTTCCATTCAACAATAAAATACATAGACAAACAAATGGTCTTGGAATGGGAAGCCCCACATCAGCAATTCTTATGGAAGTTTTCATGCAAAATCTGGAAGAAAAGTACATACAGGAGCTGAAGTCCATATTAGGCGTGTCATTTTATGCTAGATACGTGGATGACAATATGCGTTTTAACTACTAATAACGAAGAGCTTGTACTGGAGTACCTCAACAAGCAGCGTTCGATCTAACAGCATGCGATAAGCGTAAGATGGTTTACAATTTTGACATTCAAATTCACAAAATTGCATTTGTGTTTGAAGTGCAGTTTCATATTCAGCAAATGGTTGTTTTTCTTTTTACGATATTAAATTGAACTTGAATGCTTCCATCGTGGTATTTTTTTTTTTTGGCAAACAAAATTCGTCAAAAGCTTTGATGACACTATCCATTGGACGAATGATTTGATTTGTAGGTGGCGTGTTTCCTTCACCACCGCCGTTTTGATTTTCTGCCTGTTCAGCAACGCTGCCGAACAGACTGTCGCATCTCCCATTATTAGGGAATAATGTGTTAAATATTTCCACTCCGCGGTGGCCAATCAACCACAGAAATGTAGCTATTTTATTTTGCTCAGATTCAGACATTTTGTTGTGTGCTATTAAGTATATGATGAATGCTTGCTTCCATTTTGGCCACTCTCTAGCTAAATCGGAGCAATCCAACGGTTGTGGTAAACGCAAATTTAAAGTGAATGCCATTCTTGTGTTATAATTAGTTTTATAAACGACAACTTTATTTCAACAACCTTCTTACATAAGCGTGCTTGTGATAATGAATAAAATTCTAACGTTCTTTTTAGGGATGATAAACATGTATCACCGATAACGCTAGTTAATATAAAGCAGTTGGCTAGGGCTAAGTTACATTTGGTATTTGAACATAGCTATAAAATATATGATAATCATATTTATTACACGAGGTATATACCAGCAAGGAATGTGACGTTGTCCAGCAATATTTCTTTTCTCTTTTCCATATATTCTAACAGTTTGGCAGTAAAAGCATTTCCAGTCATTATTTTTAATTTTACTTCACATATTAGCCTATCTCTGTAGAAATCACCAATGATGTATTGCTCAGTTTGAAGTTGCTTAGTACATTGCGCCATTGGTTTGAATGCATTGAGAAAGCTTTCTACAAAGCTCCAATCAATTTCAGTGTCAACAGGAAACTTGATCTCGTTCCTATTTATGTATATGATCTTTTAAAATCAACAGGGACTCCATCATTTCAATAGTTGAGCTCCAGCGAGTGATGTCCAGAGGTGGCATACGTATGTCCACAGAGCTACGACCACGCCTAATGCTCGCCCTAGGAGTTTCACAATTTTTCTGCAATCTTCTAATTTTCCTTGTATATGCTTGAAGGAATCATGAGCTGCAAGTAGGGCTGCCAGATTTTTATTTCTCTGTTCCCGGGGCAAACTTCAACATTGAGCGAAATTCCCGGGATTTTTAAAAATTTCCCGGGACATTTGAAAAATAAGAAACACCTACATATTTGTTTGGGTTGCTCATTTCGGCGAAATAATTTTTAAAAATAACTAAACTTTTTAAACTCATTTATTTATAACAAATATTTTTATTAAACAGGCTAACTATTAATACGTTTACTGTGTTTAATGCGAATTCAATATTCTATGGATTCATTTTGTAAACGTTTTTTTTAAAACACAACGCTTGCCTTGCAAAATGAATATTTAAGTCTGCGAAATGTCAAACATTGACAATATACAGAACCACAGTAGGGATGAATTCTTTATAGAGTTGCATGCAATATACTAATGACCTGAATACATTCGAACCCGCAAATATGGCCATGTTTCGTAGCAGATTATAATTTATTAATTTTGATATTGTAAAAATGTCGGGACATAACATTTCCCGACGGGACACTTTAAAAAATATGTGAAAAATACGGGATGTCCCGGCCAATACGGGACATATGGCAACTCTAGCTGCAAGTTGAATTGTATGCGCAGCACATCCAAATAACCCAGTACTGAATTTAAGCGATCGTGTACTGATTCGCAGTCGTCATCCTCGTTTTCTGAAGGAACCTCCAATTCATCATTTTGCAAGTCTGACATTTCCTGCTGGAGTAGTTAGACTTTTATCATGTTTCTCCCGTTGTCTGGTATAGTTGAATAAATTTGTGTCAGTTCAATTTGATATTCCCGCAGGCATTTTAATATTTCCTCTTTTATGAAATGTGCCGTATGCCTCTTTTTCAGTTGTATCATACCAATAGTGTTTATCACAATTTTAAAATCTTTGATGTATTGAATATTTATACCCAATATACTTTTTCCCATTCTTGTAGCAATATCAATTTTTAAAGATAACATTTTCTTGGAAAAGTGGTGTTTCAAAATATTTTTATGTTATCTGCAGGTTCACGTGCTCAACAATATTTTTAGAATTCAAATTAAAATTAAACTTTTTTTCGTAGGGTGCAATCATTTGCTTAAAATATAGTCCGTCGTCGAAAATTCGAAATAGTATGTTTTCTACAGTTACCAGTCCAACACAACATTTTACAAACTCGGTTTCATTTAATTTTACACGATTTGAGTTCTTATTCGCACTTGTGGATGGTTCCACTTCACCAAAGCTATGTTTATGTATGGCCTCGTACTGTCTTTTAATGTTTTCTAATATATACCCTTTAAGCTCTTTTTCGCATAAAAGGCATTTTGATAAATTGGTATCTTTATTAAAGGCCACAAGTTTTTCCTTTTCAATATTCGATGTTTTCCCGAATTTTTTTCTTATTAATATAATACTAATAAGATTAAAAACAATATACCACGTTAATATATATCCTGTTACAGTATCCAGATTGAAGTTGAGCTGGAGTGAAGCACGTTTTCCTACGGATAGCGCGTTCCTCCTCTGCAAGTTCTGAGTACTTTTCTTCGAGTACCGCATTTGGCACCTCCTGGCATAGAGGTCCGACGGCTGTTTGCGGATATCACCTAGGACCTGCTTGTGCTTTTTTGCATCATACGACCGTATTCTCAGGTGCCGTATTTCCTCATAATGCTTACTGATATAGCCACTGAGCGGTGTAGTCTCATCAATCAGATGTCTGTTTGGATGCCCAGGTTTATGGGTATTTAAGAGAAACTGTTTGGTTAGCATTTTATTTCTCTCCCTAATGGGGAGTACTCTCGACTCATAGTGTAGATGGAGTTCTAGGGACATAAGAGGACAGCCCGTTGTTCTGAGGGCAGTATTTTGGAAGGCTTGTATTTTCTTCCAGTGAGTAACCTTTATTTAGCCTGGCGACCATATCGTGGACGCATATCATGCCGGCCAATTGCTTTGTAAATGAAAAGGCGTTTCTTTATCTTTACCCCAAGTGCTGCCTGCAAGAGATTTGAGGATTTTATTACGGCTCTGGATTTTCGGTACAATTGCGGCTACATGCTCACCAAAATATAGATCTTGATCAAACGTCACACCCAAGATTTTGGGGTGTAGGACAGTCGGTAGCGTAGTGCCATCGACGTGGATGTTCAAAATGGTCGACATTTGGGTCGTCCAAGTTGTAAATTAGGTCGCGGAGGATTTAGTCGGTGATAATGCCAGGTTTCACGAGGCGAAAAAACTGGAGAGATCAGGGAGGTAGCTTATTCTGTTGCACAGCTCATCGATCTGTAGGCCTGGACCTGTCGCCATTATTTTGCAGTAATCGGCGTAGGAAGCGATAGTGACTCCTTCTGGTGGTGATATGAAGAAGTAAATCAAAAGTGGCACCCCTTGTATAATAATTCTCTGGTTTGATTTTACTTACAGACTTGGGGGAAGGAGAGACTCTTCTAGGTCTTCCATTTACGTGCCGTGGTTGACCGCATCAAAAGCTTTTGAACGAGCCAGTCGTGGTTGACAGGCCAAGCAGCACCAGCACCGTCCTATGATGAGTGTTAATGGAGTTCAGTAGTGATATGTACTTTCGTTTAAATGAGTCACTGACTAAAGGGATAATATCGGTAAATACTGGTTGGGTTTCCGGTTTTTGGTAGGGGTTTTATCCTTGCCATTCCCCGTTATTTTTGAATGGCAAGTACTTTTAACGATAAGTAGAAAAAATGCGCGAGGCTGCAGATGCCCTCATGGTCAAGGTGTTTTGGCTTCGGCATAGGTATTCCGTCTGGGACCAAATTCTAGTTGATTAAATCATTCAAATACTGACTAGTATGAATAACATCACAAAGTTATAGTCAATAAACTATTCTAAAACTGACTAATACGATGAATGCCATGAAATTCTAGTCAGTTAACTACTCATACAAAAACTAGTATGAATCACACCACAAAATTATAGTCAATGAACTACTCAAAAGCTGACTAGTATGATGAACATCGCAAAATTCTAGTCAATGAACTAGGATGTTCGCTGACTACTTTGGCTTTTGACTGCAGGGTAGTTGCGCTATTTGGTTTACTATGGTTGAAATTAAAGCAATCTTTGCTTTTTGAATTTTGAACAAAAAAATATATTGTCATATTTTTTCATTACGTAATAGAAAGTTAATGTTTTTATTAAGGTTATAATATAATGGCTTGCAGTTTATGTAAAAATTTTAATAATAAGTTACTTAAACTTGGAATTAAAATTCTTGATACAGAGCTATTCAATGTAGTCAAAAATGTATTAGCCGTTCAAGTAAGTAGTTATTATTAAAAAAAGTTTTTGTTTGATTAGCTTCCTCATAACTTTAGTCAGTAGTGTTCCCGGCAAATTTTCTCATATGCAACGAATGTGCATTAGCCCTATTGCAAGCAGAAATAATCTTAAAACGTTTACGTGTAGTAATACTGAAAGACGAAGATGCATTTAGTTCTCCAACAAAGCAAAACCGGAGGAGTGGACGTAAGGACCATATAGATGAAGAAAATGAAAAAGATTTCGGAATCAGTAATACATCATCACATAATAATGGTGGCGATTTTGTGACGTTAAACATTTTTTTTTAGAATTTAATTCAGATACACTGCTCTCGGATTGGACTTTTTTTTGCACACATTGCGAATATACTTCGACCAAGTCAAAATGGTATAAAAGACATCTAATCACCAAGCATCAGTTGAAAAATCCACCCATTTATCAGTGTCCATATTGCAATAAATCATATCAACGTTTAATGGGTATAAAATTTCACTTAGATTGTGTACACGGCAATAAACCACGCCCGACACGTCTGCGACAGAAAACACAACAATCAAATAACAACTCAATAAATGATAGTGAAATAAGCGAAATTTTTTAAGACGCCACATTTTTAGATGATAACCAGATGGAGAGAGCAAGTGAGCCAGACATATTCCAATGCAGTTTATGTGACTACGAATCTGCAGACGCCCAAGTGGTGAAACACATTTAAAGATTAAACACTCTGTGGAAGATGCTAAGATTTACAAATGCAAAAAATGTCCACTTAGATTTGTGCGTAAAACTGCCTTAGATAATCATATCGCTTGTAAGCATGATGAAAAAAGGAAGAGACGGCAAAGCACACAAAAGCGCAAATCTTCCAGCAACACTTCCAAAATTTCAGGATACACAAGCTGATGAAGAACATTAAATAAACGCACAAAACGAATATAATCTCAAACGTCACAAAAAAAGTGCGTAGCAAATTAAGTTTAGGCCCAACATTGGGGGAAATACCAAATGCTGACATTTATAGCGAGAAACAAAGTATGGACAACTTTTTCCTTACTACGCAAAACCTATCGCCTCATCAAATGAATGCAAAGCTTATATCTAAAAATGATTTGGGTTTCATATGCTCGCAGTGTAATTTTGAATGTAAGCAAAGAAAAGAATACAAAGAGCATATTAAATATGAGCATGATTCAAACGATGAAAATATTTATAAATGTCTTTATTGCACGGCGGCATTTGGATATTATGAATCATTGAAAGGTCATGTAACCATGATTCATTCCATTCATCTATCATCAAAGTGTGAAACTCGGGCTACATATTCGGATTTAAGATAAACTAAAAACTCCGCGTTTAAGAAAGCAAAAAAATTTGTTTGAAATAAAGAAAAAGGGGTATTCTTCGCCAGATTCAGAATCATCTCCCTCAAAACAATTGGCTAAGTGCAAACAAGTTCTGTCCTGCGTTATTTGTGGTAAAATATTTTCATCAGCAGAAAAGTTGCAGAGCCATTTGAATAAATACCGTAGTGCTGACGAAATGTGTCAATAATTATTTATTGTAAAATAAGCAAAAACATTATTTTATTATGGCTTATTAGATTTTCACTAATAGAAATTGATTATTTCATATATATGTATGTACGTCGATATTTTTCGGTCGTATGAAATCCTCTGCAATTAATCACAGTTATTACACGAATTAAACGCAAGACAGTAAATTTAAAAGTCTAATTAATGTACCATAATGATTTGGTTGGTAATTTTTTTATACTTTCGATTAACTGCATAAATAAGCATGATTAGAATTAAATAAATTAGAATATTGTTTGACGTCATACAAACGGGTTGCATAAAAGAAAGCAGAAAATTGTAGTTTTAATTGAAAATATACTTTAGTTTAAATTTGGAATGCCTTCCTTTCCAAACGGAGAAACAGGTATTTTAAATTACTGTATTAACGTGAGCTGGACTAACTTTAAAATGCATACTTAATAAGTAAAATACTAAAATGCGAGAAGTATGTAAAAATTTTAACGAAAACTTTGTATACTATAAGAAGTGTAAAGTTTTGTTCTTTTGATAAAAACAAAGAAAAACATTTAAAAAAAATAGTCATATATATATAAATGCATATTTTGAAAAACTTATACTTTGTTAGTCTGAAATTGATTGGACTACAAGATTTTCTTAGTAAAATTATAGAAATTTTTAAAAACTTTTTGAACAACGAAAATAATAAAAAAAAATGTGCTACTGTAAACAACAATATTTACTTGTACATTCAATAACTTTAATATGCTTAAAATTAAAAAAAAAAAATCATATTAGTTTCTTTATTCACGCAAATGCTAAATGCATCCAAACTAAATTCCCAAGATGGCGAAAAATTATTGCCTTCTGGTGCTATGCTAGGAGAGCTGACCAATTCCATAACCTCCCTGCAAAAATCGCGAGCACCCCATGCATGCATGTATGGAGTACTCGCTATGGACCAACCGAGTGCTCCAAAATTAAGCACAATTCATACAAAAAATATGGTCCAATTAACATTGCGATGTCCTAGGACTGGACCATATACTCCCGCTCCGCATTACATCAGAGTAATCCATGGAGCACCCACAGTCCAATAAACATCGTGTAGTGACTACAATCGTTAAAAACGAGCAATGATCGGCTTACAATATGTTCGTGTAGAAACATGAGTTTGTCCATTGCTGCATTACAGTCGAGTATAATGGTAAGTACTCCAGTGGACCACATGATCCAACGATTTTTGCAGGGCTCTGATCCTGCGGCATAATTTGGAGCGTCGCATTTTCTCCATTTTTCAATCTACGCGCAAACTTTTCCCTCCATTTTCTGAATACGTCTTTTGTGACGTGCGCTGTATTCCATATTTCACCTTTATATATTTGGTTATAATTATTTTATTTTTCACCAATAAAATTGTTCGTCTCTTAAATTAAATTCATTCCGATAATTCTTTCCGACACAATTCCTCTTTGAATATTTCTCTATACTATAGTATGTATACATACATAAAACCAGTTGCGTGGTTGCATTTTATCAGAGTTAGGCAGGTAGGTTGAATATGAGGACCTCACATAGACTGATTGAGTCCGTAGTGTTACCAGAAGTTTGTTTTAACGACCAAACTGAAAAACCCTATTAAAAACCAGGACCTATGTTATAAAATAACTCCGTCCTCTTGGCAAATACTAGAAGCTTCCTAGGACTTAAGCCACTTGCTGCTTCTAGATCTGACAGCTGTATCACTCCTAATAGCTGGAGTCTTAGCCTGGCAAGTGCAGGGCACGAGCACAGAACGTGCTCGATCGTTTCCTCCTCCAACCCGCACTTCCTACATCTGCTATCACTGACCAAGCCAGAGTTGCCGTAGTAAAATTTTATTATCAGTTATTTGTATGCAATATTTTACCTTTGGCAACTCTGTTCGATCGTCATCGTGTCGTGATCGCGGTCGTTAAAACACGAGCAATGATCGGCTGATGGTGGTCCGCAAACCCATTGCAAAGGAGTATTGTTAGAGTACTCCAACAAGAATAAAATGGAACACGTAATCCAACAATTTTTGCAGGGTAATTATCCCTAACGGTTAACTTGTTTAGTGCCCGATAGTCGACACACATTCGTATTTTTCTTTTTTTACCAATACGATTGCGGAAGTGTACGGAGAATCACTGGGTCTTATGATCGCCTCTTTGCGCAACTCGTCTATAATAGATTGCACTTGGATAGTAGGAGAGTCTTCGCGGAGCACAATGGAAGGGAAGGTCAGCGGTTAAATGGATTTTCATTTCATATATAAATGGCTCGGGTTTTATGTCAGAGGTGCAGTAGGCATAATCAATCATTTGTTTCAAAGCTTCATATTGGGCTTTAGCAGGTTAGGATCTATGTTAACGTCGCTTTTGTCATGTATTTCTCATGACAATGCTAAAAATGTCAGGTAAATTGGTAGCAGGGGAGTCAGTAGACTCTAGAAAGTTATCGGCAATAGCTTCATTTTGGTTATATTTACCAACAGTTTTGTTTAGCTTTGTGAAGGCGGAATGTGCATCTGAACCAGTTACAAATCGATTAATATTATGTATGATGGGTTCAACATTGCCTCTGATTTTTAATAATTCCTTAGTAGGATATATTTCTTAATATAATGTTAAATAAATGGAGAAAGTCTCGTCCCAATATAATTGGTATAGTCATGCATTCATCTGATATAACATTTAATTAAATTTCATTTATTTTATTTATGAATTCAATTTTACATTTTATTTTTTTAATTAAAAATAAATGTTTAGCTCCAATGCCTTTAGATTTCGATATCGTACCAACATGCCCCTTTACCAGCTGTTTTGGGACCAGTGACTCCTTTACAAAACTAACCGGACTACCGGTGTTAAAAAGAGAAAGCACTATTAGATATTGATTCGAAATCTACTTTAAGCGTTATACTCAAAAAGTTGAAACTCATCGGATCAGGATCTTCGCTGGATTCGGGCAAGAACGATGGTCGTGGCCTATTCGCCAGCACCAAACATGAGTCATCTGGGCGTAATGGATATGGGCAAGTGGGCTTTGTGTGCCCGCTTCGCGAGCAATTATAGCACATAATCAATATCGCCAAATTCTAAATGTCGTGTACCCCTCATTGGAGTTCGTTTTTGAAGTTCCTCTATATGTTTCATTAGAGTGAGTATCTCGAGACGTTTCTTTAAGGCTACAACTTCCTCAGCAAATCTTGGCGTTAGTTGTTGCCTTTATTTGGTTCGTTGGCGGTGTCAGCATTGCTAGTCGGAACGGCTGTGGCAACAGCAACGGCAGTTTTAGGAGCGGTGCCATTATCGGTGGTAGAATAGCCAGCTGTGTTTTCGGCAGCGGCAGTTTTAGAATTATCGGCAATATCTATTGGAGCGGTAGAGCAGTGGTTTGATCCAACTCGGACGACACCTTGTAGTAGTTTGCGTAGCTGTTGAGTGGTGGCTGATGGTGGAAATTCCACTCCTGCTTCGGTGAGAGTGTGTTGCATTATTATTTGCAAGTGAAGATTAAATATCTTTTAGCTGGTGTCCCTCAGGTCAGTCAGTGCTGTAGGTACACACACACACATACTTACATACCATTCATTTGGTGTTATAATTTCTGTAGCTTCCTTCTTGAAGTGGCGCGTGGCCAAACTGGCTGATTCCTGGATTCAGGAGGCTGCATACCGTTCAAATATCGTTGTAACAATAAAACACGTACTTTTGGGTTATTTGCATTGAACTTAAAAACTTGTTGAATTTTTGATTGGGAATTGCAGCCCGAAATGAAATACAATTTTTGTCGGCACAACCGCTCAGTTCAAATCCGAATGTATAATTGAACAAGATGGCCGAATCGTGAACATTTCTCTCATCTCACTGCTCGACCATCGGAACGCCAGCTGAGTCAGGGTTGTGTTTTATGTTTGTTGTGGTGAGTGATGATTGGTGAACTTAAGGCCAGTTCACATGTGCCATTACATCACCCTCCTTTGGCAAAGAAGAAGTCGGAAGGGTGATCAAGTCTGTCGGCTTCTTCTTGACCAAAATAGAGTGAAAAATTTAATGAAGAATTTCTCAATTTATTAGGTAAAATTTTAAGGAAGTTTAGTGTGCATTTTCAAGACACAGAGTAGCGAAATGATGAACGAATTTAACTTTGATAAGTGGATGTTCCTTCCCTTTTAATTTTAAATTCGTTCATTTATGCAAAATAATTTTGAATAAAAGAGATTTAACCCGGCATCAACTTGTGTTCCAATGAATTTCAAAGGTTGTTAAACTTATGTAATTTAGTTGTTAACCTTATTTAGTATAATTAGTATAGTTTTATACTACTTAAATCGATTTATACAATGTAGTTGGTTTTTTTTTGTATTTCAGTATACAAATATTGAGTATAGATTAATATGAAAATTTTGTATGACAAATCTGTTTTTTTTTTCTAGGTACTTTGTACATTAGTTTAAAGTGTTGGTACATTAATTTCTAGTTTTCCTTAGGAATCTTTTGTTTTGTTACAATAACGATGAAAATTATAAAATAGTTTTGATTTTTATTTTTGTTCTTATGTATAGGGTTGTTTACAATTCATGAAGTTTGCTTTGTATGTAGCAATGCTTATGAGGAAAATTTTAGATTCAAAACTTTTCTTTTTTTTTCTTTTTGTGTTTATGCAATGATATACAACGAAAAACGATTTTAAGTTACTTTTTGTAATCTATTTTTGTGTATTGTTTTTGGCTTTTTAGTTTCTTTGTCAAGGATTGTTACATTTACGCCATCCACTTGTTCGACTACATGTGGACCCTCGTAAATGCTTGTATGTATGTATGTTGCGTGGTTCTTTTTGTATTAGAACCATATCGTTTACTTCGATATTTGAAAGACGTGTATTTCTGTCGTAATATAATTTATTACGTTCTTTATGTTTAGTTATGAGCTCTTTTTGCATGCGGTACTTTACTTCTTTTGCGTAATTCTCAATATTATATATTGGATCAATGGTTTCTTTCTTTAGCTCATTTGGTAAAACTGGTTTTCTACCAAATGTTAGTTCAAAGGGAGTGAATTTATTATCGAACACAGTATTGGATGTTGTGTTGTGCAAGAAAGTAAAATACTATAAGTATGTATCCCAATCAGAAAATGTATCATTAAGATAAGCCCGTAGGTATTCGTTAAATACCCTATGGTTACGTTCTATTGAGCCTACCGTTTCGTGATGATATGCTGTTGAAAAGTCGTGTTTGATATTTAAAAGTTTCATAAGTCCTGCAAGAATTTCATTCTTATACTCGGTACCTAAATCTGACTTGATGGATTTCATGGGTATATCAAAATAAAACTTTCGAAAATTGTTGAAGCTATTGTTTTGGCGCTTTTATCTGGCACAGCTATTGTTACCAGGTATTTTTTTAAATCGCATATAATGGTAACTGCGAACTTGTTACCGTAACTTGATTGTGTTAAAGGTCCGATTGTATCAATAACAACTATATCAAATGGTTTACTCGGCGTTGGAGTCAGTACTAAATTTTCTTTGATTTTAGGTTTGACTTTGTTCAACAAACATTGTTGAAAATTCTTAACAAATTTGGCAATGTCGCGAGTCATACTTTTCCAATAGTATTTAGTACGAATTTTCGCGTAAAGCTTTTTAACACCGCAGTGACCGCCTGATATAGGGTCATTGTGATAAATTGTCATGATTTTGATTTTTGTATTGTCGTCTATTATGCTTTCGACTGGGTCTGTAAGAAGTATTTCTAATGTTTTTAAAATTTTATTTCCGCATCGTTTTAAGTTTAAAATTGTACAATATTTGAAAAATAGATCATCTTTTGGCCATTCAACTTTGTTAATATGGTGCTTGTTAGCTACTGCTTGTAACTTCAAAAGTAACTCTCCTAAGTTTGTTATTTCGTTAGCAATCTCCATATTAAGTAGTTCGATCTTTTTACGACGCATATGCGCGCTGATACGTATTCTAGAAATTTTATTTTTATCATCGTGAAAAATTATGGATCTGATACGCGGAACCTTTTTAGAGTATTTGTATGCAAACTTGTCGTAAACCTTTACGTTATAAGGACTCTCTGTGTCTAATCGCTATTTTGTACGTCTGTGTCGTTTTTTTGTTTTGTCATCACTCTAGTTTGTACCGGCAAAACGTTTTTTGTTGACTCTTTATTTCCTTGAAAGTGATACGTGAAAGTGCATCGGCACCAACTTTTGACTTTCCTTTAATGTATTCTATTTCAAAATTGTATTCTGCTAACTCGAGTCGTATTCTCGCAAGTTTCGATGTTAGATCTTTCATATTAAAAAGATATACAAGTGGCCTATTGTTAGAATAATCTGACTATTTGCGCGAGTGTCCGGTATAATAAAAAAAACACCTGTGTACTGTTGAAACATTTAATGAGGACTAAAAGACTTTCGTTACATTTGATTTCATGTATGTAATAATAAATGGTTGCTTATGTATAGTTGCGAGTATATGCATATTTGTCTCATGCGTGACATACATCTTATTCGGTCCAAATATGTTCTCTGTAGGAAATACTATTTAATCTTGCAACTACATTCTATAATTTCAACACCTATGATCAGATTTAACAAGAAAATGAGTACCGTAAATATATGGCCTGAAATGCTTAATGGCAAAGTAAATCGCTAGCAGCTCTAACTCAAGATGGGTTTCTTTTGTTCTGCGTTGTTAACTGATTTCGACGCGAAGCCTATGGGTAAGTCGTTACCTTCATGGATTTGACTGAGCATAGCACCACAACCTGCTTTGGACGCATCGACTGTAATTAAAAACTGTTTTTTGAAATCTGGATATTGTAGTAGATGTGGTGACATTAAAGCGGATTTTAATGATTGAAATGCGTTTTCACAAGCACTGTCCCAAATAAAGTCTATCTTTTTCCTATTCAAGCGATTTAAGGGTGCTGCCAGTGAAGCAAAATTAGGAATAAATCTTCGATAGTAATTTGCAAATGCTACGAAGCGTCGCATAGCGTCTTTTTCGGTTGGTTTTGTATATTTATTAATTGCTTCAATTTTTGACGAATCTGGCAACAAGCCCTTTGCCGAACACTTGTGACCCAAAAAGGTTACTTCTGGTCTAAGAAAATTGCATTTATTAGGATTTAATTTTAGGTTAAATTTCCGACAAGTGCTGAAAACTTGTGATAAATTCTTAATATGATGCGCTTCGCTGCAACCTATGACGTTAATGTCGTCAACGTATAAAAATGCTACGTTAGGTGGTATACCAGAAAAATCTATATTCATCATTCTTGAGAATGAATTCGACGCTATGTTCAAGCCAAAAAGTAAAACTTTCCATCTTAATGATCCACGATCGGTACTAAAGGATGTTATATCTCGCGAGTCGGGATGTAACGGTATTTGATGAAAACCGGAAAATAAATCTAGCGTTGAAAAATACTTCGCTCTGCCAAGGTTATCAAGGATGTCATCCACTCTAGCGAGAGGGAATTTATCGGCGATGAGCTTTTTGTTTACCGCTCGTAAATCTACACACATCCTATAAGCCTTTTGCCCATTCGTATCTTTTTTTTGAACTATAATAAGTGGACTGTTATAGTTGGAATAACTTTCTTCGATTAAATCGTTTTACAATTTGCTAACCTGTTTGTTTATCTCTTCGCGTTGCGAATGCGGTAAGCGGTACTTTTTTATATACACCGGCGTGGTGTCATTCAGTCTTAATCTTTGTTCGTAGAAATTGTTTAGTGTCATTTTGTCATCGTTACGGGCAAAAATGTCCGAATATTCTAAACATAAGTCTAGTAAATTGCTTGCGGCGTATTTAGGCATATGGTTTTTTAAAATTCTCTTTAACTCGTTAATGCGATTATTTTCTTTTGACGTTTTGTTGATGTTATAAACGTTATAATTAGAAATAGGTTCAGTGCGGATGTTACAATTTTTTATATATTTTATGCTGTTGGTAGTATTTATTGCTTTTAGAATAGGATTACTTGTATCTATGATACATCTTGCTGTAAAAACACCATCTGTGATTTCTTGTGAGTCCACGAAAAGTGGTTCTGGTGATTTGTTTAAATCAGAAATTCGAAAAACTTCGCATCGAGGTGGAATAACGCAAGTATCGTCTTCCGGTCCGTGCAGGATTGGAAGTGATATTTTTTCGTTGCCTATCCAAAAAGAAATACTATTTGAGTTATAGTTGATATTACATTTGTTTTCTTTTAAGAAATCTTCCGTCTGTCGGAATATTAAAATCGTTATTTACCACGTGTAGTGTATAGTCTAAGAGCTGGTAAGCATTTCTGAGCAGGTATTTGAGGCACAATAAAAATTATGTACAATGCTTTTTTAAAGGTATCTAAATATAGAAACGCAGAACTGGATAAGAGGTGGCGGGGCTGAAACAACCCTTGAATTTAACAAAAAAATTAATTTTTGCATGCTAAAAATGTTTTTGAGGAACTTTGAAAATTAGATATGTTAAAATTTAATATTTGAAAAATATAAAAAGAAATAAGCCAGATTATTAGGTTGGGCCTAAAACTTTGCCAGGTCATTGCAAAATAATTTGTTTTTTTTTTTAATTGGAAAAAATATTCTTGAGGCACTTTGAAAATTAAATATGTAAAAATTTAATATTTGAAAAATATAAAAAGAAATAAGCCAGATTATTAGCTTAAGTCTAAAACTATTATTACTATTAAAAAACTTTAATTGAATAACTTTTTTTAAATGAATTAACAAAATCATGAAACCACCGAAAGAAATTATTAAAACAATAAATAAAACTTTGTAATGTAAATATTAAATTCTTAGGATTTTTGTTTTCTAGTATGTACGAAGCATAGTGTTTCACGTGTTTAACAACACAAATCAAGAATTACGATTATAAAAAAATATTAATTATTACAATACTTGATTAACGTATGTCTGATTCCCTTGGAGTGTTGTCATAATATTTTTTCATTACAGCAAAAAAATTTTTGTGACACTGTGTATGATACCCATCTTTGATGTTAAGATTTAATGGAAAACAACGTCTTTGTATTTTAATTTATATAATTGCCGAATTAGCAATATTTCATAACATTTTTTTAAGCTATTTTTATTAAAAGGGATAACTTTATCTTTGCTTTTGCCACAAATCACACAAACTAAATTTTCGCTATCCATTTCGATGTTTGTAAATGACATTTATTTTAAAAAAATTTTAGACATAAAATCATAAAATTTTTCTCCACAATTTCAACTACCAACAGAATTGGAACTTTAAATCACGAGCATTCGCCAGAGCCAACATTATTCGACGCAGAGAGCTGCCGATATACGATTTCACTCACACTCACACGCAGGCATAACGAACACCTGGCAGGTAGAAAGTCCCATCTAAACACTCTTTCTGACAATATTTTTTTAAAATTATTAATAATATTTGTGTTAGCAGAGATTTATTAATGTAGAAAGAATACTAAACACACAAACTCGTTTTCAATGACAGTCATTGTCGAGACATCCCACTGATCGGTCGACACCTACCACCGTGTTAATCGCGACAACCTTCCAAAAAGTAAAAGTGATTATCTCTTGTTCTACTCGTGAACCACACACACTCTTGTTGTAAACGGTTGTTAATAAAAGCAAAAAAGAAGCTCACAATTGAGCAAAACAAAAATAAAAGTAATGAACGAACCACCTGATGCTCAATTGAGCATCAAAAGAAGCCAACCGCTTATACAAACTAACAAAGAGAAAACATTAGACATCGCCTCTCCCGGACCTAAATATCTAATTATCAACAGAATAGATTCCGAACAAACCTTAACATATGTGTCACCATTCCTATTAAAGAAAACAATATACAGTGTATGTGGAGGAGAAATAGAAACTTGTAAAAAACTTCGAAACGGTACACTTCTAGTTAAAACAAGAACACAACAAGAAGCTGAGAAACTTATTAAGCTATCAGCAATTAATGAAAATATAAGAGTCGAGGTTAGTGTGCACACATCGCTCAATTTTAGCAAAGGTGTCATTTACTCTAACGATCTCCGAGGAATAAGCGAAGAAGAAATTCAAAGCGAACTCCAACAACAAAATGTCATTGAAGCAAAAAAAATTATGAAGAAGTCTAATGACATCCTAACGGAAACAGGCTTTATAATCCTAACTTTTTCCACCATAAACTTACCCGAACGCATCAATATTGGCTACCAATCAATAAACATAAGGCCCTACATTCCTCTCCCACTTCGTTGTACAAACTGTTTGGAATTCGAACACACCGCAAAGTTTTGTAAAAACACCAAGCGTTGCATTAACTGTGGTCTCATGGCTCATACCAATGAAGAACTCAAAGAAAAGTGCAACAACACAACAGTTTGCTTCAACTGCGAAAACCACCAACAGTACGACACTAAACACTTTGTACTCAACAAAAGCTGTCCAATATTCATCACACAAAAAGAATTACAAGCCATTAAAACACTCCAAAGAGTGGATACCAAAACAGCAAAACAAATTTATTACGAGCGCCATCAACACGACTCCGTTACATACGCATCAGCAACTAAAGCAAAAACCACAAACTATTCAGCTGGCCGCAATCAAATAACATACGAAAACGAAAACACAACACCCTGTCAATCAACGACTACTCAGGGAGACACAAGTAACGCAAAGCCTAGCAAACCAACAATTCATACAATCTCCAACGAAGACTGTAAACCGTCAACAACAAAATCAATTAAAAATAAAATAACTCAAAACGCACCAAAAGCCGCTCAAATTTTCCCGAGAACCGCCTCAAATAGGCTAAAGAGGCAACTCAAGGCAAAACAGAAAACTCATGATTGTTTTAAGAATAACAAATCAAAGACCAATACACACAACTTCGATAGCACAGAATCCTCCGACATGGAGGTACTTTAACTTAAGCTAGTTAGATTTATAAGAAACTAAACACATATCCCACTCCATTACCCTTAACCCTCTCCAAGTCCCATATTTTCACCACATGTCATTAAAATTTATTCAATGGAACATACGAGGCTATAGCAATAACTATAACGAACTCCTTATACTAATAAAGACTCATTCTCCAACAATCATTGCACTCCAAGAGACACATTTGCAAACCGTCTCGAATATACCAATACCAATTAACTACAATATCTACGCTTCTAATTCCTGCAGTTCATACGGTGGCACCGCCCTTCTGATACATAAGGCTATTCAACACACCCCACTACACATTCGCGGCGCAATTGGTACAGTCGCTGCCACAGTCTTTTCGAAAGTAAAATTCACAGTGTTTTCTATATATATACCACCAAAAAAAACCTTTCAATCTAAGAAACCTTGAGGATGTATTCCACAACTGCCATTCCGCATGCATAGCAGCAGGCGACTTTAACAGCTGGCATAACAAAGACCTCGATTCAACTTGAACAAAGCGAACTGGCCCTTGTACCAAACACTCACAGACCAACACAACAGCGAAACAACAATCAGCAACAACATTAACCAAGAAGCAGGAAATCTACACAAGATCCTTTTAAAATCAGCCAACTAATCCATCCCTCAGACAACATACACACGCAAACAACAAGTTCCCTGGTGGAATTCAAAATTACAAGAACTACGCAAAACAAAAAACCAACTTTGGCACACCTTAAAACGTAACATTGCACAACAAAACTTATTGAACTACAAAAGAGCTAACGCAATATTTAAACGAGAAGTTAAAAAAGAAAAAAGAAAATCAATAAACCAATTTACTTCTGAAATCAACCCTACGTCGTCCTCCGGCAAAATCTGGAAAAACATCCAGACATTTTGCGGACTAAAGGCACACCACAGCATACATAGCATTAACCCAGCCAACAACCCCGATCAGCAAATTTTAGACCAGCCAGCAATGGCAAACGAATTCTGTAAATACTGGTCAAACTTGTCCAGTGATGAAAAATACCCGGTGCCTTTTTTACAAGCCAAATCTAGAATTACCATTCTCCCTCCTACAAGTCCCACACAAACCAGCGAGCCTACCCAAATAATTAATAAAGAAATTAACTTTCTCGAATTTACAACAGCACTCAACCAACTAAAAGGGAAAACTCCTGGATCCGACAGAATATCATATCCCATGATTAAAAACTCTGCCCATTCCGTCAAACTGAGACTTTTAAAACTATATAACAACATTTTTAACAACTATATCCCTCAGATGTATAAAAATAGTACCATAATCCCTATATTAAAACCAAATAGCAACAAAACTAACATAGCTTCCTACAGACCCATATCACTCAATCCCTGCTGTTCAAAATTATTAGACAAAATTATAGCCAACAGACTATGGTGGTTTGCTTCGAAGGGCAACCTATTCAATAGTCGACAGTTCGGCTTCAAAAAAGGCAAATCCACAACTGACGTCTTACTCTACCTGGACCACCAAATAACAAGCACCCTATCCAAAAAAGGCCACATTTCAATACTTTCGCTAGACTTCGCGAAAGCCGCTTCCCAAGGCAGTCGGTTCTATGTACCGGAGCGACTCGGGATTTTTCCCGACCAAGGACTGTCATTTCAGTGTGACCCCATTTAATTTGTTTCGTCCCTCCCACAAATTGTCATCCTCCCAGCAGCTCCTTGCAGCAGGACTGCTACATATTCTCTTACTCCGGGAAGGTATCGAACCCAATCCGGGTCCGTCTCCTGACCCCGGTCCTGAGAAATGGTTTTGCTGAATTTGCCAGAAAAGAATCTTTTTAGGACGGTCACACTCTGTTCAGTGTGTCTCGTGCAAGGGATGGTTGCATCGGACAGGTTGTTCTGGGCTTGATCCCAAAACCCGACGTCCACGTAACTTTTATAAATCTTTTGTGGCTCCTTGCTGCTCACGCCCAAGGGCGTCCCGTAGTCTACGCCTAAGCGCCCCTCCACTACCTTCCAGCAACCTCACTGCTCAGCAAGCCACAACAAGTACCCGCTGCTGCTCGCGCCCCACGGCGCCAACAAATCAAACAGCTGATACCACTCATAACTACTACCTTCGTAGTAGAGCTGGTAGCAATGCTGAGCATAAGCCCCTGCCCCCGTCTTCTTCTCCCCCCCTCTTTTCTGGCAGCAATCGTGCAGGTCAGGGAAACAGACTCTTAGTCCCTACCTCCGTTTGCACCGTCTGCCAGCACAGAATATATAGGTTTGCGACATCCGCTCAATGCAGTTCCTGCCTTGGGTTGTGCCACTTTCCTAGATGTTCTGGTCTCCGCGACGGCAACCCCTCGACGGGTTTCATCGCGCCATGTTGCCAGGTCGCAAACCTAAATCATCCGGGTACCCCAATGCTTGCCCAAGGGCGCCCAGTCCCAAGGCCACAACAGCAATTGCGTCCTGGCCTTCCACAACCTAGGCGTAGTCACCCGTCACTTACCCCTAGAGTGGCGGCGTCACCCCTCATGCACTTCAGAATTCTGCAGTTAAACTGTAATGGACTAACTGGGAAGATTACGGAGATAGTCGATTTCATGAAGCGGCACAACATCCGCATTGCTGCGATTCAAGAGACTAAACTCACAGCAAGATCTGCATTGCAGACCTGCTCTGGATATAATGTCCACAGGAAGGACCGCGAGAGCGGAAATGGAGGCGGCCTCGCGTTTATTATACACCACTCTGTGCAATATCATATATTTGATCCTGGCATCAACCGCAGGGACAATGTCTTAGAACGTCAAGGCCTGTATGTCAGGTCAGGCGATGCAAATCTAGAAATCATCAACATCTACATCCCTCCTGTCACCTGTTGCCCCAGTGGATACCGCCCTAAAATCGAGGCCTTACTCACTGGCAACAATCGCATTATCTTAGGCGATTTCAATGCCCATCACGACCTATGGCATTCAAACTTGCGGGCGGACAGTAGGGGTGAGATGTTGGCGCATCAAATAGAAGAAACGACATTCTGCACAATAAACGGAGACGCCCCCACACGTATGGTAGGAAGCTGTCATAGCTCGCCAGATATATCAATCGTGAGCGCAGAACTCGTAAACTGCGTCAACTGGCAGCCGATGGTAACATTGGCATCCGACCACCTGCCCATACTTATTTCGTTCGAGCGTACCGCCGACTTCATCGTCACCGAAAAACGCACTTTCATAAACTTCAAAAAAGGAAAGTGGGAAGAATATAAATCTGCAACAGACAGCAGCTTTGCTGCCCTCCCTATCCCGACTGATGCCCGCCAAGGGGAGCGTGCCTTCCGTAAGGTCATTGAATCCGCCTCGGCACATTTCATTCCTGCGGGGAGAATTCCCGAAATCCGGCCCCACTTCCCGGCGGAGGCCGCGAGCTTAGCGAGGGAACGCGACCTTATAAGACAGCTTGATCCAGGCGACCCCCAAATAAGGGATATAAACCAACGCATCAGATTGCTTGTGAACGAACACAAGCGGGCGAAATGGAAAGAGCACCTAAGAGGTTGTAACCTCTCTACCGGTGTAGGTAAACTTTGGTCCACCGTAAAGTCCCTATCGAATCCGACTAAGCACAAAGACAAAGTTTCCATCGCCTTTGGCGATAAGGTGCTGTCGGATGCGGAAAAATGCGCGAGCGCTTTCTGCCGACTATATATAATGCATCCTACGGTCGACAAAGATAGACGGAGAGCCAATAGACACGCACATAAACACAAATTCAGCGCGTCACCAATCACCATCACCGCTAGAGAGGTTGAGGACGCCATTGGTCGCGCTAAACCATCCAAAGCAGTGGGCCCAGACGGCATAGCCATGCCGATGCTTAAAAACCTAGGGAAAGAGGGTTTCAAATATTTAGCGCATGTCTTCAACCTGTCTCTCTCCACCTTTGCCATACCCGAGAAATGGAAAATGGGCAAAGTGGTCCCGCTACTAAAGCCTGGAAAACCAGCTAACGTAGGTGAGTCATATCGTCCGATATCTCTCCTATCGCCAGTGGCAAAGACGCTTGAAGCCATTTTGCTCCCTTATTTCCAAGCACATTAGCAGCTTGCCCCTCATCAGCATGGCTTCAGAAAACTCTATAGCACTACCTCCGCGCTAAATGTCATTAGCACCGAGATAAATTGCGGTTTGAATCAATACCCCCACCATAGAACAGTACTCGTAGCGCTAGACCTATCAAAAGGCTTTGATACGGTCAACCATGGCTCATTACTGCAAGACCTGGAAGGGTCTACCCTTCCCCCATGTCTTAAAAGGTGGACCGCAAATTATCTGGGTGGTCGGCAGGCATCGGTGCAATTCAGAAACGAAACATCAAAACCAAGGAGAATTAAACAAGGGGTGCCACAGGGTGGTGTCCTATCCCCACTTTTGTTTAATTTCTACATATCTAAGCTACCTTCACCACCGGAAGGAGTCGCAATCGTTTCCTACGCCGATGACTGCACAATAATGGCCACAGGCCCAGAGATCGATGAGCTATGCAATAAAATAAACGGCTATCTCCCTGATCTCTCCAGTTTTTTCGCCTCGCGAAACCTGGCATTGTCACCGACTAAATCTTCCGCGACCTTATTTACAACATGGACGCCCCAAATGTCGACCATATTGAACATCCACGTCGATGGCACTACGCTAACGACTGTCCTACACCCCAAAATCTTGGGTGTGACGTTTGATCAGGATCTACATTTTGGTGCGCACGCAACCGCAATTGTTCCGAGAATTCAGAGCCGTAATAAAATCCTCAAATCCCTTGCTGGCAGTACCTGGGGAAAAGATAAAGAAACGCTCATGACCACATACAAAGCAATTAGCCAGCCGATTACGTGCTACGCGTCACCCATATGGTCGCCAAGCCTAAAAACTACCCACTGGAAGAAACTACAGGCCTGCCAAAATACTGCTCTCAGAATCGCCACGGGCTGTCTTCTTATGTCCCCAGAACACCATCTGCATAATGAGGCGAGAATACTCCCCATCAGGGAGAGAAATGAGATGCTGACCAAACAGTTTCTGTTGAATACCCAGAAACCTGGGCATCCCAACAGACATCTGATTGACGAACCAGCACCGCCTAGGGGCCTAAGGAGTCATCTCCGTAAGCATTTTGAGGAAATACGGCACTTGAGAACCCAGCCGTATGAAGCGAAAAAACACAAGCAGGTCCTTGGTGAACTCCATAGACAGGCGTCGGACCTTTATGTAGGGAATCGCCCGGTGAATCCAGTACTTGAAGAAAAATATCCAGAACTCGCGGAAGAGGAACGCATACTCCCCAGGGAAACGCGTGTCACTCTTGCTCAACTTCGTTCTGGATACTGTAACAGGTTAAACTCTTACCTATCCAGAAACAACCCCGACATAAAAAATGTATGCCCCGCTTGCAATGTGTCCCCACATGACACCAACCATCTCTTTAATTGTAATGTGGAACCAACGCCTCTAACACCCCTTTCCTTATGGTCCACCCCTGTTGAAACGGCAAGTTTCCTTGGACTCCCGTTAGAGGATATTGATGACAATTTGTGATCGGTCGCTGCTATTAGGTGGGGCGAGCATTGCTACAACAACAACAACAACTTCGCGAAAGCATTCGACAATGTGGGAATTCATACCATCATCGACCAACTAGTAGAATGGAGAGCTGGTCACAAAATCATCAACTATATTATACACTACATGGAAAATAGAAAAATAATAGTCAAAGTGAACAACCAATATTCAGACAACCGCCCCCTATATAACGGTATACCACAAGGCTCCCCCCTCTCAGTCGTACTGTTTCTAATGCGACGTTATCACGCTTCACAAAGAAGTAGAGTTCTGTGCATATGCAGATGATTTCCAAATAATACGCAAATTAAACAAAAACAAAAACATGTCGTGAATCTTGGTGATATAATTAGCGACATTCAAAATTGGTGTAATTACTCAGGTGCAGTCCTGTCTACAGAAAAGTGCAAACATCTCCACATATGCCGGAAGAAAAACTGTACTTGCACACTAATAGCCAATAACTTTAACTTTAACACCAGTAACAGCCTAAAAAATTTTAGGTGTACTCGTCAACAATCGATACACTTGGTTAAATCACATAGAAAATCTGCAAGCATCACTATCAAAGAGACTCAACATAATAAAATGTCTGGCTAGCAACAAATTCAATGCCAACCCGTCGACACTTATAAATGTAGTCAATGCCCTTCTTATGTCGAAGATAGATTACGCCCTATTTTTATATGGATACAGCGCAAAATCTCAAACAAACAAAATTAAATCTATATACCATTCGGCGATACGAACCTCGTTAGGTGCCTTTCGAACTACTCCAGTGACTAGTCTACTACACGAAGCCAACATCAAACCACTAGAAATTCGCCGAGATTTAACAATTGCAAAATTAAGTAAGCAAATACTAAATAACAGAAATAGTCCCATTTCTGCTATTACCAAACGTCTCAATAAAGCCAAACGAGCTCCTAAAATAGCCCCAGCGGGTTAGGGGATCAGAATATACCCGCGGTAGGTATGCCTGTCGTAAGAGGCGACTAAAATACCAGATTCAAGGGGCTGTGTAGCGCAACCTTTCAGGTTGCCAGCGCAATATATAGCTTCTCCAAACCCAATTGTCAACCTCACCTATCCGCGGCGAATCCTGTTTCACTAACAGACGAGGCTCTGGCGACCCCAAGCTCCTCATGGAACTTGGAGGTAGGGAGGGAGGGAATGGCCTGAAGGTTTAATGTGGCCACATAAATCGTTCCCGAGATGGTCGGGCTAGCACCTTAATGGTGCTATGGCACCGGAGCGTACCGGATTTGTATCCGGCAAAGGACCATCACATCGATAACACTCCCCAAAGCCTTCGGGGAGCAACCTTATCGCTACAACAACAACAACAACAACAGCTCCTAAAATACAATCCGCACTATATAAAACTGTTAATATAGCCCAATCTTTTTTATTTTTTTTAGGAATCCCATTTCTACCGATAAACACTACTGCAGAAAGACGCCCGCCATGGTTCTTAAATCCTACATCCATAAATACCAGTTTTCGTATATTCAACAAATCAACCACCGCCCCGAAGTATACCGATGTAGTTTCCTTGACATACAAAGCAAACTCGGTAACAACAAATTTTTGTATACCGACGGATCTAAAACTCGCAGTGGCGTATCCTACAGCATAACAACCTCTTCTGAAATCTTAAAAACGTCTCTCCTTACGGACTACACCTCAGTTTTCACAGCTGAAATAATCGCTATAGCAGAAGCCCTTAACATAGCAAAACAAAGACGAGGACACTTCGCCGTCTGTACCGACTCACTCTCAGCACTCGACACAAATAACCATAATCACTATGCTTCCATGATCAGAAGTACTCTTATAGACTTCCATCCTAGACTGAAACTTATCTGGATACCAGGACACGTTAAAATTCCTGGCAATGAATTTGCCGACCAAACAGCGAGAGAAGCTACCTCCTCACCTTTAACTGTGACCGCAAATTACAATCACAACGACATCAAGAACTTTATAAAAACGCACTTCACTAAAATACACATATCACAAATGCACAACACAACCGCCTGGTATAAAAACATGACCGTTAAACAACCATGCATCCAAACATACCTTAACTTCGCCCACAAAGATAACCCGCACAGACTAGATCTAACTAAAATCATTCACCTCAGATTAGGTCACACCAAACTAACACACCAGCACAGATTCGACAACAACTTATCTCAAACATGTCCCTACTGCAATAGCACCACACTAATTAATGTCGAGCACATCCTAAGCGACTGCAGGATGTTCCATGCCCAACGCACAACTATACTAACCCAAAATCCAAATTCCCTGCTATCAAATCCCAGCCCTCAAAGCATATCCACAATCTGAGATTTTTAAAATCATCACACCTGTACTTCGAAATCTAAAGAGTTAAGTTAACATGCAACGTAATTACTTATTTTAAAAACATATTAACTATACATAAGAAATTAAGCACATACACATCAAACTTTTAAACCCAGCAGTCATCTGATGGCCTACGTTGCTATAGCTGTTTTTTCCGTTAGCCTATAATTTTAATTATGAGTTAGCGAAATCGTTTTCAATGTACGTATAATTTCGACTGTGAAAAATTATTACAATATTTTAATTCACTGACAGAAATTAGTAAGCCAATACAACTAAGTTAAATATTATATGTTGTTACCAAGTGATAAATAAGCAAAGTAGTTTTTAACAATTTGATTAAAATTTCAACGTGCCTTAAAAACATTTTTTTAATTAAAAAAAATTATTTTGCAATCACCTGGTAAAGTAATAGACCCCACCAAATAATCTGGCTTATTTCTTCTTATATTTTTCAGATATTAAATTTTAACATATTTAATTTTCAAAGTGCCTCAAGAATATTTTTTCCAATTTAAAAAAAAATTATTTTGCAATGACCTGGCAAAGTTTTAGACGAAACCTAATAATCTGGTTTATTTCTTTTTATATTTTTCAAATATTAAATTTTATCATATCTAATTTTCAAAGTGCCTCAAGAATATTTTTTCCAATTTAAAAAAAAAAAATTATTTTGCAATGACCTGGCAAAGTTTTAGACCCAACCTAATAATCTGGCTTATTTCTTTTTATATTTTTCAAATATTAAATTTTAACATATTTAATTTTCAAAGTGCCTCAAGAATATTTTTTCCAACTTAAAAAAAAAATTATTTTGCAATGGCCTGGCGAAGTTTTAGGCCCAACCTAATAATCTGGCTTATTTCTTTTTATATTTTTCAAATATTAAATTTTAACATATCTAATTTTCAAAGTGCCTCAAAAACATTTTTTCAACTAAAAAAAAATTATTTTAAAATGACCTGGCAAAGTTTTAGGCCCAACCTAATAATCTGGCTTATTTCTTTTCATATTTTTCAAATATTAAATTTTAACATATCTAATTTTCAAAGTGCCTCAAAAACATTTTTAGCATACAAAAATTAATTGTTTTGTTATATTCAAGGTTTGTTTCAGCCCCGCCACCCCTTAGCCAGTTCTGCGTTTCTATATTTAGATACCATTAAAAAAGCATTGTACATAATTTTCATTGTGCCTCAAATACCTGCTCAAAAATGCTTACCAGCTCTCCTGCTAGTATGTTTGATGAAAAAATTAGAAAAATGTAGCTTGGTTGTAAAAGTACCTAGCGTAGAAACCGTATCGGAAGTAACTCCCGTTATAGTAATTGTATTATTATGATTAACTGATGAAGTTTTGTTGATGCAAGAAATTTTGATTAAGGAGATGTCGGCTTGTGTGTCGACAAGAAATGTGCAAAGTTTGTTAGAACCGTTTAGGTTAATTTGAATGAAGTCAGAGAAATTTAAATTTAAACAGTAAATATATAATTAGATTTTTGTTAAGAGTCTGTTAGTAATCTGCCGCTTCCTCCCTCAGTGTTCGCTGCTGAGGGGCTTCCGCGTTTAAAGCCCTGACATTAGCATTTCTATTTCTGTTGTTGGAAGTGTTAGAACCGTTATTATTGCTAGTACGACTATTGCTGCTATTATTATTATTACACTGATGTCGATTTCCGCCTCCGGCACGAAAATTTTGCCGTTGATTGCCGCGATTGAAGTTGTTGCCATAGTTGCTGTTACTAAAAGATGGTCTATTTTGTCTATAACTGTTAAAGTTACGACTTTGATTTTGGAAATTTCGACCTCGGTTATTACTTAGAAAATTTCTGAAATTGTTATTGTTCTGAGCCCTAAATGCTAAAACTTGGCGTTCTTTTATTTCATTTGATTGCTCTACAATCAGTTTGGCTACTACGTCCTTGGAATCAGAAAAATTGGTTGAAGCGAGGATTGATTTGACTAAACTTGTTTTTGCGTTCAATCGTCAAACTTTCATGGGCTTTGGCCTGAGTAATCCCTTCGATAATGAGCGAACGCTCTAGAAAATCAGACAAATCCTCGGCGCGTTTTGCAAAATCGGTGTAATTATTATTATTAACTTGCAAAGCTGCAATTTTTAATGAAAGACTGAATATTTAATGATAAATTGAATGCATATCGAAGTAATTTAATTTAATCTCCCCTAGTTTAACAAATTTAAGCAAAAAGGATTGAGTAGTAAAACGTTGATTTTATTTTCTGGCTTCGTTATTTTCGTCTTCTCCTCTTCTTGATCAAACCGGAAAGCCTTCTTTCCAAATCCGGCTGCAGGGTTGCTTTTCACATGGTGACTTGTCTAATTAATATAATACATCAGAGTTTTTTCTTTTACTAACATGGTACTTCATATATCTTATTATTCTAAACCATAGAGTGACTCCTGGTACATCAACGTAATATGATCTTTACAGCTCGGCCATCCTGACTAATTTGATTGGCCTCAGTCAAGACTTACAGCTAGGTGTTTGGGCAGTGTGACCTATTTGCGATAAGACTGGAGCGGGTGATCATTCTCTGGAATTGGCGAAACTCACTTCCGAAGTTTTGTAGATTCAACAACACCATCATAGGGTAGATGTGTCAACTGACAATTTTCAATGTCCCTAATCACGTGGCGGCCACCGTGGTGTGATGGTAACGTGCTCCGCCTACCACACCGTATGCACTGGGTTCACACCCCGGGCAAAGAAACATCAAAATTTTAGAAATAAAGTTTTTCAATTAGAAGAAAATTTTTCTAAGCGGGGTCGCCCCGGCAGTGTTTGGCAAGCGCTCCGGGTGTATTTCTGCCATGAAAAGCTCTCAGTGAAAACTCATCTGCCTTGCAGATGCCGTTCGGAGTCGGCATAAAACATATAGGTCCCGTCCGGCCAATTTGTAGGGAAAATCAAGAGGAGCACGACGCAAATTGGAAGAGAAGCTCGGCCTTAGATCTCTTCGGAGAATATGGCGCCTTACATTTATTTTTGATTTATAATCACGTAACGATCATTCGGTAAAGACTTGTATATTATGTAAGGGTCACGATATTTCTGAATGAACTTTTTATTTGTTCCTACAGATGTGTCAACATGTCTAATTACTACAAAGTCACCAACCGAATATTGTTTTGCTGGCACGCTATTTTTAAGAAAGTAATTTAGGTTGTATTTTCGCGCATTTTTACTAGATTCCTAGGACCATCGTTCGACTACTTATCTTCTAGGAATTCAGTCAACTCGTCCACCACACAGCCACGTTGGCTCATACTAAACAGCAATTCGCTAGGCGTATATCTAGTTGCGCTGTGAATAGTGTTGTTGATGGCATACTCCACCTGGGGGAGTTTAGTAACCCAATCACGATGTTCAGCAGACTCAGTGAGTTTGCTTAGCATCGCCTTAAGTATTCGGTTCACTCTTTCGACCTGACCGTTCGCTTGCGGAGAAGCTGCTTCGACCTTCACATGACCTATGTTACGCTTTAAAAGGAAATTACCAAAATCTAAGGAAGTAAAGCATGTCCCTCGGTCCGTAATAATACGCCGTGGGCGACTATAGTAGGAAAAGTATTTTTCTAAAGCACAGCAGACTTCTTTCGTACTAGTAGAATTAACAGGGTACAACTTTACTTACTTAGTAAATGCATCGATAGCTACTAGTATATGCTTACGTTTTGACTTAATAGCTAGTAGAGGGCCGAAGTGGTCTAAGTGAATGTTATCGAATGGTATTGGTGCCTTCGGAATGTTGAAAAGATTGTGTTCATTAGATCGGGCGGGTGCCAAAAATATAATACACTTTATGCAGTTTTGAATAAAGCGGGAAATTTTGTCCCTCATTTTATCAAACCAGAAATGTTTTCGTATTTGATCGTAACATTTACCTACATCAAAGTGACCGATTTTCTCATGTACCATTCGGATTATGTTCTCTTGCATCTCCAACGGTACGCATAATAATAATTTTTGGTCGATTCGACGAAATACCAGACCATTCACCAGTTCATAGCCCGATACCTCCTCCATTTCCAATTTTATTGCCAACCTTTTCAATTCGGCGTCCCTACTTTGGGTAGCTTGGACCTGAAAATCCAAATCGTCGGGATCCACAGCAGCACAAGATTGCATTTGGCGTTACCCGGAGGCTCATCCAAAGATTCCCTTAACATATTAGCTTCTACTAGGCTTGGTCTCGGTAATATATAATCCTCCCCAACAAGCATAATATCCTCCGAATCTACATCGAACAAGCCTCTATTTTCCGAAGTACCCTCGGCACAAGTTTCTCCATCCTCCGAAGGGTAACGACTTAATGCATCTGCATGAGTAAGGTTCAACCCCTTCCGATGCTAAATAGTGTAACTGAAATTGTCGAGTTCTAGTGCCCATCGAGCTATTCGCGGGTTAACCTGCTTTTTGTTGAGGGTCATCGTGAGTGAATTGCAATCCGTTATGATTTTAAACTGTATTCCTTCTAGATAAATTCTAAATCTTTTAAGGTCGTATATGATAGATAATGTTTCTAATTCAAAACTATGGTACTTGAATTCGGCTGCTGAAGTTGTTTTTGAAAAATAGGCAATTGGATGAAAATTCGTATCGTCCTGCTTTTGCAAAAGGACAGATCCAAATCCATGGCTACTAGCATCGCAATGCAGCTCTGTTTCACGCGTAGGATCGTATATGGCTAGCACCGGGGATTCAATTAACCGACTTCTTAACTCTTTGAAAGCGTTCAGGCAATCATCCGTTAAATCAAATTTCGCATCCTTGCGCAACAGATCTAACAGCGGTTTAGCAATTCTTGAAAAGGACGGAACAAACTTTCTGAAGTATGCAAATAAGCCTATACAGGAGCGGAGCTCCTTTTGATTCTTCGGAATCGGATAATTAGCTATTGCGCGTACGTGAGCATCAGAGGGTTGTATTCCCGAAGGAGTGACTACGTATCCTAAGTATTCTATTTTGTCGTGTCCAAACCTGCATTTCTTTAGTTTAAGTTTTAAATTCCTTTCATATATTCTCCTTAGCACCTTACCTACTGTAGTGATATGACACTCAAAATTCGCAAAGGCGATCAAAATATCATCAATGTACACTATAATCTCTTTTGAGTCGATCAAATCACGAAATGTATTATAAATAAACCTTTGGAAGTTAGCTGGGGCATTCAACCCGAACGGCATTCGGATATATTCAAACTGACCATGTGGACTCACGAATGAAGTTAAAGGAATATAATCCTCATCCATGGTCAGTTGATTAAATCCAATAAGGTAAACCATCTTTTCCCAGACATGTATTCTATACAATCCTCAATTAGGGGCAGCGGAAAATTATCGCGAACTGTTTTTTTTTTATTAAGAGCCCTATAGTCGACGCCCATGCGCGTGTCACCATTCTTTTTTTTTTACTAAAACTATTGCGGAAGCATAAGGAGAGTTACTCGGCCGTATAATATTCCTATTCAAAAAATCATTAGTAATACTTTCAACTTCGGCTCTGTGGTGGAACGATAATCGTCTAGTAAGACAGTAAAAAGGAGTATCATCTGTTAAACGGATCTTCAGTTTATAATCATAGGGGTTTCTTTCGGTAACTGAAAGCGATAAGTACGAATTACTTACGACAATCATTATCGCTTCTCGTTTTTGCTTATCTAACTGATGTCCTAAGTCTATATCAGATTCGGGTGCGAAATCAATGGCATTGAGATCGCGTAATGCATCAACGTATTTCCCATTGCTATCACCTCCTTTACTACTTACAAGATCTACATTATTGTCATTTACCGAAGACGTATTAAGATCACTTTCAATAACTTCATCGCGGTTATTTTTATAGTCACGCAAATTTTCACTCCAATCAACATCAAACGATTTAATTAACATCGAGTCAGAGACGCTACGCTTTATTTTAGAAGTAATATGACGTTTATTAGTTTTATTTTTAGAATAAAAACTTAAATTTGACAATTCATTTTTATTTTCAATACAGCTGTTCTCAATTTCAGCCTGCTTATAAATTTTAATTAAATGTATGTTGGAAATTTTCATGAAATCTTGACCAAGAATCAGTGGTGTGTTCATTGTACCATCTGGGACTATTATTACTGGAATGTATTTTATTGTATTTCGGAATCGTATTTCACATAAGATTGAGCCAACCGAATAAATTCTTCGTTTTCCAATACCGATAAACTTTGTTGGTGTTACTTAGTTGACAATGCAATATGAGGCGGAATTAAAGATTTTCGTATCAAACTAATTGGGCTACCGGAATCAAAAAGAGAATAAATATCCCTAAAGCGTGTAAGTCTAACTGGATTTGGTTTGCAAAAGGCCACACTTACCGCTTGTTTAAAGTTTACATAATCGTCTTCATCCAGCATGTTTTCGGAAACTTCTCTAACAACAGCAGATCTATTTCGTTTCTTCGGGCAATTATTGTGAATGTGACCCATTGATCACAAATGAAGCATGATCCTGAGGGCCTAGGTGGTTTTGGGCAGCTGCTCTGGTAATGCCCAAATTGGGAACAGTTGTAGCATCTGACAGCGGTTAGATCGTTAGAAACGGCGGTGGTAGCTTTTTTTGTGGTGCGTTTCGGACAATTGGTGTGGCAACATGTTTATTAGCCACACTTGATATTCGTTGCTTATAACGGTCCATCAGTCGGATGAGTTCAATTATAGTCTTTACACCATACAATATTCCAATTTGGTTGCTGTTATCTTGGATGCTATCAATAATTATGTCCACCAATTCGCCCTCTTCAATGTCAGCTTTGGATGCGATAGATTGCATGGTCACTGCATAGCTGATGCACGACTCCGAGCTCTTCAATTTGCGAGCCCGCAACTGGCGATAGACCTCTTGTCTGGTAGTCGTACGCTGAAACATTGTACGCAATAAGGATTTTAGAGCGGCATATTTAACGAGACCGTGATTGAATACGCATTCTTTGGCCTTTCCAATCAAACACCGTCGTATTGCCAAACACTTGCTTCTGTCATTGTAGTTTTTTTGCTTCGATATAGTCCTCAAATTGAATCACCCACCTGTTTACATCATAGTGGTTGTCACCATTGAATTTAGGAACGGCTGAATCAAGTTCTTCGAGATTGATGTGCTTCCTTCCGTATACTTGGTGGTCATCTTCTAAATACTGCAATCGGTTTTGGAGTTCAATCATCTCACTCCTCAGTTTCAACACTCTAATTTGCTCCTCTAGTTTTTCAGCCTCACCAGAAGCAAAGGACGAACCGACACACTCGGGCGAAGCGAAAGGCTGCATCATCTCATTGTATGGAGTATTCGTCAGTAAATTAACTGGGACAGCGGACACGGCAATCGAATCAAGTGAGTTAGCCATAGTGGACACAGTTGTATCGGTTATAGCTGTGAAATGTACACCAGCGCTAGAAGAAACAGCAATATCATCGTCAATCAAACTTTCAGCATTCGGAAGATCATCAGCAGCAATAGTTTCTTCGAGTGCAGCAAGAACAACTGGTGCGGAGGTGATACTATCTATGGCAGCCGGTACACTGGATATGGTTGCAGTAGCAGCGGTTTTATCGACAGCAGTGGTAATACTACCATATTTGGCGGTGGTGGTAGTGGTCGTCGTTGGTACAAATTGCGTATTAGTGACAAGTGCGGCAGTTTTATTGATGGCACCTGTAGAAACTTGTTTTTCAGCAGTAGGTATTTTCTTCACTCCAATAGTAACCAAGGCAACAGCGGATTGCGTCTTATTAGAATTATTTGCCGTATCCATCTTACTTGAGCCACGCGTTAGAGGCATATTTTCGTACGCAAACAATTTATTTCGATATTTTTCTGCAAGAGATTGGTGGAATACCAACCCCACACCTGAAAGCTTTAATCTCCCCTAGTTTAACAAATTTAAGCAAAAAGGATTGAGTAGTAAAACGTTGATTTTATTTTCTAGCTCAGTTATTTATCTTCTTGATCAAACCGGAAAGAAGGCAGCTGTCCAAATCCGGCTGCAGAGTTGCTTTTCACAGGGTGGGTTGTCTAATTAATATAATTCATCAGAGTTGTTTCTTTTACTAACAGGGTACTTCATATATCTTAATATTCTAAACCATAGAGTGACTCGTGGTACTTCAACGTAATATGATCTTAACATTAATTTAATTTGATTTCAAAGGAAAATATTTTATTTTGGTAAAAAAAGGACTTGGCTGTTGATAACGGACGCACCGCTTAATTAAAAAGATCTCAATGTGTTTGTGTTATTACGGACGCACCGTTTTTATTAAAATTGTATGGTTTTATTTTTATAGATACGGGCGCATCGCATCTTTTCAAACTTGTAATATGAATGTCCTCGGACGCACCGGGATTAAAAAATTTCATTGGTTTTTCACGGAACCACCGTTTACGCAAAAAAAAAAATCTCTTTGGTTATTTACGGAACCACCGCTTTATTTCAAAAAAAATCTCATATGTATTGATTTATAAAGTAAATTGAATATGTATGATATAATAAGGGTTTTATAAGGTGTGTCAGCAATTAGGATGGAATTAATAAGGAATTTGTAAGGAGTGTTATAGCGGATATCAATCTGGAAATTGTGGCTAAATGAACGGTTTAATGAAATATGAATTTGTATTTAAACTGAGGTAGGGTTTCCTAATTGTATCTGGTAGGGAAAAAGAAACGTTAAGATTGAACTTACGAAATTCCAGAAGTATCGTTTGCAAAAGCCATCTGAAAACATATGAAATTACCATGCAAAGGAAGGTATCATGCATTAGGGTCTTCACATGCAAGTTAATACACGTGATTGCGTTCGAGTTTGTATTGTATGTATATATAATGTAAAATGTACAAGAAATGTGAAAGCGATTTAAAAATGTTTAGTTATAGGACAACCGAAATATGCGTATACTTATGTGCTTATATATGTATGATACGTAAGGTTTAAAAATTTTGCATTATTGGAAAACGAAAAAATGTATATGCTATATACTTTAAATTTAATTAGTTAAAAGGAATTTAATTTGGCAAAATTGAACAATCAGTATTGAAAAAACGTGAATCTTTTTAATGAAATGAATTTGGCCATTTCCATGCAAAAATTTACATATGTACCCTACTTTATACATACACTCATACATACAGCTTTTCTGCTAACGCACCTGGCGCTCCGGCGCCGTCCTCCAAGGTGTACCACCTTTGCCAGTATTTGTCGAATGGAATTTGTCCACGTTGTAGCTGCAGTTATAGTTACACAATCTCGCTCGAAACGCATCCCATTATTTCGTATGTACCCTTATTGCATTGAAATTTGTATTTAAGTTGTGTTCGCCTGTGTGCGTGTTGGCGTGTGGTGTTTGTAACGGGAATTAGGGGTCCGTTATTGGGACCCGGTATGTATATAGAATGTAATGTGGGCACGTGGATTGCCAAATTTTCTACGTTTAAAGAAAATGAATTCAACTATATTGAATAGTTGTGACACATTGTCACGGTCGCCATGTATTGCATTATTATTTGCAAGTGAAGATTAAATATATTTTAGTTGGTGTCCCTCAGGCCAGTCAGTGCTGTAGGCACGCACACACACATACTTAACTTACATACCATTCATTCATTACCTGTGTGCGTGTTGGCGTGTGGTGTTTGTAACGGGAATTAGGGGTCCGTTATTGGGACCCGGTATGTATATAGAATGTAATGTGGGCACGTGGATTGCCAAATTTTCTACGTTTAAAGAAAATGAATTCAACTATATTGAATAGTTGTGACACATTGTCACGGTCGCCATGTGTTGCATTATTATTTGCAAGTGAAGATTAAATATCTTTTAGCTGGTGTCCCTCAGGTCAGTCAGTGCTGTAGGTACACACACACACATACTTACATACCATTCATTTGGTGTTATAATTTCTGTAGCTTCCTTCTTGAAGTGGCGCGTGGCCAAACTGGCTGATTCCTGGATTCAGGAGGCTGCATACCGTTCAAATATCGTTGTAACAATAAAATACGCACTTTTGGGTTATTTAAATTGAACTTAAAAACTTGTTGAATTTTTTATTGGGAATTGCAGCCCGCAATGAAATACAATTTTTGTCGGCACACCCTCTCAGTTCAAATCCGAATGTATAATTGAACAAGATGGCCGAACCGTGAACATTTCTCTCATCTCACGGCTCGACCATCGGAACGCCAGCTGATGCAGGGTTGTGTTTTATGTTTGTTGTGGTGATTGATGATTGGTGAACTTAAGGCCAGTTCACATGTGCCATTACAAGAGCATTTGCAAGCTCGATTCGTGGATTAACCATTTTGGTAATTAAATAAATTTAGCCTTATTTATTTACTAAGGGTTATCGGTCCCACACCTTCGAGATTTAGTGGCAGATGGAATAATACTTTTTAGATTAATTTCAAATTCATTGAAACACGGCTTATTATTTTGGTTGCCTAACCGGAAGTTCCCCATTTCGTCTTTATTCATTATTCTTCATGCACACATGGTTGCATTTACATGGATGTGTTCATTGTATTTACATAAGAGCTACGCAATGTTGGATTTACAGCTTTACAAGAGCTTGCTTTTTATCATTAAAGACAAAATATTTACGAGTTCTTTGGCAGGTGTTGTTGCCATGTTGTTCTCGCGTCTGGTTGTAATTCGTTTTCTAATGCATACATAATTGGAATTGGTGTGGATAGCTTAACATAAGGCATCTTCTTAGAAACTGAATGTAAAGAGAATAGATTTTATAGATTGATGGTTTGGCTTAATTTGCTGTTTACTGTTGGATTATTCTATTTTCGATATGACGAGTGACTTGTATATATTTAATAGTTTTTGTGGATGAACACCAGATTTGACGTTAGTAAGATATTTGAAAAGTTTAATGTTATGTTTGGTTCTGCCGGTGTCCTTTATGGCGGAGTGAACCTTCATTTACCTGAGAAGGAGAAGTACCATTTATGAGAATAGAAATATATTCATTTGGACCTTTGCTGATGTGCATTATTATGGAATTTTCTGGATTGAATGAGAGGTTTTATAAAAACCTAGTGTTTTATAGTAGGCGCTCTGACGGTGATAAAAAAAATTCTTGTTAACGACTTTTCTTATTCTCTGTTACTCTAAACTATTATAAAACCAAAACTAATCTGCAATTTGTTCCTTTTAATTTAAAACGATTTGATTTATTTCTTTTGCTTTATTTTTATTTGAACAACCTCTGCGTTTCGCTGTCACCGGAAGAAGAAGGCCCCGGAGCAAAAGCGAAGTTGGGTGCATTTCCGCCAGCAGGTGACATTTACCATCTGTCAGAAATGCATGGTATAATAAAATGAGTGACATGACAGATTAAATATACATAAGTACATTACAACTTGGCCAATCTGACTTAATGATTGACCTCAATCAGCTGAGGTTGTGTGACCTGTTGCAGTTGGTGACTGAAGTGGGTCTTGTTCGTCGTTATTAGGCAGGCACCATTTACGAATTTTCATAGCTTCAATAATGCCGTCATATGGCAGATGTCTCATCTGGCAGTTATCTATATCCCTAATGACATAACGATCATTCGGTAGTACTTTGTGTATAACATACGGGCCCCTATACTTTTGAACGAGTTTCTTATTAGTTCCTACCGTGGTATCCACGTGTCTAATGACTACAAAATCTCCTACTGAATAGGTTTTTGCCGGAACACTGTGTTTCAAAAAATATTATTAATTATACTCTTGAGAACATTCTATATTCCTAAGTGCATTTTGCCTATTTTCCTCATGGTCTCTAGTGGTTTCATCCACTAGTTTGTCTTCCATAGATTCGGTAAATTCATCCACGATACTACCTCTTTGATTTACCTCAAAGAGTAAAACGTTAGGCGAGTTTTTCGTAGTACTATGAATACTGTTGTTTAGAGCATATTCTATTTGAGGCAACTTGGCAGTCCAGTCGGAGTTTTCCACGGACTCAGTAAGTTTACTCAACATCGTCTTGAGGACACGATTTATTCTCTCGACCTGTCCATTTGCCTGCGGTGATGCTACTGCGAGCTTCACATGGCTTATATTTCTTTTCGATAAGTAGTCACTAAACTCGAGGGACGTAAAGCAAGTTCCGCGGTCAGTTATGATACGTCTGGGGCGGCTATAGTAAGAAAAATAGTTATCTAGTGAGCAGCACACTTCTTTTGTGTTCGTGGAATTAACCGGATATAATTTTACAAATTTTGTGAATGCGTCAATCACGACTAAAATATGTTTGCGTTTTGATTTAATCGCTGGCAAGGGACCGAAGTGATCTAAGTGAATGGTGTCAAATGGTATTGGTTTTTTTTTTTTTTAACATGTTATGCTCATTGGAACGAGCTGGGGCAGAGTACACAATACACTTAAGACAATTCTTATAATACCATCAAACCAATAAGTCTTGCGTATTTGATTATAACATTTCTCTGTTCCTAAATGGCCAAATTTCTCGTGAGTTGTGCGGATTACATTTTCCTCCATCTCTGAAGGTATACAAAGCATAATCTTCTAGCCAATTCTCCTATACACTAAACCGTCCACTAGTTCATACCCTATGACTTCTTCTTTCTCCAGTTTGGTCATGAGCTCCCTAAGCTTCTCGTCTCGGTTCTGAGCAATTTGGATCTGAACATCCAGATCATCCAAGTCTACAGCGGCCACTAACTCACTTTCAACTTCGTCAGACCAGGGTTGCGAATCTACAAGTTGAGAATACTGACGACTGCTAATATTGCCTTCGTCGGATTTTGAAGTGAAATTTATGGAATCGTATTCTCTCTCCAACAACGGACTCCGGCTTAACGCGTCTACATGGCCCAGATTAGCTCCAACCCGATGCTGAATAGAATAATCAAAATTTTCCAGCTCCAATGCCCACCTAGCTATTCTTGGATTGATCTGTTTCTGATTTAGGGTCATAGTGAGTGAATTGCAATCTGTTATGATTTTAAATGGCACACCTTCTAAATATATTCTAAATCTGCGGAGAGCATAAATGATTGATATGGTTTCTAGCTCAAAGCTATGATATCTAGACTCAGCTGGTGTCGTTGTTTTGGAAAAGTACGCTATTGGATGAAATTTCCCATCGTCCTGCTTTTGTAGAAGCATAGAACCAAAGCCCTGACTGCTTGCATCGCAATGAAGTTGTGTTTCACGTTTGCGATCATATATTGCTAACAGCGGTGAACTTACTAAAATATTGCGTAATTCCTCAAATGCCTTGAAACATTCCCTTGAAAACCTAAATTCAGCATCCTTGCGTAGTAAATCTAAGAGTGGCTTAGCGATTTTAGAAAAAGAAGGGACAAATTTTCGAAAATAAGAATACAAACCAATACAAGAGCGGAGCTCTTTATGATTCTTTGGGACTGGGTAATTCGCAAATGCCTTAATATGGATCCTCGAAGGCTGTATTCCTGAAGGAGTAACTTGATAACCCAAATACTCAATGACGTTGTAGCAAAACTTGCACTTCCTAAGCTTAAGTTCCAAATGTTTTTCATAAGTCCTAAGCACTTTACGTAGGATCTTAATATGACTTTCAAGATCACTTGACGCTATTAATATGTCATCAATATACACAATGATTTTTTGAATCAATTAGGTCTCGGAAGATGTTATAGACAAATCTCTGAAAACTAGCCGGTGTATTCTTTAACCCAAATGGCATTCTAAGGTACTCGAATTGCACATGTGGTGTGACAAAATATGTTAATGGAATAGATCCCTCATCCATTGCTAACTGATTGAACCCATCTTTCAAGTCCAAGAGAGTGAACCACTTTTTCCCCGACATATAATCTATACAATCGTCTATTAGGGGCAATGGAAAATTGTCGCGTACTGTTTTCTTATTCAAAGCTCTGTAATCGATGCACATACGAGTTTCGCCACTCTTTTTTTTTTACCAGAACAATCGCAGAAGCACAAGGAGAGTTACTAGGTCGTATAATTTCGCGTTTCATTAAATCATCAGTGATCTTTTGTACCTCTTCCCTATCCTTAAACGATAATCGTCTTGGCAAAGCATAGAAAGGTATATCATCCGTTGTTCGTGTTGTCATTTTATAGTCATATAGTTTTTTTTTTCAATTGATGTAGGCGATAAATATTCACTAGACAACACTTCTATTACTACCCCTCTTTCTCGTTTAGCCAAACTGGGCCCTATATCTATTTCCGACTGAAAAACGCTTTCATCTATTGCTCCTATCTCTTTCACAGCTGAATCAAACAGATCCGTCATATCATAGAGGTAATTGCCCATTTCTTTTGAGTCCTGTTTGTTATGATCACATCTGTCATATACTTCACTTAATGTAGGCTTATTACCATCTAATTTAACACTTAAGTCACCATTAATAAATTTATTAATAATCGAATCAGATATATATTTTTTCGGATCTTCTTTATTTAATTCAGTATTTCTAGAAGGTACCTTTTGTTTTACGTTTTTATTAAATTCATTTGATATTTCATTTAATTGTATTAAGTTAATGTTAAATTGTCGCAAAAAATCTCGACCAAGAATTAATGGAAGAGTTAAAGTTTCATCTGGAACTATTATTACATTAATGTTTCCAATTACTTTACGAAAATGAATTGCACACAATGCTGTGCCAAAAGAATATATCCTTCTTTTACCAACGCCAACGAATTGTGTAGGCTTTGCCCGGAATGACAGCTTAACAAATTTTTCAGCAACTGATCTTTGCATAAGGCTAATAGAGCTACCGGAATCGAAAAGAGAGATGATATTTGGAAAACCTGTATATCTGTTTCGATTTTTATCGTTGTTGTTGTTGTTGTAGCAATGCTCGCCCCACCTAATAGCCGCGACCGATCACAAATTCTCATCAATATCCTCTAACGGGAGTCCAAGGAATCTTGCCCTTTCAACAGGGGTGGACCATAAGGAAAGGGGTGTTAGAGGCGTTGGTTCCACATTACAATTAAAGAGATGGTTGGTGTCATGTGGGGACACATTGCAAGCAGGGCATACATTTTGTATGTCGGGGTTGATTCTGGATAGGTAAGAGTTTAACCTATTACAGTATCCAGAACGAAGTTGAGCAAGAGTGACACGCGTTTCCCTGGGGAGTATGCGTTCCTCTTCTGCGAGTTCTGGATATTTTTCTTCAAGTACTGGATTCACCGGGCAATTCCCGACATAAAGGTCCGACGCCTGTTTATGGAGTTCACCAAGGACCTGCTTGTGTTTTTCCGCTTCATACGGCTGGGTTCTCAGGTGCCGTATTTCCTCAAAATGCTTACGGAGATGACTCCTTAGGCCCCTAGGCGGTGGTGGTTCGTCAATCAGATGTCTGTTGGGATGCCCAGGTTTCTGGGTATTCAACAGAAACTGTTTGGTCAGCATCTCATTTCTGTCCCTGATGGGGAGTATTCTCGCCTCATTATGCAGATGGTGTTCTGGGGACATAAGAAGACAGCCCGTGGCGATTCTGAGAGCAGTATTTTGGCAGGCCTGTAGTAGCCGATTTTTATCGTAAAAGGCCACACTTACCTCTTGCTGAGATTCTAAAGGAACATAGTCATCCATGGATACGGCTGCAACTTGAGATGTTTGGGTTTTCTTTTTTGGACAATTGCGATGCATATGTCCTAGTTGGTGGCAAATAAAACATGAAACGGCTGGGCGTTGCGGCTTTGGGCAGGCACTCTGATAATGCCCGAATCGCGAGGATTTGAAACAACGTACAGTGGAAAGATCTTCAGTAGTGCTTGCCTTTACTGCGGTATTTGATACCTCTGTGCTCAATGGTTTGCGCACACCAACGCTGTGACGACGTTGCTCGTAACGATCCATTTGGCGTATGAGTTCGCTTATAGTATTAGCACCATACAAGATGCTTATATTGTTGCTGCTGTCTGGGATTCCGTCCACTATAATGTCTACCAACTCCTGCTCCATTATCTCCGATTGGGCAGCGATTGATTGCATTGCCACCACATAACTGACACTCGATTTTGACGGTTTTAGTTTGCGTAACCATAGCTGGCAATAGACCTCCTGTCGAGAGCAAATACGGCGGAACATTGCACATAATAAAAGCTTCAACGTGGAGTAATCCGTTAGGCATTGGTTCAAAACGAATTATTTCGCTGTCCCAGTCATGCATCGGCGCAATGCTAGGTATTTATATCTTTCATTGTAATTGTTAGCATCAGCATAGTCTTCAAACTGTAAAAACCACCGATTTATATCGTAGTGATTTTCGCCACTAAACTTCGGGACTGCTGCATCAAGTTCGTCGAAATGGATGTACTTTCATATGCGCACGACCGGGCCAGACTCCAATTGCTGGACTACACCTTGGAGCTCCATTACTTCTTTACGTAGCTTCAATAATCTTAACTGCTCTCCAAGGTGGTTTATTTCTCCACTTGATGGTGTGGCTTCAAGGCCAACAGATACATCAGAAGCAATAGTTGGGCTTATGGCATAGTTTGCAGCGGATTTATTCATATGAGGCTGAGTGGAACCATACCAGGCAACGTTGTTAGTATTCTCACTGGACATTACGACGGTCCCACCAGAGGCATCGGACAGCATAACAGCGGGTGAATTATGATGTACAGCAGTAGTAGTAACAACAGGCAATGTAGTGGCAGCAACAGCGTTAAAAAAAGGCAATGTAGGGGCGGAGGCAGCGGTAACAACAGGAAATGTAGTAACAGCGGTGACAACAGGCGCCATAGGGGCAGAGGTAGTGGCAGCAGGCAATGTATTGCCAAAAGTACTAGTTATAGCGGTCGATGAAATTGCAGAGGCAGCAGGAGCACCAGGAGCAGGCGGAGGTACAACGATGGTGCTATTTTCAGAAACCTTAGGTTTTCTTTGTGTACCTGTAGATTTCTGCTCCACTGTCGATGCGCTTGATGTATTAAAACGTGTGACTTTTTCTTTTAATGGTTCGAGTTTTTCTTCTAATATTTATTTATGCGAATAGAGGGTAGCACCCCACACCTGAGAATGCAATTTGTTCCTTTTAATTTAAAACGATTTGATTTATTTCTTTTGCTTTAATTTTATTTGAACAACCTCTGCGTTTCGCTGTCACCGGAAGAAGAAGGCCCAGAGCAAAAACGAAGTTGGCTGCATTTCCGCCAGCAGGTGACATTTACCATCTGTCAGAAGTGCATGGTGTAATAAAATGGGTGACATGACAGATTAAATATAAGCACATTACAAATTTTAAACTAGTTTACAATCAAAATAACTTTGAAAATCTTTTAGGGTTGGTTGAGTATTACACCTCTTAAAAGCGACCTTTTGAAGTCGACGATGCTTTTGAACTACGTCCTGCGAATGATTTGTTAGAATTTTTTTAACTTCCTGTTAGCCTGAATATTAATTTCAGGGAAATCATCAGCAGCAGTCTCTAGCAGGGACAAATCTGTTTTCGGAACCATATTTGTTTTTGATTTCTTTAAAAGATAAATTTTCAATTGTCATGATTTTTTGAATGACTTGTCTTTTGGTTTTGACTGGGGAAGATAAGTCTTTCTTGCGAACCGTGGTTTGTTGCACCACAGAGAATACATTTTATCATCCCACCGTTATAATATGAAAATGCAAATACTTGGACTGTGGCTTCACGAATGAATCTGATTTCTTTTATTTTTAATGAGTGATGACCTTTCGATGCGATGACTAAACTAGGGTTTCCTGGTTTACTTATGCACTTCTTGGATTATAATATTAGTATTAATAGTAGTATATGTATAGTAGTAACCTAGGTATAGAAATAGTTACACTTTAAGTATAAATGCACTGTTTCACGGCAGGGACAAAATAATCTACCTGACATATGTATGTACTTACATAGTTTTACTTCCTTTGCAATTGTGTTGTCTTTAAAAGGTATATTTATCGAGGTGGTGTCAACATATGTAGGTGTCACCATTCTTCCTAGTTAGTCTACTAATCTTCGCAATTGGGTATTCGCTTTCAATATTTTTCATAATAAAGTCAGCGGTGTACTTCCCTGGGACTCTCCTACCGATACCGTACTTATGTACGAGTGATCTGGGAATGTACGCAGATAAGTTTTTTGACCCGAAATTATTATTTTTGATAAAGTTGTTTGCATTGGTTGCTGTATCAAAAATTAGTTTAGCCCTATCATTGCCTATTGATGTTAGATCTTTTAATCCAATAAGGGAGAGGTCGTCAATAAGAGCCATAAAAAATAAATTTGAAAAAAATATATTTCTAATACCGTTTGAATCCGGTAGAACTTCAAGAAATACAATAAAGGTTACCTGGTCATTGGAGTCATAGAAAAATGGATCCTTCTTTGCCGTGGTCATAATTTTTTTCCTTATTTGCTCTACAGCGGGAGAAGTAGCAAAGGGAGTCGGAGCAGCAAAAGCTGGGACAGTACCAGCAGCCTCCTCCGCAGCAACCGTGATGCCACCTACTGCACCCATTCCATCATTAATCGCATTTAACATATTTGATTTCATATTGATTTGCGCAGCTGCAGAGGTGGCACTAACAGCAGACTGAAAATTCCGCCCTATTTTAGAGCATTTATCACTGATTTTACTCTTTCTCTTTTTTCTTTTTTTGCAGTGTGCCTTGCCTCCATGTGTAGGTAGGTAATTTTACACCACAAAATTTATTATAAAAGCACAACAGTTAGCTAGTTAACTGTATTTAGAAAAAGTTAAATTAAGTTAAATTTCACTGATTTAACAAGTTTTTTGCTTGGCTAAGACCACAAATTTGTAAAATTTGTCCGTTCAAAAAGCACGCGTCTGTTCTAGTCTAGCGCCAAAATCGAATGATCCAATGGAATATGAATTTATGATGGCCGCCAAGAAATGGTACCAAAGTATTGTGGTGCCAGATGTCTACTTTTATTTTGTCGACAACAATTGACGTTATCTCATTGCTGTTTAATTGCACCGATCCAGTCACGAATCGACGAATTAGAAGTGTTATTGGAAAACAAGTTGGAAAGTTCAGACACTATTTTTTCTAAATCTGAAACTTTGTTTTTAAGGTATGCTGGGGAATACAGCATAGAAGTGGTGTGATGACTATGTTTTTATTATATGATGATGGGAGTTTGTTTTGAACCCAACAGGCATCATCCCTCGTTGATCTTTTGGCAGCATTATTATGTCCAACATTGCAAATTTTGTTATTTACTTTTTTAACTCGTATCTCTATGGTTTTCGATTTAATTTGAGAGAGCAGGGAACTCATCATCGCCCCAAGGCAAAATATTAAGGTGATTATCATTATTAAAGTAAGTATCGAGGGCGTGTCTCCTGAAGAGTTTACGGATAGCCTTGACAAAGGTAATCTTGTCTGCTGCTAAGCAGCGCTTTTTTGACTTACATTGCGTATGGCCAAGTCAAAAAACTAATTTTTAAAGAAGTATTGGGTTCCCATTTGCGACTGTCGTATTTTTTTCCAAATGAACCGCATGACAGAGTTTATGGGTATGGCAGAAATTGTGTTATCTTTATTGTAATCTCCGAAAATTCCAAAGGTATATCTCTAATGAATCTAAAGCAACCCAAAGCAGTGCATGGGATGAAGCATTTTAAACCATTTTCTCTCTTTGTTATTTAAGAGGCTATTTTTTACTTTGAAGATAATTCTAACTGCCAACTATGTTAGCTGAATATTCCTTACTTTATTATTTTAAATTAGATTATGTAACGCCATTCTTGACTTTTTCACTCTTAGATCTTCGCATGAAGAAGACTCAACAAGTACAAAATAAATACATCCAAAATTTCGTGGATACAGTATAATACTATCGACTGTACCTGTAGTTTGCAAATTATTAGCGTCTACGTTAGCTTGTCTTTCATATTGGAATGTATGTCAGCCATATGGTATATTTCTGTTTTCACCAAAATCCTTACTATAAAAAGCTAGTGCTTCATACTACGTGTTCTACGGATTGACCTGATAAAATAAAACTTTTGTTTATAACACGTTCGCCAGTCATTGATTTTTTGCGCTTTCAAAACAAACTCACGAACAAAAAATAATATGTCAAATAAATACGATATGAGTTTTCTAAAAAATTTTCTTGAGAGAAACTATGTGTCACGTAATTGTGACATACATAAATGTCATAAGTTTTGGGAAGTACTTGTATCACATATGGGAGTAACTAAATAGCTCGATTTCTATCAATAAAACATAAACTGAATTTTTTTTAGTATATATTAAACATTTTAATCATTTTCTATATATGTATACTTTATTGGATATGCCAGTCTCTAAAGCATAGATATGGGCATAATCCAATTACATCACCGTCTTTGTCTCTGCAAACTGTATTTAGTTGTGGTCTTCTTTTTATTTTTACTGCACTGGCGACATCGTTTTCTTGAAGAGGTCATATTTGGAAAATGAGCAGCAGTAGATGTACTGACTGTTACACGAACAGATAATCTTTGTCTTGGAGGCTCACCCAAATATGCTTTTAAAACTTTTTCTCTAAACGACAGGAGTGTCAATGGATTTTCGACATTTATTTTATTGTAAATCCAGCAGGCATTTCAAAGCGATATATCTATTAGGTGAAAAAATAACCTTCATATACCAGCGAATTGATCGTCTGGGACACGCACAATACGACACCATTTTATCCGATCGATCGATACCTGACATATTTTTATTATAGTCATGAACCATGTTCGGTTTGAGTATACTTACTTCTCTCTTCGATGTTGTTTTAATAATGTCAGCATTCTGCTTTGTAGATATCATGAGTACGTCCCGTTTATCTTTCCATTTTAAAACAACAACACATTGCAAAACTTCGGGGAATACCCTTTAAAAAAGCGAAATTTAAAAAAAGCGGCTTAGCCCATACACAAACCGCAGCTTTCGTATGTATTTGACACCTTGTCAGATAGTAAACATGCAAGAAAATTACTTCCTACAAACTTTCATGAAATAACAGCTCAGTACATTTTAATAATTGTACGACATATGTATATATTTTTAAATAAAAAAATTTCACGTCACATATATGTGACGCTAAATGGCGAACGTGTTAACTCGACTTTTTTTATTCTCTGGTTTGTCGAAAGTGCCATTTGCTTTATTTATTAGACCACCAACTGTTTTGCACATAAACTTATTGTTAGAGTTACTTTTATACCGTTAGTGATATAATTTTGAATATAGAATGCACACGCTTATTGTATGCTAACCTCGTTTTATTGTCAAAAGGTATGTTACAACTTTTCTCTAAAGCAAATGTATATCTATAAAAATGTGCCTTTAATTATGGTAAGAAGTTATCGATATCGTGTGTATTTAATATAAGGCCACCGCACATTCTTTAGGCTGACTGCATATACACAAAGTTATACAGTTACCCTAAACTATTATAATACTAGGCAGACCTGTAAAGTACTGAGTACATACTTGTACTAGTACAAAAAAAGTATAAGTACTCAATTACTTTAAATCTAAGTAAAAAGTATTATTACTACAGTACTTGTACTTTGAATCCGAAAGTACAAGTAGATATACTTACGAAATACTTCCAAGTACACGAAAGGACTTTTTCTGATAAAATATGTCAGTTTGATTCATAAATGGAAAATCAAAATATGAGTAAAATTTATATTAGAAAGCAACAAGAAGTAAAACTACATATCAAATAAGTATAAATTGTACAACAGCTAACAATATTAAAGTAGTTTTGTGTTTGCCTTCATTAGTACTAGCTTTTCAGACGAAAAGTCCGTGATTGGTTGCCTTTTAGGACTATAAACAATGCCTGCTAAGGAAAATAAACGCTGTACTGGGTCGGAGGAAGCTGAGGGCGTATTCATTTTGAGTGATAGATCCATCCTTCATAAGAGGATAACTCTGAAGCATATTGAAATCTATTGATGTATCATTAAGATACCTGTAAAACTCTTCTTCAACCATTTTGTCAAAGTTAGGTGATCGTAAGGGTGCTGGTTGGTCCGCTTCAAAACCGTTCAATACTTATCAAAGTACATCGAAAGTACTTACAAGTACTTTACTTGTACTTCAACAATTCAGGTACAAGTACCTCGATACTTATACTTGCACTCATTTTTCCAAGTACTGAGGTAATGACACTTGTACTTGTACTGGTACTTTTTCTTTACAGGTCTGATACTAGGTTTATACTATACCAACCTTAATTCTAAATCCTGAACGAAGTTGCTATTTTTCGTCGACCAAAAACCGAAATTGCTAGTTTTAGTGCGTTAGTTTTCGCATATCGCGTCTGTTTAACGGAAAAGTGTATTTTACCCAGAAGCAAAAGTTTCCTGGCTTGACTTGAAAAAATAACTTCATTACAAATAACTCGTTATTCCACCCCATACAAAAATTGCTCTACTAGCATTCTATCTAAGAATTCTCCATACTCACAGTCTACAGCCGCTTCTCTTAACCGAAGTGCGAACTTGCAAATCGGCACTCCCTTCTCTTGTTTGTTTTTCCGGAACTTGATACTTTCTGCATATTTATTTCTACAGCCATCAAAATGGCGAGTCAAGATATTTTTTATTTCGCTGTAGTTGAGCGAGTCTGGATTTTTTGGGCTAACAAGAATTCTAAGCGCTGTATTAAGCTCTGCCCCATATGTACACGTACGAACTTGTGCTGTTCCGCTTCTGGGACCTTGCTCAACTGTAATGCCCAATCTAGGACTTATCTTCTGATTTGTATTCTGTAATACTAAACGGTGGCAGTTTCGGTGACACCCAACGATTTACGTTTGCATTTGCCGCAGCATTCTGTGCAGCCTCCTCCACAGCTCCTCGGATCACTCCTGCTAGCGCATCCAACACTGTTTTAAATCTTCCGGTGTAAGGCTCATTTTTAAATACACTTCTGACACCACTTTTATACATATATGAGTGTTTATTTAATTAATGAAAATGAGTTAATTGTTACATTGTAAAATTAATGCGTCGAATTATATCGATAAAGTACAAAGTAATAAAAAGAATGATAAAGAATGTTCTGGCAACACAGTTGCCAGATGTATATATAAAAAATTGATTGTCGTGGCGCTGCCATCTCGTTTCATACATAACACATTTAAACTGAAATAATCCTGTTTCTGTTATAATAAAAGTGCTTATTTTCGGGTGGGGATATAATACGGTGTTATGGACACGCATTTACAATGGAAGCAGTAAGGAAGGCGGTCGGCATGATGTGTTGGTGCACAGTGGCTAGTCATTGTCGGCTGGGGCGGGTCCTTGCCAACCTTACTGTTCCTGCGCCATAAACAGAGAAATGTTCCTATCATGCCTTTCAAACTCAGCAGCTGTCAAATTCAAAAAAAACCGACAGAAGCGCAGAGACCGACTCAAAACGCTTATAAATTCAAAATAAAACAACATCCGGCCGAACCGAATGTCACGGACAGACCGTTGACATTCAAAATTTAAAAATTCAAATAAAATTTAACCGCAAAAAGAAATTGACGCAAAAAAAATTACCGAGCCGGAGATGACCGGTTACTAACTGTTAAAATCAAACTCGGAAAAAAAACAGGCTGAAAAATAAAAATACAAATAAAAGGGCCGAATATACATAGGGGCGCCGCGGGTGTTGTTGCGTGCCCGGTGCTTGTCCCACCCTCAAATAACCATGGCCACCGACGCACCTAAATTTCGGTGGCCCCTTACCTGGTTCCCTAAGTGCCTTCTAAATAAATGGTGACGTCAGCATTCCCATTTTATTACAAAATTTATTCACACGTCATTACTAGGATATAGGAACAATAAAAATACAAAATATTGAAACATTTTCCATTTGTTTATAAGTTACCCTAACCGGTGATTTTACATTTTTGTCTACACGTTCCTATTAAACAATAAAAACCTCAAAATAAAACCTCAAAATAATTCAATAAAATTGACCTTTTTCCATCCAAATTGCTGGTAAGTATAAATATGCCAAAGGCTCAATAGAAATAAAAAGCCATATTTGATGTTCACGCTAACTAGCGAATGCAAAACTACTGATACCTTTCTTCTCTTTCCCTAGTTTTGCTTATTAATTAAAAATTTCCTCCTTATTTCAATTCATTCTCCCCTTCTTTCGTTCTTATCCAGTTAAGTGAGGGTAGTTTTAATTAAAATTATCTCTACCCTTGGCTTTGTTTAACATAGTCAGACCTGCCTTATTTTAAACTATTTTAAACTTAAGTTTCTACTTATTTTCCCTCCTTTCAGTTTAAATTTATTAACTTAAATAATTTTGCTTTTCTCATTTCCGACCTATCTGCAACTTTAGTTTCCTACTTCCTAATTTACGATTATCTAATTAGATTGTGTTCAATTAAGTTAAGTATACTTTTCTCATATCAGCAGGTTTCCAAGCTGATTAAAATTTTCATTTGCATGTGCTACAATAAACTGCATTCGAACATTTTCCAAAATGTGTTGAAATTCTTTTAAACATTTCTAAAATTAGTTGAAATTCTTTTAAACATTTCCAAAATTAGTTGAAATTCGTTCAAATCTTTCCGAAATGGGAATTCGGAACAAAATTCATATTTGAAAGCTTTAGAAATGTGAAAATGTACTAAGATTTAGCATATTTACTAACTTTTTTTCTTTTCGGCAAATTTAACAACAATATTTAGCAGTAAGAAAACGCAAAACAAATGTATGTAAATAAATAAATCAACTGGAACTGTGCTCTAGTAGAGTTAAGACTGTAGCATCCTAAATGCGTTACGCGCGCCACAATGTGCAACAATTTTATATGTATGTACTACTTTTATATACATCTATATAAACCAATTCCTAATGTAGTGAAACTACAAGTTAATGTTACTGTGAGCGCGTGTTAAAAGTAAAAAAAACACCGCTCCTTAAATACTAAAATTCATATTTAAATGTTTAGTTACAACTTATAAACACTCTAAGTATAAATGTATTACCGAAAAAAAAGTGTAATCATCTAAAAATTAATTTATTGTGCCTAAGAGCAAGCGTTTAGTTTGGTAATTAATATTACTTTCGTTTGGAACGAACTCACCCAAGTCAGGTTGCAGGCCCTTCGTATTGCTCTGCCGTTGTCGTGGTCGTTGCAGGTGGGTGTTGGCACTGTTGTTGGTGGTTGCGCTTTGGTCTGAGGTGATCAAGTGTACCTGGTGGCAATGAAACTTCGAAATGATTCGGCGCTAAATTCGGCTTCCGTTGTATTACGCTGCCGCGTACTGCTGGCCCTGGAGGCGGAGGTGTTGGTTTACGAGTCTTCTCGTAATTCGCTTGACCCTGTATTGTGATGGTCCGCAGGAAATTGCAAAAAAAAATGGAAGATTCCAAACTGTTCAATACGGGAGTTTCGATAGTATGTGGGTCTCCGTTGAACGGCAAGCAGCGTGCAGTTAATAGGAGCACAGGAAGAAATCAGAAACTCAAGAATGACGTAAGAAAGTTTAAGTTATGCACAAACGTTGTGGGAGAAGTGGCAAAAGCGTGTTTAGCTTTGCAATCTGAGCATTTTGTGTGAATTTTTGTTCTGCGTTTATGCCTGCTACTGGGCTTTCGTCCTTGCAAACGGCTGCTTGTACAGATGTTCTTGTGCTTCCAATGTTCAATATTTCCTATTTGTTCAATTGTTGCGAATTCGAGTGCGAATATTCCTGGGTCGTTAAATTACGTAACTTCACGTTGCAGCTGCAATGCGTTTAAGCCTTTACGCAAAGGGGACCGCGGCCGTTGTTGTCCGTGTTTTTTGGGTATTTGTTTTATTTTGTCGCAAATTGAGAGCTGGATCACTTTTTCCACGGCCGGAACCTCATGCTAAAAGAAAAAATTTTTTCTAGTGATCGCCGGTCTGTCTCTTCCTTCCTTTTCGATATTTTTCATCGCAACCTTTGCCACATCGCTAGGTGTGTTCCCGTGAACACGCTCCCAAGTGGATCGCAGCCATATACCGTAGCAGCAGACCGTAACAACGGGCATGAGTCCCATCAACGCATCCTATAACGCCTTTAACTGATGCTTGGAGTAAAAAGCCAGTGCGATAATTATATTTTTTTAACAAACTGTATAGTTACGACTGCTCTTTTAGGAAATGTCGATAATGCAGAATATAATATAGAACATAAATCAGCTATCACGGAAATAGCAGCGGCAATGTTTATAAAATTTAGTAAACAAAATTTCTTTCTGTTTTAGATAATTTAAGAAAACAATTCGATGAATTGTGTAACTGAAACTATGCAAACCAATCTCAAAAACCTTTTCCGAAAAATTCCAAAAAAAAAAAAGAAATAAAACTATAAGATCTAGAATCAATGCAAATTTTGAAAGACCTTATACTTTGTTAGACTAAAATTGATTGTACTTTAATACTCAAAAAAAAAATCCCAAAACTATAAATAAAAAAAAAAATTTCAACTATCGTAGGAGTGCGAGTTCGACTCCCACTCCCGGGAGAAAAGGCTTTGAAGAGATTTACAAGGTATAATCGAAACAGCTGTCGCCTTGTCCGTCCTGATGTCACGTTGTTTAAATTTTTCCCAAATTATTAAATAAATTATAAATAAAAAGTTCAAAATTTTAGTGAAATTTCTCATTGTTGATTTTTGAGGTTGGCTTGCATAGTTTCAGTTAAAAAATTCCAGGAATTTTTTCCTTAAATTATCAAAAATAAAAGAAATTTAATTTACAAAATTTGATAAAAATTGTCACTACTATTGTCGTGTTCGTGCTGTAAACATAATATTATAGAGCTATTCATATAAACTAACTGAAGTCATATAAAGCATATACTAGGTTTTAAATATCTAAAATTTCTTATTTTGGTCGTTTTTCGTACTTTTTCTGGGTCATTCTGTAGTGGCTTAGCTCAACAGCCCTTCTTATACAATTTTCGAATTCTTGATTTTCTTGCTTTTGAAAAACGTCTAATAAAAATTTAAAAAAATATGTTTAGGGGTCAAATATCAAATATATACCATCTCGTTTAATGCCTACCTCGCAAAATTGTATCAAACATTGTTAGATTCGATAAAGCCCTTCTTTCCCACCTGCCTCCCCAATTGAATTCCTCCATAAGTTCATCCGTTAAAATCTAGCGCAGAACATATGAGATGTCTTCAGATACCCCCTTTATTTTGTCAAGGTATGTCGTTAAAGCTAGGGCGTACTCGGGGAAGCGTAGCTTTTCCTCGATGACCGTCACCACAGTTTTTGACTGTATCGAAAAGAGGCTCGCCATCTCATCGAGATTTTTGTCGCGGATTTCGCCCTTCATGTGAAAAACAGATTGTTCCGCTTTTTTAATCGCGACTTTGAACTCCCGAACAACCTGACACTGTGCTAAGGACTCCGCTTTCAGTACACTCTATTGAAACAATTTTGTAATTAATATTCATTGGTAGAGGTTGGAGAAGGTGTGGCAGTGTGAGAGTATTAGATGGAGTGGGTGTGAGTATTAGTTGCAGTGGGAATGCTTGTGGGAGTATGCATGTAGGACTGAAGATATTAGAGTAAGTGTTGGAGTAGTTGTGCGAGTGGGAGAAGTTGGAATTGGGGTGGGAGAGCATAAGTTGCAGTGAGTGTGCGAGTGGAAGGAATAGGGCTGGGTTTGCGTGTATTAGTAGGAGTTGCAGTGGGTGTGTGTGTGGTAGTAGTAGTTGAAGTGGGTGTGTTCGAGTATGACTATTATTTAATCGGTGTTTAGGCAGGATGCCTAACTTTTCGGCATCTGATTGCGACCCCCCCTAATGCAACTCGATACCAGATTTAATTTCGAGCCACCCACACCATCACCGCCACATGCATGTGTATGCAAGTGTGTGTGCTTCTTGTCAGCACTCATGCACATACATGTCGGTGTTTATGTATGGGTGCCCTTCCCCTCCCAGAAACGGAGGATTTTTTGGGTCAATGGTTGTCGCCTTCGATACAACCAGCCTCTTGGATTCTAACCGCCAACCTGCACGCATCTGCCGCCAGTGATCTCTGCCGTAGTCACATATTGAAAAGGTAATATCTTACTCTGTATATTTTACATTTACCCAATAAAAAATACATATTATAACGAGAAATTCTAGCTATACCACGGGAAAATTGGAAGGCTATGTTAAATTTTATATCAGCGTCAAAAACACTGAGCAAGCATTACGGCCAAACCAACTGCAACACCGCAAGTCATCTAGCCATATCAGCACCAGAACACAAATCGCCAAATAAGAGTAAGTGAACTATTTCTTGCCACAACTTTTTTTTGGTTATAATAAAATAAACATAATCGTGTAAAAAATCTATATTCTGAGTGCTGCACGCGTAGTGATTGTGAGTAATCGCGAAAAGTGTAAACAATTTTAGTGGCGAAAATAAAAATAAGTGCAAACGCGGAACATTAACGTTGTCTTAGATTCCTTGTGACCACCTGGTCTGTCCCCCCACCACCGGCAAGGCTCTCCGGACACAGCACAAAGAAGATGTGCACATAACCTCACTTTCACAAAAAATTTCACGCCATTCAATTGCGGTAAGCTTCATTTTCTTTTCGCGTCACTTCAATTTCACTAGTTTTCTTAAAAAAATTTTGTTACACATTATCTATAAAGTTTCTCGTATTTTAATTGTTGTTGGTTGGGTGATTCGCTCAGTTTAATTCACTCACCACTTTTCATGCATGAATATGGAAGCTTATATCAGATTGGCCGATCGAATAATCGAGTTCGAGGCTATAAGTGCGGCTCTGCACACAGTACACACTCGGGCAATACAGCAAAAAGAGTTGCAAGGTAAGTGGGCAAAAGCAGAGACCGCCCTCGATGAGTTACTTGACTCTGACATGCTTGAAGCAAAAAAGATTTCAGCGGTCAAGATCAAACATAAAACGGCATACTTGCGATGCATGTCCAATATGGCTGAACTTGAAGCTAAACTGAAGCAGGAAAAAGATAGTGAGGTTCGACACGAAGGAAAGCGCGCGCGGGAACATAGCATCCGCCTGAGGTATTCAGGGGCGACTACCTATCTTGGTCAACATTTCGTGACCTGTTCACGGCCATCAACAGAAACAACAGTCGCTTAAGCCCGGTAGAAAAGTTGTTCCACCTTAACCAAAAAATCCAAGGGGAGGCAAAAGACATCGTCAAGAAATGTCCCCTGACAAATGAAGGCTACGAGACAGCCTGGAAATACTTATGCGAGAGATACGAGAATAAACGGATTCTCGTAAATTCACAGCTTCAAATTTTGTTTAATTTTAAAAAAGGTAGAAAGCGAGTGCGGCAGCTCTACTAAAACATTACAGCGCGGCATAAGTAATTGTTTGTCATCCCCAAAAAGCCATCAAATAGATGTTTCAAATTTGGATGCGATTATAACCTATTTATGCTCGACAAAATTACTTGAGAGTACGTTGGCTCTATGCGAGCAGAGCATTGATCATAAAGCGGACATATCCAAGTGGGAGGATATGAACAAATTACTATCTAACCGTTTTCAGCCACATGAAACCGTGTCTGACTTTACAGGGCATGTCACTTCTAAAATGCAAAAACCAAATGCATCGCGACAATCGACAGAAACCCCTACGAAAACACTTGGTGCTTTTCAAACAAAAGTATCTAAGCAAACAGCAAAATCAGTTTGTAAAATGTGCATATCCCCTGAGCACAGACTACGAAACTGTTCACGCTTTTGCGAGTTAACCCCGGTAGAAAGGATTAAATTCACAAAGTCCACAAGTGGCTAAACAGTTTATCCCCAGGACACACAGAGACGAGGTGCACCAGTGCTTACAACTGTTCCAAATGCCACTCTCGTCACCACACTTCAGCAAACTGCGGTGCGCAATCCTTTCAAAGACGCGGATAATATTCCGTCAACTTCGCACAGGCGCGAAAAAGACAGGAATAGGAGCAACCATATTCTTCGACGACCCAGAATGTAAAATCCTGTCATACCAACTCCAGCACAGGTGTGCTATTAGGAACTGCTCGCGTACACATTCACCATAATGGTACCGACTTCTCCGCGCGGACATTAATTGATTCTGGGTCTGAATGTTCCTTAATAACGGAAAGACTGAAACTTAGAATCAATTTGCCAGCAAGGAAAATGCATGCCCAGGTTTCAGGCATCACAAATGCGGGGTCAGCTCAGATGAAAGCATCCAACATTGAATTACGTTCGCCAGTGGATCCCTGCTTCAGCCTAACTACACCCGTTCTGGCCCTAGCTAAACTCACTGGGAATCTTCCATCCTGCCATATCAATGCCATGACTATGCAGGTATTTCCAGACTTAGTTTTGGCAGACAAGAGGTTCTACGTCATCGAAGACGTAGATCTCGTACTTGGCGGAGACATATATCCCCAAATTATAATGAGCGGTCTGAAAAAGCATGTACTAAACACACTTTTGGCCCAAGAGACAGTGTTCGGTTGGATATTAACCGGTCGAATCGAAGCACCGAGTCCAACGAAGAGCATCATGTCATTCTACAATGAGGTTGCGTTAAACAACCAACTAAAAGCTTTCTGGGAGTTAGAAATTGTGCCCAAAAATAATATATTAAATGAAGAGGAAAAGTATTGGGAACAATTATTTAAAAATACAGCAAAAAGGGATGAAACTGGGAGGTATACAGATGCGCTACCATTCAGGCAGGATTACCCTGATAATATTCAGTTAGGACCGTCACTGAAGGGCTCTCAATTCTTCCGGAATGAGGGGCGGCTATTAAAAACCCCAGATTTAGGTAAAGAGTATGTTCGAGTGTTGTCTGAATATGAAACGCTCGGACATATGAGGAAATTAAAAAACAATATCCCATCCGACGATTCGGATAATTATTTCCTGCACCGCGTGGTGCCAAAGCAGAAAGTACCACTACCAAGGTACGCGTCGTATTCAATGCCTCAAGCCCTACGGCGAATGGCATTAGTTTAAATGACATACTCCTCCCAGGCCCAGTTCTACAAGCGGATTTACCCATATTAATCTTACGATGGAGACTATACTGTTTCGTCTTCAATAGCGACATCGAAAAGATGTATCGACAAATTTGGGTGAACGAAAATCACACCAAATTTCAACGCATTGTGTATCCCACTTCCCCGAATGACCCTATTAGTCTCTACGAATTAAAGACGGCTACCTTCGGAGTGAATTGCGCTCCATATCTCGCGATAAGAACGCTCCTACAACTGGCGGACGACGTAGCAAATGCACACCCTACAGCGGCTAGCATACTGCGAGAATGCATGTACATATGTAGATGACGTATTAGCGGGTGGACATACAATCACATCGACCATTAAAGCCAGAGATGAAAGCCAGTCATGTCATACACTCGGCGGGTTTTCCACTCCGCAAATGGACATCCAATTCAGAGGACATTCTAAGGGACATCCCCAAAGCAGATACGATGGAACGCTCGCTCAGATGTATTTTATTTCAAAGCAGGAAGCCTAGAGAGTGGCGAAAACATCACCAAACGAGCAATCCTATCCGCTATAGCCAAACTTTTTGACCCTTTAGGCTGGTTGGCTCAAATGGTAATTGTGGCAAAAATACTCATGCAGAGTATATGGTTAGAAGGTACCGCTTGGGACGAACCAGTATCGACCAGTACGCTGGAACGATGGAAAACCTTCACCGACCAATACCACGAGATCGATAAAATCAGGATACCTAGATGGGTCAACTTTTCACCAGTAACCGACATCGAGATCCATGGATTTTGTGACGCATCCGAGAAGACTTATGCGGTAGCCGTTTACATGCGCGTGAAAACGGATGATGACATCTGCATAAATCTACTTGCGAAAACCCGAGTAGCCCCAGTGAAAACTCTTTCTCTTCCACGTTTGGAACTTTGCGGAGCCGTGCTGTTAGAGGAAATCACCGAATACACTGAATATAACACGTCTATTGAGGAAGAGAGGGTAGAGGTTCATCCAAGGTCAGTAAATAACAACCCTAACATCCTTGATAGGTTCTCCGGCTTTTCAAGGGCGTTGCGGGTTATATCATACATTTTTCGTTTCTTCCGCAGAACACATCCAAAAACTAAAGTTTCTTTCAAAGGCAGTCTCATTCAATAGCACCTGAAGAAATAGAAACAACGACACAACGATTGATAGCAATATGCCAAAGACAACATTATCAAGAAGAATACCCACATTTGAAGTCAGGGAAACTAATTCATGGGAAGAGTGAGATTTTACCCTTGAACCCATTCATCGATACTGAAGGTATAATCAGAACTGGTTATAGGGTTGGCGCATGCAAAGATATGTCCTACAATGAGCGTCACCCCATTATCCTTCGATACACCTGTAAGTTAACCAGACTCCTAGTTGAATTTATGCATAAGATCTCCCTCCATGGAGAAAACCAGCTGATGCTGCGCCTTATTCGCACTCAGTACTGGATTCCGCGTGTTAAAAACATCATAAAATCTGTCATCCAGAACTGTAAAGTCTGCACGCTATTCATCTTGAAGTGACAAACGACCTCAGTACCGGGTCCTTTCTTGCTGCTTTCGCCAGATTTGTATCTAGACGAGGATGCCAAAAAAACGTCTACTCCGACAATGGTACTAACTTTGTCGGAGCTTCGTGATCTTTACGATCTGAGTTTAAGGCATTTCTGCGGGGAGCAAGGGACGACACAATAAATAAATATAGCCATCAAACTCTCGCATGGCATTTCATACCTCCGAGTGCTCCTCACATGGGAGGCTTGTGGGAAGCAGGGGTAAAAAGTATGATAACAATTCATATGTTTTAAATTTTTGTCCTTACCCCTACTTACTCCCATGTTAGACGCTCTTGGTAAAATTGGATGACTAAGTGGGGACATTCGACATTTGCCCGTTCAGCCGGCACCAGTTCACCCTCATCGACACCTTTCCACTGGATCATGAGCAGTATTTCTCCTGCTGATGTCAAAGTGGCTCGTAAGGTTGCCGAGGATTCCAGCCCACGATCGAAACCCGTCGCACCAACATTTTTTTGTTCCACTTAAGAAGAAAAAGAAAGGAAAAGGGAAATAAACAAGTTGTACCGGCGGAGTAGTTGAGTTTTTCTTATGACTGCTCAAATTCTGCGACCAGCTCCGGGCAAGCCAGGTTCTCCTTCGGCTCCCAGGTATTCTCCCACCTTAAGAGGTATTCAGTTCGCCCATTATGGATGCGCTTGGCCTCAATGCGCTCCACAGCATATCCCCCCCCCCCCCCCCCCCCCCCCGCTCGCATTCAGTACGAATCTCCATGGTCGGAAAGTCCGTATCTGTCACCTATGAGGAATGGGCAAATAGATTTACAACGATAGTCGTAGATAAAGAGGGCACGGCGTCGAAAATTCAAATTTTTGTTGTATATAAATCTAAACAAACAGAATATGAATTAGGACGCATTCATCCCTTCAGCTGCACATTCAAATTTTCTCCCACGCTGTGTGCAGAAAGGTATGCATATTTAAGTAATTGCTCCCACCAAGAACCATGTACTACACGCACGTCTTGCAGCATTTTGTACCAAACGTTTGTGGCCATCTAAAGTGGGTGCCAATTCCAAAACAACATCGGTTGTGTCCTGCAACAGCATATGTGTTGGATATTTGGTAATATCGTGCAGAAGATTGAAAGCTCCTATCCGTACCTGCATCGAATTTTTGACAGTTTGCCAATTGCAATCCGCTCGGAACTTTATAATTCCAATGTCTTGAAAAGTACTCATCAAGCTTACAAATTCGATGGAAAATGCACTTCAAATTTGAATAGGCATAGGTGCCACAGAATGCTTATGAACTATGGAGGCAAAGTGAAGCGTTATTTTTTTTGAATAGATGGAAGGTTGCCTTGTCAATAATGGACCTGAAACCCCATTAGCTATCAAGAAATGTACAGGCCATGGTGAAAATGATTATGATTTAGACAGCAGTCAAGCTTCTGGATCTAAAAACGCTTGAAGCTAAGTCATAATAAATCGCATTTAACGGTTATGACAGGGTTGATGATGCTAATAAAATCTTAGAAGTATATCCTGATTTATGTACACATCGGTTGTATTTATATTCGGGGGATATGTTAAAGCTACTCCGGCATATGTATGAAAATCCATGTAAATTATATAATAACCCCTACAGCGTCACATGTTAGTAGAAATTGACAGCCGTTTTGTTAATCACCTTACAAAAACCTGTTAACACCATCATGCAAACAGCCACCATATTCATCACCTCTGTCGGTCAAATTGATCGGCCTCGCATAAGACTCCACGGCAAAATAAGCATTTGAAAATGCCAACGCCTTGCTCCTACAAGCCAAGAGCACATTCAAGACAAATTGTTTTCTGCCGTGGTCGAGTATCTGCATGAGTTGGGAGACACCGGCGTCCATGGCAAACCCATACCGCACAAAAACAATGGGGCTCCAAAAATGATAAGAAGTCACAAGTTTCACACACACATAACCGGTGAACCACTCCTGTTCACACTCACCCGAAATTTCCAAATCACCCACATCCAAAAATATCTTGTTGTCACAAAATTCTAGGCTACCCGGCGGGTATCGTTATGTTCATATCACTTGGTTACACTTTCTTAATTTGCAAACCCCTCTTCGCGATCACAATCACTATTCCCTATGGAGATTTGACAAAACGCTGATTATTAATAACAAATATCCTTGTAGTACTGGTTGCCTGTTAAATGGGTCGAGTGCCTGTTTCAAACTAATCATACCATTACCATTACCATACATTTCAACCAAAAATGCCAATGGAGTTTTAATTATTTCTTGTCCAAGGCAAGATTAAATCGTCCCCTCGGGCTTTGTTTAACTTAAATCTATACGTATTGTGACGAGTATGAGTGACACTAAGTGATACTCACATCCCTAGTTTGATGCTAAATAAATGAAGTCACAACAAAAATAAAGCAGACAGTCACTTGTATCTACATAAACGAATCAATCATTATGTCTACACATATGTACGTATACGCAGCTGAGAAGCAACGCACAACCACATGCATATATCTGAGATACTCCCGAAAGTATGCAATGAGAGAAGCTATTAAATCGTGCAATTGTAGTTACAGCTGAGAAATTTGATAGCATATATCTAAGATACTCCCGAAAGTATGCAATGAGAGAAGCTGTAAAATCGTGCAATTGTAGTTACAGCTGAGAAATTTGATAGCTGATGGCCAACTAGTAGATTCTGGAAATGGAAGCGCCTAGAAGATGTGAACGAGGAAATGAAAGAGTATAAAAGGCAGCGACAGATAGAGGTGATAGAATCAGTTTTGATTAAGCACGCAATCTGTCGGGCTATAGTAGAGTTAGTTTGAGTTAAGCAAGTTATCAGTAAGCGAAATATAAGTGTTATTTTGAAGTACTTTAATAAAGGCCATTTTGCATTACTGAAGAGTGGAGTTATTTATTCAACAGTTTAGTGATTCGGACTTAGCAGAAGGTTGCAATAAAGAGAATTTGCAAGTAAATTCGTTACAATTGGTGTCAGAAGAGGAATTGTTGAATAAACTCCAGAGGACACAAGGACATGGCAAAGTTTAGTGAATTGAAGATCCAGCAACTGAAGAAGGTGTTGGAGAGCCGTGGATTGAATACGACCGGCATTGAACTCGAACTTCAGGCACGACTACGAGAGACAATGGAAGCAGAAGGAATTAACGTGGAAGAGTATGTCTCTCATCTTGATGTCGACGAGACAACAACGAAAATTTAAGAGAAAAACGAAACATCGCAGACAGTTACGAGCACAGACTTGAACATGATATTGGCTGCAATAACTGCTCAAACATCGACAGTGGCATCTCAGCTGGAATCGCAGGAAACACGTTTAACATCCAAGATGGAGGCACGCATTTCAGAAATGTCGTCACAAATGTCATCTCAACTGGCATCGCAAGAGACACGCAAACCATCCAAGATGGCAAAACAACTAGAATCGCAGGAGAACCGTATTACAGCGAAGATTGAATCACAGGAGACACGTATCTCAGAAATGTCGTCAGAAATGACATCTAAAATTGAAGCACAAGAGGCACGTATATCAGAAATGTCGACACAAATTTCAGCACAGGTATCATCGCAGATCTCTGCACAACTAGAATCGCGTATGGAAGAGAAACTAACGCAGTTTCAGGAAGGGTTCAGTGGTCGACAAGATAAAATGGAGACCGAGATAGATGCTTTAAAAGATCGTATTCAGGAGTTACAATTGAACCGTCCAATAACGTCAACGCCTACTCTGAAGGTAAAATCGCCAACGTTTGATGGTTCTGCTCCTTTCCAGGTATTTAAGCTCCAATTTGAGAAGACGTCGGCAGCGAACAACTGGAATACTGAAGATAAAGTTGCTGCACTTTTCATAGCATTGAAACGGCCTGCAGCTGAGATTTTACAAACCATTCCAGAGGGCGAACGGGACTGTTATGAAGCATTGATTGGTGCTCTAGAAAGACGATACGGAACTGGGCATAGGAGACAGATATACCAAATGGAGTTACTGAACCGCTTCCAGAGGCCTGGTGAAACATTGCAAGAGTTTGCGTCGGATGTTGAAAGGCTGGCACATCTTGCAAATGCGGACGCACCCGTGAAATACACTGAAAGGGTAAAGATTCAGAGCTTTATAAATGGCATACGGGACGTCGAAACAAAGCGAGCTACATACGCAAACCCAAAGCCAACCTTCGCAGAAACGATATCACATGCTCTGATTCAGGAGACAGCGTCGCTTCTGTGTAAGCCAGTTTTCAAAGCACGCCGTGTGGAAGTAGAAAGGCCAGAGTAGGTAGACGCAATATTGGAGCGCTGAAAGGATCGCAAAAGCGGAGTGAAAAAGTTATCAAATGCTTCAAATGCGGGAAGCCCGGTCACATTGTACGTCATTGCGATCTTGATCCTAGTAGTTTCAACAGCATGGGTGGTCGTAATAACAAAGCTGGTGGGGATGAGCAAGAGCGAGTAATATGTAAAGAACGAAAACTTGCCCCAGCTATTGAATGTCCTGTGATATCTGTGTCAAAAATTGGAAGAAAATCGAGCAGTCTTGCAGTCGAAGGAAAGCTGGATGGCAAGGGGCGTGTACTGACTGTAGATACGGGCGCATCTCATTCCTTAATCTGATCTGACTTGGTCAACAGGAGAGTAAAACCGTTACCTGGAGCAAGGTTGCGTACGGTCACTGGCGAGTATAACCAAGTCCAAGTAGAAGTGGTATGTCGCTTCCCAAGGCAGTCGGTTCTATGTACCGGAGCGACTCGGGATTTTTCCCGACCAAGGACTGTCATTTCAGTGTGACCCCATTTAATTTGTTTCGTCCCTCCCACAAATTGTCATCCTCCCAGCAGCTCCTTGCAGCAGGACTGCTACATATTCTCTTACTCCGGGAAGGTATCGAACCCAATCCGGGTCCGTCTCCTGACCCCGGTCCTGGGAAATGGTTTTGCTGCATTTGCCAGAAAAGAATCTTTTTAGGACGGTCATACTCTGTTCAGTGTGTCTCGTGCAAGGGATGGTTGCATCGGACAGGTTGTTCTGGGCTTGATCCCAAAACCCGACGTCCACGTAACTTTTATAAATCTTTTGTGGCTCCTTGCTGCTCACGCCCAAGGGCGTCCCGTAGTCTACGCCTAAGTGCCCCTCCACTACCTTCCAGCAGCCTCGCTGCTCAGCAAGCCACAACAAGTACCCGCTGCTGCTCGCGCCCCACGGCGCCAACAACTCAAACAGCTGATACCACTCATAACTACTACCTTCGTAGTAGAGCTGGTAGCAATGCTGAGCATCAGCCCCTGCCCCCGTCTTCTTCTGCCCCGCTCTTTTCTGGCAGCAATCGTGCAGGTCAGGGAAACAGACTCTTAGTCCCTCCCTCCGTTTGCACCGTCTGCCAGCACAGAATATATAGGTTTGCGACATCCGCTCAATGCAGCTCCTGCCTTGGGTGGTGCCACTTTCCTAGATGTTCTGGTCTCCGCGACGGCAACTCCTCGACGGGTTTCATCGCGCCATGTTGCCAGGTCGCAAACCCAAATCATCCGGGTACCCCAATGCTTGCCCAAGGGCGCCCAGTCCCAAGGCCACAACAGTAATTGCGTCCTGGCCTTCCACAACCTAGGCGTAGTCACCCGTCACTTACCCCTAGAGTGGCGGCGTCACCCCTCATGCACTTCAGAATTCTGCAGTTAAACTGTAATGGACTAACTGGGAAGATTACGGAGATAGTCGATTTCATGAAGCGGCACAACATCCGCATTGCTGCGATTCAAGAGACTAAACTCACAGCAAGATCTGCATTGCAGACCTGCTCTGGGTATAATGTCCACAGGAAGGACCGCGAGAGCGGAAATGGAGGCGGCCTCGCGTTTATTATACACCACTCTGTGCAATATCATATATTTGATCCTGGCATCGACCGCAGGGACAATGTCTTAGAACGTCAAGGCCTATCTGTCCGGTCATGCAAATCTAGAAATCATCAACATCTACATCCCTCCTGTCACCTGTTGCCCCAGTGGATACCGCCCTAAAATCGAGGCCTTACTCACTAGCAACAATCGCATTATCTTAGGCGATTTCAATGTCCATCACGACCTATGGCATTCAAACTTGCGGGCGGACAGTAGGGGTGAGATGTTGGCGGATCAAATAGAAGAAACGACGTTCTGCACAATAAACGGAGACGCCCCCACACGTATGGTAGGAAGCTGTCATAGCTCGCCAGATATCTCAATCGTGAGCGCAGAACTCGTAAACTGCGTCAACTGGCAGCCGATGGTAACATTGGCATCCGACCACCTGCCCATACTTATTTCGTTCGAGCGTACAGCCGACTTCATCGTCACCGAAAAACGCACTTTCATAAACTTCAAAAAAGGAAAGTGGGAAGAATATAAATCTGCAACAGACAGCAGCTTTGCTGCCCTCCCTATCCCGACTGATGCCCGCCAAGGGGAGCGTGCCTTCCGTAAGGTCATTGAATCCGCCTCGGCACATTTCATGCCCGCCGGGAGAATTCCCGAAATCCGGCCCCACTTCCCGGCGGAGGCCGCGAGCTTAGCGAGGGAACGCGACCTTATAACACAGCTTATCCAGGCGACCCCCAAATAAGGGATATAAACCAACGCATCAGATTGCTTGTGGACGAACACAAGCGGGCGAAATGGGAAGAGCACCTAAGAGGTTGTAACCTCTCTACCGGTGTAGGTAAACTTTGGTCCACCGTAAAGTCCCTATCGAATCCGACTAAGCACAAAGACAAAGTTTCCATCGCCTTTGGCGATAAGGTGCTGTCGGATGCGGAATAATGCGCGAGCGCTTTCTGCCGACAATATATAATGCATCCTACGGTCGACAAAGATAGCCGGAGAGCCAATAGACACGCACATAAACACAAATTCAGCGCGTCACCAATCACCATCACCGCTAGAGAGGTTGAGGACGCCATTGGTCGCGCTAAACCATCCAAAGCAGTGGGCCCAGACGGCATAGCCATGCCGATGCTTAAAAACCTAGAGAAAGAGGGTTTCAAATATTTAGCGCATGTCTTCAACCTGTCTCTCTCCACCTTTGCCATACCCGAGAAATGGAAAATGGCCAAGGTGGTCCCGCTACTAAAGCCTGGGAAACCAGCTAACGTAGGTGAGTCATATCGTCCGATATCTCTCCTATCGCCAGTGGCAAAGACGCTTGAAGCCATTTTTCTCCCTTATTTCCAAGCACAGTTGCAGCTAGCCCCTCATCAGCATGGCTTCAGAAAACTTTATAGCACTACCTCCGCGCTAAATGTCATTAGCACCCAGATAAATTGCGGTTTGAATCAATACCCCCACCATAGAACAGTACTCGTAGCGCTAGACCTATCAAAAGCCTTTGATACGGTCAACCATGGCTCATTACTGCAAGACCTGGAAGGGTCTACCCTTCCCCCATGTCTTAAAAGGTGGACCGCAAATTATCTGGGTGGTCGGCAGGCATCGGTGCAATTCAGAAACGAAACATCAAAACCAAGGAGAATTAAACAGGGGGTGCCACAGGGTGGTGTCCTATCCCCACTTTTGTTTAATTTCTACATATCTAAGCTACCTTCACCACCGGAAGGAGTCACAATCGTTTCCTACGCCGATGACTGCACAATAATGGCCACAGGCCCAGGCCCAGAGATCGATGAGCTATGCAATAAAATAAACGGCTATCTCCCTGATCTCTCCAGTTTTTTCGCCTCGCGAAACCTGGCATTGTCACCGACTAAATCTTCCGCGACCTTATTTACAACATGGACGCCCCAAATGTCGACCATATTGAACATCCACGTCGATGGCACTACGCTACCGACTGTCCTACACCCCAAGATCTTGGGAGTGACGTTTGATCAGGATCTACATTTTGGTGCGCACGCAACCGCAATTGTTCCGAGAATTCAGAGCCGTAATAAAATCCTCAAATCCCTTGCTGGCAGTACCTGGGGAAAAGATAAAGAAACGCTCATGACCACATACAAAGCAATTAGCCAGCCGATTACGTGCTACGCGTCACCCATATGGTCGCCAAGCCTAAAAACTACCCACTGGAAGAAACTACAGGCCTGCCAAAATACTGCTCTCAGAATCGCCACGGGCTGTCTTCTTATGTCCCCAGAACACCATCTGCATAATGAGGCGAGAATACTCCCCATCAGGGAGAGAAATGAGATGCTGACCAAACAGTTTCTGTTGAATACCCAGAAACCTGGGCATCCCAACAGACATCTGATTGACGAACCAGCACCGCCTAGGAGCCTAAGGAGTCATCTCCGTAAGCATTTTGAGGAAATACGACACCTGAGAACCCAGCCGTATGAAGCGAAAAAACACAAGCAGGTCCTTGGTGAACTCCATAGACAGGCGTCGGACCTTTATGTCGGGAATTGCCCGGTGAATCCAGTACTTGAAGAAAAATATCCAGAACTCGCGGAAGAGGAACGCATACTCCCCAGGGAAACGCGTGTCACTCTTGCTCAACTTCGTTCTGGATACTGTAACAGGTTAAACTCTTACCTATCCAGAATCAACCCCGACATACAAAATGTATGCCCCGCTTGCAATGTGTCCCCACATGACACCAACCATCTCTTTAATTGTAATGTGGAACCAACGCCTCTAACACCCCTTTCCTTATGGTCCACCCCTGTTGAAACGACAAGTTTCCTTGGACTCCCGTTAGAGGATATTGATTACAATTTGTGATCGGTCGCGGCTATTAGGTGGGGCGAGCATTGCTACAACAACAACAACAACAGAAGTGGTATGTGAGGTATTAATTGGAAAGGTCATGTTTCTACACAAATTCATTGTGGCGGAGATTGTTGATGAAGTCATATTGGGAGTGGACTTCTTAGTTGACCATGACATCAGGATCGATATGCGGAGAAAGATTATGCGCTATAAGAACCAGGATATATCACTTAACTTCAGTTTGAAAAAAGGGGTTCAGCAGTAATCGAGTACTGGTGGGAAAGGGTTGACAAAGAAGACCACGAAAGTCAAAGGTAAAAGTTGATGGAACGAATGAGCCAAATAAAGCGAAATCAAAAATACCTGCGAGAGAACCACTGGCATTGACAGAACCAAAGGGGCGCACGAAAACGACTAAAGGAATTTTCCATAATTAATGTAAGGGTGGTTTCAAGCCAGGGCGCACCACTGTTGTGAAACGTGGGAACGATACTGATTATGCGAAGCCAATCCGTCAAGCGCAATCTCTACGAAGTAGTTCATTGGCCAAACAACAGAGTGTGAAGGAACGAACCAGGGTAATGAGTAGTATGATGAAACACAGGTACGATGAGAACAATAATTCAGAAGGTTACTTGGCGGGAGATTTGGTGCTGTTATACAACCCTCACCGGCGGAAAGGTGTTCCATCCAAATTTCGGTGCAGTTGGGAAGGCCCGTACAAAGTTGTGAAGAAGATCAGTGACACCATCTACCGCATACAAACCATTGGGAAACCACGGAGTAGAAGAGTGGTACATTTGGAGATGCTAGCAGCGTCTAGATCGAGAGATTTGTCTGATCGGGACGATCAAACTTAAGTGGAGGGCAGGTTGACGAGTATGAGTGACACTAAGTGATACTCACATCCCTAGTTTGATGCTAATTAAATGAAGTCACAACAACAATAAAGCAGACAGTCACTTGTATCTACATAAACGAATCAATCATTATGTCTACACATATGTACGTATACGCAGCTGAGGAGCAACGCACAACCACATGCATATATCTGAGATACTCCCGAAAGTATGCAATGAGAGAAGCTATAAAATCGTGCAATTGTAGTTACAGCTGAGAAATTTGATAGCTGATGGCAAACTAGTAGATTCTGGAAATGGAAGCGCCTAGAAGATGCGAACGAGGAAATCAAAGAGTATGAAAGGCAGCGATATATAGAGACGCTAGAATCAGTTTTGATTAAGCACGCAATCTGTCGGGCTATAGTAGAGTTAGTTTGAGTTAAGCAAGTTATCAGTAAGCGAAACATAAGTGTTATTTTGAAGTACTTTAATAAAGGCCATTTTGCATTACTGAAGAGTGGAGTTATTTATTCAACAGTTTAGTGATTCGAACTTAGCAGAAGGTTGCAAATAAAAGGATTTGCAAATAAATTTGTTACAGTGTGCATGTAATTGGCGGGCACTGCTTAAATCTTGCATTGGTTGATTCAACTAATAAGTGTGCGACCACCAAAGGTAGTCACTTCACCTTCATCTTGATGTGAATGAATTAATTGTAATTATTCTTAATACTGAAGAACTATCGCCACTGAAGCCGGCGACGAGTTGAGGTTCGTTTTTTTTTTTTTTTGATACATATCAACCAAATTCACTTACCTGCTGTGAGCTCCTTTTGGCGATTATAGCAGAAGTTACACTTCAGTTTTATAGTACGATCTAGATTACTGGAATCGTTCAGCACTACCCTGCAAAAATCGCGAGTACTCCATGTATTCATGTAACCACAATTCATACAAAAAATATGGTCCAATTAACATTGCGATGTCCTAGGACTGGATCATATACTCCAACTCCGTTACATCAGAGTAATCCATGGAGTACCCACATTCCAATAAACATCGTGTAGTGATTACAATCGTTAAAAACGAGCAATGATCGGCTTACAATATGTTCTTGTAGAAACATGAGTTCGTCCATTGCTGCATTACAGTGGGGCATAATGGTAAGTACTCCAGTGGACCACGTGATCCAACGATTTTTGCAGGGTAGTTGGAGAGGAGTTTCGGGTCGTCTTGCCTGCAGGCGATTTTATGAGTCAGCGAATAATCGTTTCTTTTTTCTTCATGCAAGCCACTTGGGGAGTCACCAATTCTCAAGTGGAATGTGAACTGCAATTAGTATTGAATTGAGGAACAAATACTGACCTTTTATGCAAAATTTACTGGTGAGAATATGCAAAAATTATTCTGGTAAACCGAACCTAAAAGTAAAAGAAGTAATTAATAGCCATAGAAATTAATTCAAAACTTTATCACTTACCCTTTTGACTCCAGCCACGCGTAAAATGAAATGAATGAAAAAACGGCAAAGTTATTTACCGTTTAGTTCAATTCATTTGAAAATTCCATTCTCTACACGGGTTGAATGTTCATTTTTTTGTACTTTACCGTTGGCATAATTATGTATGGATGTTTGTATACGTTGTCTTTCACACACGACGTAGTGCTGCACAAAATGTGTATGCGGGTACCGAAAACCCTCAAGACACAAAATCGGGATCGGCCCTTTTTTCTTTGATCCATACGCCTCGTGCAGTCCCATTACATACGTACACACAACAAAACCAGCAAAACGTCATTAGTGCCGATGAAGAGAAAAAACAATCTACATATTCATTCTCACCACACCAGCTATTAACTGACAAAGAGCCATACGACAGGGTTGAACGTAACATTTCGCATAAGGGTACATGCAGATAGAACCCGTCGTGGAGAACGCTTCGTAAATCTGAAAATTTACGTCAGAAATTTTCCGCCAAGTAGGACTTTAGATTTTCGAGTACTTCAGCCACACAAAAGGCATTTTTGGCGTAGTTTTCGCGCACTATAGCGAGAACAAACTTAACCCAACCTACCGCACGGCCACCAGCACCTGCCCACCTAGTTGAACAAAAATAAGCAGTCGCCCTGAGAGCGACACGTTGCGTCAGACGCTGGAACGGAGACCTCGGCCTCTTCGTCCAACCCGGCAAACCCCAAAAAATTGCGAGTCTGGAACGGAGACCTCCGCCTCTTCGTCCAACCAAAAAAAAAAAAATTTTTTGTGAGTCTGGGACGGAGACTTCGGCCTCTTCGTCCAGCCCAATCGACTTTTTACTTTATACAAGCATTTCAGATGCTTGGTGGTTTCATTCAGATATACTTTTACCGTATAAAAATATATACTCGCTGTGGATTAATTAATAGAGTAATAAATAGTAATGATTTCATGGGTCGCTTGGAATCGCGTCCTTTCCAACCTCCCACATATGTCAGCCCTACTTATTGCGTGTTAAATAAAAGGCAAGAGATATTCACTTACCTCTTTTTCATAACCGTTCATTTCTTCCTTGTTTAGGTGGCATGCTGTAATAGGCGACGTTGGCGGAATACACGATCTAGGTTAAGTTTAGTTGTAAGGCATTTTTTCTCGTTCTTTTTCAGCGGTCGGAGATCGTTGGTGGAAAACGATGTTGCGTATCGCAAGAGGGCGGCATGTTTAGGCAGGATGCCTAACCTTTTTTCAGTTTAATAGCGTTTTTGATGAACATTTTTTTTTAATTGGTGAAACTCCGATTATTTCTAAGCCTTTGTTGATTAAACTAGTTCCCTCGAACATTGATTCTCTGTCTTTTTCCAATGATACAGATGTAGAACATTCCGCAGCGTAATTCGCGTCGCTATCAGTTTCAGTGAGTACTTCGCTGAAATTAATATAATCTTATTCTTTCATCTGGAAAAACGAATAAATGTATGATAAGTACCTAATATTTGACGAATTTAATAATATTGAAGTTAAAATATGGAAACCCATATGTGTACATGAGGGCAGCTGCCAATGTCTTACATATGAGTTCCATAAATAGATATATTGTTTCTAAATTTGTATATTCAATTATTATATGTGCAAGTATATACAAACCTCATTATCTTTGTTGATTTTAGATAGTTTCAGTCGGCATTTGTTGCAAATTCGTTGTTCCATCGCTTTTTTTGTTACAGAAATATCCAGCGTCAATCAGTTTTTTTTGTTGTTTGGGTGCAGAGACAAATCAAATGGATTAAAACATTTAACTTTCGGCATTTTCCTAATAATATTTATTTAAAAAACGCAATAATAAAACAAGAACTTTCTGAATTAAGGAAATGAACGATGTTTCTACATTGAAATAAAATTTAATTCTGTTTTCTATTTACAATCTTACATCTGCTTATACTTATTCTGACATAAATAATAATTTCGTAAAACTAGCTACCTGCTAAGTGATTATTAGGTTTATTTACAAGTACATATATGTATGTATGTTGCAGTTAAGTTCACCATGCGTGCATACACAGGCAGGCGTTGGTTGTATACAATTGTAGCACGTACCCGCTGCAAGTAAATGTAAGCAAGTTGCTCGAGGTCAGGTCAGAAATGAGTTAATATCTTTTGAACCACAAAATTGTCCAACTTAAAATAAAAAGGGTTTTTAGATAAAAGTGTATCGCATATTATATACATTTTTTCGAAAATATTCGTGGGGGAAAACAGTATGTAATAATTATTTAAGCAATTCATTTTTTATTCATTATTTTGATTTTATAAAATTAAATATTTAACGCAGTTATAAAGTAAATATTGTTACCTTCAAAATAAAATAAAAATTAATAAGATACGACGAGTGGAACCAAAGATATAGCATTTTGAATGTGGGCAAGTTTGCGTACCCATCGAATCTGAGCACATGTAGATATCTGAAAAAAAAAATGTTTCAAGGAAATCCTGATACAGGTATTTGCTTATTTCGTGCGAGCAACTTCAAAAAAGTTTGAGCCGAATCAAAATTATGAAATCTCAAAATTTGTTCGATTTGTAAAAAAATGACCCATATGCATGTGATTGTGGCAATATATTTGTATAAGTACTCATGATTTGTGCAAAACGATGCTGGTGCCATTGCTTGTGCTGGTGAATATGTACCCAGTAAAAAAGGAAGGAGTAAGAAGCAATTACAGAAGCTCTTCTTCGGAGTCTAGAGGGCCTTACCATCTCGATGAATTCCTTAATTATTTTTTATATGAAACGGGCCAAATTGCAAGCCCTTGCCTTCCCGCTTCCGAAGAAATGGCTTTTAGAAGCAGTTCGTCTCAAGCACTCCATATACGCCTCGTTCTAAGGCATTACCGCCTCGCTTCCTGAGGAATGTCTTATAGAAGGAGTTCGTCTCAAACACTCCATATACGCCTCGTTCTAAGGCATTACCGCCTCGCTTCCTGAGGAATGTCTTATAGAAGGAGTTCATCTCAAGCACTCCATATACGCGTCGTTCTAAGGCATTACCTTTTCGCTTCCGAAGGATAAGTTTATAAATGAAATATTTAAATATTTAGAGTGCTTACGTACGTATGTACACATGTTTATTGGTTCAACAGGAAAAAAAACGTAAAACTAAATATTAATTCAGCGTAAATTAAATGTTATATGTATGTATGAACATATATGTTATTCCATACGGAAAAAAAACGTAGAAATTAATATTAAATAAATATGTATTTATACATTTAGAAGAACATAAGAATAAGATTGCATTCAAGTGTTTTTTTAACATTTTTACCAATTAGGCTATGTTATTTGATATACTAAAAAACGTCTAAATAAACATCAATTAAGCGCAAAACGAAATGTAATACATACATATACATATGCATTTGTTGTTTAAAAACTATTTTTGCTTTCTTGCTAGACATGTTGCCTTGTGTACTCGGTTCTTGGCATTTTTGAAGCCTTTTTTGATTTCGAAAATAAAGTTTTCTTTTGTTACGACTTCTTCAGAAACAGCTTCTGCAATTTAAAAGAAAAGACAAATAAAGAGTTTGATTGAATATTAGTTTTATTACAACTTACTATATAAAATATCGTTTATGTTAATATATTGTTTGAACGTTTGTTTCGTTTGTACCCCGTCATAATTGAAATTAAGAAAAATGTCCTTTCCTAATAAATGGTGTAGGTTTTTTGCGATACCTCCCCTTTGAATAATTTTTTTGATCGCATTAAGCTAAAAGCAGAAGAAAAGGTGTTTGGTTATATTAAGCATATGTAGAGAAAGCATTATGATATGGGGGCTTAGAGTTGAAACCTGCTAACTGAAAAAGTCGAATTTGTAGAAGATCGAAACAAAACGAATAAAGTTTACTATATTCATACAATTCATATTTAGCAGGTCCACACTTTAAATCGGCAATACATAAAGATATCTACGTGAATTTACAATCAGTATATAACGTACCAAAGCTTGTTCATCTAAGTTAGGTATATTATCTTCAAATCGCTGCAACTCATCGATATTTTTAATAGGAAAGATTTGAAGTATATCGGCATTTTCCTTCTTCTCAGATGCCATGTCACGTACAAATATATTGATAGAGGCTAATTCCTTTATAATAATTTCATCTCGATTGGACAAGTCTTCTTTTAAAGTTTTAATGGTGTTACTCTGTTGAGTTACTAAACCTTTTAACGCCTTCAATTCTAATTCAATATCTAGAAAATGTCAATAAGTAATTATCTTTTAAATATTATGTAGAAAACTTATACTTACTATTAATATTTGAGTCCAAATTGTGAGGTGTTGAAAGCAATCTATATCCGAATAGCAATAAGAACTCGTTGTAAACTTCGACAGGAATGATATTTTTCAGTACGACTGGTCCGGTATAGAGAATAAATTGGCGAAACTCTGTGGCTTTCCATCGGCATATGTCATCAAATGATCGAGGTTTTCTCTGAAAATCTTTCGGAATGTATGCACCCAACGACATTAACCTAGTTGATAGCAAACTTTTATTTTCTTCGCTGATCTTATAATTTGATATCCCATTCAGAAGGATATTAAGCATTCTTTTTGTAACGCCTAGGTCCAATAAGTGCATAGGCACTAGCGGAAACTGCGTGATCATTTGTATGCCAATCTTTTCCAGTTCACTCGGACTAGACCTATAAAAATCTTTATGAAACTCCGGTTGTCTTCTTTCTCTAAATTCATCATCTGTCCTCAAACGTGCCGCAGTGGTGGAGAAAGTGGTTACGTTATGGATCCGCTTTGCTTTCTGGTAGCATTTAGAGCAGCCTACTAAAGAATTATGACCCATAATATCACACATGAAGGATCGTGCCGGTGTATCGCATATGAATGCCCTTATCTCTACTTTCAATTCCCTACTATTCAAAATGAGCCCATGTTCTTTCAATTCTTTAATTTCGATTGTAAGGTCGTGAAGGTAGGTGTCAACATTGAAAGGTTTTTTTTTACCTAGATACGTTCCAATCAAAATCACATCAATTTTTGAAATATTGACAACTCTTCCCAGTATTGGCCACAAAGTTTCTGAGCTACTTTTATAAAGTGGCAATCCATCCACATCTATATCGAGGACGATTGCGTCATAACCAAGCAACGCATATGGTGGCAATTTTTTTAACTGCTTCTCTAGCCCAATGTGCAAATATTTTCCAGGTGCTGTAGTTCTAATAATGGGTTTCGTCTTGGTACTTTTAAGTAGCCCCGCGAGCGTCATTGGCACAATTAATCCCTCGGAATTTAAGATGCCTAAGAAGGCATTCAGCATATTCCTTGGGGGATTGAAAGCATAATAAAAGTTTTTTAATTTAGTATTTAGACTCTCTGGCTGTCTGTCTGCATCTACGGCAGAAATATTAAATTCGTAGGAAACTATATTTTCACTTTTGTTACATACTTCTTCGATAGACTCCACACTTTCACTATTTACTTCGATTTTCTTAAGTTATTCTCTTAATTTGTTTTTTTCTTTCACAATTTTTCGTTTTTTGTTACTTCTACTTGTTCCTCTTTTATGCATTTTTAATTATATTAATATTTTCTCACCACACAAATTAATACGCGGCTTTTCGTCACAAAAATTTTACTTATAATGATAAATGCTGAAATTGACGCGTCACTTTTCAGTTTGTGCTGTTATACATAACTGTAACTGTTGAGACAAACAAAGCATTTGCCGGCTTTTTTTGTTCCACACCTTATCAACTCGCTTCTCAAGAAGGAGCACAAGAAGCGATCACTATGGAGCGCTGCGGTAACGTGCATTGCTCTCTTTTGGAAGCTGTTCTTTAATGCCTTCTTATTGGGAGTGCTTGACAACTTTTCTTCTGGGTATATGATGATGAAATACCTTGTCTGTTACTCTGCGCTGGCGTTGGCTGGAATGCTATTGACGCATGTACTTGTGCTGCTGCGCTGTATGGCGAATTATTTAGAAACGAAGCTGTGCCTGCGTTTTGCGTTGGTATGTGCGTTGACTGCGACGTAAGTAAATGTGCGTTGTTTGCGACTTGTGGATGGACAGGCATGCTTGGGGACGTGCGTGTACAAAGAGCTTTCAACTCCGCACTAAGGGCTTCCACTACGCCTTGTTGCTCCCTTATCTGTGTCTTGAGTCTACTGTTCTCACCATCCACCACTGCTGCTGCTGCCTCCTCCGTAAAATTATCTGCCAAGATTGCTCCAACCACCTCTGCTACCTTTTCTGCGTCGGCTTCCTGCAAGCGTCGCATTAGCTCCACCTTGTTGCCGGTGTAAAGAAAGTTAAACAAAACTGATTGAGAGACGAACGCTGATGAGTCGCGTTGGATATCAGTTGTTCTTTATTGACGAAATTCATTACTATTTATACAAAATTTCGTAACCTATACATATATACATACTTACATTAATATTTACATACTAAAGGTGCATGACTCAATAGAGAGGAATGGTTTGTCACCAAATTATTATATTGACCTACATATTGTCAATACAATTCCCGCTTGAGCAGTTTGGTATGACGCATCAATATATTAGTGAGTGTGACGCTTATGGGTTAAACAACTGTAAACGGATACGGCTCCCCGCTGGGTTCAATATAACTTATCAATGCCGCTATGACTGTGCCGCTGAGTCATTCGTGTGTGGTCAAAAGTGAAATTCATTTACAGTCTGGACTTATTCTGGCATGTACATGAATACAAACATCTTGTATTGTGGTAATGCCACACCGGATACTTTCAACTCCAGTTTACCCAGAGCTGCCTTGAGTTGCACTACACTCAATTTTGTTAAATCCATTTTCGACTTTAAACGCGATTTTCAATATTTAAGTAATTAATTATTTCTGTATGTATGTATAATACAGATCACCTCACTTCTGAATTCTGTCAGACAACCGATTAGATTTAAGTGTGTATATTTAATGGTAGTTTAAATGAAACTGGCTTGAGTTGTACAGAGTAAAATGAATGTGAGTATGGAACAATAATGAGAACAATATATATGTATGAGTGGAATGAAATGAATTTTAAAACTAGGGATGACAGTATTAATCTTAAATTATATAAAAATAAAAACTGTTTTAACGAATTTTGTTTGATTTAGTTAGTAGTTTGATTTTTTAGTGTCTTACCTCGAAATGTTCTTTATCCAAACGTAATGGAAGTTGTCAATGTCCTCTAACAACAATAAATTTATATGATGTTCTCGGTCCTCTTTTGTAAAATAATATTGGCCCACTATAGTGGTATTATCCAGACCGAAAACGTTGACACTAATGACAGAATTGTTCTCTTCAAATATTTTGATTTGTTTAACCGCAAGTAGAAAATTTAGATTTTGGAAGTTGATTGTAATATTGTTACGCAGTTCTATCACATCTTTTTTATATCATCAACTTCATATGATGAACATCTATTTGTGTGACAACTTCTAGGATATAGAGCTGATATAATTGCCCACTTGAAACAGTATTCATCTGTGTTTTGAATATTTACACACGAACGTTTGTTCTGAATTGTTGGTTGTAAAGGTATATATTTTGAGCCTTTAATAGGCTTCGCTTCTAGATGTGATTTCTTATTAAGTGACCAACCACTATTTTTTTCGTGAAATTCACTCATTTTTGAAGATAAAATGGCACACTGGTTCTCGTAAAGCAGATCAATATCATTTTCCGTAGAAGTTGAGTCAAGTAAAACCATTTTGGTTTGATGTGATTTCAATTCCATCAAACACTTCTTTAATCAAAATATATTTACAAAACACCTCGCAATTAAACTTAATGTTTTGATAATGAGTTAATTTTTCTCTTAAAATTTTACAAAGTTCCTTTTTTTTGTTGCAAGAAAGTGTTGAACAATCAAATCCTCTTGCATTATCTTCAAATACAAATGTTTCGATTCGCTTATTTAACTCTGATTTAATGCTTTCAACATAAGTGTTGAAGCAAAAGTATTTATTTACTTAGTAAATAAGAAGAACGTCTTACTACGTCGAGTAGATTGCCAAGAAGAAGGCTTTATTCAAAAACTCACAATAAGTAAAGGTGCATAATGTTGCCATATGAATTGTATCTCTCAAATGATTTATGGATAGCAATGTTATATTACAACACCCTCACTAGAGATTCAATTCATTATTAAAACATTCAATTTAAATCATTAAACAAAAGTTCAGTAACAGTATTTTAACAATTCAGCATTGTATACAATATAAGTAATATACATAAAAATTTGTTAAAAGCTATTTCTTGTTTAAACCATATTGTTCAATAAAATTGGATAATTTTGTATAGTTTACTGGTTTAGTCATATTATCCGCAATCATTTCATTTGCGCTTACATAGTTTAGTTTAATTATGCTGTCGGCAAGTTTCTCACGAATGAAAAAATTCTTGACATCAATATGTTTAGTACGTGCGTGATAATTGTTGTTTGAGGCTAGTTTAATCGCTCCTTGCTTGTCGCAATAGTTGCATTGAAATTAATGCGTCGACAAATAGTTCAGCTTCAAATCGTCTTAACCAAAGAGCGTCTTGTATGGCAGCTACCATTGCCATAAACTTGGCCTCTTTCGATGCCGCTAACTTGCGAATAACCTTTTGCTACTAAACGTGCCTTGTATCGGCTGACCACCATCTGAATTCTTGTTCACCTTGAACACCCACTTGGATTCAATAGCTTTTTTTCCAGGTGGCAGTTCGGTTAGCTCCCAAGTACCGTTTTGTGCTAAAGCGTCATCGCATCCTGCCATTCTTTCCTATCTGCGCCACCCAGCGCTTCTCGAACGGTTAATGGCTCATAAGAGTTACTTTCTATTGCTAATGGACTAGCAGCATCCGTTGCTTGAATGTCATCGTCGGAAATTTGAATGACTTGCACTTCTGGTTTCTTAGTATCCAGTTCTGTCGCGATCGCGTACCACTCTAATTGTTGAAGCCACAATTTCCACTCGTTTGCCACATTTTGGTAATTGTTGATGACAAAACTTTTTGGTGGTCTAATATTGTGGTCCTATTTTACGCTATTAGTTGCTGATTCTGGCATTTTTAATTCGGGTTTCGGCACCATGTAATGTACCTTAACTTTGGTACAAATTACTTTTGTTAATTAAAATAGAACGATTGAGAAGGCACGTGTTTTATTATAGTTCGTGCCTAGAACAATCTTTAATAATATGTATATTCAAGTGTGTACAATAATAAAGTGGTTGTGCAGTAACATGTATATATAGGAATGTGTATTGTGAATCGATTGTATGTGTGTTCCTGAACCGATGATAGGTGTGTTCCTGACAGATTTGGTCGGACATTTATTAACATAATGCCCTTTTACATTGCACTCAAATAAAAATATACAACTGTTCGCTTCTTATTTGACTTTTACGATAAATGTTTGTGTTTCTTTGAAATAAGTGCTATGGCTTCACCGCCAGCTGGGTCATGTCTAATTTCTTGAAGCAAATTTGTACGTACCAAATCCGTAGTCAGTGCTTTTCCACTGTTTGCAAGCGCCATAACCATTGGACCGTATTCGTCTGGCAAGCCACTCAACATAATCTGGGCAACAATATCATCGGGTATTTTGTGCCAGATTTGTCCAATTTTTGCTGAGTGCAAATCATCTTGTTGGCGTAATCCTCCAGTGATGTACAATATTTCAATTCTAAACGCATTATATATTTTAGTAGATCCATTCTACGTAAACCGCTATTATCTTCAAATGCAGCTTCTAATGAATCCCACGCTGCCTTTGCCTTCGTACAATTTTGCACATACGAATAATTACATGTTTCGATTAGCAGTCCAATTGCTAAAATTGCATGCAGGTTTTTAGTGAAGTCTCCCTCCGTTCCCTCAACGCATGGCCAGTAACCCTTAAGCACAAGTTGGGATTTTGCAGCAAATTTCCATGAATCATAATTTTCTCGTCCCTTCAGCATTTCTATTTCGTCAATACCCATTGCAAATTCCCTGCAAAAATCGCAAGTACTCCATGCATGCATGTATGGAGTACTCGCTATGGACCAACCGAGTGCTCCAAAATTAACCACAATTCATACAAAAATATGGTCCAATTAACATTGCGACTTCCTATGACTGGACCATATACACCAGCTCCGCATTACATCAGAGTAATCCATGGAGTACTCACAGTCCAATAAACATCGTGTAGTGATTACCATCGTTAAAAACGAGCAATGATCGGCTTATAATATGTTCTTGTAGAAACATGAGTTCGTCCTTTGCTGCATTACAGTGGAGCATAATGATAAGTACTCCAGTGGACCACATGATCCAACGATTTTTGCAGGGTTTAATCTCAAAAAATATATTTTCACGTGGCCGTAAATAGAAAACACTAAAAAACGCAACAGTACTTCTTTATTTATCTTGTTAATAAAATATTTTATTATATTTTCGCAGAATAAGTAAGTCCCATAACATGTTGAAGCAAAAGTATTTATTTATTTAGTAAATAAGAAGAACGCCTTACTACGTCGAGTAGATTGCCAAGAAGACGCCTTTATTCACAAATTCACAATAAGCAAAGGTGCACAGTGTTGCCATAGGAATCGTATCTCTCAATTTATTTATGGATAACAATGTTATATTACAACAATTAGAAGTGAAGTCCTGTCTAGCATTTTGTTTGTGTGTATTAGTCCTGAAATATGAAGTAATTAAAACGCGCGGAGTGGCTTATACGCCAATTACACGGCACAAGTATCCTTGTGCCAATTACCAATTTGCACAAGGATTTGCCCGGTGTGTGCAGTGTTTGCGCTATTTGCGCAGAGAACTGCGCTAAAATGAAAACGATTTTGATATTTACGCATGCTGCAAAAATTGCACATGCTTTTTTCTTCGTGTGTGGTGAATGTTATACAGTTTACCTGTGGTTTCTGATAACATAACATCGCTTAAAAATTTTATTATCGAAGGCGTAAAGACCATATCTAGCTTGTACCAGGAATTCAATAAAAGTGAAAAAGCGTAATTATAAATAAAATGGAAAATAAACGCTTCTGGTGCCAGTTTTTTTACTTGTATCGTGAATTACCAGCACTGTGGAAAATAAGGAGTGCTGATTACAGCAATAGAACGCTAAAAAGCTAAAATTCATCTTATTGCCACAATCTTTCGGTTCCATATATTTAGGTAAAATTTTCAGATGTCCTGCAGCATTTGTAGGTGATAATGCGATCTTTTTTCTATTGCAGGTGAAACATTTGCTAGCTACATTTGTGTGCATAACTGCACCACCTATTCTGTGGATGGTGTTACTGTTAAAGCCGATTTACAATCTAATACATTAAAACCCTGCGACTAGAGAACACTGTTGGAAAATTAGATATTGTATGGCGCTCGAATCTTGGCGAAAAAGGACGTTTGCAAACGAGTCAATTGCAACGATTGGTATGTGCATATCAAGAACACTGAAATAGTTGATTCAATAACAATATTAATTTTACCATTGGTTTTATATTTCAGCCCTTTGAATACAAAGATGTGCGCCTCGAAGTTATTGATGCACAAAATATTGTCAAAATAGGTGAAGCTTTTACGTTTGTTTGTCGTTTGTCCAATACTGCAGAACGTCCAATGGATTTAGTCGTCAAATTAGAAACACAACTTGAACTCAATTGTGATTATAGTGGTGCTGCAGAGTTTTCAATTGGTAAATTAGCATCAGGTGAACAACGTGAATTTCCGCTTACGGTGTGTCCAGCGCGTTTGGGACTTATCAAAATTAGTCCGTTGCTACTAACAAATATACTACAAAAGGAACAGTATATTATAGAAAAAGTGGTTGATGTATTTGTTGTAGATACAGATTATCATGAAGATGAAGCATTCCAAGTTACAGTTTTCGACAGGGGTGGACCATAGTGAAAGGGGTGTTAGAGGCGTTGGTTCCACATTACAATTAAAGAGATGGTTGGTGTCATGTGGGGACACATTGCAAGCGGGGCATACATTTTGTATGTCGGGGTTGATTCTGGATATGTAAGAGTTTAACCTGTTACAGTATCCAGAACGAAGTTGAGCCAGAGTGACTCGTGTTTCCCTGGGGAGTATGCGTTCCTCTTCCACAAGTTTTGGGTAATGTTCCCTGAGTACTGGATCTAAACTGTTTTCAATTAGAAAAAAACTCAGATAACTTCGACTGCCTGCGCTAAAGTAATTTTATTTTTCCTTTTTATTTCTGTTACCATTGTGTACACCCGCCGGCGTACGATGCTATGGTAACTACTTCTGGTAGGGAAGGGAACTTGAGGTACTCATAATTAACCACTGGTTGGTTCATACATTTTTTTATTTTGACTCATAAATACAAATGTTAATACATATTATATTAGTTGCTTATTACTATTGGCATTTTTGTTTACGAGTTTATTATACACTTTATCTTGCCATGGAACCGTGCCAACAGAACTAAAATATATTCTAAATTTGTTTCTCATATGTTTTGCATTTGCGGATGCATTTCTAATTGCTGTGGAACTTAAAGAATCTAAGACATCTCCCTTTTCTTACGATCCAGGTGTTTCGAAAGCTTCTGTGGTTTCCACATTTGAACAGGGCTCAGCAGTAAAATATGTTTCACATTTTGATTTACGCAAGAAGTTGTGCAAATAACAACACGCCAAAACAAATTTTGTGGATTTATCTGGCGAGAAATTTAAAGTATTCAAAAGGATTCTAAAACGCGAAACCAAGATTCCGAAAACATTTTCGACCAATCCACGTGCGCGCGATAGCCTATAATTAAATATTATATCACTCTTTTCGAGGGAGTTGTGGCCGAAAGGTTTCATTATATTTTCCATTAGTGGAAATGCGTCGTCAGCAACAAACACAAATGGCATTTTTTCATTATATCCTGGAAGCAATTCAGGTTTTGGTAGTCGTAATTTATTTTCTTTAAGCTGCTTGAAAAACTTGGTTTGACTAAATAAACCAGCATCTGAAGCTCTTCCATTTGCACCAACATCGACCATAAAAAATTCATAATTTGCGTTTACTACAGTCATCATAATAATAGAGAAATGCTTTTTATAATTAAAGTAAAACGACCCCGACCCAGGTGGTTTTTTTATGTTAACGTGCTTGCCGGCAATCGCACCGATGCAGTGGGGAAAATTCCATCGCTGGTTAAAGGCGTTTGCTTCCATCTTCCACTCGTTTTCATTTGTTGGCAACTGTAAGATGATTGAAATGTACTAATTGTTTAAAATATGTAACAAATACCTTTATGTAGTCTTTTAGCTCTTCTATTATAGCATCACAAGTCTCGCTTACAATCTTGCCGATAGCTTGTGGAGAAATTGCTGTAAGGAATTTTAGGTCCTCAAAACTATTGCCGCTTGCCAAAAAACGCAATGTTAAAGTTAAACGATGACGCGCAGGAATAGCTTTCCTCATCACAGTGTCTCGTTTATTAATTCGATGCGCTACTTTAGACAAAAGTACTTCAAATGTTTCTTTATCCATTCTTACATAATTTTTAAAGTCACGTTGAGACGTAAACTCAAGTTCCCGAAGTAATTTTTTCTGTCCCAATACATTTCGTTTTTTATACCACAATTGTGACCAAATCCGTTTACCCTTTTGCTTTCTTTTCTTTCTTTTTAATGCAATCGAAAGAAGTAAAGCCGCACTTGCCTTCTTTATGCAATTAGAACACATGATTCGTTTGTTGCGCTAGTTTAAAAATGAATATTGCGCAGTGTTTTTGAGCCGTGTATGTCCAAATTCTCCTTTGCACAAATTTCGTCGTTTTATATTTGCGCATGGCTTTTGTGTCGTGTATGGGCCGTATTAGCGTTTGACAATTATTGATTCTTTATTTGAAAATGCTTTCTCTTTTATACAAAATTTCTTACATTACAAATACGTATTTACACTAATACTTACAAACTAAAAAGTACCTACATTCCTAGTGCCTATATGCTAAGTCAGCATGTTATTACTATAGTGACCTATTTATGGACACATGCAGTTAGATACGTATAAATATTTTGGCAGTCACATTGGCCATTGACTGATCGATAAGTGTGTTGGTCAATGTGACGGGTTGACAAATGTGAATGCATATGCATTGCATGTGCAAGCATTAATAACCCATTGGTGAACTCCCGCTGAGAATGCATAAATATTTGGGTCGGTAAATTTAGCTCTTTGTGTGTTCTACAAGTGCGTGTGTATTTTGTATTGTAAATGAATTCAGAATGAGGGCCATTTCCAAGTAATGCTACAGTACGTATGTGATATGACCACAGTTTTTTTGCGATATTAATTGCACAAACATCACAAAATATAGTTTATGTTGTATATGTTGTAAACCTTTATGTGTTATCAACATTTGAATGTCATTAAACTTGTGTTTGCATACATTGCAACTCACTTCTTTCACATGATAGTTGCTAATATGCCGTCTTAAACTGAGATCTCAGTTCTGACTACCTCTCTGAAGTTTGCAAGACAACTTTTACGTGGAAAAATATTACTGTTGTGGATTCAATAAGATACAGGTGTTGTATTTTTAGGATTACGTCTTTATTCATTCAGATGTACAAGTGGAAAGAAGTCTGGTTTTTTTTTATGTTTAATGTGTGTTGCCAGATTATGTCATATTTTGTGGTTTGACCTTTTATGTTAAAAAAAACGTAGAGAATTAAGTGCATCAATTTGTGTATAAAAAAAATCTCAAAATAAAAAATTAAATTTTGAAACTGGATAGTTTTGCCTTTACTTACATATTATTTTGTATACATATTATGTACTTACATACATATATGTATATATTTGTTTATTTATATTTTTTGTTTTTTTTTTTTTTTATTTGACTTATTTGTTTAAATTTCAACGCCCACTTTTCCCATATCGAGTTTTGAATCCTAATTTGCGCCTCAAAAGGCGTTAGCTCCATAGAAATATTTTGACCTATCGTCACAGCAGTGCGAGCCGTCAAATCTGCTTTTTCGCTGAAAGACTTTCCAATATGACTTGGAACCCATATTATCCGTACTCTATCGATAAAGCCCTTTCTCTATATAAAGTGTTATGTATGTTAGCAACAATGTAGTTATTTGTTGCTTCTTTGTTAAGTGCTGATAAACTGGGAAAAATGGCAATTTTCCTCTTTGCATTTTATTGCATATTGAACTGCTTTTTGTATCGCTATCAGCTCCCCTGTCATTGACGTAAACTTTTCTTATATTTTGAATAAAATGGAAACATTTCTTTGTACATCATAAACTGCCCAGCCTACACTGTTCTTGCTACAAGAGACATGAGTTGCTAGGAGGAAAAAATCTTCATTTCTCAGTGTTTCTTTTATGGCACTGTAAGTGGCTATTAATTGAATATTTGTGAAATTTTGCTTCGATCTGGTAAGCTTTGATTTCTCGATTGTCAAATTTGGATGTTTACCAAATTTTACATTTGTGTTTATTTGATAAAAAATTGTTTTGTGTTTATTGTAAGTTACATTGTAACTTGTATTTATATTCGGTCCGTACTGAATCTTTGACTTTAACGGACTGTTAATAAACCATTGATTTATTAATTCTTTTGCAGTGACCCATTCCGCCCTGTACAACGGCGGCAACTCACCTGCAAGCGCAAACTTCGAATGTACTGGCGCTTTTGGAGGTACACCTATACATCTTCTTATACTATTATTCACGCACACTTTCAGTTTCTTGAAGCTGGTACAATTTCTTTTTTAATTTTCAGAACGTGATTTTTTTTATTATAACACCTGCAGTTTTGATCCTTCCAAGAAACTGTAATTGACCAACTTGTCTAATCCTGTCAACGCCTATATTAAGTTTGAACGAATTTTTGTTAGTTACCCCTAGCCATATACATAAAACTGGGTTTTTCAATATTTATATGAAGGCACAATTGTGTGCATTTGGATCTAAACTCTGCTACTTTATTCCTAAGGCTATTTAATGCACCTGCAGCAGTTTTGTCTCTTGCTATAATTAAAAAATCATCAGCAAATTGGAAAATGTCAGTGTTACTGTCTTCTAAATCGTGAAGCTTGGCTATATATACATTGAATAGAACTGGTGATATCGTAACACTTAAGCTTTTCTTTGAACTGTTGTATATTTTCTGAGCCATACAAAATTGCTTTATTTACACTTCAATCTTGAATGCCATCAATAAAATATGATATTAACGCACTTTCTTCGATATTGCTGCGGGCAGGTAATTCTTTCATTTGTATAAAAAATGCATGAACGTTTTCATTTTCTTTCATCTTCCTTTCTGTTAACTGCTTATGCATGGCACTATTAACCGAAGATTCGAACTCTTCATACAAAGCTTTTTTCAAACTGTCCCACGTAATAATAACCCTTTCACTATTTATATAAGCTTTTGCTATACCTCTTAGTGTTTTTTTGCAAATATAAGTTTCTGAAAATCATCCCACTGCATAAGTGTTGCATCTTCTTCAAATTCGTTTATCCAAATTTTAATTGGTATTTTTTCACTACCATCTTACGGCCTAATTGTCTCTTCAATGTCACGGAATGTTACTGCAAACCTTTGTTGTTGCACATACACACGTGTAGGGTTAATTATTCCCTAACAATAAAAGAATGCATTGATTTCTTATAAAATACTATATTTAATCAATACAAATTAAAACTTCTCCTTTGCACAAAATCGAGAGATCACCAACTAACTTTTCGATAACGCAAGAAAATCTAGTACAAATAAAATTCAACTTAACGTACCAAATAGATTGAAAAGGAATCGATAATACCTACAGGACACCCCCCTAAACTTTCAATTTTTACAAAGGTTACTGTATGTATGAACATTGAAAAATAAAAATTGAAAAGTTTTCAAATAGAAAAATATTTGACAGAATTAATATTAATTTTACAAAATTTTACAGATTTTTTCTTTGCAGTAGGATTATTACCCTGTGACTGTTTGGTTGATTGTTGCTTTGCATAGCTGTGGTCCTCAACTAAAACAAATTGTTGGGTTTGGCATAGCAATGGTACTTGCGAACGGCGTAAGGATTGTGAGGTTGCACAACTGGTTGAAGAGCAGAATGATTTTGTTCCGTTAACATCGGTGATGAATCTTGCTCAAAACTATCTGGTTGTTGTTGTTGTTGTAGCAATGCTTCGCCCCATCTAACAGCCGCGACCGATCACAAATTGTCATCAATATCCTCTAACGGGAGTCCAAGGAAACTTGCTGTTTCAACAGGGGAGGACCATAAGGAAGGGGGTGTTAGAGGCGTTGGTTCCACATTACAATAAAGAGATGGTTGGTGTCATGTGGGGACACATTGCAAGCGGGGCATACATTTTGTATGTCGGGGTTGATTCTGGATAGGTAAGAGTTTAACCTGTTACAGTATCCAGAACGAAGTTGAGCAAGAGTGACACGCGTTTCCCTGGGGAGTATGCGTTCCTCTTCCGCGAGTTTTGGATACTTTTCTTGGAGTACTGGGATCACCGGGCAATTCCCGGCATAAAGGTCCGACGCCTGTTTGTGGAGTTCACCAAGGACCTGCTTGTGTTTTTTCGCTTCATACGGCTGGGTTCTCAGGTGCCGGGAACAACAGGAACTGTTTGGTCAGCATCTCATTTCTCTCCCTGATGGGGAGTATTCTCGCCTCATTATGCAGATGGTGTTCTGGGGACATATGAAGACAGCCCGCGGCAATTCTGAGAGCAGTATTTTGGCAGGCCTGTAGCTTCTTCCAGTGGGTAATTTTTAGGCTTGGCGACCATATGGGTGACGCGTAGCACGTAATCGGCTGGCTAATTGCTTTGTATATGGTGCTGTCTCGGTATGTGTTTGCGTAGCTGGATTAGAAAAGGTTTCGTTTGGTTCAACTTGCTCCAAATAGCAGGTTTGAGTCGCTCAACTGAAACGTTCACAGATTTGCCATTCTGATAAATTTGATAAATACGGTCAGAAGGTCGGCCAATGACTGCAAAAGGCCCTTCGTATGGTCTTTCAAGAGAGCGTGTGTTCTCCTTGCGAAGAAAAGCATGAGTGCATGACGTCAAATCCTTGAAACAAAATGGTTTACGTTTGTAGTTATGTGCTGTTGGAACCGGTTTAAGCTCACGCATATGTTTTTTTAAATTCACCGAGAAACGTCTGCGAATTAGGCGCGATGACATGACTGAAAAATTCTCCGGGAACCCGTAATATAAGGTACGGCTTCGCTAGCCGACCCATTAAACTCACCCTCGATCACCTGTGTATTGTTCTTGGAGGGCGCCGCCTCCAGATTGTGGCCATTTTTAAGCAAACTTTATTAAGAGGTTAACGTGGCGGCATTCTCCGCCAGGTTTTCATTATGCACCAGAAGAAAGACTTTTGTTTTATTTAATATTTAAATAAATTTTACTTTATTTTAAGAACGCGTCCGCTGCTACAAGTTGCCAAAATTATAATGATGGCGGTGAAACATGAAAATGCCGATGTCACTCTTGCCAATCGTCATTTTCATGTTTCACCCCACATATATCGTATTCTCTCTTACATGCTATATTTCAATGGCTCATGACGTATTATGGTGTATTTTATTCTTTCTGTTTGTAGTATTCATAATTAAATACGTCATTGTGAGCGACACTATTGCGATGTTGCTAGATGAAAGAATAAAAAGCTAGTTTGGGGGATTTTATCCTTACAGTAATGTCATGCCATACAGATATTCGGCTGGAGATGCGTTTAACCCTTCTCGTATACAAGTTCGAAGACCCAGAAGTACCATTGGAAGAGATTCGACCCAATTGAACCTTGATTCATGACACATTATTGGCGATTTTAAGGAGCGGTGCCAACGCTCAATGAGACCATTAGACGCGGAGTGATAAGCTGTAGTCCTAATACGTTGGGTACCAATAAACTTGAGCAGTGAAGTGAACAAAGCTGACTCGAACTGCTAACCCTGATAATTTCGGTGAGCCGAATCTGCACACCCAGCCAGTATAGAATGCTCTACACGGAGAGAATTGTGTGCAGAAACTATGCGGTATGGGCACAACTTATGCACAAATTGTCCACGAAAAATGACCAAGAACAGTTGTTCATAATCTATGCACACTTGTTCATAACTTAAGTTCAGCACTATGAACATGTTTTATGAACAACTGGGCATAGATTGTGAACAACATTTTCATAGATTCTGAACAACTGGGAAATATTATGAACAACTGGGCATAGATTATGAACAACATTTTCATAGGTTGTGAACAAATAGGAACACATTTTACACTTCCTGCTAATATTAAAGAAACAAAACTGGGAACAACTGGGAAAGACTATGAACAACTGGGCATAGATTATGAACAACATTTTCATGGGTTGTGAACAACTGGAAAAGACTATGAACAACTGGGCATAGATTATGGACAGCATTTTCATATATTCTGAACAACTGGGACAGACTATGAACAACTGGGCATAGGTTATGAACAACACTTTCATAGATTGTGAACAAATAGGAACACATTTTACACTTCCTGCTAATATTAAAGAAACAAAATTTCATTTTATTTTCAAATGTCTTTATTTCAAAATACAATTGCTTACTAACAAATATTATATATATACATATTAAAATAAAATAAATCATATACTTCAGTATTAACATGTTCATTTTATATAATTTATAAAGTCATTAATTTTTTTTACATTTCTATAAAATTTTTATCATAAAACATAGTTTAGTGTTTAATATTGGATGAAGCTCAAAGGGTTTAGGAAATTCAATATCTGTAATGGATTTTAATACATAATTTTCCGTTCTTTCCCCAATAATATAAGCATAATAATGCAAATCAAAATTTTCAATTTGGTATTCATTAAGTAATAAATATATGCCGTCTTCTAATAAAATTATATCGACAATACTATAAACACACTGCTTCATAAAAATATAGTACCCAATTTTGTAAATTGTTCCTGTGTAACTTATAGAATTTGAAACATTTAGTCCTTTTTTTGTTTCGAATGGTAGTAGTAATTGTTTAAATGAATATTCTTGAGTTGTGACTGTTTTCATATTATTAATTTGAATGATATTGAAAGGATCCTTGTTTACAAGCATTTGATTTGAAAATTTTACACAGAACTTTTTTGCTATTGATAGCTCTAAATTAACTCTCGAATATGAAACTTTGGAGTATTCTTTTAAAATTTTGTTTTTACTTTCATGTCTCATACACCATAAGTCCTTCAAAGGGCCAACTGTTCTTATAATAGAGCAATAATGTGTTATGTTATGGTGTTTTGGCTTTAAATTCGTTTTAAAGCAATCCGTATACATTTTATGGTGCTCAGATATAATGCAAGACAAACTTATAAGTTCTGCGTTACTAAATGAATCTTTCAATAAAAAATCTATCAACTCTTTCAACTTGATAATATACCGCCATACTTTATTTTTTTGAGGAACGAATTCGCCTACGAAAACAGTAAAATAGCGCAAAAAAGAAAATGTTTCTCTGGCTGAAAAATTAAGTTTATTTTGTTTTAAGTGCTCTAATTTAATATTGCCAGGAGGCTTGCTTCGAAGCTCAGTGGAACCGTATTCAAATGTATTAATTTTGTCATTTAAGACATTGGCCCTGATGAATAAAAAAAAGCAATTGCTTTTTTTGACCTTTTGCTTAAATTTCAATGAATAAAAATCCAAGAAATTGCTTTTTTTATAAGCATTTTCTATTTCTAAAAGCAATTGCTATTTTCATTTAGGATTTGCTTATTTCTATAAGCAATTCCTGAATTCCGAATGAATAAATAAAGCATTTGTATTTTTAGGTAGCATTTGCTTACGATTTTTCAAGGCTGCTCTACCCCATGCTAAATTTTTTGTAATTTAGTTTTTATTTGATTTTCCTTCGCGCAACATTTAACTATGGCGCAGTTTTTGACTATTCGTATAAGAAAACACTATAATGTGCGAAGGGAATGTAATAATGAAGACTTTCGGAAGCTATATCGATTAAATCGTGAGAACGTAGAGTGGTGGAGCACCTATTGTTTGGACGAAACTTGCGAAAAACGAGGAGGTGCGTTATCAGCATTTGAAAAGATGAAGATCTTCCTGCGCACAATTTCCGATCCGGGCTATCAAAATAGCGTAGCAGAAGAGGTTGGAGCTCATCAAACTACAGTATCCAAAACTTTTAATTTAGTAATGAGTGAAGTTTTAAAGAAGGCACATGTGTGGATTCAATTTCCAAAGTCTGGCGGGGAAATGATTGCTGCTAAAAATGGATGGAGGGAAGTGTACTGTTTTCCAAATTGTATCGGAGTGATAGACTGCACACATGTTCGAGTTCCGAAATCACAAGCTTTCGGTAACGAGTACGTCAACGGAAAGGGCTTTACGAGCATAAACGTGCAGGCAACTTGTAATGAAAAAGAAATATTTACAAGTGTAGATTGCCAGTGGCCAGGCTCCGTACATGACAGCAGGATTTTTTAAAATTCGGACATTTATGATGTACTTCAAAACTCATCAGAAAACGTGCTACTTCTTGGAGATGATGGTTATGGTATATCTCCCTTTTTGATGACACCTCTTCAACAGCGGCACTACAATAAATTTTTTTGCAGAGAACGAGTTGTAATTGAACGATGTTTTGGACAATTGAAAGCAAGGTTTCCGATTTTGCAATACAAAGTTCGCAGTAAGATTGAAAAAATCCCTTCAATTATAATTTGTTGCATTGTTTTGCACAATATTGCAAAGTTTTTAAAAGATTAACCCTTTGAACTGCCGGAAGAGCCCCACTACTTCGAACAGGTTCTATCCGAACCTATGAATAACAACGTGATGAGGCAATTGGGTCTGCAAAAGCGAGAACTTTTAACGCAGCAACTTTGTGATGGAATTTGAAATATTTACTAATATTTAATAATTGTTTGGGCTACAAAACAGTATACCAAAAATGTTAAATAAAAATTAATATAAATATATTAAATAAATAATTTAACAAATATAACTAAATAAACTTTTATTCATTTTTGAGATCTCTTTCTTAGATACAGGTGAGTAAAGTCTTTGTACAAACAAAAATTAATTTATTTAAATTAATTCATTTAAAAAAAAATCGTAGTCTTTATTTTTCTTTTCACTTGTCTGTTCTTCAGCCTTTTCTAGTTCTTTTTTGGCTTTTTCTAGTTCCATAGTTTCCCTCTGTTTCTGGATCCGTATCAGCTCCAGTTGCTCAAGGAGTACTAAACGTTGCAACTCGGAATTGTTCAAATTTTTGGTCTCATCTGTTTCCGGCAAGGAGCAAGATTTACGCTTCAGTATTGTCTTTGACATCACAGAACTTGAGGTAGTAGGATTTTCAGGTAATGACAATTCGTTAATTCCTGCGGATTTTGCACCTAAAAACGAAACAATAAAGTTAATAAAATCTAAATTTCAAAATTCCCAATTTTTGTTTATTACCTGGAATTTTCGCAAACACTGGCTCCTTTTCTGCATCCAAAAGATCGATGAGCATTTTTTCCCAAGGCTTGTAAGAAATTCTCTTGTTACCAGTGCGTGATAAATCAAAATTTTTTTTTTCACTTCTGTTTTCATGTTTGAAATTTTTTTCATTACTTGCTTTGTTGTTAATGAGTTATTGAAAATTACTTCATATTTTGCAGTTAGCGCTTGTAAAGCAGACTCCTTTTCATTTTTTATTTGCGGCACTTGTGACTTGTTAAAAATTACCTTATGTTCCTTTAGTGCTCTTACAAAATTGAGTTGCTGATCGACTTCCTCATTTTCCGAAAGTTCGGTAATGTCCGACATGATCGATTTCACGTATGGTCACACCCGCTCTATGCCACTTTCTGATGTAAATGATATCTACCAAAATGTTTCAACATATATATATGTGTAGCTTCAAGTAAAAGCTTAAACTTTGTAGAAAAAGCAGCGGTGCCTAAAATTCTTATTCATATAATAATTAGCAATTGCTTATTAGTTCAAGCAATAGCCTTTTCAGCAATTGCTTTTGCTAATAAGCAATTGCTAGTAAGCAATTTGATTGAAAAAAAATTTTTTTCTAATATAAAATTTTTTAGAGATTCTATTAAACCGAATTTTACACAACCTTCTATCAATCAATGCATAAAATCAGAATACAAGTTTTGTGTGACATGGAACATTGTTAAATCATTTAATGGTGAATTGGTTTTTACTCCAGTTTTGCTATAATCATTTGTAAGGAGATATTTATTATAATTTTCCAAATTTCTTAAAAGGCTACTGTTTTCTACTAATGAATTATTCATCTCAAGTTTAGACATTTTACATATTCTGCAACTGAAATTATGGCTAAAAGATCCAGAAAATCCTAAAAGATTATTCAACGCCAAGTTATCGCCAATTACAAGTCCAACTACGAAATGAACATTAAAAATTCCATCTTTTGTATTTATCTCTATTCCCTTTTCTAAAGTTCTCATTATGTCAATGAATGGAGTCAAAGTTTTTGAGAGGGGAAACTTTTTGAAATAAGCTGTTTTCATTAGCATCGCAACAAAGATATTATCTACTGAATTACAATTTTCAGGCAATGACGGAAAATGATAGTAAAATGCAGCAATGGATTGATTTTCAGGATGACTTCCTAAGGCATTACCCATTTCTATATCATCGTAATACAAAATTATTGGTATAAAAATTTGTCCTTGATCGAAATGTGTTAGATTATCATTCCATACTGAACCTTGCACAAAATGTGTAATTTTATTTTCGTTAACACTTCTTAACGAATTTATGTAGCTAAGAGTCGTTCTTAAAACATTTTTTTGCTCAAAAAATAGTTTAATTTGATGCTCTATAGGCATTAAAATAAATTCGCTTTTTTTCATCGTTAAAGTACTTCGATTTTTTTTATATATATGTAATACAGAACTATCGATTTCTTGCTTGAAGCAAGAATTGCAAAGAAAGCAGTTGAAGTTCATGATTATAAATTTTTTTTTCAACAATACTTAAATTTCTTTCTAAAATTATTTATGTTTTAACTGTGTGAAAATATCTAGTTCTGGTGAGTTTATTTTAGTGGTTGGTATATCATAAAAAAAATGTTGAACAAAGTTCCAGAAAATTGTGTTTTCAAACGGGTATTCTAGGTTGAAGACAAAAAACACTTGAAATATATATCAAAAGCATTAAAAGCGTCAGCAAAAAGATAAACTAGACTTTCCACAATTAGAACATATTGATATGAACTGATATCATTTCGATCCTTAAGAATGATCAAAAATGGTTGAAAATTTATGTTCTTGCTCACACAAAATTCTTTGCGCTTGTTTATAGTGCTTTGTATGTCAGCAGCGCTGTTTATTTCAACGACGAAGGAATTCCAAGCGTCGCCTGTGCTAACCTTCCACGTCTGTTTCTCAATTGTTTTTCTTCCCACAGGCTTAAAAATTACTGCCAGCACCTTCGAGACTTCAATTAATTCTAAATCTGGAAGAAAATTAAAAAATTATAATTAAATTAGTTCTTTATTTCATAAGTTTAAATTGTTATTTTACCTTTGTTTGTTGGAAGATTATTTATAATTTTTTTAGCAGCTGGCAATTTAACAATATTTTTGCATACTGCTATGATATTATCCTTCAGTGAATTCCAGTTGTTAAGAAATAAGTTTTACTTTTCCGGGTACAAATTATGGAAGTCAATATCGATCTAAATATAAAAATATAAACTTTTTATTTATATATTACCTATATAAATTTAAATTTTCTACCAAACGATATCCGTTAATATGCGCATACAGTGGCCAGTCAGAAAGTATAAATTTTAGCGGATGGATATTAATGTCCTGGCGCCGAAGAGCAAAGCTGGAGTTCCATTTCGATTCTACCGTCTCCCAATGCGAATTTCTTGTTTTCAGCCAAATTTTATCTTCTGAATCGATCCCTGATACCGAAATAGCACTCACTTCTCGACTCTCCAATTCGAGTTTATTATTTGTTCTTACGCGGAGATATTTTTTAAAAAAACCAGATTTTCTGAAGGCTCTGGACATCGAACGGTATTTGTTGTACAGTTTTCCGTTCCGCTTTTCCTTTTGAAAATAATAATCCTGTAAACAATAAAATATGATCAAACAGTTGTATAAGTATTTTTCCTAGTTTTGTACTTTTTTTTCTGATGCAAATCGTTTTACTATGTCTCCTGTTATATTATCGAACATAGCATAATTCATGGGCACGTCTTTCTCTAAATGATCTCTGACTATATTTGATATCAAAGTCTCTCTGTCTGATGCACCCAATTCATTGTTTGCGTTGTAATTAGCGCAAATTTTTATACCAACTGCGGAATCCAAGAAATTTTGTAAACTCTGAAATATTAACAATTTGTTATATATCCGATATTTTTTTAGAGGAAAAAAGTGTTATACAAATTTGTATGTAGAGCTACCCGACTCTGAAAATGAAGAAATCGAGTCCGACTGACTGATTGAGCCACTAGCTGAAGATTGGTCTGTACGTTGACAACAACATGTTGAAATTGGGGCCAATTGCTGGGATTAAAAAAATTCAATACATTACACTATAATTCATATAAAATTTGCTTTCTCACATTTGCAAGTCGCCACTCATTGACTACCACGAAACTTTATGCGAGTGCCAATTTCGTCATTAAAAATCTCTTTAATGTCAGCTTCTGTCATGGCCTTGAAGCAGTCGATATTTATTTTGGCATTTGTTAAGGACAAATAATACTCTTCTAGTCCATATTTATTTAATAGATTGAAAAATTCAGAGTCTACTTCTCTTACAGCGACAATGTCAGCGCCTGACAAATCTGAATTAAAAGGAAAAAAATTAAACAGAATGCTACATTTCTGAACTATCGCACAAATAACAGCAAATTAAATTAAAATACAAATTAATACCTTCCAAACTTGTAGAAAACATATATTCACGGCTTTGTTGACATGCGACGTTTTCCATATTTAGCACTTCAATGTATGTACACTATTTCGTTATTAAAAAAAAACCATCGTTAAATGTCATAACTTCAGTGATAATATATGTATGATAATAACTCAACATTTACCTCTGGTTTTCTTAATTTGCACAATTATATATTTCTAAACAATATTAATGATATATAAACACACTTGAAAAAACCGGCACTCTTGACACATAGAACACAAGTGAAACTAAGTCGCAATTAATGCATACTCATTATCCATGTGTACGCATTGTTCATAATCTATGCATAAATGGGCACAACTGGGAACAATAACTGTTTATAGTTACATATTATGCACAATGTTCATATATTATGATCAATTGTGTTTGATTTTCAAATGATTAAGCTATGAACAATGGTCACAAACTGTGCACATTTTTTGGGTATAACTTATGCACAATTTTAATAGATTGTGCAGAATTTTTGATTATTAGGCATAATTTATGCGCAAAGTTGCATATTCAAAAATGTATCTAAACATTTTATAGTTATGAACAGCTTGTGCATTAATAATGCACAACAGTTTTCTCCGTGTAGCGATGGTGTCTGCGCTTTGATCTTTTGTGGGTGTCGCTTCTGGCCACCTGGAAAAACGATCAATAAAAGTTACACAATACCTGTATCCTTGGCAGAGCGGCACGTGGTCAAAACGGCCATCTGGCGCCTGAATTACGTTCGGTATCCTTTGTACATGTCGGCTTACTTTGGATTGTTGACAGTCTGTGCAATTACGCGCCCAACCAGCAATATCGCGTTTCATATTTGATGTTTTGTCTATGCGTTGTTTGAACGCATATACTAAAGGTTTATGGTCAGTGAGAATCGCAAAATTACATCCTTCAAGGTAATACCGAAAATATTTTATGCTTTCGTAAATTGCAGTAAGCTCACGATCATAGGTGCTGTACCTTGATTGAGCTTGAGAGAACTTTTTGGAAAAAAAAATGAAAATGGCTCCCACGTAGAACCTTTCGTTTGTTTTTCGACGACCGCCCTCATCGCTGTGTCAGAGGCGTCTGTGATTGGGCGAAGTTTTGCATCTGCCGACGGATGCACCAGAAGTGTCGCCCTAGATAAACCGGCCTTACACTGTTCAAAGGCAGATTCTGCCTCGGTTGTCCAAGCTGTAGGCGTTCGATCGTTCTTTTGCGAACCAGACAAGTACTTGTGGAGCGGGGCTTGCTCTATAGCTGCTTTCGGAAGTGATCGGTGGTAAAAATTAATCATTCCTACGAATCGCCTTAACTCTACCACTGTCTTAGGTTTTGGAAAACTTTGCACTGCCTGCACCTTCTCAGGTAGAGGCGTGATACCCCCACTGGAAACGCTATAACCTAAAAATTTTACCTCTTTGGCTCCAAAAATGCATTTGTCCACATTGATTTTCAAATTATTGTCTTGCAGAAGTTGGAACACTGTCATGTGTTGTTTGTGCTCTTCAGCTGAAGATGATGCAATTAACAAGTCATCGATGTATGTTTTAACAAAAGGTAATCCTCGAAAAATGTCAATTTACCTTTGAAATGTTTGCGCTGCCCCAAGGAGAACAAATGGCATGGCCAGACTTTCAAAAAGGCAGTTTTGGGTACATCTTCTTAAGCTACTGGAATCTGCTGATAAGCTCGTACGAGGTCCAGTGTTGAAAATATGGTTTTCCCATTTAGACTATTTGTGAAGTCCTGAGCATGGGGTATTGAGTATCTGTCAGGTACAGTGACATTGTTCAACCATCTGTAATCATAGCACACCGTCCAATCTCCAGATTTCCAAATGTATCGGACTAGCCCATGGGCTTTTGGAGGGTCGGATACATCCCAGCTTCATTAAGTATTCGAGTTCGGCTTTGGCGGCCTTGTACTTCTCTGGATCGAGTCGACGTGCTGGTTGAAATACAGGAGCACCCTTAGTCAGAATGGAATGCTCAACTGTACACTTGATAGGTGCGTGATTTCGCGATATACCAGTGATTCCGGAAAATCCTTTCAAAATTTTAATAAACTCGTTACTATCGATGATTGTAGAAATATTTAATTGCTCTGTATGGCTAGTGACCCCTCTTGACGTTAGCTTAGTAGTCATGTCAATGAGAAGTTGGCCTTTAAGATCAATGATTAAGTTGCAGTGCGAAAGGAGATCAGCAGCTATAATTGCATAGAGTACAGCGGCGATACGAAATGTCCACACATAAAGTTTGAAATTGCTTTGAGTTCTGTTGACTGGTTGACTGAGTATGAAGCCGGAAGAAGATAAAGTTCAGCGCCGGTATCTATAAGAAACGTTGAGCCGGACCGTTTGTCAGTTATTATCAGACGGTTTTGTAGCTTTCCACCAAGTGCCGCCTGAACGCGTGATGGTTTCTTTAGTTTTCCGATGTAACTTCCTCAGCCATTAGACATGGATTGATACACTTTTTGGCTTTGATGCCAAACTTGTTGTGGGGAAGAAACAGATTGATGCGTTATATCTTCGTGAAGTAGCAGTATCCTTTCCTTGCTTATTACACTGGTCCTACAGCGGGCTCTTGAACTTTTACGATAGCTTTGAATGGATTTGACTGCAGAAGCAAGTTCCTCAACTTTGCTGGTTAAAGCCGATACATCTTCAACCAATTTATTTAATGTATTAGGCGATGACGAACGGTGGCCTTGTTTTCTTTCAAAGACGTTTGATGGGGCTTGATTTTCCATAATTTTGTCGGCTATTAATGCCAAACTGTCGATGTCTTCAGATGGGCTAACAGCGAGAATGGCTCGTACGGAATCTGGCAGGTGTTCTAAAAAAAAAAATTTTAAGACCGAGTTGTTGATTTCCCAACATTTGACCCTTGAAAAGTTTGCGTAGTTTCGTCGGAGCTAGAAAAAGCTTGAATGAATCTTTCACGTAGGACCGAGTACTTGGTTTTGCCCTCAGGTATGGTTTCTTTATTTACACTAGTTGTTTATGGATTGACTTCAGGTGGAGCATAACCAAAAACATAATGAAATTTTGTATTTTCGCTTCTGATATTGTTGACTTGAAAAATTGATTCCAATTTCTCGAACCAAGCTTCTGGGTCATCTGGCAGTTGTATGCTTTGGAAAGATCCAGAACACATACAAAAACCTTGTCTTTGTTGCTTTTTGTTGTTTCAATTGCATGTAAACATTCATTCAGACACATCGGTGCTGACTTATTTTTTCTATATGCAAAACTTCTGGCAGGTATCATTTCCCTGGATTCTAAGTGTGTCAATGTTTCTTTAACACACATATTCATACTTTTACCCAAAACTGAAATAAGCGAGATAGGCCTAAAGTTTTCAATGTTCTCTAGACTTCCGTTCCTTTTGGGAATCGGCACCACTCTAATTTTACGCCATTCATCCAACAATTGGTTTGTTTTAATATGTTGTTGCAAAATTTTTTCAAGGTCCGTCCTTGTGTCCGAGGGCAACATTTTCAACATTTTGTACGTTATATGGTCATCACCACCCGCTGTGTCTTGTTTTTCACTTATAAGACTTCGTAGTTTTTTTCCACTATTTCGCAAGAAGTTTGTTGGGTTTCCGGACATAACGCAAACCTTGTGTACAACTCTTCAACCGTGGGTGAATTCGGTATTGTTACCTGCTGTTTAAGGAAATCTAAATAGTCGGAATTGTTTTCAGCACACCATTGTGACTCGGAGCTCCTTTGACAGTTTTTCATATTTTTAATGAAGCACCATGCTTTTTTTTAGTATTTGGAGATTGATTCAAATTTTCGATAGCTTCATTGAAATTATCCCTCTTTGCCTCTTTGACAGATTTTTTCCAATCCTCTTGCTGTAAACATGCATATTCCATATCCGCCACCATGTTTGTTCTATTTGCCTTCCCTCTAGCAGCATTAAAAAGTCTATACTTTTTTCCAGTTCCTTACTCCACCATGGTTTAGGGGTGTGTTGGAACCCATCCAAATTCATTGAAGCCTTCTTTTTTGCAGCTTTAGAAGCATAAAACAGGTCATCAACATTGCATATGTCCTGGATCTCGCCCATTTTTTTACATAAAACATTTTTGGAAACAAATTTATATGGCTTCTTCATAATATCTTTAACATCTATCACAATGGGACAGTGATGACTTCCCCCTACAAAGGAATTTTTACACTGCCATGTGATATGACCCTGAAAGCTGAGAAAAGGTAAGTCCAACACACTGGACGGTCCCTCAATGGCTAGGTTTGTTGTCCTAAAAAAGGTTTTTGACCCATCATTAATACATCTTACGAGTACTTCGAGACTCGAGAAGCCGAGTTCTTGATTTCTCGGGTCTCGAAATAATTCGCTAATATTTCAAATTTATTTTGTCTTTCAGGACTGTAGATTTGCGTGTATGTATCATATGCCTCCTTTTTGCTTATCTTTTTTATGGTCATCACTTCAATAATCTTTTTTTCTTTTTGCCACGTTGGGCATACCTTTTTGTTTAACGACATATGATTTGGATCATCGCACAATATACATTTTTTATTAGTGCAACCCTGATCACAGTTACCCTCTTATCCACACAAAATACATCTTGTCTTTGCCCTACAACTAGCTTTGGTATGTCCCAATCTTCCACAATTATAGCATTGTTTAGCAGGAGGAAAATAGTGTTGAACTTTGCAGTTCGTAAACCATAACTGAACATTTTCCGGTAGCTCATCTCCAGCAAACCCAAAACTTCTCTTTATCATCTCTATCCCTTCGCTTGATTCTGTATACCCCCATAATCTTTACCTCAGAGATTAAGTTGTTGCGTATTTTTACTTCTGTAAATTCTTCTGGAATAAACCGTATGACTCCATAGGTTTCTACGACGGACCTTGGTGTAAAGGGCAGAACACCCGTTTCTAATAATTTTATATTTTTTACACATTCATTTGCCGCTACGGCCGATTCAAAAAAAAAAAAATGTTTTACCCAACGCTGTCACCTTTTTTATTCCGTCAATCTTTAATCGACAACGAAATTGCTATTAGTTGTATTGGTTGTATTTCTACGAATCAAAACACCTTGCATCGGCGGCAGTTCTTTTGGGATTTTACTTGGTGGAGCTTTGAAAGTCGTATTTGCATCTTTTAATCTGCTTGCTTTGGGTCTACGCATCTTAGGTTCCCATTCATTCCTAGGACCCGGATCTAACAAACACTTTTTTTAATTATCCTCTATAACCTTCATGGCGTCTCCTGCCATGCCTGACGCCGAAGCGTCCCCATTTTTTACAAAATGGCCGCGAAACCACTGATTTCCACGAAGTTCACACACAGTTTAAATAAAAAAAAGCCACAAAGAGTCAACTACTATATCAGCAAATACTTACCAATATGTGCAGTTTAATGAAAACAATTTTTTATTAAAAAAACCTTAAATGAATCGAAAAAGAAATTTTTTTGAAAAAGGAAAGACAGAATCCATCTTCAAGAAATAAAGCACAAGAGTCTTCGAATTTTATGCAAATGGCGCCAAGAAGTCACACTAGGACACAAATATCACACGTCTGTTCTATTCAAAGCACGCGATTTGAAGTCATGGTTTTACATGTATGTCTATAATACTAGAGATGAGTGTAATAGTAAATATATCGATGTAATACATAGAGCTGGCAGTTATCATTAATTACAACCGTCACATCTTCCCTCTGAAATAGCTTAAATTAAATTGGTTGTTTTACAATTTCATTATAATCTTAAGTTTGATTTAGTACTCGACATAGTCATCTAGATAGTCAGGTTTTCTTATCTCTCTACCCGAACCGGTGCGCATGTATTGTGCATGATACGCTCCGTGCGATACGTTTGCGTTGGTGATAGGATAGCTATGTTCAGTGTTTGTATATATGGGATCGTTAGCATCATGCTGCATCCTATCGTTATTGTGATCATAGGTGTTATCCTTTTGATCTACATTTTGCTTATTACTTTCATTTTTGTTCCTACCAATCGGACCATATAGGTGTCTACGATTTCTTTCTATCTTATTTCCATTTGCCAATCTTACTTCATATGTTCGGGGTCTGTTACAAATATTGCTTATTCTACCTGGAACTAATGGTTTATTAATTCTTTTTTTACGTGAATTTTATCATTTATTTTTAATCGTTCACGTGCACCCCTATCATATTGCTCTTTTTGCCTTAGTTGTATTTTAATCAATTTCTCTCTTGTTTCTCTATTCTCACTTTCTCTTTCAAGGCTTCTGTTATTTGGTAAAAGTCCTCTAATCTTCCTGCCGACCATGATCTCATTCGGAGATTTTAAGCCCTTGCCTATCGGTGTGTTCCTGTATTCTAACATTGCCAGATTCGGATCCTTGCTTGGATTTTCATCCATTTCATAAACATTCTGTTGATTGTGCCTATATGTCTCTCTACAATTCCATTTGATTGTGAATACTTTGCACTGGAGGTTTTCCAGGCGAAGTCCCAGTACCTGGCAAACTTCGACTTTTCCAAGCTGAATATACAGTATATGGTATTCCATACCTTGCGAACTGGGATTTTAACACAGCTATCACTGAGCTGCTCGACATGTCCCTCAACTTTGCAACTTCTACATGTAAATAGAAATTCGGAACCCTGATAGTTAAAAGGGTCTACACCTAACATTCTTTGACGTTGGCCTTTCTGTGCCTGTTGCAAATAGCGCAATTATCTACCATTTCTTCGATTTCTTTGTTCATGTAGGGCCAGAACAGAATCTCTCTTGCCCTATGTTTGCATTTTTCTTTTCTCATGTGATTGAAATGAATCAACCCTAACATTTCCTTTCTTAAATTTTTAGGGACTACTATCCTGCTACCTTTTAATATTAGAAAATAATTCTTACATACGAATTTGATGTAGATAAGAGGGATATTTTATAAATTCGAAAAAGAAAATTCTAATTTTTTTTATGGTGCACCGCCAACTTCATGTGAAGTTGGCGTGCCACTTTTCGAAAACCACCTTAGACACCAGTTAGGAAAATAATTCTTGCAGGTGAATTTGCCGTAAATTTGCCGTAGATAAGAGGCATACTTCATATAAATGTAGTGCTTCACCTCTCAAATAATTAACTAAGTGGTACATTTCATGGTTTTATTTAACTTTTACATAAAGCACAAGTTTGGGCTAACCTTTGCTCCTTTTCGTGCAAATCATCGTAAAGTATATATTGTCCACCCCTTAGGCATATTGCCGTATAATGGCCCATATCATCCGGCCCTTTTTGAAATCTGAACCCTCGTAGCATACCATTCCCGTAAGATCAAATATGCTTCCGTCTTCGCCTGTTAGTTTTTTTGGTAATTTATGTAATTCTGCATATAAACCCCTTTTGGGTTAACGAATAAACCTCAAAGCATATAAGAGTTCCTCTGCAAATAGTTTAAATTGCATTGTCAATGATGAGCAAAATTATATTAAAATAATTAGCCAATTCATAAGAACTCATACTGTTTCAAAAGTGCTTTGATGTTATTTTTCCAATACAAGTGCCCCAAGTTATTATCAAACGAATTATTTATTAATTTTAAAAAATTTTAAATACATTTTCGTAACAAAATGTAAATAATAACAACGAAAAGTAAAGTAAAATGTTGGTTTTTTAATACGTTTTGCTCATGGGTTTTCATACGGATGTACTTAAATACGACATAGAACTCATTGTAGTGTTCACAAGGGTCGTAGTTAAAAAATACTTCATAAGACAATAAGAGCCTTTGTGAATTGCATAAATGTACTTGTCTATGTAGATATTAAGTCTATAGATAAAATCGAACGGCTTTCTTAAGGTCTCACATTTAATTACATTTTTATATCCTGTTGGACACAATTCATCGTCAATGATATTTTTCCAGTTTTCACCATACAGCAGTCCGACGCCCACAAAAAAATGTCCAAAATCAGGAAGTCTTATGACGATGAGTTACATATGTATAGGTGTGTATATTTTTATATACTAACTAGGTGTTTTATAACACAAAGGAACGTAGTTGATGATAGATTTTTTATATCAAATACATACATACTTTTAAGACGAACTGATATGTACCCTGCAAAAAATCGTGCGATATATCCCTGAAGAGAGCAGTTTGCGATGGACCTCTTTTGTTCACATTGGGGTATAATTGATCCCCTATAGTCCCTTTTGGGTATTTTTTTCATCAGTCAGTTTGAAATTTATGTAGCCAATTGAAAAAAAGAATAAAAAGCAAACAGAAACGAAATTAATAAAATAAAAAGATTTAATGTGATTGAATAGCATTATTTAACAAAAAATGTGGAGCTCTATACCGAACCTAAAATTCTAGGACCATATGTTCCATTATCGTAACATTTGTTTTGTTTTTATTATTCTGTAACACCAATATGACAAATAATTAAGAATATTGTATTGGAGTTTAAAAAATTATAAAATCCGTAAGAAATTCCGTATGTGTAGAAAGAGAACTTGTCCGACAGTACCCATAGGTGAACGAAAGAGACTTGTGTGACCCTGGCTGTAGAGACACGAAGAGAATATGGCCGACACTACCCGTATGTATACAAAAAGGGCCTGTCGGACACTTCCCATAGGGGTACAAAGAGCAAGTGTCGAACAGTACAGAAAAGATCTGTCCGATAGTACCTGTAGAGGTAAAAAGAGGGCGTGTAGAACAGTACCCGGAGGAGTATAAAGAGCACCATTCCGACACTAAGCCCGTTAGGCATAAACAGGTACAATTGGTCTCTCCATAGGACATGCTCAAACCAAAGGGACCCCTCCAACCCATATAAAGAGAACAGAACTGGCTATAGTCGCACACTCCGTTGCGACTCATCCCGAATACATCCTAAACTAGTCGAATTTTTTGCAGGGAAGTTTTGTCGTTAATGACAAAAAGTATTTTATATACCTATTTATGCAGAAAGAATAAATGTAAATAAAAAATATTTAGTTACCGTAATTTAGCGCTACATCCATGGCTGCACCGCATTGACAGTACCTTTGCTTTTGCATTTGGTTCTTAATGGTGTAAAATATTTTGTACGTAAATAACTCATTTAATTGAGTTATATGACAGATATTTTTCCTCGGTGATCGTGCAGTTTTTTACACACTTAACAGTTTTTTTAAAGAAGGGCATTCTTTGAACAATATTTCTTGCAAAGTGTTTATAGAAGTCACACAATTTACTACAGTGGGCTTCAATCCACTGCTTTCCACGTTTCGGTTCGAATATCTAAGAAGAATTTTGCCTTTTTGAAATTCCGTTACATATTATGTTTTTAACTAAAGTAAAGAATTCGTTTTGACAATGTGATATCATACTTTCAATTGCAAAGTAGTCCGTCGAAACTGCAACCATTACTTAAAGTAGGCTGTCAATTTCGCACGTGTATTTGAAAAAATACAGGCTTTTCTCAATTTTTACAAACTCCATGTTCATTGTCGAACCAACCAAGTTACTCGCTTTAGAAGTGAGTGACAGAGCATGTGCTATTTTCCGTGCGTTGTCAAGATATAGGTTACTGTTTTCTTTTACTGCGGCTTTCTAATTTTTTTGCTTCTTTAAGTGCTAAGCCTCGGTAGTTCTCCATCTCATTGAGTGCTACTTTGTATGAAAACCTGGTGCTATTTGCGCATTCCAAACAAGTTCTCCTGCCGTCTTCTGAATATGGATGTAGGAACGAACAATTGTCTGATGCATGAATTCGTCTTTGGCAAACTATGTACAACTTTACAGGTAATGTTGTGCTTCCACAAAAGCAATTGGACTCTTGGTTAATTATTTTTAATGGAGATCGGTTTGGGTGCAGCTCGGGTAAAATTGTGTCAGCAGTTTTATTACCAGTCTTTATCAAGTCCAAATTATTATCTATTTCGGTCGTCTCGCTTACGTCGATTGAGTCATTATTAAGTCTTACGCTTTCTTCCTTGCTCCTTCAATTTGCCTGGCAGCTAAGCTTGCCGCAAAGACGTATCTCTCATGGTCTGCGTCAACTTCCTGCGCAAGTGCTAACGCAGATGGCAAGTCACTAGGTCTTGCCGCGAAAAGGATATCACAAAGGGGCTTTTTGAGCCCGGAAATAAATATCCTAAGGGCATTCTCCCTGTATTTCTCGTTAATTGCCTCCACGATGTTTGCATCATGGCACATCTTAGTTTTATTTGCGATTAGTGATAGTTTCTTTTCCACCTCATCATAGAACTCCAGGACACTGGATGTTCCCTGCCTTAGAGTGGAAAGCTCCTGCTCTATTAAGCAGATTGGTCTCTTGTCTGAGTAGGTAAAATCTAAGCGCGCTATTATAGCGTCGAAATTTAAAACTGTGCTAAAGGATGATAAGAGGGCATCGGCAGCGCCTCGAATCTTGTTCCCAATGATAGTAACGGCTTGATAATGCTAAGCTGCCGCCATAGAACTTAAAAATTTCATATGCGTTATGATATGCCTCCCGCCAAGACACGTAACATTCGGATTGGCCGCTAAACTCTGGTAGGGGTTTCACCACATCCAACGACTCGTCTCAAGTTCTACCCGGTCGATCTGGTCCTTCATGACCTTCAGTTTATTCTCAAATTCCTTTTTTTGCATCTCTAAAGCAGCGCAAACGGCTGCATTTACTATTTGCGAAAGCTGGGCCTCATTCATCTTTCTATCTTCTATTTTAATATATTGAAATTCTGAAATCAAATCGCTTAGATCTGGGTAGCTCATGCTCAAAAAAAAAAACGGGAAAAGAAGAAGAAAAAAATAAATATTTCTTAATCCGTCCTTCGATTTCTAGATTGTCCAGAACACCGGCCAACCAATATGAAACCCCAAGGGATCCTTGCTTAAAAGCCTTCACTTTAATGTCACAGATATTGTCACTTTTCACCTTTCTTTTTTTAAACGGTCACATAAAAAGAACTTTAGCAATATCACGCGATCAAGGCTACATCATTCTTGTGGAAAATATTCCACTTCTATGCGATATCCTGAAATTATTCCACTTCCATGCGTCGATGTTCTCTCCTTTCAGTTGGTATTATCGGCTTCAATTGCCCTCCTGTTTAAATCCCCCTGATGTCATTCAGTAACGTTAACTTTGTCATTCCCCTTAGTTGGGCGCCAGTTATCCTTTGTATCCTTTTACTTCCTTATTAAAGTAGTCCACACTTTTTTGTTCCGCTTTATTACAGGAATAACTTTATTTGCCAGCCAATAACTAACTCATCTGAGCCCCTGAAGGGTACTAAGCTTAAATAACAAAACGCTAACTTACTTTACCCAGCGCAGCCGCCGACTTGGTCGCAAGCTGAGGTGGTGGCTCGCAGCAGTCACTGTGGGAAACAATGTTGTGCTGATATTGCTGACTCAGGCCACATACAACACTTTATTTACTTTGTTGCTAATAAGCTTCCTGTGATAACTCATATAGGGTGAGCGGGACGGTGTTATAAGTCCTTCTTTTAATAAATTTTATATTTCTTTAGTCACAAAGTCTCTCATTGCGAGGGGATATGGATAGTATTTGGTGTAAACTGGAGAATCTGAGGAGGTTCTGATGTCTCCTACTACTGTGGGGGTATAAATCAGTTTTACGTCTGGTTGGGTAGAAAGATTTGGGTACTTTTTTGTTAAATAGCTTATATGTTCTGAGAGTCCAGTATTGCTGATTGTATTGGTCCATGTTATGTTATTGGTCTTGTTGTCAATCTTCTTGGTAGTTTGGTTCTATGTGAAAGTTCCTTTGTTGCTTAAAAGGCACTTGTTGTGAAGAGTGTGATGGTCTTTTCACACCGTTATTGCTTTAAGGTCTATTCATGTAATTTACCGCTCTAGATAGATAGATAGATAATTAATTGAGGATCGCACTGCGACCATTGGTCTATTGTGCCCGCAGCTACTTCACAGCATATCAAGCCAACATCTCTGATGAACCCTAGCAGTTCACCTGGCTTGAAGGATTTGATGTGAGAATAATCTGGCCTGGTTAACCCATAAAGTTAGCCCTACGTCTTGAGACCAGGAGGATATGGTCTGGCGTCTCCGCTGATCGATCACAAAATCGGCATGTGCTGTCCGATACCATACCTAACTTTTGTATGTGACTGTTCAGTCTACAGTGTCCTGTAAGAAAGCTGTTAAGATTCTTAGATTATCTTTCGAGAGGCCTATCAATGCCCTATATCGAGTTGTGATGTAGCCCCCTAACAGTAACAGATTGTCTCAGGCCTGGCATATTGCGCTAGTGTTCTCTCTTTCCTCTTTCTTCTACTAATATATGCCCACTAAATTCCTGCGGGCCTACTGGCAGGAACGGCTCGGGACCAATAGGTCGTGTCGTTGCTGCCTCTCTGGCCAGGCTGTCCGCCTGCTCGTTACCCTCAACCCCCATATGGCCATGAACCCAGGCCAGCAGTAGTTCGTTGTGTGCTCCTATTTGATTTAGCTTTTCAACGCACTCAAGGACCAGTGCTGATTTTATTTCAAACGCTGAGATTGCCTTGAGGGCGGCCTGACTGTCACTGAGTATGGCAATTGTTTCATTGGAGTATTCGCGCTGCAGGTTCAGGTCAGCGCACTGAATTATGGCGAATACTTCCGCTTGAAACATGCTCGGGTATGCTCCCAGGGGTACCGATTTCTTGGCTCTGGTTCTAAAGGCTCCAGATCCAAACCGCTCTGGAATGAATGGTTTTGTGAACGCCCATTGGTTCTGGACGTGAAAATTGAAGTTTAATGGAAGTATGTTGCCCTAGACCGGGAGTCTGTTGCCCTAATGGTGTATAATGCCGGTTTTTTGGGTGGGAGGGGTGCTCGGAAGACTTGAGTCTTCCTATTTTGACTATTGCTATTTAAAGCGTAATGAGATCGGAAGTTTTGGTTCTCTAACTATAGGCAAATATGGAGAGCATGCGGAAGATCTACTAGCTCTCTCATACCGAGGAGTCTAGGTAAGTCTCCTTTCAGTCCTCGTATGAGCGTTTGGAGGGCTTTGTCCCTGTATGTTCGGGTAAGTAGATGCATAGACTCTGCACCGACTTCCATGCATCCAAGTTTTATTAAGGATAAGAGAATGGTGGGAATAAACACGTTGATAGAACTCTTGAATAGTGATGTTGCCCTGCACTAAAGAGGTCATTTGGTACTCTAGGGTACCTACTTTATCAACACTGAAACTGATATTTTAAAAATTATTTGTTTGAGGTTTAAAGTATAAAAATTTATTATATAAAAAATTTTCATTCTGATATATCTAAAATTTTCATTTACAAAAACTAATGTGATTACAAAATATTTAAAATTTAAAGTATAAAATATAAAGTAAATAATTGTATAACAAATAATAAACACTATACCTATATCCCGCTTATCGGCGTAGTGGAGGATAAGGCATCTCGGGATGGTCTTCCAATCCAAAGGTGTGTTATAGGATTCCAGGGCAATGTTGGCGTGGCCCACAATATTATTCCTTATAACAGCGTCCGGTATTTTGTCGGGCTCTGTTATGTTGTTCGAAAGACATTCGTCAATGGTTACATCGGATATGTTAGTGAAATTGGCATTGAGATTAAGGGCTGCTTGTACCATATTTCTTAAATTTTTTTATACTTCAAATTCTTGTTTTACTTAAAATGTTAATATCTTCCGAATTTTTATATGATTTTATTTCTTAAAATACTATTCCTACTGGCGGTGGGGTGTGGATCCGTTTTGTTCTGTGATTACCTACTAAGGCGCCTCCGTGGCGTACTCTTGAATTAGTGCGTTCGTTTCCTTGAAGAAGTTCGTTCTTTTCCTGCCGGAATTCAACGCAATTTCTCCTGGACCGGTTACCTTTAGTTCGACGTCTGTTGTTTTTGTTGGATTTTACTGTGTCCAGTGTTGTTATTGAGCTTCACTGCGAGCAATTCAAGGATTCCTGTTTCCCGTGTTGTTATTCTACTTAGCTGCGTGCAACCATGGACTTTTAGTTACAACACTTTATAACAAGAACTCGGTGCTGCTCGGGCGCCAGTTAAGTTTTAATGACAGAAACAGCTAGCGGACTTGTTGCGTTCGCGTTTAGTCTTCACTTAAGACTGACTACAATTATTTTCCTTTCCGAAAATTACACCTTGTAATGTACCATTTCGGTTCGTAGATGTTACAGCGGCAGTGTGATGCTATACGGGCGTGCATGCTAGTTGGACCTGGTCTAAGCTCTTCGGCTGGGGTGGATTTTTGTATAAACAATAGCACTGCATAATTATATAAACATTTCATGCACTAGATTAGGTGTCTAGTATAGAATCCTAACCTGGACTACAGTAAAATTACACACATCTGAACATTCGCGGACAATGTAGGTTAACAAAAGCTCGGACGGACTAATTGAGATTTTGTTTCCTACGTGGTCTTGAAAATCTAGCAAAACACGAGCTACCACAGACGAAACGAGATGGAACACATTTTGGAGAATTAAATATTGTTAATCTCCGCTCTCTCCCAACCCTACCTTATCATGAGAGTATAACACCTCACCCATCCTAACCTAATAAACAATCAACGCCTGAAATCACATATTATACCTCTTTACACTTTATGTATTTTATATTTTGATTTCAATATCGTTACATACGAAGTAATTTTATTTGCACGGAGATGAATTTGGTAATTTTTTTTTTTCAGTTAAATAAATTTAAAAAAATGTCTTTAGCTTTAACATTAAAGTACGTGTATTTAGAATATGATATGAAAAAGGTTACATTAAAAACTCAAGCGCATGCGTCGGCTATTCTTTGCCATTTCATCTAAAACGTCATCAACGGTAACAATTTGATCACGGTGGATGCTTAGTGATGCACACCCATTCAATCGATTTTCACTCATCATGTTTCTCAAATAGTTTTTAATCAGCCTAAGAGTTGAAAAAGATCTCTGGTTCGTTGCCGTTCTTTTTGGAAGCGTACACAAGATTTTCAACAACATGTGAACATTAGGAAAAGCCACAGAATCGCATTCCTTTAATATTAATCATAGGTAAATTGATAAAAAAAAACCGATGTACCCCCATCAGGAATAAGCAGAATTCATGCTTTTTGAGCCTATGCATGAGATCTAACGTATACGTATATAAAATTCAAAAGAAAGAAACTGATCGAATAGAAAAAAAATTAGACTTACAATTTTTCTCTAATATCAATTACAAAAACCATTGTATAAAGCAATATGAGCAAAGCTCGCTAATTAAATACATATGATCAAAAAAAATTTAAATGTGAAAAACACATAATTTTTTCATTTATCAAATAATTTGAATTTTACATTTTTGAAATCTGTTTTTGATATGAAAAAAAAATGTAGATAATATATTATAATAATGTCTTTTCCACATGGAAAACAATGTCAAATTTGCATTATATTTCAAAATAGGAAATGTGTACTTCGAAAAAATGCTGTAAATTTAACATTATTTAAATGTGGAGAATAAAATCAAAGCACGAGAGTTAGTATCGTTTAGTTCGCCAAACAAACAGAACCGTAAGCAATTTTTATATGTAGTTTGTCGCCGTGACGTAAGGGCAAAAGAATCATGCAAATATTCAGACGCATGGAGTTTTCATATTTGCCTTTTCATTCCGATGAATGTAATCGCGGTTGAGGCAAACGAGCAAACGCCTGAATTGATTAAATTCACGCATGCAATAAGTTGGTTGATTTTAAATCAATGTCGATTATGTTCATTTAATCAAGTTGGATCATTGAACACGATCATGTTGCGGAATGCAATCGAACGTTGTTGTGTTCGATTTTTGCTGTTCTCTGATATGTATGTTGATGGTCGTTAGGCAAATTTACAAGGAAACTTCTTTATTAAAATATAGTAAAAGGTAACATGTACATTTGTATATTTAATAAATTGCAGAATTATTATGAAACAGAATATGATTAAAATATAAGTGTTCACTTCGTACATACATATGCTTGCATATTAAAAATATAACGTCACCAACAAAGTAAATACGTAGCAGAATTATAAAAAAAATTATTAACATAGACATAAAAACATCAAATATTTGAATTCTTACGACCTAAAAAATCAAATGATCCTGAGGCAAGGGTGTGGGTTTAATCCCCCCTCGCTACGCCCCTGACTAAAGCTATGCCATTCGCTCACTTTGCAATGATTTTTTTTTCTTCAAATGCACACATACACATCACCAAATATAAAGTCACTGTTTTTTTTTTACGTACCACGTTGTTTGCGCAAACCTGGTCCTCGATGGAAATTCGCTGATAGCAGATATATTCCCTCTTTTACAACACGCTCGATAAACAACTAACCTATTTAAACATTTAGGTAAAAATATGAATGAATTTACAAAAAGAAAACAGTAAGAACGACCTCGAATCTGTATGTGAGTTTTTGGAATAGATTTTAAAACTAATACGAAATGCGTTTTTACTTTATGATAAAAAAATACTTGTTTTAAAAATATTTATATGTGAAATTATGCACATGCATATTTATGATGAAATGATTTCCATAAAATTGTTACAAATGGCCAGGTTGGCACGTATGCCGAAATTTGTATTGCCGGTGAGTTTTGTTGTATCTCTGATCATCCATTGATGATCAATGTAGTTTCCATATTATGCCAATGATGCGGAAATATATAGTTGCCCTTATATGCTTATAACGTTAACGTTAAATGTTACAAAAAAAATACTGATGTACAGAAATGAAACTATCTCTTTTAGCTGAATTAATTTGTCACTAATCTAAGTAAGGTACAATGCTAGCTGCAGTTGGTGAAAGTATATAATAATACGATGCCGATAGAATTAGCTGGTTAGGAGCCACAAATTCAGCGGAGCACCCTCACAAAGCTGTTAGCCATAATAGCCCAAAATTTCACCATTACTTAAAGCACTTTTCCTTTAAGGTTTATTGAAGGTAATCCCTTCAAAAAACGAGAGTACTCCATAAATAGTGTAAGGAATACTCCTTTAGAAGTATAGGAGTGCTCCAAAACTAATCTGTATTCATACAAAAATGTGCTCCAGTTAACATTGGGATGTCCTAGGAGAGGAGAAGGCGATCCCACTCTCGCTTTGTTTGTGAGTATTTCCAAAGTACTCTCACTGTAGTACTCCATGGAGCACCCACAGAGGATCATATGCCAAAGTACTCCAGAAAAACTACTCTATGCAGTATCTGCGGAACAGTACTCTCTAAACTTCTCCTGAAATATTACTCCATGGAGTACCGATAAGAGATTACTTGCGAAACTACTCTCAAAACATTACTCCTTGGAATTCTAGCAAAAGAGTGCTCGTTAAACAACCCTCGATGGATTACCTAATGGAATACCTACAGGAGATTACTTAAGGAAGTACTCTCAAAGCATTACTCTTTGGAGTAGCTATGGCACTTTTAAAACCATCGCTAGAGAAGAAGCCACCCAAAATAAAACATAAAATTTATAAAAAAATCATATTATTTTCTTTATTCACGCGAATGCTAAATAACATAAGAATATTCGTAGTATAAAGATGGCGAAAAATGATTTCCTCTGGTGCTGACGAATTCCATAACCTCTGATTCTACGGCATAATTTGGAGTTTCAATTTTGAGCGTCGCATTTTCTCCATTTTTCAATCTACGCGCAAATTTTTCCCTCTCCATTTTCTCAATACGTCTTTTGTGACGTGCGCTGTATTCCATACTTTACCCTTATATATTTGGTTATTATTATTTTATTTATTTTATTTTTCACTAATAAAATTGTCTTTTAAATTAAATTCACTCCGATAATTCTTTCCGATACAATTCCTCTTTGAATATTTCTCTATACTATAGTATGTAAGTTAACTTATTTCACATTAAACTTTCTAAAAAAAATATTTCTTCGGGCTTATTTTGTTTTGTGCATGTGGAAGTCTTTAATGTTTCGGAGTTATCCATTTCCCTTTCCGTACTTGGGTCCTTGATGTCGCTCGGTATTCCACTTCTACTTGCCGCTTCTTGGTCGATCTTTATCCTACGATCGGATATTTAGTGAAACGAAAAATTTATTATTTTTTTCCTTTCACTCGCATGGCCTTACTTTTTTATTTTCAGGCACTTGACTTTTTCGACAATCGCGCTGGTCCCTTCTCGGGCGCCAGTTAAATTATTTCACATTAAGTTTTCTAAAAAATATATTTTCGGGAGCTTAGCTCCTTTATTGGTTCAACTTCAACTTAAGACTAACTTTACAAAATTTTTTATTACTTAAATCTAACTCGCTCTGCCACTCAGCTCTGCCGCTTCCTCTGCTGTTGTTTTACTCGCTTGACGATTTCCATCGCTTGTTGCAGATGGCCTTTTGCTGACGGTGCGCTTCTCATGATTTGTTGCATTCCCAATTGCTTATTTTCGAGTAGTTATATTTCAGTACGTGACTTTATTTACTTTTCTGTGGAATGTGGTGTCTTGTTGGATTTGAAAATTTTGAATAAATCTCTTTTGAATGTGTGTCGTGCTAACAGCTCCTCCCCTGAGATTCAAACGTCCGCGTTTGAAGTGCTGCTTTTTTGGAATATTTGATTAAATCCGTCCATTGCGGCTTCTGTTAGTTCAATAGACCGTGTTTCTCCAGCCCTTTTTTTGACAGAATTGATTTTGTGAGGAATGATTATCAGAATTATTGAAAAAATGCTGATGCTAATGGTATGCTTTATTCGACTAGCTGATTCTGCGTAATCTATCTCTTTTGTATTGTTTAGGTTTAGCTGCTTTAGCATTTGCAGGGAGAGTATTTCTTCGTCTTTGGTTGATGCCGAAACTGGCTGGAGTATAGCATGAAAGTATCTCCGCATTAGAAAAGCTTTTTCCTCTAATTTTTATTGAAGCGTTATTAAAATGAATTAGGAAAGTACAGTCAAGTGGTATAAGATCTTCTAAACGAAGACTGTATGTTTCCTCTAAAGTCATTTAGGAATAGAATGCCCGGTGATATTTGTTCGACTTCCGGGATATGTTGGCTGTTGGTCACAGTGCAGTATGGCAGGCGGCTTTTTAAAAGGTTACTTATGCAGTATTCTTTGTTTAAATCTACTAACCTATTTTTTGGACATATTCGGAAGGAGTTATATGCTCTGCAATCATTTTTAATTCCAAAAGTATTATTTTGGTAACTGAGAATTGAGTTAAACTTTATTCTATTAATTTTTCCATTCTTTTTTACTGCTTTTCTTTCTATTACTTTACAAATTTGGTCTTCTACCGTGGGTAGACTCATAATATAGATTATCAATTTTCCATTAGTTGCTATTTTTATTTCTGCGAATTCTAAAGCTTCGTCCAAATTAATGGAAGGAATATTATCTCTGTCGAAAATTGTTTTTGCAATTTGTATTTCTTCATTTGACAACATGTAAGCATTAATTATGTTGGCTTTTTCCCAATGTATTGCGTACACAATATTTAGAATTTCTTCTTTCAGAATTTCCACTTTGTATTTTAATTTTAAAAAATAATTCCATCTCTTCCTTTTTACCCTTGTGAACCTCTTTTAATATGTGGTCCTTCAATGCTTCATATGCTTTTAAAATTCTATCTACACTCTTTCGCCATGAGCTGAATTCTCCCGGTTTAACCGAAAATTCCCGTAGACATTTAACCATGTCGATAATCCTGTCCAAATCATTCATATTCACTCGGCTAAGGGCTTTATTACAATCGTGACCACTAAAATCAGTAACGTTAGGTTGGCTAATTCGGTCGAGCACCTCGCGCACTAGTAGCAGGGTTAGAGACGACAGGATTTGTAGGATTTCAGGATTAGCCGTTCTGTACTCTAACCAGAGCTGGTTTAGTTGTTCTACTAACTCTTCTGCTGTACCTGGCATTTTAACTATGTGTTTTATTACTTTTGTTCTTCGATATTATTTAAAAATAAGGAAAGTTCCCTCGCATGACTTTTAATTAATTAATCCTCTGCAAGATTCACTGATTTAGTACTTCTTTGCACATTTACTATATGTTTTCAAAACTTCGTAAGGTATTTACCTATTTTTTTTTCCTTCTTATTTAGTAATAAATTCCTTTTCAACCATATGAATTTTTAATTTTCCTTTGTTGCCTCTCTAGCAATACACTTGTTTCAATGATATTATCGGGTTGTTTGAATTAAAACAAAACCGATATATAAAAAAATATTTTAATTTTATAACGATTTAAAAATTACACGATAAATTATTTAATTGTAATATGACAATATAAGAAAAAATGTGAAAAAATTGTGTTGGAGATGCAAGATCTGGCACGATCTGTTCATGATGTTCCAAATTTTCATTTTGTGTTGGTGATCTAAATAATGTAATGTTTAAGTTCGATTAAATTGCGCAAAAAATTGTATACAATTTATTTTATTTTAAATATTTATGATCAAAGTTTTTGTTTTTGAATTGTTGATTGATAATGAACTTAATGCGGAACTGCACAACCAACCAAAAGCTTTTGTTTGTAGCGTTTCGTAGTCCGTATGCGTAGCGTTTCGTGATGCGTATGCGACAATGACCGCTCCGTTTTTAAAACGTTTTTAAATAGCGTATACAACTTTTTCGGGTTCACCACTTTATCGCGTTGTTTAAGTTAAAACAAAACCGTTATACAAAAAAATATTTTAATTTTATAACGATTTAAAAATTACACGATAAATAAGTTAATTGTAATATGACAATATAAGAAAAAATTTGATGGTAAGAAAAACTATTATAATTAAAAATCAATGCCAACTAACTATAATTATGAAAGAATTTCAAAAGCACAGTGTTGTTGCTACAATATTATAAAAACTTTCGCTCGGTATTCCACTTCTACTTGCCGCTTGTTGGTAGTTCTTTATCCTACGATCGGATATTTAGTGAAACGACAAATTTTTATTATTTTTTTCCTTTCACTCGCGTGGCCTTAGTTTTTTATTTTCAGGCACTTGACTTTTTCGGCAATCGCGATGGTCCTCCTCGGGCGCCAGTTAACTTATTTCACATTAAGTTTTCTAAAAAAATATATTTTCGGGAGCTTAGCTCCTTTATTGGTTCAACTTCAGCTTAAGACTAACTTTACAAAATTTGTTATTACTTAAATCTAACTCGCTCCGCCACTCAGCTCTGCCGCTGCCTCTGCTGTTGTTTTACTCGCTTGACGACTTCCATCGCTTGTTGCAGATGGCCTTTTGCTGACGGTGCGCATCTCATGATTTGTTGCATTCACAATTGCTTATTTTCGGGGAGTTATATTTCAGTACGTGACTTTACTTTATTTACTTTTCTGTGGAATGTGGTGTCTTCTTGGATTTGCCAACTTTGAATAAATCTCTTTTGAATGTGTGTCGTGCTAACATGTATACATAAAACCAGTTGCGCGGTTGCATTTTATCAGAGTTGCCATAGTAAAATTTTATTATCTGTTATTTGTATGCAATATTTTACTTTTGGCAACTCTGTTCGATCGTCATCGTGTCGTGATCACGGTCGTTAAAACACGAGCAATGATCGGCTGATGGTGGTCCGCAAACGCATTGCAAAGGAGTATTGTTAGAGTACTCCAACATGAAAAAAACGGAACACGTAATCCAAAATTTTTGCAGGGGTACTGCTTTTGATAAGGTGCAACCAATTACACCAAACTAGTTTTTCTTTTATTTGTTCCTTTATAAATTTCCGCTTTATAAAAATAATTTTAATTGCACTCGTATTCTCCCCATCTATCTCGATCAACGTCTCGAACCCAAAATCCACGAGTTTCGCCATAAAAAACGTTCGCCTCGCCCGTTTAAAAAAAAACTCTCACAGTTCAGTGGAGGCAAATGCGTTCACGTAGTGATAGTCATACTACTTCATATGTTTGGGCATTTGGGGAAACATAATAAAATTTGCAGCACAGTGAAGGAAAATGCTACAGTAAAGGCAAAAATAATTAGTTACATCTCAGAAATAATAATCGCACACATCACAACCTACTATTGGCCGTACGTCACGTTGCACTAGCATGTGACCAATTGTTGCTGACTATTTCTTTGGCCGAATTTACCAATTGTTGCTGACTGTTGTTTTGATCGAATTCACCAAATATTGCTGACTGTTGTTTTGGCCGAATTTACCAATTTTCGAAAATTAGCAGTTGTTTGGTTAATTTCGGCAGTCTTTAGTAAAGCTCCGCACTGCTAAAAGTCGCAATTCATGGCCTAGCCCAGGCTAGGGGCAACACCACCTAACATGGAAATTAAAATTACAAAACCCTTTTTTTTTTATAGGAAAAATGTATCGTTCTTATCGGTTAACTTTACTTAACGATGCCCCAGCAACTATAGTTTTAACATATCTAAACTCTATTTGCCAAACGATTTCTGTATTTTAGGGCATTTAAGATATTAAGTTTATTTCTTGCATTTTTTGTTAATATACAGTGGCTCACATCTTATTTTGTGCAGCTACAGAGCAAAACTGTTGAGCTATATAGAAAGGAGACTAGTAACGGTGTCAAAAAAATTCAAATGCACAATTTTAATAAAAATATGTTTTTATTTTAACAAATACTTAATTTTCATGTGTTTACACTAGGGATGCCAATTTTTTGGGTTTTTTCAATCCCGGGATCTGACTTTACAATCCCGGGATCTGACTTTACAGTCGCGGGATCCCGGGATTAGCCCCGGGATTTGGGTACTCATTATTTCGAGCAAGTCTGCGTGAAAAAAAAAACTGAAGAAATAATTTGTGACACTGTCTAACTTTAAAATAAATAACCAAGAATTGGATTATCACTTTGATTTTTTATTTACTTTAAATGTATTTCATTGGTAAAAAAAAATATATTATACATAAATAGAAAGTTATAAATCATAAATAACTTATTTAGTATTATTTTTTGTTGGTAGTTGAAACTACTACATGCTCAAATTCATGTTATATACCTCACGGAAGTTTCTATAAGTGCAACCATGATTTTGCAATTTTGACCAACTTTAGTTCAGAAAAATTATTTTGACTAATTTCTTATAAAATAATGTATTTTGACCAAAATTCTTAGGTTTTTTCTCAGTATTTTTAGAATATTTTGGAGTGTGCTTAAAATACTTAAGTTCGTCAGAAAAAAATTGCCAAAAATCAGGGAAACTTTTTACGAATTTAAGAGTAACACCCCAATACTAGAATTAAAACAAAACTGCATACTCAAAAAAATTCTGAGAAAAAACTTAAAAATGTTTATGAAAATTTGAGCAATTTTGCGAATTTTGCATACATTTTTAAAATGTATGTATTAGATCCTGATAAGTACATTTTTTTATATGAAATTAGTTAAAATAATTTTACTTCAACGTAAATTGGTCAAAATTGCAAAAACTAGCCCTATAGCTACTTCGGTGAGTTTATTATCTTCAAAGTATATTGTTAACTTATGATTATAAAAGTATTCAACAGGTGAACAATGGTATTATTAAAAAAAAATTTGAAACAGAGCTTATATCTCCATTTTTACTGATTATTTTTAAAAAATGATCTTAAGATTATTAAAGCATTTAATGTATTGTCTGCGTGTCTTGACCTGAACTTATTGCAAATATATCCTACCGTTGAAAAACATCTTTCCGCGTCTACACTTGTGGGCTGAGATGCCGATAAATATTTAAGTTTTTTTCAAAAACAGGCCTCTGTCTCCCCCATTAGAGAACAAGTCTATTTCCCTAGCTAATTGTAACGCCATACTGTATTTTTTTTATTATTACATGTCTGTGTACTTTTCATTAAAAGGCTATTTAATTTTTCTTTTAAATCTGTGGGCTCGCTAACAATACTTACTTCCGTCTCAGTATCGCCATTATTTTCGACATCAGTGGAATCTTGAAATATTAAAAGTATTTTCTTCATCTCCTCTTTTACATTGGCTATAGATAATTTTTCACAAAATTCATATTTTTTTGCAAAAAAAGTACTAGGATCTGTTAAAAAATTAAAAACGTCCGAAAACATAGTGCGCCGCTGCTTTATCTTCTCTACTAATTTGCTATGCATGACGGCGCTTAAATTTGAGCCATCTGCTCTAATTTCCTCCAACATGAAATGCAAAGCAATGTCGGCTTTATGCAAATCCATGTCACGGCTACATAACGCTTCTATCGTTACCTTAATTGGTTTTAAAATACATGTTACTCTTTCAATGATTTCAAACTCAATTTCTTTCTTTAAGGGAAGTGAGTTTCAAATCAATTGTGGCTTTTCTTATACAATTTTTCAAAAGAACGAAACGTTGTAGCATGTCTAACAGGCTGCTCCATCAGGTCTTGCAGTCTAACAATAATTTCAGTTCTTTTCCAAGCTCAGCTTTTACGTAACCTTCATTTTTGGTTGGCGATTTTCTAAAGGCTCACTTTTGAAATTATGGTGTTGAAGCTAAATTTGTCCGTGCACAGTGCACTGCACACAGAAAATTCGTCGCTCTGGCAGATCACTAACTCATCTTCATCATCTGACTCTTCTTCCGAATCTATGTCGTCGTCTAGCAATATCGTTATTCATTAAATAAAATTGATTAACAACATTAATGTTTTAACTTACTTTTGCTTGACTGTTTTAGTGCGGGTTTATATAACACATCAATGACTGCCAATTGAAGTCCGTGGGCAAAGCATAACTGCTGATGAGGCTTTATGAGCCTGCCAACTTTTTTCATAGTGCTTGCGCCGTCTGTTGTGATAGCTATAACATCATTTGCTATATCGATTTTGAACTCACTCAAGCGTTCCACCAAATTTTCGACGCACATTTCAGCTGTCATTGAACTCCGGAATCGCACAAGACCTTAGTTCCAAAATTTCGATGCCGCAAAGATATTTACGTTCATATAGTGTTTGTTTGACGTTGATGTCCATTCGTCAAAAACTACGCTAAATTTTTCACCTTCTTTTACGAACTTTTCAATTTCATGTAATGCTCCTACTTTAATATTTTCGTAATATTTGAGTACAATACTTTTTATAGTAGTTCTGGATTTGGGTAAATCGAAGCCATTGCCTCGCATTACATGGCGCAGATCTTGTGATTTGGTAAAAGCTGAAAAAGCAAAGCCGTCAACAGCCGTCCTCCTAGCTAAAACAGCTTCCATACTTCTGTCCGTCTTACTACCAAAGAATTGATGCAACTTTTGCTGTTTAAAAGGCACAGGATCGGCTTCTAGAGCTTTTGTTTTACGGCATACAATGTTTGAGTTGCTTGTTCCCGTTTCCTTCTATTGAATGTAGGTGGAATAACGATACACCGTTCGATTCTTACTTTGTTCTAATTTTAAAGAAAAGTCGCAATTGAAACTTCTGGTGGACAATTTATTTATATGATAATTAGAGATGAACCTAGGTAAGTAAGTTTCTAAAGGTATCGAAATCGATACATGCGTGGTAACACTGCACTGGGTTTGCATTATGGCGAATGCATACAAAACATAACATTCTCCCGCCGATGACGAATGAAATTCGTTATGAACTTAAATATACATTTCAGGTGTATGCAATATAAATACAAATCATTTCAATTAATAAATGTATATGAAAGTAATTACTATAAAGTGAAGAGCTATATTAATTACTTATAGCTGCTATGAGTTGAGGCTGATTAGGTTATGGCGAAGTTTGTCGGCACGTCCGTCCGAACTATGGAATACGTAAGTGGTTAGTTAAATGATTGACGGCATATTGTTGGCTAAGCATGGTTAGGTGTAGGAACTTTACACAATTTCGTAATCGGTCTGTTGAGCACACTATGTCATGTTCGAACGGTAGCGACGCGAATGAGATCATCGTCGCCTGGATGAAGATCAATTACACGACCCAAAAGCCATTGGTTGACTGGAAATCTGTCGTCCTTAATGATGACTAAATCATTTTTATTGATGTTCGGTTGTTGACTTTGCCACTTGTTACGGATTTGCATGCTGGAGAGAATATCGCTTCGAAATCGGGTCCAAAAATGTTGCACTAATTGTTCCATTAGCTGATGCCACTTGACTGGGTTTTCAAAGGTTGGTGGTTGTGGTCGAGCAAGTAGTGGACTGCCAATAAGGAAATGTCCGGGTGTAAGAGCCGTGAAGTCATTTGGTGAATCACTGACCGGCGAAATAGGACGCGAGTTAAGAACTGCCTCTATGCGTTTCAGTACTGTTAAAAATTCTTCAAAGGTTAGCTTTATAATGCCGATGATACGTGGGAGATGAAATTTCATTGACTTTACTGCAGCTTCTGCTAGTCCGTTGAAGTGAGGTGCCGCAGGTGGGCTAAAATGCCATTGTATATGGCGGTTAGCTAAATGTGGAATGATATCCGCCTTTATTGTTGCCTCGAACTCCTGCCATGCATGTAAATATGGCTACATACCCTTTATAGGAGGATTGACCTCGACCCTTTGACGCACGGATGTTATACGGCCCAGCATAATCAATAATAGTTGCAGAAAATGGTTTTGATTGATAATTAAGGCGATGAAACGGCAAAGACCCCATTTATTGATTGGAAGCAATAGGCTTGCTTTTAAAACATCGAACACACTTATGTATGAAATGCCGTGCGAAATTTCGAATATTAGGAATCCAATAACGTTGCCGTATTTGATGAACGGTAACCAAAGGACCTCCGTGCAGTGTCTGCTTGTGATAAAAATCCACTATTAAGGAAACTATTCGATATTTCGTTGGCAAAATGATTGGAAATTTCTCGTCGTATGATATTTGTGCGTTGTGTAGCCGACCGTTTACCCGCAGAATACCATTTTGATCTATAAACTGGCTTGATTTAGAAAGTGGCTGATTTTGTTGTAATTAATTGATTTCCGAATGAAAATGTTCATTTTGTATCCATCTTATGATGGATAGTTCCGCCTTTTCTAATTCTTGGACGGAGGGCGGTGAAATTTCTGAGATTTTTTCTTTGATCAAATCCTTTGAAATTAGCGTCAGTTGCTGGGTTTTCTTAACCGTGTTTCGTAGCCGTTGGACATAGCGAAGAAAATATGCGATACTATACCGAAGACGATTGAAATTTGAAAATCGATTAATAATGGAGTCAATACGATTCACTTTCTTGATTGTAGCATGGACCAATTTCAATTTTGGCCGCAGCTCCTGGGGATCGTCATCGAGAACGTTGAATGGCGAATAGGGCCACTGTTCTGAGGGCTGCGAAAGCCACTTCGGGCCTTTCCACCACAAATCGAATGCCAGTAGTTGCTCAACGGATAAGCCGCAGCTATTACAATCAGCCGGATTTTCCTTCGAAGTGACATGTCTCCACTGATCGATTTCGGTGGACGAAAGGATTTTATGAATACGATTTGAAACAAATGTCCATCTATTCGGGTCACCACGTATCCATGACAGCACAACTGTAGAATCTGTCCATAGATACGTTTGATTGATATTAAGTCGAAAATTAAATTTTACGGATTCTATCAGTTTACAACCTAAAACTGCGCCGCACAGTTCCAATCTGGGGATGGTAATGGGCTTACGAACGGGCGCCAGTGCACTTTTAGCCACGAGCAAATTAACATGAACCCTTCCCGACGATGTTACTGTACGTAGATACACTGAAGTTGAATAAGCCCTCTGAGAGCTGTCGCAGAATACGTGCAATTCATTGCTTGTATTGACACTTGTTGTTTGTACAAAACGAGGAATTTTGATTTTGTTTAGATACTTTAACTGATGTATAATTTCTTGCCAGGCTGAATTTAATTTTGGTGGCAATGTTTCATCCCAATCAATGTTCTGCTCCCACAATGTGGTAAGAAACAATTTCGCTCGAGTTACAAATGGATTTATCCACCCTAATGAATCAAAGAGACGAGCGATGAGCGAAAGTACCGTTCGTTTGGTGTGCGGAGAATCCCCTAAAGAAAAGTTTATGTTGAATGAAAAACAGTCTTGTTTTGTTGACCAACAAAGACCGAGGGCTTTAACGTTATCGCTCGAATTGAACAAACATGTTGTGTTTTGATTGCGATACTCAAGTGGGATATGACGGAGAATTTCTGGAGAATTGCTGGCCCATTTCCTGAGCTCGAAACCAGCACCCCGAAGCATTTGAATAAGTTGATTAGTTAGTTCGATCGTTAGCTCACATGTTTCGCTTCCCGATGTAACATCATCAACGTAAGTTTCATTGATTATAGCTGCGGAAGCAAGTGGATATCGCTTATTTTCCAGTTTTCCTAATGTATGCAATGTTTTTATTGCTAAAAATGGCGAAGGTTTAAGTCCGAATGTGACTGTTTTAGGAGAGTATGTCTTGATCTGATTGTCTTCTTCCCAAATTATTTGTTGATAGTTTGTGTCGTCAGCGTGAACATCAATACAGCGATAAATTTTTTCAATGTCAGCAACAAAAGCAAACTTATGAGTTCGCCAATTTAAAATCATCGAAACAATGTCAGATTGCAGCGATGGATCTGTCGTGAGCACATCATTAAGTGAATTTCCGTTGGATGAAGGTGCTGATCCATCGAAGACTTGTCGTAGTTTCGTGGTGAGACTGTCTTGCTTCATCACCGCGTGGTGTGGTAAATAAAAGTGCCTAATCACGTCGGGTGACAGATAGTCATCATTTATCGTTTTCACTTCTTTTACTTGGCGTAAGAGTTTATATTCATTAAACGTTTCAACATACGCCTGGTGAAAGTCACTGTCATGTTGAAAGCGCCTTTGAAGACACTGAAAACGTTTAAGCGCCATAGAGAAAGTCGATCCCAATTGCATTGATGAATCAAAATACGACTTGAATGGCAAGCGAACCAAAAACTTTGCATTAGATTGTCGAATAGTGGTTTTTTCATAAAACTGTTCTGTCCACTCATCTTCTTTAGACCTTTTCCTTTCTGCTGGTACTTGTTCCAATTCTTGGAATCTCTTAATGTATTCTGCTATTTCAGTGGTCGAAACGTGAAAACAGTCAGTTAACGGAAATGCTGCTATATGATTCTGCTGCTTGAGTTCGCCTGACGAAATCCAACCTAAAAAGTGTTTTGTGCAATGGGGTCGCCTTCTTGGCCTTTACATAAACCACTTTGTAAAATTTTTACATAAACGTCCCCACCAAGCAAGACATCGCTTGGCCGGGTTCAGCGTAATACGGATCCGCAAGGGGCAAGTTTATGAGATGATTCCATGATTGTACTTGCACTGGTTTTAATGGTAAAGCAGAAGAAATTGAAGGAATAATAGCATCCAGTGACTGCAGCTTAAAACTCGAGTCGACAATGGAATGTATTTCAATAACGATTCCTTTATTAGCAATTTTATACTGTGATTCACCCATTGGTCGGTATCCTATACAAATTGGAGTAATGAGTATATTTAAACGTTGAGCTGCTCTTTCTGTGATAGTCGTCTGCTGTGAGCCTTGATCGACTAAGGCGCGAAGACGTATGAGCTGACCGTGGACATCGGGTATGTCTATTACCGCTGTGACGAGAAGCACGGTATGATTCGAATGAACTAAATTGTTTGAAGCGAACGAAACATTTGCAGGTTTCGTTATCAACTCAGAGTGAGATGGTTTAAAGCTGTTTGCTTGCGGATGCAGAGCAATGGGCGATGGAGTTGATGCATCGTGATGTAGAAGGGTGTGGTGTTTTCTACCACAAGTAAAGCATGTTTTAGTACTAACACATTTTGTCAAAGTAGAATGACCTAAGCAATTTGTACACCAGTGAGCCTTTTCTGCAAATGATTTTCGGTTAAGTGGCGTTAGCTCAAGAAAGCGCTGACATCTTCTTAAAGGATTGGACTGTTTGCACATTGCGCATGAAATATTTTTCGTTGAGATATGAAAATTTCTTACATCTTTACGATTGAAAGGTTTACTTGATGATGAATGATTCGATGGCAACGGCTTACCTGTTTGTGGATAAAGAGCTTCAAGTGTACGGAAGCGTGTGTCAATGAATTCAATTAATGAGTCGAAAACTGGAATTCTTGTTTCTTTCCCAAGGTGCTTCTCCCATTCTAGACGAGAGGAATGTGGTAATTTTTTAATTAAAATATGAGCGAACAATTCATCGCATTCCTCAGTTTTAATGCCTAACTTTCCCAAATTAAATACACATGCCCTAGATAGATCATGCAATTGTCGAATATTTTCCGCACTCTCATTGACTATGCTAGGCTGATTTAAAAATTCCTCCATATATGTGCTAAACAAAACGCGCTTATTATTGAAAGGTGCAACCAAAGCTGCCCATGCTGTATCGTAGTTATCAGCTGTAATAGTTAGATGACCGATCAGGGTTTTTACCTTAATGTCAAGAGCTTCTTTAAGATATTGAAATTTTTCATGTAGGGTTAACTTCGAATTTTCATGAATCTGAAGAAAGGAATCATGAAAAGAGGGCCACTCAATGTAATTTCCGTTAAACTTTGGAACACTTAATTTCGGCAATTTAAAAGGTGATTGTGTTGGCGGAAGCATTTGGTATGTGACCGAAGTATTTTGATCAGGTGAAGCAGTTACAGGCTGTGTAGGATAATACTTTTCGAAGGCTGCCTGAATTTGTGCAACTATGTCGACATGGTAGTTCTCGAACTGATTGCAAAGGTCTTCTTTAATATAGTCACACTCATTTGCTCCTTCAATGCCTATAACTTCGTAATGCGTTGCAAGGAAGTCCGAACGAAGGGTTTCAATTCGACTTAAACGTATTTTAAAATGTTGTTGTAATTTTCGTTCAGATCCGTCCTTTTTGAAATTTGTAAATTCCTTTTTTAGGCGACCATACCTTTCCCGTTGCTGCGTAACAGCTTGATCATTTTTTTCTGTAGACATACTACCTATTCGAATAGCCAAACAAATGCAAATCAATCACTTACCCTTTATTCCAATAGTCCTGCACGGAGATCGAGATATATTCCAAATCAAATGTTTTTTAAGTAATTATCCCCACAGGTTATATAAAAATGCCCAGTGACTATACAGGTGATGGCTCCAGTCGTGGATGATGTACGATTAAATTCTGTGATGTAAGTTTCGATCGGTGAGCACGTGCAACGATTCAGTGTAATTTGTTTAAGCAAACTTCCAACGAATTTTAAGAGCAATCCGGCTTGTAAGGACCAATGTTTGAGTTGCTTGTTCCCGTTTCCTTCTATTGAATGTAGGTGGAATAACGATACACCGTTCGATTCTTACTTTGTTCTAATTTTAAAGAAAAGTCACGATTGAAACTTCTGGTGGACAATTTATTTATATGATAATTAGAGATGAACCTAAGTTTCTAAAGGTATCGAAATCGATACATGCGTGGTAACACTGCACTGCGTTTGCATTATGGCGAATGCATACAAAACATAACATACAACGATGTCGCGTTTTTTCAAATGCGTGTGAAAAAATAGGACCATACGGAAGAGGAGTCTTCCGCCTTTGATTTATGCGAAACAAAACCTGTACGAAATAATTTTCACTCGCATTATAGTTATTCTTTAGTCAAACTACGTATGCGAGGTATTCCACTTTACCGAGTTTATATATGTATATGTACCTGAAGTGGATGGCTTTTCAGTCATATTTTTTTAATCTAATTGATTTAATAAAACTTATTTTTGCACAAAGTAAAAACATGCAACTTATAATTCTGCCACACACAAAAATCACGACGAAGCCAGCTGATTTCTACCTCAACAGTGTTGTAAACGCTAACATAATTTCAGTGTGGTTTCTTTGCTATAAAAGAGGGATTTTTCCCCGATTCCAATATTTAGTAACATGTTGCACATCCCGAATGAATTTCTTCCAAAAATCCCGGAATTTTCGGCGACTTAAAAAAGGGCGGGATCCGGGGATCCCGGATTGGCATCCCTATTTTATACGTTTGTGCTAATTATTTAATAAAAACTAAAATTATCTCAAAAACTAAGGCCACAGCTTATTTCGTGCCTTAGAAAAAATTACTTTGTTATTAGTTTAGTACCTTGTATGACCACCTTTTTGTTAAATGACATCTTCAAGATGATTTTCCATAGATGCAATTAGTTTTTGGGCGACTTCGCGTGGTTTTTATCCCTTTCTTTGACAAGAGTAGTTTTTAAATCGCTAATCTTACTAATCCGCCTTTGCTGTGTATCCGTTTCCAAAATTGACCACAAATTTTCAATGACATTCAAGGCGAAAGATTGTGGAAGTGGATTCATGAGGTGTGGTCAGTTCCATATAACCCATGCCTGCATAATCCCGGATTTGTGTTAAGGGTCTTTGTCGTGGTTATTGCGAAATCGATCACGTACACCTAAATTAGGGGCACTTTGCAACAAAGTGTCTTTTCGTAAGGTTAAATACAAATTTTTGTCCATTGTGCCATCAAAGAAAGTTATTTTGCCAACTCCAGAGGCAGCCAAGTTGGCCCAAAACCATCACACTTCCACCGCCATACCATACAGTTGCCTTAAAATTTTTATTTTTGAGGTCTGAAATTGGATCGATTGAAGGATTTGAAAGAGAAGGATGAGTTTGCTGAGCGTCTGAAGAAGCGAGATGAGGGTAAAATCTAGAAAGTATTGGAATCCAGCTCTAGCAGTAAAGATTTTGTGATTTGTGGTTCACCATTAGTTGTGCTCCGAAACATCTAGATTACTACGATTGTCGATTTGGTAACGATATGAATCGAAATACTCGATTTTGATTTGATCTATTGTTTCTAGTTTTTTTTTTATTGACATGGATATTTTAGAAAAATTATTGTTGACAATATTTTTTTGGTGACATCAGTTAAAATCTCCTCCTCTTCCTCAAAAATGCTGAATCTATTATTCCATGCATAGTATTTATCTACAACCGCCCTTGTTGACAATTTAGCATCACCTTCATGCAACTAACAATTTTTTTCTTTTTCCAATGTATAACACTTCTGCCTTTGGTTAATGTCCTTAGTTATCAGACAAAACGCATTGAATTGTAGTCTGCATGTCCCTTTTTAATCCTAATCTCCTAATTTTAAAAAGTTACACAAATCCTGAAGTGAGACTTCGAAGCTCGTATAGAGAAAAGTGCTTAAAAACATAGTTTTGGTAATTTATTATATATGTACAGATGAAGTAACGAATTCCAAAACGTTTCTCTAATATCAATAGCAGTATCCAATCATATTTATTTCGTTTTTTAAAAAATTTTAAATGCATAGCATTAAAAAATTTTGTTTATAAAGTAATTAAGGACAAATTATTCATTACATTTTTCACAAATTTTTTTTCCACAAGGCTTTCTCCTAATTCCCGCAAAAACCAATATCTTTACCAACGCAGAAGTTGGCTTCATTGTCTTCCATATCTGCATTTTCGTTTTCATCCGAAATCTCATCTTCTTCAGATGCTTCAGTCATCTGGTCCACTTCGGAATCATTATAATCATCATCATTGTTGTCACTGACTTCACCATCATCAGACTCATCTTCCGCATCCCAATATTCCAAAATTTCCTCCAACTCCAAATCATTCAACCGTTTTTTAGCCATCGTAAAATAAAATTTTGCCACAGTTATATAATTACGTATTTATACAAATGAGCAATAACAGACGACAAGTATACACGTGAGCACAATCAGCAAAACTATAAAGAATTTGAATATGTATATTTCTTCATCTGTTCAAAAATACAGTGGCTACTACGACCTTTTGCGTTCAATGGATTCAAATTTTGTAACAGCTAAAACATGCAGTGCGTACTATAACTTTCTGCGTTTTACGAATTCAAATTTTCATGTTATTTAAAAATGATAGGCGTACTATGCGAAGAGTGAGACCCTCAGGCTCAGTTTAGGATTAACGTTACAATTGCAAAAATGGTAAAAATCCAAAATATAATAAATACGTCATAATAATTATAATCAAAATATTATTTGGTGCGGGAATAATCAATACTTAAATTACAAAGTGAGACTGAAAGGCTCACTTTAGGAGATTAGGGTTAAGCATGTAGGATGCTATCTATCACACCATAGATTACCAGGGCAGCACTGGGAACTAAGGGATTAAGAACACAAATGTTTGATTTTTCCTCGCAACACAAATTTTTCAGCTGAATTTGTATTTTTAAACGGATATGAATTGAGTATCCTTTTATCTCAAATCTTTTATTTGACTGGAACCGCTTTAGACTTGCGCATTCGGAAGAAACACCAACCAAAAAATGTCTTCCCTGCTCGATACTCTTTCGTTTCAGTAGAACTTGTCCCGGTTGCACTTATTTTAACTTTCCCCGCTGAAATGAGTCAATAGCCATCCAGTGTCGAAATCCTGGTCCACTCCTCACTTATCCACTTCATCTCTGTTCACCGCTTCTGTAATTATTGACACTAATCAAACACTAAAATTTTTCAAAGAAACTTACCGAAATGATTGCTTTTCATATGCTAATGAAATAAAAAAACTTAAAAAAATCTCTGGTACCACTACTAATAATAAATTATTTAGATGATACTATCATTTTATAAATTATGTCTTCAAAATACAAGATATAATTCTCTTTACTTAAGTAACGAAAAAATCTGCCACATCCTATAACAAATTTTAGTTAGTAAAAGTCAATCACATATTTCTAATAAATTGGTTTTTAGAGCCTACACTTTGGCTTGATTAAAATATGTTTTAGAAACTATTACGTTTATATGCATTACTTTACAGCATTGTTTAAAGTGTTGGAACTCGAGAAATACTTACATAAATCGAATTCCTACTTGTTACAAACCAAAAAGCTTGCATTGCTTTCAAATCTGCAATTTTTTCACCCCAATGATTCTTATATTTAACACCAAAAAAAAGTGAGGTTAGTTTCTGTTGTCTATTAGTCTATTATATACTTAGTATAAGCTTCAAAATTTCACCATCTCCGCGGTAAAAGCTGTTATGTCCATCTTTCGCTGAAAGGTAATTTTTGGGCCGGATGAAGACAGCGGAGATTACTGCACATGGTGTGTTCCAGAACGCTTAAAACTATTAAAACAAAAACTGTTAAGCCCAAGAATGAATTATGAAATTTTTTCGTTCCACTTTAAAGTTTCGCATAATGAAGATAACAGCATTTACAGCCGAGACGATTTGTTAAACTGAAATAGGTTTTGGAAAGTAAAAATTTTAGTAATTGTTATTTGTTACTTAAGATTATTTAAGAAACTGCTCTCACATAAAGCATATATGACACTACTTTATTTTTGCTTGGATTCCAAGCTAAAAAAACTGACGAAACTTTATCGGAACTTCAAAACACAAAAACAATTTCTATCATGAAAAAGCGAGACCACAAAAATTAGTGAGTTTGACATGTTTTTGGTTTATGTTTTACATTTTATTTTTACATTAACACTTTTAACAATAAAAACAATGCAAATAACGCACGAAAATTATTTCGGCCTCCAATGGTTCACTTTTTTCACAAGAAAGTTGATTTTAATTGTGTTTTTATGCACTAAATTTTCAAACTAAAAACAAAATTTTCATGTGTCAGAAAAAAATAATGAAAAAACGGCCGAATGTCAAAAAAACCTATCGAAATACAAACTGGCTCGTTTGTTTTTAATGAACTAGATTGTATTTTCTTTGTATTTCGTTAGTTTTTTGAAATATAGTTTACACACTTACACCAGTACTGAAGCCGTATTAGGAGGGAGTGCGACAAAAAATTGAAGATAAAATACAAGAAAAAATACACGAAAATAAAGTGGTGTCATATAGGTATAAGCATAAAGTAACTGTTATTTTTCTAATAAAGATAATGCAAAATAACGAATTTACACAAATATGTAGTTAAAATAAAAAGTTATAATAAGTATTGCTTGTTTTTATTATAATGTATGTTGTAAGTATGTTTAATTTCTTTCAATTTTTCCGTCATAATAAAATTACAATAATTTAATAAGAGAAATTATTGTGAATGCGTATCAAACTCATTAAATTTACGAATGTAATAAATGAATAGACGATTAAATCAAAGATTGTAATGTAAACTGTTATAAATTTATATTATTATAGAGATAAGTAAAATAAAATAACTTTATGAACAAAACTGAAAGACGACCTAAAATAAAAGAGAACAAAGTAAATATAAACTAAAAAACCGTAAGTAAAGTTATTTAAATTTTTTAAAGTTTTTTTATATGTTTTATTTTATAGTTTTATATAATCCGTCGGAGGTATTTCTTTTACGAAAATGGTGTCATTTCTCTGCGCTATACTTACATTGCCAAGAAAAGAAGAAAAAATAACTAAAATAATTATATAAAATCAGAAGTGAAATAATATCCGCCGTAATTAGACAGCCAGCGCCTTAATTACAATTCGAACTTAAGTGTTATTTTAGTAAAAAAAATAGCTGAAGACATCAAGATTTTGTAAACATAAATTTAGAATTGGAATAATATAGCGAAGCCAGCATCATGATTACAAGGCGAAGATAAATGTTACTTATGAAAAACAAAATAGCTATTCTAAAAGACCAGAGTTTGGCAAACATAAAATCAGAAGTGAAATAATACCCGCCGCAATTAGATATACTCAGCAAGCTAGGCCATTCAACACCTATTCTTTCCAAAACGGTGTAGGCATATACCGCCGAATTCTAAATATTCCCTCAGAATTTTGTTCTCGCGGTTTTTTTATTCTCACGGAAAAATTCCTCCAATTCTATTCTCCTAGGAAAAACAATAATTGGGGTATAGGAATTTCGAATTTTCGAAGTCAGCTGTATTGTCAATTGAAATTTCGCTGCGCATTTCTTATTTTGTTTAAAAAATTGAAAAGGCTAATTATTGTTGGGAATTTGTTTGAAATTAAGAAATAAAGTATAAACAATGCACAGTATTGCATTCCATATGGTATTCACTGAAATAATAGCTCCGTAACATAAACAGTTTTTTATATAGATGAGTTTAACACAAGCTTATGCATTATAAGTAGATTGCACGTATTTTTATGGAGAACGGTAGATTGAGCGACACTGGCGCCATCTGATATGGAAAAGTAGCCAACTCCCAAATTTTGTTGCAAGCAAATCATAAGAAGAATTTGGCATTCGCCAAAGGTGTTGGCACACGTTGCAAGTGAAATTATTTTTCCCACTGGTTGGTAGGTTAGGTTAGGTTAAGTTGCGAGGGCTGAGCTGGACACTATGGTAACAGCTCACTACTAATACACTATACGGTCTCAAAGAGAACACCTACCCTGCCTAAAGCGGGTCAAACCACTTCGTGGAATTTATGTATTTTGCTAGAGCCTGGACTTCATACATAGAGACCTCAGCAAGGTTATGTAGAAAAGGTTTACCAAGGATGGCCAACCTACGCCTACTAAGCGCCACTGGTTGGTCCGCCGGAATTGCCTGCTTCCATTAAGTAAAGCAATTTTCTGGCGGCCAAGTCGAGTTAAATTCGTCTTTCGTCATATGCCAAAATCTATTTCAACCTTCTTAAAAAATCCTTGCGCAATTACTGGATGGCTGCATCAAATATACCAAGAGCTCTTCCGTTGCTTATGAACTACGAGTACTCTTCGACTTAAAATAAAGAATATTGTGGTAGAATGTTTATATTTTAGCACAAATATGTACAAGTAAGTGTTCTTTCTTAAAAGAACCAATTTACTTTAACTATTTTGATGCATTCCCTTTAACAAGTGAAAAGACTCCTAAGAAATTTCAGAGAAATCTCCCTCTCACTCACATTCATAATACCTACTTTTCTCCCATAACCGGTTGCCGCTTTTTCGAACATTGTTCAGAATAAGAGGAAAGTGAGAAGTGAAAAAATAACAAGGAATTTTATTTAGAATACGGGGAATGGGAGAAGGGAAAAAACTCCCAAGGAATTTTTGTTTAGAATTGGGCTGATAAAGTTTTTTCGGCCGGTGAATCCTGATTAGGTATCAATAGCTGCTCAAAGTTTGTATGCCTCAATGTTAAATATTCTGCGACACTGGCAATCTACAACGTGCAAAGGAACTAAAAAATAATCTATCGACATTTTATGGAACATGATTTTTTTTTGCACAAACCTTGTAAGGTATGCACCCTTATTGCGAGTTTTATTTTCACCCGAAAATATTCAGTTTTTGTTCACCCTACCGCAGAGTGGCGAAAAAATTTTTGGTTTTCGAAAAAGATTTCGCCTTATTTGCAACTCTTTGTTCAGGCGAAATAAACTGCGGGGAAAACCCAAATTTATTCACTTATATTTTACAGGCGAAAGAAAGAAAAACAAAATGTAAGTAATTTTTTGTTTTGAAATTTTATATTCTTCTCCTTTTGTTATTAGGAGTAAATTAATAAATAATGCACAATCGGAAATACTGGTTGGCAAGATTGTCGGGTAAAAGTGCCGGGCTTCTGGAAGCAGTTTACTTTATGTTTAAATAGCCTTGGTCCACCTGTTAAGAGTGAAGTTGAGTGGAAAACAGTAAAATTCCTTTGTTGCTGAGTATTTAAATTCTATTTTTTATGACAACGAATATTCTTCTTAGTACGGAATAGAGATATACGCCGCCGCCGCTGAATTTTAAAAATATCGGCGCGTGGCGGCGTCCGGCGCGTTACTATATTGTCACGGATATTAGCATCACTAAGCTATACCATCACTAAGGCGATGCTAAGGCCATGCTAAGCGGTGTTTACGTCAATAATCAAATCATGTATACACATATATAAGGCAGCCGAGAGATGTCACACACATATGCTGTTACTTATACGCCTATGTGTGTGCGAGAGACTGTAAACTACAAACTCATATATATCTGAGACGCTGAAAAGTGGAAAATTGTAAACAAGTAGAAACTATATGAGAACTATAAACACTCGAAATAGTTGGTAAGTTCTGGAAATAGAAGAGCCTACATGTATGCAGCGTAAACTATAAAAGCGGCACAAGCGAGTAAAAAGTAATTCAGTTTGATTTGAATTGTCAAGCAGTTTCGATTAAGACGATATCTAGCGAGCAATAGCAGTATTATTTTGAAAGTCCATCAGTTTGGTTATTAAGCAAGCTATTCGTTGCAAAGTATAAGTGTTATTGTGAAGTACTTTAATAAAGGCCATTTTTTCCATTATTCAATACTGGAGTTATTTATTCAACAGCTTAGTGATACGAACTTATCAAAAGGGCAAATAAGAGGATTTGCAAGCAAAATCGTTACAATTGGTGTCAGAAAAGGAATTGTTGAATAAATTCCGAAGACTTCGAATACAACTTGGACATGGCAAAGTTGAGTGAATTGACGATCCAGCCTCTGAAGGAGCAGTTGGAAGTCCGTGGATTGGCTACTTTTGGCGATAAATCCCAGCTACAAAGACGACTAAGTGTAGCCATGGTATTTGAAGGAATCAATGCTGAGGAGTATGTCTTTCATAATGATAGCGACAAAACAACAACAAAAATGGAAGAAAAAAACGAAACACCGCAGACAGTGACGAGCACAATATCTGCACAAACAGCGACAATGGCATCCCAGCTGGAGTCACATGAGGCACGCATTTCAGAAATGGCGTCGCAAATGTCATCTCAATTGGAAGAACAGAAGGCATATATGTCACCTCAACTGGAAGCGCAAGAAGCACGTATATCTGGAATGTCGACAAAAATTTCGGAACAGGTATCATCGCAGCTCTACGAAACTGGAAGAGCAGGATGCAAAAATTTTACAACTCGAGGACAAAATTGATGCCGAGATAGAAGCGTTGAAAGGTCTTATGCAACAGTTACAACTAAATCGCCCAGCTGTTCCAGCGAGCAATCCGAAGGTAAAAACTCCATCTTTTGACGGCTCTGTTCCTTTCGAGAAGACGTCAGCAGTGAACAACTGGAATGCTGAAGATAAAGTTGCTGCACTGTTCGTGGCATTGAAAGGGCCTGCAGCTGAAATCTTACAGACAATTCCAGAGTACGAACGGAACAACTATGAAACATTGATGAGCGCTCTAGAGAGACGTTACGCGAGCATAGGAAAAGTTGAGTTGCAAAATCGTTACCAAAAGGCGAATGAGACTTTGCAGGAGTTTGCGTCGGATGTTGAAAGATTGGCTCATCTCGCTAATGCAGACGCACCCGTGGAATACACCGAGAGGGTTAAACTTCAGAGCTTTATAAATGGAATACGGGATGCCGAAACGAAACGAGCTACATATGCGAACCCAAGCCAACATTTGCTGAAACGGTATCCCATGCACTGACTCAGGAAACAGCGTCACTTTTGAGTAAGCCCGCATACAAAACTCATCGCGTGGAAGTGGAAAGGCCAGATTGGGTAGACACAATTTTGGAAGCACTGAAGGGATTACAACAAAAAAATGCCGGAGTTATGAAGTGTTTCAAGTGCGGTAACCCAAGCCACATTGCACGTCATTGCAACACCGGTCATGGTAGTTCCAACTTGGCTGGTCGTAAACGCAAAGCTGGAGGAGATAAGCAAGACCGAGCCAAATGTAAAGATCGAGAACTTGCCCCAGCTATTGAATGTCGTGTGAAACCTATCTCGCAAACTGGAAGGAAATCGAGCAGTCTTACCGTCAAAGGAAATGTGGATGGCAAGGAGCGTGTACTGACTGTAGGTATGGGCGCATCTCATTCTTTAATCCGATCCGATTTGGTCAACAGGAGAGTAAAGCCATTAGCTGGAGCAAGATTGCGTACGATTACTGGCGAGTATAACCAAGTCCAGGGAGAAGTGGTATGTGAAGTCTTAATTGGGGAGGTCATGGTTCTACACAAATTCGTTGTGGCAGAGATCGCTGATGAAGTCATATTGGGAGTGGATTTCTTTGTTGACTATGACATCAGGATCGATATGCAGAGAAGGATTATGCAGTATAAGAATAAGGATGTGCCACTTAACTTCAGTTTTGAGCAAGGGTTCAGCAGTAAGCGAGTGCTGGTGAAAGAGATTCGACACAAACCACAAAAGTCAAAGGCAGCAGATCGAGCAAGGGTTGATGGAACGAATGGGCCAAACAAATCAAAACCGAAGGTACCTCCGAGAAAAACACTGGCATTGACAAACCCTAATGGACGCACTGAAACGACTGAAAGAATTTTCCTGAAAGAATGCAAGGGTGGTTTCAAGTCAGCGCGCACTAATGTTGTGAAACGTCAAGACGATACTGATGATGCAAAGTCAATCCGTCAAGATCAAGCTCTGCGAAGTAGTTCTTCATTGGCCAAACAACAGAGTGCGAGGGCACGATCCAGGATAATGAGTAGTACGATAAAACGCAGGTACGATGAGAACAATAATTCGGAGGGTTTCTTGGAGGGAGATTTGGTACTGTTGTACAACCCTCGCCGGCGGAAAGGTGTTCCTTCCAAATTTTGGTGCAGTTGGGAAGGCCCGTACAAAGTTGTAAAAAGGATCAGTGATGCCTGGCCTACCACATACAAACAATTGGGAAACCACGAAATAGAAGGGTGGTTCATTTGGAGAGATTAGCAGCGTTTAGATCGAGAGATTTGCCTGATCGGGACGATCAGACTTAGGTGGAGGGCAGTGTCACGGATATTAGCATCACTAAGCTATAACATCACTAAGGCGATGCTAAGGCCATGCTAAGTGGTGTTTACGTCAATAATCAAATCATGTATACACATATATAAGGCAGCCGAGAGATGTTACACACAGATGCATTTACTTATACGCCTATGTGTGTGGGAGAGACTGTAAACTACAAACTCACATACATCTGAGAGACGCTGAAAAGTAGAAAATTGTAAACAAATAGAAACTATATGAAAACTATAAACACTCGAAATAGTTGGTAAGTTCTGAAAATAGAAGAGCCTAGATGTATGCAGCGTAAACTATAAAAGCGGCACAAGCGAGTAAAAAGTAATTCAGTTTGATTTGAATTGTCAAGCAGTTTCGATTAAGACGATATCTAGCGAGCAATAGCAGTATTATTTTGAAAGTCAATCAGTTTGGTTATTAAGCAAGCTATTCGTTGCAAAGTATAAGTGTTATTGTGAAGTACTTTAATAAAGGCCATTTTTTCCATTATTCAATACTGGAGTTATTTATTCAACAGTTTAGTGATACCAACTTATCAAAAGAGCAAATAAGAAGATTTGCAAACAAAATCGTTACAACATTTTCTACTCGTTTAAGACTGTTTAGGCCATTTATTGTTCATGTCGAAAATTGGTCCGATATGGTCGAAAGTGGTATCAACGGATGCGCATCACTGCCAGTTATGAGAAGATAATTACGAAACTCCTGTAGGAATGAAAACGGCAACCTTGTAACTCATGTCCAGAGAGTGCTTAGATTATGGAGGGAACACTTCTGTGCTCTCCTAAATGGAGGCAGCAATTCACCGCGCAGAGATGAAGAACCCGATCCCGCAATCGATGATGATGGAATATATGTCCCTCCGCCCGATTATGACGAAGTTAGAATAGCAATAACCAGATTGAAAAACAACAAGGCCGTGGGCGCTGATGGATTGCCTGCGGAGCTATTCAAGTTCGGCGGCGAGGAGTTGGTAAGGCGCATGCAGCAGCTTCTTAGCAAAATATGGGCGGACGAAAGCATGCCCGACGGTTGGAATCTAAGTGTTCTTTGCCCAGTCCACAAGAAGGGGGATACTGCAAAATGCACCAACTATCGTGGAATCAGCCTTCTTAATATCGCATATAAGGTCCTTTCAAGTGTATTGTGCGAAAGATTGAAGCCCACCGTGAACCGGCTGATTGGACCTTATCAGTGCGGCTTCAGACCTGGTAAATCTACCATCGACCAGATTTTCACAATGCGCCAAATCTTGGAAAAAACCCGTGAAAAGAGAATCGACACACATCACCTCTTCGTCGACTTTAAAGCCGCCTTCGACAGCACGAAAAGGAGCTGCCTATATGCCGCTATGTCTGAATTTGGTTTCCCCGGAAAACTTATACGGCTGTGCAAAATGACGTTGAGCAACACCATCAGCTCAGTCAGAATTGGGAAGGACCTCTCCGAGCCGTTCGAAACTAAACGAGGTTTCAGACAGGGTGACCCCCTATCGTGCGATTTCTTTAATTTGATGCTGGAGAAAATTATACTAGCTGCAGAACTTAACCGCACTGGAACAATATACTATAAAAGCGTGCAATTACTGGCATATGCTGATGACATTGATATCATCGGCCTAAACACCCGCGCTGTTAGTTCTGCTTACTCCAAGCTGGAAAAAGAAGCGGTAAAAATGGGTTTGATGGTGAATGAGGGCAAAACGAAGTACCTGCTGTCATCGAGCAAAGAGTCAGCGCATATGCGCCTTGGCAACCACGCTACTGTTGGCAGCCATAATTTCGAAATAGTAAAAGACTTCGTTTATTTGGGACCCAGCATCAACACTAGCAACAACATCAGCACTGAAATCCAGCGAAGAATCAATCTTGCCAATAAATGCTACTTTGGACTAGGTAGGCAATTGAAAAGTAAAGTCCTCTCTCGGCGAACGAAAATCATACTCTACAAGTCACTTATCGTACCCGTCCTGCTATATGGGGCAGAAGCATGGACCATGACAACAGCAGATGAAGCGGCTTTGGGAGTGTTCGAGAGAAAAGTTCTTCGAAAGATTTATGGACCTCTACGCGTTGGCGATGGCGAATACCGAAGAAGATTTAATGATGAGCTGTACGAGCTATACGCAGACATCAACATAGTCCAGCGAATTAAAACGCAGCGGCTGCGCTGGCTAGGCCATGTTATGCGAATGAAAGATGATGCTCCGGCCAAGAAAGTGTTCCTATCGGAACCCGCCTATGGAAGCAGAGGTAGAGGGCGGCCCCCACTCCGTTGGAAGGACCAGGTGGAAAACGATTTAAACTCCCTTGGTGTGACCAATTGGCGCCGGTTGGCGGAGCGAAGGAGCGACTGGCGCGCCTTGTTGGACGGCCATAACCGTTTAGACGGTTAAGCGCCAATTAAGTAAGTAAGTAAGTAATTACGAAATTTAACTCTTTCTAACTGTTCAAAAGTTATTTAAAACAAGTAAGGAAGGTTAAGTTCGGGTGTAACCGAACATTACATACTCAGTTGAGAGCTATGGTGACAACATAAGGGAAAATAACCATGTAGGAAAATGAACCGAGGGAAACCCTGGAATGTGTTTGTATGACATGTGTATCAAATGAAAGGCATTAAAGAGTATTTTATGAGGGAGTGGGCCATAGTTCTATAGGTGGACGCCATTTAGGGATATAGCCATAAAGGTGGATCAGGTTGACTCTAGAATGCGTTTGTACGATATGGGTATCAAATGAAAAGTGTTAATGAGTATTTTAAAAGGGAGTAATCCTTAGTTCCATAGGTGGACGCCGTTTCGAGATATCGCCACAAAGGTGGACTAGGGGCGACCCTAGAATTTGTTTGTACAATATGGGCATCAAACGAATGGTGTTAATGAGTATTTTAAAAGGGAGTGGGCCTTAGTTCTATAGGTGGATGCCGTTTCGAAATATCGCCATATAGGTGGACCAGGGGTGACTCTAGAATGTGTTTGTACGATATGGGTATTAAATTAAAGGTATTAATGAGGGTTTTAAAAGGGAGTGGTGGTTGTTGTATAGGTGGTCGCATTTTCGAGATATCGCCATAAAGGTGGACCAGGGGTGACTCTAGAATTTGTTTGTACAATATGGGTATCAAATGAAAGGTGTTAATGAGAGTCTTAAAAGGGAGTGGTGTGAAGGCGTTTTCCAGATATCGACCAAAATGTGGACCAGGGTGACCCAGAACATCATCAGTTGGATACCGCTAATTTATTTATATATGTAATACCTGTCAAGATTTTAAGGGTTTTTTATTTCGCCCTACAGAACTTTTTCATTTTCTTCTACTTAATATGGTAGGTGTCACAACCATTTTATAAAGTTTTTTCTAAAGTTATATTTCGCGTCAATAAAACAATCCAATTAATTACCTTACCATGTTTCATCCCTTTTTTCGTATTTGGTATAGAATTATGGCATTTTTTTAATTTTTCGTAATTTTCGATATCGAAAAGGTGGGCGTGGTCATAGTCGGATTTCGTTCATTTTTCATACCAAGATAAAGTGAGTTCAAGTAAGCACGTGAACTAAGTTCATTAAAGATATGTCGATTTTTGCTCAAGTTATCGTGTTAACGGCCATGCGGAAGGACAGACGGACGACTGTGTATAAAAACTGGGCGTGGCATCAACCGATTTCGCCCATTTTCACAGAAAACAGTTAACGTCATAAAATCTATGCCCCTACCAAATTTCAAAAGGATTGGTTAATTTTTGTTCGACTTATGGCGTTAAAAGTATCCTAGACAAATTAAATGAAAAAGGGCGGAGCCACGCCCATTTTGAACTTTTCTTTTATTTTTGTATTTTGTTGCACCATATCATTATTGGAGTTGAATGTTGACATAATTTACTTATATACTGTAGAGATATTCAATTTTTTGTTAAAATTTTACTTTAAAAAAAATTTTTTTTTAAAAGTGGGCGTGGTCCTTCTCCGATTTTGCTAATTTTTTTTGAGCGTACATATAGTAATAGGAGTAACGTTCCTGCCAAATTTCATCATGATATCTTCAACGACTGCCAAATTACAGCTTGCAAAAGTTTTAAATTACCTTCTTTTAAAAGTGGGCGGTGCCACGTCCATTGTCCAAAATTTTACTAATTTTCTATTCTGCGTCATAAGTTCAACTCATCTACCAAGTTTCGTCGCTTTAGCTGTCTTCTGTAATGAATTATCGCACTTTTTCGGTTTTTCAAAATTTTCGATATCGAAAAAGTGGGCGTGGTTATAGTCCGATATCGTTCATTTTAAATAGCGATCTGAGATGAGTGCTCCTGAACCTACATACCAAATTTCATCAAGATACCTCAAAATTTACTCAAGTTATCGTGTTAACGGACGGACGGACATGGCTCAATCAAATTTTTTTTCGATCCTGATTATTTTGATATATGGAAGTCTTTATCTATCTCGATTCCTTTATATATGTACAACCAACCGTTATCCAATCAAACTTAATATACTCTGTGAGCTCTGCTCAACTGAGTATAAAAACAGGGGTTTTTGATGTCAGCTTAGCACGGATTTTGCATCACCCAATTCAACAACTTGTTAAAACAAAACACACAAAAAAGTTTTATAAAAAACTGATATGCTCACTTTGCATATTTTTTTTTTTCAAAAAATTAATAATAAACAATTAATTCAAATAAAATGACCCAAGGCGAACATATTTTCAATTTTCAAATGGTCCTCAAGTTGTTAAAAAAAGCAAAATACCCAAAAAAGGTGCCGACTTTTAAAAAAATTTATATTGCGATTGGCTGAAAGAATAAGCGAAATCAGTGATGCAAAATCCTTTAGTAGGTTCTAGGGGCGTAAACACTCCTTTGAAATGATTCTTTCCTCATACTTAAGTTGAGGATATATGTACGTATAGAAGGGTTTGAAAAATCACTTTGGCTTACATTCAAACATCTGCTGTTTATTTGCGAAACTATACAAAGCGTCGCCGTTGTGCGTGACCGCCAAGGAGCCAGGAATGATTTAAAGAAATTGTGTTCGTAACGTTTATTAGGAGTTATCCCTAGGTGAAACTACGCCTTGCACGAGATATACATGCAAAAGTGTGAGTATTTTATGTATCTCTATTTCTTTTCAGCAGACGCAGCAGTACTAATTCCAAAGACCGGCGTTAGGTTCGAAGCCTCTCTGGGTAAGCGAACGAGGGACAATCCCTCCGCAAGGAGCTACTCCTGAAAATGTTTGAACGGTCTGCTAGATCTTGAGGCAAAAACCCCGGATCTTTCCGAAATAGCCAACACGTTGATTTCCTTAAATACATACAAACTAAACCTTTCCTAAATATTATTTTTTTAAATAGAAAAATCAAGCTTTTTAAAATAAGAACACCACGCCGCCGCCGGTATATAATAGAGCCTACACCGTCGCCGCCGATAAAGTGATCGGCGTAAACCTCTAGTATGGAATGACCAAAAAAGATATGAACGAAAGGCGGCTAAAAATGCAATTTATGCGAAGGGGACAGGAGGCGGGCCAAACATCATACAACTCCTAGTATTCCGAATTTTTTATAAAAATCGTGTGCAGTTTGACGTTGCTCTTTTAAAGTCGACCAAGTTGTCCATTGAGGACAAAGCAACGGTTCCAAAATGTTCAGCACCTCACTGAATCAAAATTGGCTAAGCCCCACCTCATGGTCCTTTCCAACGCCTTTCTGATGTCCTCCCTTTGCAAAAAAAACGAACACATGCGCTCAATTTTACAACTGTTGGAACTCCAAATGTTTGCTTCAATGGTGGCAAGGAGTTATTAAGAATATCTAGCAATTATTTGAATGCCGGCTTGTTTGGCCTGTATTATTGCCGAAAGCTAATTGAAAAAAAAGTTAACTTTTTATTCAAAAGTACTGAAAATAAATTAGAGTGGCTCAATTAGCTCCAAAGGGTTAGAGCAGTCCCTTAATTGACTCCGAATCGCTTTCACATTTATGTATATTCTCCTTGCGCTCAATCAATACCAACTTAAGTGCAATATTAAACATTTTTTTATACAGTTTTTATCTATTTTTGCTGTCTTTTAAGGTAATGTGCTTGTTAACAAAATTTACACAATTTCAAGTAAATTATTTGTTCACTGCTAATTCACAATAGAGCATCAGCTGTTGCGAAGTGAACTTTTGTTCGCCCGAAATTGCCGATAGGCGGAAAAAGTTCACTTGAACAAAAAAGGGAAGGCGAACACTTTTTCGTGTGAACTTCGCGATAGGGGTGAAGGTTAAGTTGAACGGGCCAGTCATATAGGCTGAATGTGTTCCGTCCTCTTGGCACAAATACTAGCTTAATTGCTGCCTCGATATCTGTTATCTCTGCCACCCCTGGTATTCGCGACCGCAGGAAACGAACACAGAACTTATTGAACCGTTTCTTCCTGCAGCTCGCACTTTCTACATATGCTGTTACTGACGAGTCCTAACTTATAAGAATGTGACGGCCGACGACAGTATCTAGTTAGTATGCCCATAATATCCTCTAAGTCTTCGCTCTTTAGAGATATGAGTCCAACTCGTAAGATTTACACATGATCTAATAAGGTTCGCAACACCGCGCTTCTGTACACAACTTTCCTGCTTGATGGATCATATGCAACTCCTGTCTCCTTTTGATTTCTCCCGATAGGATTGGGACGTCTACCGTCGATTCATCGAGCGCTGCATCCTCCTTTGCCAACTTATAGGCCTTTTCGTTACCGTCTATCCCTTAATGATCGGGAACCCAGTATAGATGTGTGGTTCGGCCTAAGCGACACCTTTCCAACGCTTTTTTGCATTACACGACACTTCTTGCTGAAATCCTGTTAGATTATGGCCTTGATCGCCGCCTGACTGTCACTATGTACATATATGTATTAACGCGACTGTAGCTTAAAGATGCTTCTTCTAGAATTTCTGCTGCTTTCTTCACGGCTACGATTTCCGCCTTAAAGACTACAGCAGTCTGGCAGCCTATAGGATCTACATATTTTTGGAACGACATTGTAAACAGCAGACCCGTCCCTCCATTTATTTCGTTCGCCCTATATTTAATGACGGTATACTGCTATGGCCATATGACCAGCACACAAGCTGCCCTGAGGCCTTAAGCTCTAAAGTCCGAAAACTTTCGTGACCATTTTTTCAAAGGTCGACCAGATCTGAAGTTTCATTGATCAAACCCAAATTTTTACAGCTTATATCGAAATTCGTCGTTAGATCTTCTGTATAGACATAGCCTTTTTATTATACATACCTAATTTAACGAATTTTGGGCAATTCCGCTTATTTGAAACCTTTTGCTAACGTTAGAATCGCTGAACTGTCGAATAAATAGCTCCAATATTCTGCATTGCAAAATTCTCTTTATTAGACTTTGGGAGTAGTACAATTATACTTCACTTCGCAACTAATAGCGTATTTAAATCAAACTGATTAATCATTCCTCAGCTTGCGCTGCTTTTATACTCTGTTGCGTCGTCCGCATATTTCTACTAAGGTCTAGACGTTTCGCCTTCTAGAACTGTTGTATCTCCTGCTTGGTAATTGAGCTATATGCGTGCGTATGTGTGAGTAATAACTTCGGCTGGTTAGGGGGTCAGAATATACCCGCAGTAGGTATGCCTGTCGTAAGAGGCTACTAAAATACCAGATTCAAGGCGCTGTGTAGCGCAACCTTCAGGTTTCCAGCGCAATATACAGCTTCTCCAAACCCAATTGTCAACCTCACCTATCCGCGGCGAATCCTATTTCACCAACAGACGCGGCTCTGGCGACCCCAAGCTCCTCACGGAACTTGGGGTGGGATTGTCTGAAGGTTTAATGTGTCCATATAAATCGTTCCCGAGACGGTCGGGCTAGCACCTTAATGGTGCTGTGGTACCGAAGCGTACCGGATCTGTATCCGGCAAAGGACCATCACATCGATAACACTCCCCAAAGCCTTCGGTGAGCAACCTTATCGCTACAACAACGACAACTACAGAAGGCTTCGTCGCCTTCTATGTGTATAAATGATGATTAATGTTCATGTACACAAGTGTAGCTTGATCTAATGTTCTTATACTCAGCTAAGCATAGCTCACAGAGTATATTAATTTTGTTCGCATAACGGTACCCCGTAACGGCATAAACTAATCGAGATATAGACTTCTATATTAGAGGTTTACGCCGATCACTTAGTCGGCGGCGGCGGCGCAGGCTGTATTATATACCGGCGTGTGCGGCGCGCCGGCGTACGCCGGTGTTCTTACTTTAAAAAGCTTGATTTTTCGATTTAAAAAAAATAGTATTTATGAAAGGGTTTGCTTGTATGTATTTAAGGAAATCAACGTGTTGGCCATTTCGGAAAGATCCGAGGTTTTTTCCTCAAGATCTCGCAGACTGTTCAAACATTTTCAGGAGTAGCTCCTTGCGGAGGGATTGTCCCTCGTTCACTTGCTCCAGAGAGGCTTCGAACCTAGCCCCGGTCTTTGGAATTGGTACTGCTGCGTCTGCTGAAAAGAAATAGAGATACATAAAATAGCCACACTTGTGTCTGCATATCCCGTGCAAAGCGTAGTTTCACCTAGGGTTAACTCCTAATAAACGTCGAGAACACAAATTCTTTAAATCATTTGTGGCTCCTTGGCGGCCACGCACAAAGTTGACTTACGGTTGCTATTAATGGTCTATTAATACTCATGAAACTCGTGGCACAGGGCGCCTCCAGTTTTTTCGGCTGTTTTTAAGAGCTACAATTCCCGATGTGTGAACAGTAGTAATCCCGACCACCAGTCGCTACCAGGCCTTCTGACCCTCACACCATATGCCAGCACAGAAGCTATGGGACTGCGACTTCGAACTCATACCTTCGTCGACGTCATTTTCCTATAAGCTCTAGGTGTAGCTACGAAGACTTTCCAACGGATGCTTTTGCCGAGCTACACCAGAGAAACAAATTGAAACGTTTGGGAGTTCGGCCAAGGATGCCGTCATTGCGTAATGGGTGAAAATCGTATAATCCTCGGCGCATCTATATATTTAAAATTTTACAAGGACCCTGGATAAAATTTTTAAAATGTAGACCAGAGTTTGCAGACGTTTGTGTTCACATCATTGATTTCAATAGTCTTCGTTAAATCAAAACGATATTTTAGAATGAAAGTCGACCGATTTTAAGTTGAATGATGTTCACTGCTGTTTTCCTGCCTAATGATATAAGAGCTCTTTATGGATGACCGCGTAGCTTCAGTTTTCAGACTAGTTCGACTGTCCACTTCGTTAGAGTAGTAGCACACACGGTCATTTTTTCCACTGTCTTGGGAAAGCTTTTGCTTCACCCCTTTGAGTGTTCTTGCGAAGCACAAAGCCTCACCTGCTAAATACATATATGTGCCTACGTATTCACATTTGTAAAAGGAGCCGTGATATTTAAACTTGGTTGATAGGCTATAATCAATGTAATGTAACTCCAAGGGAATAGTTTTGAATAGGGCCGCCAACTTTATGTCAAACCGGGAGACTTGGGTGTTGAAGGATGAATTGTTAAAATTAAAATTAACATTTCAGACGCTATTGTATAGTTTCGCAAATAAACAACAGATGTTTGAATGTAAGCCCAAGTGATTTTTCAAACCCTTCTCATACGTACATATGTACATATATTCTCAACTTAAGTATGAGGTAAAAACATTGCAAAGGAGTGTTTATGCCTCTAGAACCTACTAAAGGATTATGCATCACTGATTTCGCTTATTCTTGCAGCCAATCGTAATATAAAATTTTTAAAAAAATCGACACTTTTTTTGTTTTTTTTAACAACTTGAAAACAATTTGAAACGCCTTGGGTAATTTTTTTTTTTTTTTTTTGAAAAAAATATGCAAAGTGATTATATAAATTTATTATATAACGTTTCTTTTAGTGTTTTGTTTTAATAACTTGGTGAATTTGCTGATGCAAAGTCCGTGTTATGCTGACATCGAAAACGCCTGTTTCTTTAAATAACTTTTTAACAGTTAGAAAGAGTTAAATTTCGCAATTAGTTTCTTATAACTGGCAGTGATGGGTATCCGTTGATACCACTTTCGACCATATCCGACCAATTTTCGACTTGAACAATAAATGGCCTAAACAGTCTTAAACGAGTAGAAAATATAGTACCGCGCCGGACGCCGCGCCGATATTTTTGACATTCGGCGGCGGCGTGCGAAAAACGGCCCTAATCGGCGGAGGCGTTTATCGGCGGCGTATATTTCTATTCTGTACATCAAAATGATCTGGGCGAAACAAAAAAATCCATTTAGCCATGTCCGTCCGTGAACACGATAACTTAAGTAAATTTTGAGGTATCGTGATGAAATTTGGTATGTATGTTCCTGGGCATTCATCTCAGATCGCTATTTAAAATGAACGAAATCGGACTATAACCACGCCCACTTTTTCGATATCGAAAATTTCGAAAAACCAAAAAAGTGCGATAATTCATTACCAAAGACGGATATAGCGATGAAACTTGGTAGGTAGGTTGACCTTATAACGCAGAATAGAAAATTAGTAAATTTTGGACAATGGGCGTGGCGCCGTCCACTTTTAAAAGAAAGTAATTTAAAAGTTTTGCAAGCTGTAATTTGGCAGTCGTTAAAGATTTCATGATGAAATTTAGCAAGAACGTTACCCCTATTAGTATATGTGCGCCAAATATGACGAACACGCCCACTTTAAAAAAAATAATTTTAAAAGGCAAATTTTAACAAAATATTGAATATCTTTAAATTATATCAACATTCAACTCCATCCAGTTGTTGTTGTTGTAGCGATTAGGTTACTCCCCGAAGGCTTTGGGGAGTGTTATCGATGTGATGGTCCTTTGTCGGATACAGATCCGATACGCTCCGGTAACACAGCACCATTAAGGTGCTGGCCCGACCATCTCGGGAACGATTTATATGGCCACATTGAACCTTCAGGCCATCCCTCCCTCCCCACCCCCAAGTTCCATGAGGAGCTTGGGGTCGCCAGAGCCTCGTCTGTTAGTGAAACGGGATTCGCCGCTCGAAGGTGAGGTTGACAATTGGGTTGGAGAAGCTATATATTGCGCTACACAACCCCTTGAATCCCACTCCATCCAGTAATGATATGGTGCAACAAAATACAAAAATAAAAGAAAATTTCTAAATGGGCGTGGCTCCGCCCTTTTTCATTTAATATGTCTAGAATACTTTTGATGCCATAGTCGAACAAAAATTTACCAATACTTGTGAAATTTGGTAAGGGATTGCTTCTATGATAACTGTTTTCTGTGAAAATGGGCGAAATCGGTTGATGCCACGCCCAGTTTTTATACACAGTCGTCCGTTTGTCCTTCCGCTCGGCCGCTAACGCGATAACTTGAGCAAAAATCGATATATTTTTACTAAACTTAGTTCACGTACTTATCTGAACTCACTTTATCTTGGTATTAAAAATGGGCGAAATCCGTCTATGACCGCGCCCACCTATTCGATATCGAAAATTTCGAAAAATGAAAAAAATGCCATAATTCTATACCAAATATGAAAAAAAGGGATACAACATGGTGATTGGATTGATTTTTTGACGCAAAGTATACATAACTTTAGAAAAAACTTTGTAAAATGGGTGTGACACCTACCATATTAAGTAGAAGAAAATGAAAATGTTCTGCAGGGCGAAATCAAAAGCCCTTGGAATCATGGCAGGAATACTGTTCGTGGTATTGCATATATAAATAAATTAGCGGTACCCGACAGATGATGTTCTTGGTCACCCTGGTCCACATTTTGGTCGATATCTCGAAAACGTCTTCACAAATACGACTAGGGGTCACTCCCTTTTAAAACCCTCATTAATATCTTTAATTTGATACCCATATCGTATAAACGCATTCTAGAGTCACCCCTGGTCCACCTTTATGGCGATATCTCGAAAAGGTGTCCACCTATAGAACTAAGGCCCACTCCCTTTTAAAATACTCATTAACACCTTTCATTTGATACCCATATCGTACAAACACTTTCTAGAGTGACCTCTGGTCCACCTTTATGGCGATATCCCGAAATGGCGTCCACCTATAGAACTATGGCCCACTCCCTTTTAAAATACTCTTTAATACCTTCCATTTGAAACCCATGTCATACAAACACATTACAGGGTTACCCTAGGTTCATTTTGCTAAATGGCGATTTTCCCTTATTTTGTCTACAAAGCTCTCAGCTGAGTATGTAATGCACCCGAACTTAACCTTCCTTACTTGTTGTTGTTGTGCCTTTATTTACTAACATCTTAGTGATGCTAAACTTCGCCACACTATTTTGCTTCCTTAGAACTTACCTTTTCCGAGCACTTCTCGAATATTTAACCAAATGCAGAAGTTTAAGAAGTCATTTTTTTTTAGTTTCCTTGCAAGAAGAGAAGCGAATTAAACCGGCAGGAATTTGTATCTAAAATTGAGCTGCGTATTTTTATTAATAATTTTTGTATTCCTTTTATTTCAAATGGAAGAATCATACAATTTTTTTCATACAATAACATTGCATTAATACAACAAACGTTCATACACAATTGTATTGAATTGAATGTATTTAACTATTTAAATGTTTATTTTTATTTTTAGAATATCATTTTTATTATATACTACTACTCAATTCATAATCACATACGATGTATGGAGGTATAATATGTAACTATTGAATATAGTTATACTGTTATATTTTATATGATAATATATTAAGTTTGAATATTTTTTTATGTTCTGTTATTATAATTTACTTAAAATGTGTGTACGAACAAATTGCAATTATTATTTATTTTTTGTTGCAAATTGCTTGGAGGAACTTTATTCATACTAACTTTTAAAATGTTTTGAGGTGTTTCGGATTCTGGGTATGACTAAGGTGCTTCGGAGCTCCATACCAAAACGCTATAATTACACTCGAACAGTTCCTAGAAAATTGAAATAATAAAAATAAACTACACTATCTTTGTACAAAACCAATTTTTAATGGGAATTTAAAAAAGGTTATACCGATTATATTCACATCTTACATCAAGAAAAAAGAAAAAAACGGAAAAAATTCGAAGTGCATTTATGGCGTTTTGATATCGAACTCTTCATATATCTTTGTATGTACATATAACGATGGTTTTTACACTCGACAGCGATAGTTTTGCCAAAGAGGATAAATATAATAAGAGCCACCAGTCTGCTACGAGTGGCGAGTAACTCGCTGGAAATCAAAAAATTGATGCCGAATGTTTTCTAAATTTTTGAATTGTCTCCCTTTTATCCATGCGGCACCTTGTGCAACTGTGACTTTGGAAAGAGAATTAATTAATTGATTAAATACAGTCGAAAAAATAAACGCAAATACCCCACGAAAATGTAAAGAAGACATTTTATGCACATCTCGCCCAACAAAAAACCAGCGACTACCTCTTAGAAAACATCGAGCAAATGGCTGCGAGTAACGAGTGACGTCTCTTACCATAATTTATCCTCTTTGCTTTTACTTGATAGTTGTATAACGGTATTTTAAAAGAACGAGTATCGGACTAGCAACGTATCGAGTTGGATGAAAATGTAAGTTAATGAAATATTTTTAATGGTACCACGACCATTGAATTTTCGCACATTTCGGCCTTCAAATTGACTTCATAACAGAAACGCCGTAGGAAGTAGGTTATTATTAGAATTAGTTGGCAAAAACTTGGTGTATTGGAAAAACTATTAGCTCGAGTATGCAGGTAAGTACGCCCGTGAGATCCGTAATCTAACCGTCTTCGCACTTGTTTGGCGACCAAATTTCACAGCAGAGGTGATAGAAAACTCATGTTAAGATAAATAAAAGTAAAGAAGTAATTAAAAATTGCATATTTTTTTACCTAGAAAAGTGCATTAACTTAGATTTAACTGGCCGGTCTTCACATAGATTAATTGTGCCCATAGTATTACCAGATTTTTTCTTAAACTTTATCAAAGACCAGGGCCTATTTTATTGAATAAATCCGTTCTCTTGGCAAAAACTACAAACTTTCTTGGACCTTATCTATTTTCTGCTTTTAGGTCTGATAGCTGGGCCACTCCCAATAACTGGAGCCTTAGCCTCGCAATCGCAGATCAAGAGCGAAGAACGTGCTTGATCACTTCCTCCAGCAGCCAGCACCTCCTACAAATAGTAACACTGACGAGGCTTAATTTAAAAGCAGTAGTGTTAGAGTAACTTTGTTAGTATAAGGCGGTGTGAATGTTTCAGCATGGAATTCATTCATGAGATGTTTACTGCTTGAAGCATTGTAAATTTTACCAAGTAGCGCAACTAACAGCTGATCGGTGAAAATTCGCACATTCACACGCACAGTTCTCGACTCAGTTTCAAAAAAAACTTTAGATTATTTAACTCAAATTTTAAAGTGAGATAATCCTTACGAATTTATGTATATAGAATATATAAGGCGTTTTTGTTGTTATTAAAACAATAGTTTTATTTATATAAAAGCTTTTATCATTTTTTTATTTAACTTTGAAAAAACTCCGAACACCATTTCTTCATTATATGACATTCGACTGGCTAGTCCACTGCCTTCCACTCTATTCGCAACATAACCTCTACTTAAGCTGCCAAACTATATAGTAAACAATGGCTTGAAGTATAAGCTAAAACTGATTGACAGCTTGCTTAACTGAATAGGGCTGACTACATTCACGATGGCGGTGTAGGCGCCACATCTGTCATATTATTTTTACACATGTTCTTATGAGCGTCGCTATTTTCGGCGCGACGGAGCAGCCCGACAATTAATCACGAAAGCCGTTGTAGCCAGATTAAACCTAATTCTATTTTTGGGAAGCGACAGTGAGTGGCGTCCTTTTTATTTTGTCAATAAAAACTAAAATAGAAGTAAATAACAGATAATAAAAGCTAAAATCAGTCTTTTGGGCGTTTTTAAAATATAATTAATATTTTTTTTCTAAATTTTTCGCTACTGTTTGCTGAACTTTATATTGGTGACTGCCGATTTCAAAGTAATCAAGAAGCCAATGCTTGGCTACGGTTGTCGTCAAGCCTTGCTTTATTGTGGTTGTGGTCTGTATACGCCGTGTTGAATGTGATCAGCCCTAATATCTGTCGCTACGCTAACACGACATCTAGGTGAATGCCGAATAGTTTTTCGGAGCCTTTCGACTGGTTTAAGGTCGTGCACAATATCTTCGACGCTTTTTGCAGCTCCGCGATTGATTCCCCGACTTTCCTGTTTGGTCGATCATGTGCAACTCTGTCCTGCTTTTTCTCTCCCCCAAGAATGTCTACGGTACAAGCTTCAAGATATGTACCCTTTTAGCTAGCCCATCCGCTTTTTCATTTCCATCTATTCCATTCCCTATTCTTTTTAAGGATTGATTTCACTTTAACACATTTTTAAATGTCAGGATATGCGAGCTTATTGCCTTAATAACTGCCTGGCTGTCAATATAGCGCAACTAGCAGCTTGTAGGATCTATTTATTTACGGATTAGCATAGCATACCCTACCCCTTCCTTTAGTTTGGAACCACTAGTGCAGCGCCTCTTTGGCGAATCTTTCACTTCTATGGATGCTCTAAGGTTTCCATCTAATCGCAGATATGGGATCAGCTGGTCTGTGCGTGCAATATTAGATAACGCTACACTACTATGACCGTATGATCGGCGCTCAAGTTGCGCAAAGGTATTGAGTCATGTGGCTTAGCATAAGTTTTTTTTGTATGGCCTAATAACAGGACAAGGACAGGCCCGATATACACCATGTATGCATATATAGATACATTGCAGTAATCACCTCCTTCACTCTCGTCTTCATATTCAGCATCTATGGCAAGTTGCTATTTAAACAACTCCTGTATATTTTGAACTATATGTCCCGGGCGGGATTATCCTTCTTAGCTTCTAGTCCAATTTAGGACCTTGTATCTTTTGGTAAATAATACCAGATGTGGGCACAACAAAGCGACAACTGGGTATACGGCTAAACAAACACAGAGCGGATGCAAAAAACAAGAAAATGACCACAGCTCTCGCGCAACACTTGACTAAGAGTAACCACATAGCGGACTTTGACAATGCACAAATATTAGATATAGAAAAAAGAGAAAAGACAAGACTAATTTTAGAGAGCTTAAGAATACAGCAAAAGATAAACAATGTAATGAACTTCAAAGAAGATATAAACAACATAAGTTAGGCATTACGGCGGTTGTGCGAAAAGAAAAAAACAAGTAAATGTCAACATTAAGGTACCTATATATATGTATTCTGTACACGGTGTAAAAAAATGTGATACTGTTTATGTAAATTAATCAATGTAAGTAATAATTTCATGTTTGTTGTTAAACAAATTTTAAACTATTAAAATATTTCAATAAATAGTTTCCCGAGGATGACGCATGAAGCGTTGAAACGCGTTGAAGCAAATCAAACAAAAACAAATTTTGCTTATTTAGACGACCAATAAGCTCAACCCAGCAAACCATAAGATTTAAAATTGGTCCAAACAAACTCTTCACAATACCAGATCCGTTTTCACTGCGTGGGTGATCCACCCGACGTCAGAAGTTCAGGTAGTATATCCCGAAACGCCCGATCCTGCATTTATTTATTGGCAAGTATTTGCTATCCATGATCACAGGAAATCTCCTAACATATTAAGGTGGGGAAATGGAGTTTTATTTTCCATGAGGGGCTTGACGACCATCTCAGATAGTCCCCTCCCCTTAATGGAGCTCCTTCCATTATTCCTCCCCTGTAGTTGTGCTTTGCCGGTGTTAGAGCACTGCTGGAAGGATGTTAATTTTGTTACTGGAACTTGCCTTTATTGACATAGCATATCCTGGCGTCCTGCAACCGATTCGGCTTGGTTGACTAGTGAGGTTTTGGTTTTGTTTACAAAACTAGTGCCGCATTGCGCTGCAAGATTTTCGACTGGTAACATGGTTGCGCTATTTTCGAGGGCATATTGAAACTAAATGTGTTTACTGTATTTTATGAGTGGAAGATTTTGGTTTTTTTTTATTTTGTGTATGGCATTCTTAATTCATAAATTATTTTTATGTTTTAGATACAAAATTTTTCAAATACGTAAACATACCTAATTTTAGAGCTAATGCTGGATTACCATAAAATTAATTATTAACATGCATATATACAAATCAACTTAAAAATGTTTTAATAATTACGTTGACCAATTCTACGCAGATAAGTAATTGACAAATATAAATTAATGAACTAGAAATATAACTCGTTTCAACTCAAATAAGACGGTAATGGGATTTGACTATTTTCGATTTAGGAGAATTTTGGTAGGAGCACTTTATAATGCCGACTTACAAAAACTAAAGCTTTTCGAAGAATCCACATAAGGGTAAATACTGATCACTTAACATGACATGGGAAATCCCAATAATTTGAGATACCTTAGGGAAATCATCTATAAAAAAAAATAAATAAATAAATGTAAGGCGCGATAACCTCCGAAGAGATCTAAGGCCGAGCTTCTCTTCCAATTTGCGTCGTGCTCCTCTTGATTTTTCCCTACAAATTGGCCGGACGGGACCTACATGTTTTATGCCGACTCCGAACGGCATCTGCAAGGCAGATGAGTTTTCACTGAGAGCTTTTCATGGCAGAAATACAATCGGAGCGCTTGCCAGACACTGCCGAGGGGCGACCCCGCTTAGAAAAATTTTCTTCTAATTGAAAAATCTTATTTCTAAAATTTTGATGTTGCTTTGCCCGGGAGTTGAACCCAGGGCATACGGTGTGGCTACCATCACACCACGGTGGCCGCTATGGCTTGCAAAAATGATTTACGATTGGGTTACATTAGAGTTCTCAAATTGAGATCTAGCAAATTTCTCAAATCTCAAGCGTTCTTTCTAAACAGTGACTCAACTTGAGAATTAGAGCGTTCTGTAGAAAACAGCATTTTTTTTTAAATATTTTTTTTTGCAATATTCTGTAAGTCGAGATTACGTTATAGACTAAATTAGTGCGTTTTTGAACCAGCAGCCAAGATAAGATAAATTTCTATTCTAAATGTTATTTTTGAAAGGAGACACTTGGCTCCGTGGTACCAAAAATACAAGGAAATTGCATTTGTATAGACCCGACATCACCGAATTTTTATGCAACATCCTGCGCTGACAGATGAATAGAGAGCGACAAATAACAGATCACCAGCGCCATCTGACAGGCAAGAAGAATTTAACATTTGTTTTGGCTATCCTCGCGTTCCAAATTGATACATATGGATCACATTGTTGTTGCATTTGCATGTTAAATTTTTATCAGTATTTGGATCACTGTTCATTGAGTTCTGTTTATATTTACAAACGCATCAAGATATCTTAGTCCAAAGCTTATGATTTTAGATTCGAGTTGTACATCTCCATAATACATATATATTAGGGTGGGTCAAATTTATTGTTGAAAAGGCACATCCAGTTTCTGAATCTATGGGACATACTGAGTAATATTGTCCATGGGACCATAGGTCTGTAATGAATTTCGAGCCTCCCTAATTTCGTTAGAAAATATTTTGGGCTATTTAAAAATTGAACGGCCTTCGACATCATAAGGAGTCCAAGTGGATGGCAATGCGTAACTCATGGGTAAAAATAGTATTGTGACGAATATTCACATCACTATCACACAATCCGATACTAAGGAGCTACTTGTATGTACGTAAACAAATCAATCATCATTTACACATGTACATACAAGGCAGCAGAGAGATACTCACCATCAGCCGAAGTAGTACTCACATATACACACGCATACGGCTATGCGAGAGACTATAAACTACAAATATGTACATATATGGCTGGTAACCAAGCATGAAGTTCGCGAAGTTACTAGACCTTGGGAGAAATGGGTGGACGAGGTAACAGAGTATAAAAGCAGCGAAAGCTGAGTAGCCAGGAATCAGTTGGATTTAAGCACGCTATTAGTTGTGAAGCATAAGTGTTATTGTGAAGTACACTCAAAGTAGTCTAATAAAGACCATTTTACATTATTGAATATTGAAGTTATTTATTCAACAGTTAAGCGATTCGAACGTTGCAAAGCAAAAGGTTGCAAATAAGCAGAATTTCCCAGGATTCGGTACAGTATAATACTCGGCGCATCTACATAATTTAAATTTTACAGGGACCCTGGATAAAATTTTCAAAATCGTTAAACCGATTTTAAGTTGAAATATGCAAGGGTTATATGCTGTTGTTTTCCGGCCATGATTGAAGAGTTTATTATGAATAACCTCGTAGCTTCAGTTTTCAACCTAGTTCGACTGTACACTACGTTACGGTAGTAGCAGACCCGTTCAGTTGTTCGACTGTCTTGGGAAAGCTTTTGCTTTACCACTTTGAGTGTTTTTGCGAAGGACAAAGTCTCACCTGGTAAATATACATATGGGATATTCCATCCCATTTCGACCAATTTTGAACCCGACACCTTTAGAATTGGCTGAAAGTTTTCTTCTTTTTCTAGCTTACGAAAGACGTTTTTCAGAATTTTTTCATCCAACTCAAAAAAAGTTATGAATTTTAAAAAAACACCGTTTTTGTTTTCAAAATGCTATAACTTTTTCAAAAATTGACCGCTTGGGATCTTTTTTTTTTTTAATTTGTTTTTAAATGTACTTTTCGGAAAAAATACAAACACCCCTATTCTGCATTTCGATTACGTTCCCGTTCTACGCTCCGCTTTAATCGAAGTTTGTTATTCTGCATTACGACGGAATCGTAAAGAGAAGAGGAAGAGCAAATGATTTTTCGAAATCAGCTGTTGGTACGGAATGTGTGAACTTTGGAACAAAATAAATTAAAGAAAATTTGTAAAAAACACTGAAAAACGTTTATATTTTATTATCCAAGCCATTTTGTACAAAAAAAAGCAATAGAATATATTGCCGCAGTGTTATATTTTTTTGAGTGAAGTGCTTTCATAATTGTAAGTGTGTTTTTGTCGTTCTTTTGAGCAATTCCCTGCTGTGGCCACCGAGGTTTGTTAAAACGGATTCCTGAACGAATTTATTTGATATTTTCTGAATTTTAAGGATGCTAATTTCATTGCACTGGCCTAAAGTACTTTATAAAGGTTTATTTATTCTTTACGCAAGAATTGTTTACGTTTTCGCTTCACCTTCCTCTATGCCGGCAGCTTGCTTTGGCATATAACTAGACCCAACGAACAGACAAAAATTATAGCTGTCTATTATAATGGAATCAATAGCCGCGGCATTATTCATGGAGTTGGAAAACAACGCATACGAAAATTGCCAGGCGAGAATGGAAAGGCAAATATTGCAAGATTTGTGTAATCCATTTGAGATGAGTGACGAATTGTAAGAAATTGAACTTAAAAGTGGTAAAGTTTAAAGACTTATTTTCTTATTTAGGTTCAAAAAAAACTTCGACTTAACAAGGATGCTTTCAAGTATGTGTAAGATACTTTTGCGGGGCAAATACGTCCAAGGACTTCGACATAGACATGTTGTTTTTGATCTGGAAACATATAAAAAACAATCATCATCAAGCTTGTTACGTTTCTTAACAAGTTTTACTTACATTTTTGTTAAAATTCTGTTATAAATTAATAAAAAAATAAAAAGAAAATATTTTTCCGCCAAGAAATTTTCAACTTCGAAAAACGGAACTAAGATCGAAATGCAGAATACACAAAATCGAACGATTCGAAGTTGGATCGAAAGAGATTGGAACACAGAATACCAAAATTGACAAATCCAAAAAATTCCAATCCAAGTCGAAATGCAGAATCGGGCTGAAAAAATTTTTGAAAGTTTTTTTTTTGTAACTCTTCAGTTTTTCGAGATTTTTGGAATTTCGCCATTTTTTTTCTCATAAATAACTTCAATCAATTCTGCAATCATCCCCACTAATCCCGGAGCGGCCGATAATTTTTTTTTTTTTATTTTAATGAAGAACAAAAACTTTAAAATTTTTTTTGTTTTTTTTTTTTCGAAAAGTACATTTAAAAATAAATTAAAAAAAAAAAGATCCCAAACGGTCAATTTTTAAAAAAGTTATAGCATTTTGAAAAAAAACCGTTTTTTTTTTAAATTCATAACTTATTTTGAGTTGGACACCGCTTTTGTTTTCAAAATGCTACAACTTTTTCAAAAATTGACCGTTTGGGATCTTTTTTTTTTTTAATTTGTTTTTAAATGTACTTTTCGGAAAAAATACAAAAAAAATGCTAAAGTTTTTTTTCAGTTAAATAAAAAAAGAAAAAAAATGATCGGCCCACTCCGGGATTAGTAGGGATGATTGCAGAATTGATTGAAGTTTTTTATGAGAAAAAAAAATGGCGAAATTCGAAAAATCTCGAAAAACTGAAGTTACAAAAAAAACTTTAAACATTTTTTTTGTATTTTTTCCGAAAAGTACATTTAAAAACAAATTAAAAAAAAAAAGATCCCAAACGGTCAATTTTTGAAAAAGTTATAGCATTTTGAAAACAAAAACGGTGTTTTTTTTTTTAAATTCATAACTTTTTTTGAGTTGGATGAAAAAATTTTAAAAAATTCTGAAAAACGTCTTTCGTAAGCTAGAAAAAGAAGAAAAACTCGGCAGCGTATATCTGTATAAATTGCAGGCTAGTTGTAAGATCACCCTATCTAAGCTGCCAGTTCAAAACGCTTTCACGCAGAATATTTTTTCTTTCATGTAAACGGTAGTCTACATTTGTAGCAAATTTGGAAAAAATCAAATAAATTAATAATTTCCCATACAGCTGACCCCAAGGTTTTCAGGAGCTTCCTAACTTTCAGTTCTATGTCGATTTAGTGAATCATTCGAACTATTTATTATTTGCCTGATCACCAGACCGTACTTGAAAGAAACATCACTTATTAGCTGGTTTTACGATCCGTGATCGAAATTTGTTTTTTAAATCACAATAGCTCTGAAGAAAAAGATCGGATTAGTGACATATGTAAACCAGCGGCAAATGGCTTAATACTGGAAATATTTTGACAGTTGCATAGTTGTTGGAGTGAAAATTATTTTCAGCCACTGATCGTAAAAAGTAATACGAGCCCAGGGCCCGTTTACTTTTGACTCAAACGATAGCTATGCAAAGGTCAAACTATTTCTAAAAATTATAATAATTTATGGATCTAACGAGTACTATTTGTCTCTTAGTCATATATGTCATTAAGCGATCCACCATTTCAAAGCTATTGTGATTTAAAAATTAAATTTAGATCACGGATCGAAAAACGTAATACGAGCCCAGAATTTTTATTCAAAAACGCCTAATCTCAGAATTTGTTTCATATCTGAGCACAAAGTTAATACGTTTTTGTTCTCGCATGGTGCAATTTCACTCAGCAGTCGATATACTCACACTCACAATAGGCGATTTATTTTTTACAATATTAAGTATCAGCCATATTTCGAATTTCGAATTCATTGAAAAATTTCGAGTTGAGTTTCTTAATTTTCAAAATTTTTCGATTTTAGCTTTGAAGAAATGAATTGAATGTAATTGAAAGATGAGTAAAAATGTGTGAAGTGCCATAAAAAAGTTTGCGGAATTCTGAATAGCAATCCGAGAAAAGTTACGAGTTTACAAGAATTATAAAGCCTGTATATTGTTCGTAATCGAATTTGTTACTATTGATGTGCTAAACTGTTGTTAGAGATCAGAGAATAAGTGGCGTGCTTTGGGTAGTAAGCATTTAGGTTGTTTTCGTGTTGTGTAACGTTACGTATTTGCGTAATTGTGAATTACAAATTTAAGTTTGGTAACTGTGGGCCGCCGTAAAATGACCTTCCGGTGAAAGGCCAATATTTGTAATTATCAAAGAAAATGGTGTAAAACAAATTCGGTTTGAAAAAAAAAATGTCAACTAAACTAACACATATCCACCCTTATCGCCAAGTTCGCTTTCACTTTTTTGTTCGACAAGCAGTTAAAATCGCTTTTTCGCAGAGGCAGGACTCAAAAAGGCATTGGAAAGAACCCTGAGGTGGATCTTAGCCAATCTGCTTTCAAAGAGGGGCCTCAGAGGCATTTTGGAACCGTGCTTTGTCCGCAATGATTAAATGGCTTTTCAGGTAAGTGAGAGCAATTTAATACTGGCTGGCAACGGACAAAAAATGCTGCTGGTAACCATAGCAACGGATGGTTACCATAGCAATCGGCGTGAGCGGCGGTAGTCGTGCTCACACGTACTTCTCGGCTTCGCGTTGATGAAAATCAAAATTTTTTAATTTTTTCGCTTGACAGCTGGTCTATTTGATCGTGGCCAACTTGATTGACAAGCATTAGTGTGTTAGTTTTGTGAGAACGTGAAATGAGCAAGTTCGCGGAAGAAAAAGATTTTACGTTGCGGTTTATTGAAACCTACGAATGCTTACTAGCATTGTGGAATGTAGTGTGAATCATATTCCAACTGTGATGAAAAAAATAAACAATATTGTGACGAATATTAGTAACATTAAGTGATACTCACACCACTAATCTGATGCTAAGTAAATAAAGCCACAACAACAATAAAGCAAGCTGCCACAATTGTATGTACTTAAACAAATGAATCATAGTGTACACACATACATGCAATCAGCAGAGAGATGCTCACAAAAGTATGCCATCATCAGCTACTACTTCGCTAACATATACACACGCATATGGTTACACACTACAAATACACGCGTATGGCTGGTGACCATGTAGAGGATTCTAGAAGAAGAAACGTTTAGACATTTAGGCAGAGAGTATAAAAGGAGCAGAAGCTGAGTAGTCCTTAATCAGTTTGATTTAAGCACTCTATTGGTTGCGAAGTATAAGTGTTATTGTGAAGTATTTTCAAAGTAGTCTAATAAAGACCATTTTGCATTATTGAATATTGGAGTTATTTATTCAACAATTTATCGTTACGAACGTTAGTAGAATGTGTAAAATAATCGGAGTTTCCCTAAATTCGTTACAATATGATATTCTGCTCGAATTGTAAAAACAAAGATATACCCCAATGCAACAAAAGAGACGTAAAAAATCAACGTTTTGCGCACTAATTTTCGCCGCGAAAAGCAAAGACTGGCTGAATCCACTAGAAGCGGAGCTGGCTCCGCCGATTCGCTCGAGTCAAATTTGTATTACTTTAATGAACTGAAATTTTTAAACGATGCGGAAACTCCATGCTCATCAAAGAGTACATTACAAGGCAATATAGGTAAAGTGTTTGTATATAAATTTGTGCATGTTGTAAACGATACATACAGCCAAAAAATGCCGACGGTAATTCGTTATTCATCTTTTGGTAATTTTTTTTTGTTATATGTTTACGTTCGCACGCTACGAATTTTCAATACAAATGGCGCTCGACGCTTTCTGCTTGTGTGGTGGCCGAGCAAGCGACAATTTACGCACACAACTACCCGTTGCTATGGTTACCAGCAGCATTTTTTGTGCTGTTGCCAGCCAGCATAAAAATTCATGTTATTGACGTTACACCCACCCTTTCCTTGTCCGCCTGGGGTTCCCAGCGGTTCGCATGAAATAGCATTGCCGGTAAAGCGATATTTTTTTCCGAAAACGAAAATTTTTTTTGCCACCATCTGCGAAAAGGCGAGCAAAACCTATGAATAATTTTGGGGGAAAGCTTAACTCGCAATAAAGGTGATCGCTACCAAAAAGAAAAGCATATCAACGGAAAAGAAGAAAAAAAAAGAACAAAAACGAGAGCACACTTACAGCTAAATATAATAATTACATATTTACAATAATCAAATAAATATTTACAAAGGTAAGGAAATAGCTTAATAATATTCAAACAATACTTAGTTTATACAATATCTGAAATAATTCAAGTTATAATTCATGCATACAAACATAGATGCATACAATATATAAAACATTATAGGTAAACATTTTTTGTTGTTATATTATTGCGCTGCTTGGCTTTTTGCATATATAACATAAAACTATGTTCTTTTTCTGCTAATCATAACAATCAACTTTTAGTTTAACGATAATTGATATTCAAATTATGCTTTCACTTAGTGTTAAATGTTTTATTTTATTTGATTCACTTGACTTTGAACGTTGCAGATTTTTAGTTTTTATATTCCCTCTTCTGCTACGTTCATTTCTCTTACTTTTACATGAGTAGACCCGTCGTGGACGAATGTCATAAAGCACTAGTTGCTGTTGCATCTTTGGTTAAATGTGTCTCGATGTCAACACGACAAATGGGACAATGTTTATTCGTGACCAACCATTGATCGACACAATCGGTATGAAAGAGGTGCATACAAGGCAAGCGACTGAAAAAGAAAAAAAAGAAAATTAAGTAAATAAATGAAGAAAGGTTTAGTTTAAAGCGAGAGTATGAAATTACTTTCGATAAGTCTGGGTGTATTGGGTGTGAAATTTTTGCTTAAGCTTTGAATATTTGCTAAGCCAATGTGGTACTTATACCTATACTTGCCTTTTACAGGTCTGATTTGCATACGACCGAGTTTATTGTGCTGATTTTGTGACCTGTAAGTGGAGACTGCAGAACATATTTCCCTGGCATGCGACGACATTTCCAGCGCTAAATTCCTAGGCGCATTATGGTCAGAGCGCACGCACATACATGTTTCTTTGCCTGAGACTTAAACCCAGGGCCTTCAGTGTTGTAGGCGGAGCACACTACCACCACACAACGGCGGCCGCCGTATTAAAAGTGACTTTTTTTAATTATTTTTAATCGTTATATAAGTATATATATAAGCATTGTCCTTGACCAACATATTTAGTCTATGAGTCGTATATTTCATTTCAGGATCATTCCCTGCAAAAATCGTTGGATCATATGGTCCACTGGAGTACTTACCATTATAATCCACTGTAATGCAGAAATGGACCAACTCATGTTTCTACACGAAGATATTGTAAGCCGATCATTGCTCGTTTTTAACGATTGTAATCACTACACGATGTTTATTGGACTGTGGTACTCCATGGATTACTTTGATGTAATGCGGAGGTGGAGTGTATGGTCTAGTCCTAGGACATCGCAATGTTAATTGGACCGTATTTTTTGTATAAATTGTGGTTAATTTTGGAGCACTCGGTTGGTCCATAGCGAGTGCAGGGATTACGGAACTATCTACGGATCATTTCAGCGCATTTTTCAATGCTTTCTGTGAGATTGATTTAGTGATAATTTCGCTATTTTGGAATAATTACGTGAATATATTCGAATCACTTCGGGATGGTTTTCAAGTTTTGTTGTGTAATAATTTTGGAACAATTTCTTAACTGTTTTAAGACTATCGATTTCAGGATAATCTGGGACTATTTCGGAATTCTTTGTGGAAATTAATTCAAACCCACTTCGCGTTCGTTTTAGAAATCATTTCGGGACTATTTAAGGATTATTTCGGGATGGCTATTGAGATAATTAAAAAATGTTTGGACTATTTTTGGAACAGATTGTTTAGGAACGGTTTTTGTAGGTTTTCCGATCTTTTTGAAACTATCTTCAGATTATTTCAGGACTATATCGAACATATTGATATGTTGTTTATTATCATTTTCAGACTGCTTAGGAATAGTTTAGGGACTATTTCGGAATTGTTTCGGGAACAATAATGTCAATAAAATTTGGTAATTCGTTCATATACATAGATCGAGGTCCAAGAAATTTTTGATTTTTTGTTTCACGAAGTTTTTGCGTTTATTTTTGTCATGCAAACAGAGCCCCGAAAAAAGCTAGCCATGCAATAAAAACAAAATCAAATAATGCACTCGGTTTACATCCCGCTTAAAGAGTGCTGTTCTACACTAACCCTAATTCATAAAAATTGGTTTATGTAAGAACGAAAACGGCGACCTTGTAACTGATGTCCAGAGAGTACTTAAATTATGGAGTGAACACTTATCTGCTCTCCTAAATGGAGACAACGATTTGCCGCACAGAGATGACGAACCCGATCCCGCAATCGACGATGATCGAAAAAATGTCCCCCCACCTGATTATGACGAAGTCAGAATAGCAATAACCAAATTGAAAAACAACAAGACCGCGGGAGCTGATGGATTGCCTGCGGAGCTATTCAAATACGGCGGCGAGAAGTTGGTAAGGCGCATGCATCAGCTTCTTCGCAAAATATGGGCGGACGAGTGCATGCCCGACGATTGGAATCTAAGTGTTCTTTGCCCAGTCCACAAGAAGGGGGATACTGCAAACTGCACCAACTATCGCGGAATCGGACTTCTTAACATCGCATATAAGATCCTGTCAAGTGTATTGTGCGAAAGATTGAGGCCCACCGTGAATCAACTGATTGGATCTTATCAGTGCGGATTCAGACCTGACAAATCTACCATCGACCAGATTTTCACAATGCGCCAAATCTGGGAAAAAACCGCGAAAAAAGAATCGACACACATCACCTCTTCGTCGATTTTAAAGCCGCTTCGACAGCACGAAAAGGAGCTGCCTATATGCCGCTGTGTCTGAATTTGTTTTCCCCGCAAAACTGATACGGCTGTGCAAAACGACGTTGAGCAACACCATCAGCTCAGTCAGAATTGGGAAGGACCTCTCCGAGCCGTTCGAAACTAAACGAGGTTTCAGACAGGGTCCCCCCTATCGTGCGATTTCTTTAATTTGATGCTGGAGAAAATTATACTAGCTGCAGAACTTTACCGATCTGGAACAATAATCTATAAAAGCTTGCAATTACTGGCGAATGCTGATGACATTGATATCATCGGCCTAAACACCCACGCCGTTAGTTCTGCTTACTCCAAACTGGAAAAAGAAGCGGTAAATACGAAGTACCTGCTGTCATCGAGCAAAGAATCTGCGCATATGCGCTTTGGCAACCTGTTGGCAGCCATAATTTCGAAATAGTAAACGACTTCGTTTATTTGGGAACCAGCATCAACACTAGCTACAACATCAGCTCTGAAATACAGCGAAGAATCACTCTTGCCAATAAATGCTACTTTGGACTAGGTAGGCAATTGAAAAGTAAAGTCCTCTCTCGGCAAACGAAAATCATACTCTACAAGTCACTTATCGTACCCGTCCTGCTATATGGGGCAGAAGCATGGACCATGACAACAGCAGATGAAGCGTCTCTGGAAGTGTTCAAGAGAAAAGTTCTTCGAAAGATTTATGGACCTCTACGCGTTGGCGATGGCGAGTACCGAAGAAGATTTAACGATGAGCTGTACGAGCTCTACGCAGACATCAACATAGTCCAGTAAATTAAAACGCAGCGGCTGCGCTGGCTAGGCCATGTTATGCGAATGAAGGATGACGCACCGGCCAAGAAAGTGTTTCAATCGGAACCCGCCTATGGAAGCAGAGGTAGAGGGCGGCTCCCACTCCGTTGGAAGGACCAGGTGGAAAACGATTTAAACTCCCTTGGTGTGACCAATTGGCGCCGGTTGGCAGAGAGAAGAAGCGACTGGCGCGCCTTGTTGGACGGCCATAACCGTTTAAACGGTTAAGCGCCAATTAAGTAAGTAAGTAAGTAAGGTTTATGAAGCTCTTATAATTGGAAGTTCATATGAAAATATTTGAATATTTGAAAATGTAATATGTATTTATTTTGCCCTTACCGCACATCATTATCAATCTCGAATAGTGACAAACAAATTGCACACTTTTCGGCATCTTCATCCGATTCACTGGGCCGCCGAACCCGCTTGTACTTATGTGGCAATGTATTGCGTTCAATAATTTCCTAAAATTTTAGTTCAAATTTGTTAATATTAGTAAAGCGAATTCTTTTCGCGTATTGCAGTATTATCAACTTACTAAAGTAGCACCACGATTTGGTCTCAACGCCGAACCGATTAAAATGTGTGGTCCAATGTGGGAAAGTGGTGTTGACAAACCAATTTCAAGATGAACCGGTGAGTAATGATGGAACATGTGATGATGAACGGCCGAACGACGACGTTGCTGTGATTCATATGGATAGTAAGCCTAAAAGAAAGCAAATAATTTAAACAAGTTGATACAATTGCAATATCGCTGACACTAACCGGGTCCAAACTTGGCACTGGACCATTACTGGCATGCACACACGAAAACGCATTTGGCAACTGCGAACGCCACCGAAAACTGTTTGTCAAATTTAGGGGATTCGATGAAAGATCTATAGGCGTTGGAGTCATATGGCGACGATGTATTTCCTGTATATGTTGTTGGCGATACCAAAGATTCTGATGCACAGGATATGGTGGGGCTGTACCACCGTGATGTGCACCACCATTATGATGCATATGACCGGTGCTGCTTGTCGGTCCACCACTATTACTGCCAACGTGCGCATGACGACCACCCATATATGTAGTGAATGGATGTGGAGGTGGATGGCGCGAACGTCCATTTGCAGAAAATGTCGGATAGGACAGCATACCAGTAACACGTTCATCGCCCATAGCTGCACCACTACCACCACCACTACTATTACTACCATCAGTTGCATGCCCAGTTCCGGCAGGCACGATTGAGACGGCTTCAGGAGCCATTGCTCCGGCTGGTGGAGGTACAGCGCCGGACACATAAGAGGGCGATACGCCACGCATACGATCTATATTAACGGTGGAGGCTTGTGCAAATGCTTGTGCAGCTGCAGCTGCTGCTGCTGCGTCAGCTAATGTGGAACGATTTGAACGATTGAGCGAACATGATGGAATGTGTGGTACGTCTTGTGGAGGTTGTGGTTGTTGCATATGAAGTGTAGTACTTCGTTGTAGTGGCGGCATTTCATCTTCACCACGACGACAGTGGAGGTAAAATGGCGCGATTTGTGGTATCGGTGGACTACTATTACTACTGCTATTATTATTATCACTAATTGGCACACTTGTATAGCCACCACTACTACTGCCAGCTGCTGCGACGTTTGAGCTATCAGCGGCAATGTCAACGCCATCATTTATACTGCCAGCTGATAGACCTCTAGCATAGCGTGAAGCACTACCATGACGAGTTGGGAAGAGAAAACTATTACCCTCATTACGACTATTAGGATGCTGACGTAAGGATGCATGAGCAGCGGGCACACGACTACCAAATATATCTTGCAGTGAAACCTCCTCGATTGTGGGTATTGAAATTATGGTTGAGTCTGTACCAGATGCTGCTGTAGAACTTGCACCATTACGTAATACCGGTACCGCTGAACGACCCATGGCTGTACCAGCGCCCGACGCTGCAGTCATATTCATTTGTGGTGAACGTCGCAAGCGACGCATTTCCGGACACATACTGCCTTGCGCTGGCAGCTCATGCATCATGGCTCGTTGATGCTGAGATTGGTGGGCTTGTTGTGGTTCATAAAAGGGATTTGGCGCTGGCCGTGGAACATATTTGTAATAGCGACTGCGTAACATTGAAGAAACCCGTTGATGTTGCGGCTGATGCACTTGTTGAGGTTGGTACAGAGCACCATGTCTAACGCAATCGTGCTGGTGTGGAGGTAGATGTGCGACATGTGCTTCATTGGTATCCATATTTGTATGTTGCGGTTCCCATTGTTGATAACCAGGTGGTATTACCGCATACGGATGCAGTAATGGTCCGCCGGCTGCGCCATCACCAACTACACCACCGCATAAGTAATTCGCTTGATGAACATCGTCCACTGATTCATTGGTGCCTTCATTGGCATCGGCAATTGCAACGCTGGCATCGCTATTCACATTGTGTGCTGCCGGTGCAATGGTATCGTCATCCGTTGTTAAATCAATGGATAGTATAGGTTCACGTGTCGAATGTACAAACACGACATCATCATCATCACCAGTAGTTGAATCTGACAACCAATCCAATTGCAAATCAGGTGCTGTCAACACAGCAGCAGCACCTCCATCGCCATCACTGCTGGACACATCTATGGATGTTTGATTGCGTACATGGGCCCTGGCAGCTGTGGGTCTGGTATGTGGTGGAATCTTATCACGTTTTGAAGTTTCTACTCTTGCTGCAGTTGCAGCGGCAGCAGCACCAGAAAACGTTGGCTGTTCGTCATCATGAATATATGTGGGAATTTCCGACGCTGATGACATCACAACTTCTTCTGTAGCTGCTGCAAGTGTAGAGCTCATTTCTTCAACTGCGTTAGAACGAGATGACATTGTGTAGCCGGCAGCAGCATCATGTAAATGTGTTTGTTCATCTAAGTCACTATCCTCTAACAACACCACGTTATTGTCTGTAGTCGAATGACTGTCGCCAAATCTATTACCAGCATAGGTAATAACATATGGGCCCGATTCTATTACCGCATCACTTTCTGAAGTTACAGTAGTGCTTGGCGGTGTCACGGATGATGTGCTTGTTGTACATGTCTGCTGTGGTAGAGATAAGTTTTGCGAAGATGTTGGCTGTGGCAATACCTCGTCCACTTCGCTTGATTCGTGCACATTAAGCATACGCCAGATTTTACGACGTGCCGAACGCATATCAGTGGTATTGTTTTCATTAATGCCACTATTCACATTCCCTGTTATATCATCACCAACGACGGCGCTTCCATCACGACTACAGCTTATACGTGGCATTTTCGCTTTGCTATGTCTGACTTCTGCTGTGTGTTGGCTACCACTTGGTCGTTTGTCCTCCTCGTCCTGCAAAAATGCTCTCGCATGTCTATATCTACTATCATCGCGGCACTCTCGTAACCAGCACGGTTCATTTGAAACCCCACGTGGCCTGTACTGCTGTTGTTCGCGTTCGTGTATGCGCTGACGTTCACGTTCGCGCCAACGTAAAAAATCATGTGGATTATGTCTGTCGTGCGGAACATCATCAACGCCACCACTAGAATTATTGCTTGGTTCACGTGGTTTATGCAAATTCCATATAATCTCTTGATCATCATCCTCACCGATCTCTTCATCTATTTGTGCACCGCTAGTATCACTATTGAATATGGCAAAAGCTGAGCTGCCAAGTGTAGTGCGAAAATTAGTGGAAGAATGTGCTTTGTTATTGCAAGGTGGTGTAATGCGATTGTTATTTGTTGCTCCACTAAAACTAGGTAACGCATCAATATCGTTCAAGTCATCTATATTATCGACAGAACCACGATTACTCATTGTACTGCTCACGCTGCTTCTGTCGTCTACAGCAGCCCTAGTAGCTCCATCACCACAACCACTGTCACCAGCGCTATTTCCTCCGCTTTCGGCATTACTAGAATCTACAACATTTCCAGGTTCATTTTGTTGTTTATTTACAGCATATGTTGTTGTTGTTGTATTTGTAGTGCCAGTATTCGCAAAGTTGGCACGTTCGGTATCAGATGCAGAGGTTACCTCATCACTGGTATTTAATGATATGGGCAATGTAGTACGTGTTGAATCTGTATGAGCTAATGCCTCACTCGATTCTGGAACTGGATTTAAATTTTCAATTGCTCTGCTTTCAACTAGGGACTCATCTGCTGCGCGAGCTTGTCGACTTGTGGATGCACCATCGGTAATTTCTTTCGCATCTGCTAGCTTCTCCACTCCATCGCTAGCATTTGATGCGCTTGTTGTGGATGCTACAATCATTTCATCATCCAATGAGTCAACAGATGCACTACCATCTGTGTGCGCTGTGGCGCTGCTTGTTATCGTCGATACAGCGGAATAATGAGACGAACGCGGCGCTGCATTTGCTCGTATTCGCAAGTGTCTTGACTGCACTGAGCAGAAGTCTATGGTATCTAAATCATTAATAATTTCAGTTGTAGATATATCGCTTTTTTGGCTAGAATTGGGAAGCGTATTTTTACATTTATTTTCAGTCTTATGTGTTTGCGTAGCAGTGGCAGGTGGCGTTGTTCTAAAATTTGATATTTCCTCGGTGCTGGAGTGTGCTGGTGGCGGTGGTGGCCAATAATTGCCTATAGAATAGTCATGTTCTTCACTAACGCCATCTACTGCATTAGATGCATCTGTATCTTGTAAATGCAACATAGCATTAGAGCTGGTTGCAACATTCACAGTCGCACCATCTGGCACAACACCAATATCCATGTGTTCAACACCTGCCAATTCTTCAGGTATGACATTGGATGCCATTAATGCCTGCTCGGTTTGATCTGGCGCTTCATGAAGAGTCGTTTGCATTTGCTCTGCATTATGCACCGTATCGTATGGTGTATGACTTAGTCTGAAAATGGGAAATAGTTAAGTGGTTTTGTGGTCTGCAATACCCAATTCATTAGAATTATAATAATTACTAACATGCAGGTGGACATTTTTATCAAATTTCTTCAATTTTATTCTTGTTCTTTAACACGAAAGTTTTGGCAAAAACTTCCAGATTTGTGCTGTGTTTGACTCAAAAAAATTCAAAGAACTCTAAATAAGTAAAACGATGAGGTTAGGTTAGGTTAGGTTGAACTGGCCGGTCCATGAGCACCTCACATACTGATTGAGTCCGTAGTGTTACCAGAAGTTTGTTTTAACGACTAAACTGGAAACCCCTAGAAAAAACCAGGACCTATGTTATAAAATAACTCCGTCCTCTTGGCAAATACTAGAAGCTTCCTAGGACTTAACCACTTGTTGCTTCTAGATCTGACAGCTGTATCACTCCTGATAGCTGGAGTCTTAGCCTGCCAAGCGCAGGGCACGAGCACAGAACGTGCTCGATCGTTTCCTCCTCCAGACCGGACTTCCTACATCTGCTATCACTGACCAAGCCTAATTTAAAGGCATGTGACGCCAGAAGGCAATGTCCAATCAGAATACCCGTCATGAGTCTACAGTCCTCTCTTTTTAATGATAGGAGCAACTTTGTTAGTGTAAGGTTGTACGACCTACACATAATCTTAGACACTTTACCGATCCGCACTTGAACCCACGCCTTTCCTGCTTGGTAGATCATGTGCACCTCTCGCCTTCGCTTAATCTCGCCCAGTGTAATTGGGATGTCTACGGAGCAAGCTTCAAGGGATGCGCACTTTTTAGCTAGTTCATCCACTTTTTTATACCCATCTATTCCCATATGCCCTGGGACCCAATATAGATGTATGCTTCTCCATGTCCCGATTCTCTCCACGGACTGCTTATACCCTAACACACATTTAGATGCTGTGCTATGCCTTAATTGCTGCTTGACTGTCAATATAAAGTTAACACGATTGCAGCTTGGGCTATTTTCTTCCAGGGTTTCTCTGCTTTGGTTACGGCTACTATTTCCGCTTGGAAAATGCTACAGTAATCCGGCAGCCTGTAGGATCTGTTTATTTCTGGATCAGCACAGTATACCGCAGACCCTACTCCTTCCACTACTTTGGAACCATTTGTGTACACACGTATCGCATAGTCCGCCATTTGAGCACCCTTGCGCCAACCGTCCACCTCTAATGTGGCCTTAAGATCGCCCTCGAAGCGCAGATAGGGAATCAGGTAGTCTGTTCGTCTTGTGATTGATGACGCTATACTACTATGACAGTATGGTCGGCGCTCAAGCTGCCCCGAGGCACCGAACCTGGTTGCAGTTGTTAACGCTATGTTCTTTGCTACCAGGGCTACAGGTAGAACGTGCAGAATGGCATACAGTGCAGCTGTCGGGGTTGTTTTCAGGGCTCCCGTAATGCTAAGCATTGATAGTCTGCATACCCCCTCTAATTTTTTGAGGTTGCATTTGGGTGACTTTCCACCAAACAAGAACTCCATAGTATAGAATAGGGCTTACAATCGCTGTAAAAACCCAATGAGAAAGGGAGGGCGATAAGCCCCACGTACACCCCAGCATTCTTTTACATGCATAAAGTGCCGTTGAAGCCTTCTTAACCCTCTCCTCCACATTCAGCTTCCATCACAGCTTACTGTCTAGGATGATTCCTAGATATTTTGTGCAATCCCGAACAGTTTTACGGATTTGTTAATTCGAAAAGAAAAACCCCGGGATTTCCGTCTTCCTTCTCTTACGGTGGTAGATCTGCCAGCTCTGATCATGATGCTGTGGAATTATTCGCTGAATTCTTAAGGTCAACCTATTCGTCTAATAGTATCAATTCAAGTCATTATCCGTATTGCATAAATAGTTGAAATTGTATTTTGAATCCTGTAATTGACTACAACACAGTATTTCAAAGTCTCTCAGCAGTGAAACCAACAAATTCTCCGGGGCCAGATGGTGTACCCGGTTGTGTACTCAAGCACTGCGCTGTGAGTTTATCGGAACCGATTTTGAGATTATTTCAATTATCTATAAATTCTGCGATATTTCCCTCAATTTGGAAACAGTTTTTTATTAATCCCCTACATAAAAAAGGTAGCAGGTCTAATATTGAAAACTACAGGGGTATTGCTAAGCTCTCAGCTATCCCTAAAACCTTCGAGCAAATAGTTACTTGCCAGCTTCACCATATGTGCAAATCTTTATTATCTTCCTGCCAACATGGTTTTGTGGCCCGAGGGTCAACCACCACCAACTTACTGGAGTTTACTTCCATAGTAAGGGACGGCTTCCTGTATATACAACAAACACATGTGATATACACCGATTTTAGTAAAGCTTTCGACTTTGTCAACCACACTCTACTGATTCATTTTTTATTTTTATTTTTTTTTTTTTTTTGATTATGGCTCGGAAGCTACCTTACAAACAGGACTCAATAGGGTTGGTCAAAAAAATTGCATCTAAGACAATTAATGTAACCTCTGGCGTACCTCAGGGTAGCCATCTGGGCCCATTGCCTTTTACCCTTTTCATAAATGACTTACCACTAATACTTAAACATTCCCGGGCTCTTGTGTATGCGTATGATGTAAAACTTTGCCATACATACTTGCCCACGGACTTGTTTAGTCGGAACCTCCTTCAAGTTAATTTGGATTCATTTCAGAGCTGGTGCACAGCGAACCTACTCGTTTTAAACTGCTCAAAATGCAAGCTTATGACTTTTCACCGAGTAAAGCCATTTTTGACACTATATACTCTAAATTTTGCACCTCTGGAGCGATTATCTGCCGTTAATGATTTACGTATACTTTTCGCCCCCAAAACTATACTTTAATACGCATATTTCATTCATTGTAAATAAAGCAACGGGTATACTTGGCTTTGTTAAACGTTGGGCGAAAGAATTTAACGATCCTTATCTCAAGAAGATCCTATACACTTCCTTGGTCCGCTCAGTACTTGAATATTGCTCGTGTGTCTGGTGTCCTGGACACAATAATCATATAACGCGGATTGAGTCTGTGCAGAAGCAATTTTTAATATTTGCACTTCGCGGTCTTAATTGGGATTCTAGCATTCATCTTCCACCTTACAGAAGTAGGCTTCTTCTCATCAATCTGCCTACTCTTGAAAATCGTAGAATTCTACTTGGGGTGTTGTTCATCCATAAGCTGGTCGTCGGTGAGATTGAATCTTCTGAATTGCTATCTCGGCTTAATTTCGCTGTTCCCGCTAGGACGTCGAGACACTACGTACCTTTTCTTTTACCGCAAAAAGTGACCCTCTGGGGATTTGGTGCGTGCACTACAATGACCTGTATAAATGTATAAGTATCGAATGTTCGCTTCCTGCATTAAATCGCCTGATACTTTCTAATTTGACTTCTGATATTTTATAGTTTGATATTCTCTCTGAATCAATTTGAATTGTTAAATGCATAAGTTTATTTTTATTTAATGTCAATCTTATAATTTATAAGTTTAATACATTTTGTACAAATTTTATACTTTACCAGTCAACCGTTTTCCTTTTGTGTCGACTTTAAATAAAGAAATAAATAAATAAATAGATTCCTGCCATTCCCTGTAAAATTTGGTCATTTTTCGTTCTGATCGAAAATCGAGAAACGGCAGTGACGATGGGGCAACGCCGAAACCGGTTTGTCTCCAAACCAAATTTGACGGGATGACGGAAAATCGTTCCAATATACATCAATTATCCACCCTGTCGGGAAATCAGCAAAACAACACGAATTTCGTAAAACGGTCTCAGGTGTGTGGGCTGGAATCTCCGCATCCTCAAGAAATATCTACGTCATATAATCTGTGTCATACTGTAGTGCTATTCAAGCGGAAGTCCTCCCAATTTGGTAAACCTGTAAATCACTCGAGACCCTGAAGATAACGGGAAAGGTATCTATCTTTTCTGACACCGAAGCAACATGCAAGCCACTGAAAGCTGCATTAACGGAAACTCTAGAAACATCGGTTATCTGGATTCCGGTTCGTATTTAAATCGAAAGAAATGAGATGACAAATAAGGGAATAGCCAGCATCGAGGAAGGCATACCCCCAGTGGCAGCCAAGTTAGAAATTCGAAGTATTTATATGTAAAAAGTTCAGTAAAAGTGGAAGAGCACTATGAGCACCATGACCAGACCAAAATGACTGAAGTACAAGGGGTCTACTGAGTAGATATAGCGCCGAAACACATAAACTTATAGCAGGCCCCGTTCGTTGGGAAAAAGATGGGTATTCTGCATAATGACCACTGCAGAAGTTGTAAAGACTTAACTACCACACATACTGTTGAGCACTTTCTGTGTAAATGACCGGCTCATGGTAAGAGATCCTTCGGAAGCACCTCTCTGGAAAATCAGGACAGATTATCGGAAATAGGTCTTCCAAATGTTCTTGATTTTATAACAGCTCAGGCTGGTTGCAGTACAATAATATTATATACTTAACGTGCGTACCTACCATCGTATGTCTCAATCTCACGGTATCAAACACACAATGGATCCATGATCCCTGCCAAACACATCAGTGCACGGTCATTGGTACCAAATGGTGTACAACCACAAGGTCTTTCCTTGGTAAGATATAATGGCTATCTAAAACCTTTTCCATTTTATTAATAATCTACATCATGTTTCGACTCTTGAGACGCCATCAGATACATTATTCAATTTCACAATTAAGGGATGTGATTGGAGCCTTTTCATCACATAGAATCAAAATGTCCCTTCGCGTCTACGACATAACGTCTCAGCTATTAATCACATTTACAAAATCCGATGCCTAACGCAGTTGTAAACATTTCCACATACCCCACTCGTTCAATTATCATCCACAAACGATGGGCATCTGCTTTGTCTTCATTTACTCAACAGGTATACTCCGGGGTCACAATTAAGGGATATGATCAACCTTTCGTCCCCGCGGTAGGTATGCCTGTCGTAAGAGGCGACTAAAATACCAGATTCAAGGGGCTGTGTAGCGCAACCCTTCAGGTTGCCAGCGCAATATATAGCTTCTCCAAACCCAATTGCCAACCTCACCTATCCCCGGCGAATCCTGGTTCACTAACAGACGAGGCTCTGGCGACCCCAAGCTCCTCATGGAACTTGGCGGTGGGGAGGGAGGGAATGGCCTGAAGGGTAAATTTGGCCACATAAATCGTTCCCGAGATAGTCGGGCTAGCACCTTAATGGTGCTGTGGTACCGGAGCGTACCGGATCTGTATCCGGCAAAGGACCATCACATCGATAACACTCCCCAAAGCCTTCGGGGAGCAACCTTATCGCTACAACAACAACAACAACATCAACCTTTTGTTTGACCTTCTACAGAAGAATCAATTGAAAAATTTATGCATCGCTGAAAATAGGTACAGAGGCAGCTGTTGTGACAGAGCCTCCAAGGGAAAACCCTATTGCATTTTTTATTATCAACTTCGAAAGCAGAAGAGACCGCATAGCTTCGAAGAGAATACTTTACGGTCAACTTCAGTGGAGAAGAGTCCTCATAGCTCCGAAGAGAATGCTTTGTTGTCAACTTCAGTAGAGAAGATACCGCACAGCTCCATTGAAAATACTTTATCCTAAGTAAGGTGAAACCACCGCCCCGCTATTCGCCTATTAGATGGAAAGAAGATGAGACCCCTATAAAAAGATCAATGATAAAATATAAACAGATCACAGTAGGGTCGTGCAATGTGATTAACACACCAATCATGGATTGGGTAAGCTATGGTATTATAATCAGCTTTTAGGATCGGTATACCTACCGCGGGAATATTCTAACCCGTAACCTGCATGGAGATTGTTGTAGTACACCGATGCAACACTTAATAGGTTCAGACGAGTTTTATGGCATCAAAACGACTCTTCATTAGCTACTTGCGCGACCTGGGTCGCAGCCATTATAACTGCCTACCTATTATAACCAAATCAGCATCAAATACAAATGACTAAGGACAGTTTTCTAAAGTGAGCTTTAAGGTTTGGCCTAAAAGGTTCAATGCGGGCATATTAAATCAATCCGGAACCGGAACGTACCGGATCTATATTCGGAGGAGGACCAACAACACCGATAACTCTCCCCAAAACCTTCAGGAAGTGTCCTTATCACTCTCTTCTGAGCTTTATTATTATTATTTTTATTAATATTAAGCCTGCACTGCGACATTTATTTAGATCTATTGTGCTTCACCTTTCAGCCTATTACTCTATATGGAGGCATTTTAATATATTTTAGTATGTACCTCTTCAGGTTTTTACTCCATATCACGAGGGGATTAAGAGATTTTCGACTTAGATGGAAGAGTCTTGCAGAGAGACGCATTCGCAGAGCATAAACAATATAGCCTTCTTTTACCCAGTTTACTCAATCCAGTGTCGTCTGAACTGCTTTGTTCCCAGATACTTATGGTATCACATGAGTATGCCTTTGGGAGCCCAAAGAAGTTCTCAGCATCCTGCTTGGCTTTGTAGTCTGCCTGTTCATTACCCTCATGCCCCTGATACCAGGAAACCCATTCTAACAAAATTTGTTATTGGCTCCCAGACATTTAGGACTCAAATGCATTCATCAACTAGATTGGAAGTAATTGTGCAGGACTGCAAGGTATGTTAGGATGCCTGGTTGTCTGACATAATAAGGATACTCCTCTCTACCGCAAACTTTTATTGCAGCTCCCGTTTTTCTGCTATCAAATGTCTTCCGTGCCATCCGTGAACCAGACCTCTGAGTTGGGGTCAGTATATAGATTCCCTGTTTCTCAAAGAGTTCTGTCCACAATGGACAACTCTAAATTCTGTGAGATTCTGAGGATTGGGGCCATTGCGTCACGTAGTTGCAATACGGAATTTCCTATGAATTTTCTTATTACTTTCATATGCCATGTCATGTTTCCGCTCTTTAACTCAGAGATATTTTGAATTTTAAATGGAGCAAGTGTTGTTGTTGTTGTTATAGCGATAAGGTTGCTCCCCGAATGCTTTGGGGAGTGTTATCGATGTGATGGTCCTTTGCCGGATGCAGATCCGCTACGCTCCGGTAACACAGCTCCATTAAGGTGCTAGCCCGACCATCTCGGGAACGATTTATATGGCCACATTAGACCTTCAGGCCATCTCGCCCTCCCCACCCCCAAGTTCCGTGAGGAGCTTGGGGTCGCCAGAACCTCGTCTGTTAGTGAGGGTTCTGTCTAGTGTAGCTTTCATTGAAAATCGGATTTTAGTGGTGCCACCCAGGTATGGATCTGGCATGGATAGTTTTTTTTCGGGCTAAAATGTACTAGGACAGTTTCTTTGGATTGATAGACAATCCTTTGGTATCACACTACCCATCTTCTATGATGCACAGGGCTTAATGTATGCGACTAGATATTGTTCCCCTTGTACGTATACCTGTGATGCAGATTACTAAGTCGTTTGCATACAGTTATGTGTCAAATACATTAGATTTCAGCAACTGAAGGTCATGCATGACTGGAATCTGAGCTTTATAAAACATCTGAATTTTACCAGGGAGAATATACGTTGCCGGCAGGGAGGACTGCCTTCTGTTTCATACAGACATTAACAACCCTGTTTACAAAAAAGGCAGTACTTACCCGGAAGTGCTGTCGTGTGAACAGTGGCATGTATTGGACAAACATTTGTTGCACAGCAAATAAGGATAACGTCGCATTAAACAAGCATCATAAGCGGAATGGTCGCTATTCATTTGTACAGCAGACATAGACGTTGAATGTGTATGCTGATGCTGATTTGGATGATGGGGCGAGTGGAGCGTATGTGGATGCTGGTGCTGGTGGTGATGATGCTGATGTTCATGCTCAATGTGACCACCAGGCACATGTGTATGATGCACATGATGATGTGCTCCGTGTGACATAGCATGATGATGATGGGAATGTACATGATTATAATGATGCACGTGATGTTGTACTGGTGAATACATTTGTACACCAATAGGTTGAGTCACTATTGATGGCGGCGGTGCATTCGACGTAGGATCGTATGCTAGCGTTGTTGTAACTGTTCCTTCATAATGTGGCGTTGCATTTGGTGGTGGTGTTGGCGTAAGCACGTCAGATGGATAGTTGTGTATATTATGATAATTTGCGACAGCAGCAGCAACAGCAACAGATTCAGCTGGTGTTGTGCTCATATAGAAGGTCAGTGGATTTGGCTACAAAAGAAAGTTCATATATTTATTAATTTCGTTTTATTTTATTTTTTTCTTTTTAAAGGTCTATGTGTTTTTGTTTCATTGGTAGAAGTGAACGGACCGAATTGCTTAAAACAGCAGCACTTGGATGCTTAGTAAATTCGCTTAGTTCACCATCCCCACTATGCTATTTGTAGTATATAGTTTTGTATATGCATAAATATATATATATATATGTATTTGTACCTCGATTGATAGACCCAGTGTAGATGTACGTTCCCCGCGATCGTAGACCAACCCATATGCGGCAGCTAAAATTACAAATAAGGATAAAAAATTAATTCAAGGAAATTACTTGCAATGCATACGTAGCCTTAATGAGGAAGTACGTATAAAAAAACTACTTCTAGATAAATTTCAGAACCCTGACCGCGACAAGAATACACCTTCGGTTCATAATTGACTAAACTTTCTGAGGGTTTTCGGTTCGGATGGGGTGTTGTGGCACAATACATGTTGTTGTTGTTGTAAGGATAATGACACTCCCCGAAGGCCTTGGGGGGTGTTATCGATGTTGATGGTCCTTTGCCGGATGCATATCTGGTACGTTCCGGTAACAAGCGCCATAAAGGTACTAGCCCAACCACCTCGGGAACGATTTGGTATGACTACATGCAATCTTCTAGGCCTATCTATCCCACCCCCTAGATCCATCAGGAGTTCGGGGTCGCCAGAAACAGGATTCGCCAGGGGTAGGTGCGGTTGAAAATTGGGTTGGAGAAGCTATATTATGCGCTGACAACCGCTTGAGATCGTTGCGCTCCACAACCCCTTGAACCAATTCGGTATTTTATTCGCGTCTTACGACCGAGTATATTCTAGGGCCCATACATAACCCGCTGGGGCTGGCACAATACATCTGTGATAGTAGTGCAATGCGGTGAGATGACACAATCCCAAGTAGCATGGGTGGTTGTTTGCTGTGCTGCCTTTGCTGCTGTGATGCTTCCTTCTCCGGGTGAAATCCACTATTACAGTTTTGTTAGGATTGATAGACCATCCTTTGGTATCGCACCATCTCTCTATGATATAAAGGGCTTGTTTCATGCGATGTGATATTGTTTCCTCGTGCATCCCTGTGATGCAAATAATTAGGTCATCTGCATACCCTTGTGTGTCAAATCCCTTGGTGTGCAATAACTGAAGGTCATCTATGACCAGGGTCCACAGGAGAGGGGAGAGCACACCTCCTTGTGGGCATCCTCTTGTGGCCGCAATTGATTCAGTTGTCCTTCCCAGTTCCAAATGGATTTTTCTACTCTTTAACATGGACAGCACCCATCGAATTATTATAGGGCTTATGTCCTTGTCAATCATAGTTTGTTCGATAGCTTGATGTGTTGTGTTATCGAAAGCCCTTGATATATCAATAAAAGCGTAGAGGGCTATATTTTTTGATTCTAGAGCCTTTTCGATTTTTACCGTGAGACTATTAATAGCCGTCTCCGTGAATTTCCCTGACTGGTAGGCGAACTGGTTCCTACACAGAAGGAGTTTATTTAGATTGACCCCCCTGATATGTTGATCTAAGATTTTCTCCATACTCTTTAGGAGAAACGAGCAGAGGCTTATTGGTCGATACGACGAGGGAGTTGCTCGGGTTTCCCTGGCTTTGGTAAAAATACTACCTTAACCTCTGTCCACCTATTTAGGATATGGCCGAGCAGTAGTGATGCCTTATGTAAAGTGGATAAGACTGGGGCTATACGATTTATCCCTTGCTGTAACAGACAAGGGTACACCCCATCCGGTCCTGGAGACTTGAATGGGCTGAAATTAGACCGGGCCCATTGAACCTGTTTGACAGTGGTGAGCTTTGTTGCTAGGCGTTTTTCATTTTAGTAGAGTACCTATTCCGAATGTCGAAATGTCTTGAGATTGATAGGAGTGTTACTCTTTAACGATACATCGGCCTTTGCCAGTTCTTCCTTTTTTTCAATGCCGTCAATGTTCGTGTGACCGGGTACCCAAGTAAGCGTGATGGCGCAAGGTATGCTGCCTCTATATATATATATATATACCTAGTTTGGAAGACGGATGGATGTTGCGACTCTTAACTGTACTGAGAAAAGCACCGCGGGCCGTTTTGGACCCATTAGTGTAGAATGAGGTTCCGTCCTTGAAGGACACCTCACCACGAAGTTCTTGTCAAAGTTCAATGTGGTGATAGGTAATCTGTTCTTGCATCCACGTGGAGGAGCATTCAAAGGCCATACAGCTTTTCATTAAAGATTCTAGACTTCGTGTTTCTAATGACTGAGCTAGTAGCTGTAAGAAATATGTGGAGGTCATTAACAGCTGGTTAGGCATAACTTTTAGCGCCTCCTTTGGACTCGACCTATGTGCTCCTTTTACCCCTGCGCGTGCTGCCCTCTGTTTATTTTCTTAATGTTGTATTGCTTATTCTGTGGTGGCCACGACACTAATGCTCATCGCTACAACACACTAACGCTCCGTAAGATATGATGGGCCTTATGACCGCTGTATGTTCTACACATCATTACTTTTGGCCTAAGGCCCCAGTTCCTGTTAACTATTCTAAGTTGTTTACTTAAGGTTATGTCACCTCTAACGCAGTAACATCAATAAATAAAAGTCGCGATATACCTCCGAGGAGATTTAGGCCGAGGGTTTCCTCCTAATTGCGCCATGAAAAACACCTTAAAAATCAAAGTCGAAAAAAGTAAAAAAAAAGATATTTCGCAGGCTGGAAAATTATTTTTTTTTTTTTGGTATGCGTAGTGGAACTTTTTTCCTGAGCCCAAATCCTATCGAAAAATCGATGGCGGGATATCGGTTAACTTTCGTCCATGCAAATCGATCCACCCTAATATGTATAGCCATACCGTGCAAAGTTTTAGAATTTGTTTTTTTAGGAGAAGCTCTCAACGTTTCTATACATTCGTGATCTCTATTTTACAAACTTTTCACAACATTTATGTACTGTTTTGACTAGTATTTTTAAAAAACTGATAAAAAGCGCAGCGTTATTATACATATTTTACTTATAAATAATTAAAAACAAAAACAAACTTACATCCGTCGCCGTTAATATCCATTTCATGGTGATAAGTTGGAACTTCTATTTCATGTCGCATATGTCGTCGCATTTCCTCTTCATTATTCTCCATTTTTTATGTTTTTTATTTATTTATTCAGAATATTTTGTTAGCGACCTGTTCCCGTTATAGTTCACTTTATGTATAGCATCGTAATGACAAATCAAAATAAATGCATTAATTGCGCTTTTTACGTCAACCGCCTAAGCCACCTCAGCTGCGCCAGTGAGTAACTAAAATAGTGGAAAAGAAATTGAATAAACTACAGAACGGACAGAACTTACATACATATGTATATGTGTTTGTATGTACATTAGACTGCATCGCTCTCCCAACTAAGAAAAACAGATCCTATTCTCATACGAATTTTAAAATTTGTAAAAATTCAGAGCACAAAAATAACCATTAATGGCATAAGTCCTAAGATAGAGAAGTCTGATGAGGAATCGTTTGGCGGCTTCTTATATATTATTATCACTTCGGACTAAGGTGTTTTTGTTTGGCATTCCTTTAAACATCAAAATAAAAACTATCATCAATTTTGTTGTAACCAATAAAATCATTATCGGAGGCTGAGATAAGCTCAGTTTATCTCTGCTGTTGATGAAGAGCTTCGTCGTCATATTATCTGTAACAACCGATACCGACAGGTAATTGTTGTGTTATTATCGTCGAATGATCGGTTTATTATCGGCTTGTATAGCCGGGTTAAAGATGTGTCATCGATTTTATAGTAAAACTCTATCGTTATCTGTTTCCTCCTCCTGTTGGCGAAGGAGGGTGCAACACTCGCTGAAACGACGATAGACGTCGCAATCCGTTTGGGAGAAATCTAAAGGAGGTTCATATCTCTGAAGAGAGAAGACTTAAGGCTCGTGATGGGTATGCTAATTGAAGACTGCCTTCTGGCGTCACAAGCTTATAAGTTAGGTCCCGTCAGTAACAGGAAGTATAGGAAGTGTGCGTTGCAGGAAGAAACGGTTGAGCACGTTCTGTGTTCGTGTTCTGCGCTCGCCAGGTCAAGGTTCCAGTTATTAGCAGCGTCAGAGTTGACAGATCTCGAGTCAGCGATAAGCTAGGTCTAGAAAACTTCTAGTATTTGCCAAGAGGGTAGAGTTCTTCTGCAACATAAGTCCTAGTACCGTTTTGATCGTCAAACAAATTCCGGTAACACTATGGACACATTCAGTCTATGTGAGGTCTTTGTTGACCGGCCAGTTCAACCTTACCTTTACATATTTCCAAGTAAGCTAGCCACCTATCTTGATTTGGTGCTTTTCAATTTTATATATTGTAACGAATTTAGGGAAACTCCGCCTATTTTACACCTTCTACTAACGTCCGTATCGCTAAACTGTTAAATAAATAATTCCAATATTCAATAATGCAAAATGGTCTTTATTATACTACTTTGAGAGTACATCACAATAACTCTTACTTCACAACTAATCGCATAGCCATATGCGTGTGTATATGTGAGTACTACTTCGGCTGATGATTACATGTGTTTATGAGTATATCCCCGTTGCCTTGTATGTATGTGCGTAAATGATGATTAATGTGTTTATGTAGGTAGAGTGGCAGCTTGCCTTATTGTTGTTGTGCCTTTATTTAATAACCGCCTAGTGATGTAAGTATCACTTATTGATACTAATATTCGTCACAATATATTATTTTGTTTTTCCGCTACTACCTCGAAAACGAATTGACCCATTTGAATGAAACTTCGAACTGCGAATCATGGAACTAGGGGGTGGGGACGGCGGGATGGCCTAGAAGATTTAATGGTCGTATAAATCGTTCCCGAGATGGTCGGGCTAGTACCTCAATGGTGCTTTGTTACCGGAACGTAGCGGATCTATATCCGTCAAAGGACAATCAACGCCGATAACACTCCCAAATCCTTCGGGAAGAGGCTTTATCGTTAATACAACAACAACAACAAGGGTATAAACGGGAGTAGAAAAACGATCTGTCCGACAGTACTCGAAGGGCATAAAGAGGACCCGTCAAAAATTAAACGTCCGGACATAAACAGATACACTGAAAGAAATGGTGCTAGTAAAATCAACAAATCGGTTCTGTTGTTCTTGACTTAACGGAGATTCGGTGAAATTGATCGAATTATGGTTAATTCGACCGAGTTCTTTGACAAGCGAACAAATTAGTTTAGTAATTTCAACAGAAGAGAAATTGTCGCTCTTAAGTTAACAAAATTCTGTAAAATTGACAGATTCCCAATCAATCTAACTGATTTTTCTACTAGCACAACTGATCTCACTGGTCCTTTCAACAGCGATAAACAGTCAATACCATAGCGGAATGATACAAGGTGGCAGCATGGTGACATACCTACAAACATACATAAAAATTCCATGTACTTTGTTTTTGTAAATTCGATGGACAAATGTCAAAATCGTACTGCGCCGGAAGTTAATGTATCAAATCAAAAAAAAGTTTATAATCAGCTGTTCCATGCTGCCACCTTGTATCGTTGCGCCATGGTCAATACATAAGCAATTTCAAAGAGAATTTTACGCTGTACGCGCTCTCTTATTTGTACTTATGACGATGGTGCCGCTTGTTAAAAAAAACACCAAAATAAAAAAACCACCAAATCGAAAAAACACACAAAATGGGAAAACAACAAAAAACTAGTTTTTCAGTTATCAATACAAAACTAAAAAACACTTTTTTGAATTTACTGTGCAAAAAATGATGAGATACCGGGACACCTATTTATCGGGTATAATTTTGCAACTTCTCCTCCAAGCGAAATGCAAAATTGCGCCCTCTTGTTGCAAAAGTTTCGTTTGAACGAACAGGATTTTTCCAAAGTTAGTAACATTTTGTTAAAGTTTTTACAAATTTTCACTCACGCAAACGAATCTAATAAGATAATAAAAAACCATGGTATAAATATTACCAGGTAAAACCATTTACTCTTCTTGGCCATAATGGTTTTTTGAGTTTTAAAAAAATTTTAAAATCACTCTCTTAAACTTTGTGGAAATGCCAAACCAAAGTAAACACAAAAGAAATTGTTGGTTTGACGTTTTTAATTTTTTTTAAATCCCAAAAAAATAAAATGCTTATGAAATAAGTGAAAAAATATTTCGAAGTTTTGAATTCGGTTTTTATGTATATGGCAAAAAATGGATGCCTCGTCCTATTTTTGCAAAGGGACAAAAGAAAAGACCTTACTTCTTAACCTCTTCTAATTAAGAAGCGAATGTTGGAGTCCATCCCTATTGATTTTTCATTCATCTCTCTTCACTTGGTTGATACGTCTTTAACCCTTAAATATGCTGAAACTTTACTTTATAAGATATCAGCAGTCTCAAATGACTTCGGTACTGCGGAAAAAAATTATTTTGGAGGTATTCTTTGGTTTGTTTTGGCCCTTTTCCTCGCGGTTGGAAGCTAAATTTTTTAATTGGCGCTTAACCGTTTAGGAGATGCTGGTCGGTACGTAACAAGTCACTCCTGCTAACGCTGTTTCGCGATAACTGACGCCAACAGGGGACACCAAGAGAGATTAAAGCCTTCTCCCACCTGCTTCTCCGAACCCAGTGATCTTCCCATAACTTGCCCACGCCAGCAAAAACGCTGTAGCTCTTCGCAGCTTAGCTAAACATCATCGTCCAGTTGGAGTATGATAGTTCGTGGAGTCTGAATTTTCCGGCTGAACGGTCAAAGTCTGCCGTCGTGGTGTAGAGCTAGTGTGTTGGCCTATCCATCAAAAATATTTACGAAAATTTGTATAAATGGTATTGATTGTCCCTCGGGATTACCTTGGCGCCAAAAGTTCGTCCGCCTTAGCAGATACAATTATTTAGGTGAGCCAGTTCGTAGAAAAACGAATACACGATACGTAGCCTTCAAATTGGATGGAAAGCTAGACCTTAATCTCCTCAGAAATATATATCACACCAAATTGTTATTATTAGTAGGCGGTAAGTCGGGTTTTTCTTCTCGTCGCGCAGACGCAGATAAATTTCTAAACAATTTGTTGAAGAAAATTCCTCAGAAGAGGATCGTGGCCTGATGCTTCTTTTTGCGGGCAACCACAATACAATTCTTGAATTGAAAATTCTGGAATGCGGTTGACCGTTGAGATTTCTTTCCCACCAAAAAAAAAAAGTTATTTCCACCAATAAAAAATTCGGTTTTGGATAAAATATCATAATATTAAGTTAGAACTCAAAAATTTTTGACGCTGGTAATACGCGTCCAAAAATACCGAGAGAGGTGTCAAAAGACTCGTATTGACCTCGACAACAATAATCCAAAGGCGGAAAATAAAAATTGTTGATCGATCAAAAGATATTAACGAAACACCGAAAAATTATCCCGGAGTGCTCCGAAACCGAGGGTGGGATCTATAGTATTTTTGCGCAGAACACCTTTCTGCATTGGAGGCCTTTGGCCGCGCTTATAAAAAATTACTTGGGTGGGTCCAACACCGGTTTGGAGACCAAAACTATATCCGCAAAACACTTACATATGTTCACAATTTTTTTTGTGGCTACCACAAAATCATCAAAATTACAACAACCACATGAAAATTTTCAAAACTTCTCTTGCAAATATCTCTTGACAGACCCAAAATTTTTTACCGCCGCTTTCGGATTTGCTATCCCGGATCCAAAATGCGTCTTTTGATACCCCTCTTGATATTTTTGGACGTGTATTAAGAGTGTCACGCTGTCGCATAGAATTACAGTTTGTTATATTTCTGTTATGAAATCAAAACCAAAATAAAAAAATAAAAATGTGAGAGCAGTGAGAACTTAAAAATTTTTTTAAACGTCATTTCGACTCTCAACGGTTTTACCTTGTAATATTTATACCATGATAAAAACATCCTTTTTAATGTTGATGTTTCCGACAACATAAAAGTTCGAGTTGTTTTGGAATCGTTTCAACATAAAGTGTTACGAAAATTAAACTTGCCGAATTACATGTTAAGTTACTCCAGTGGTGAATTACCTTCCTGCGATTTGATTCTTTACTTTTCTATAACTTACAAGTTCTCTATTTAAAATGTTATGTCAAACATTTATACCAAAAGTTTTGTTCGAAACAATCAAGTGTGGCAACTACATGCGAGAGAAGAAATTGAGAATGAGCTGAGCTGCAACTGAAAGAATTGAGTATCAGTTTTGTGACTACTATTTTCATTTCTATTTCAAAATCGAAGTTCAAACCTATAAATTAATAAATTATAAAATATAAAATTTGGTGAAAAGGCGTTTAATAAAACAAAATAATAAAGTGTATAATGTTTAATGTGTGCCAGCATACTTGATGTGCGCCCAATTGACGTTCGGTTAGTAGGTGCCACCGTGGTGTGATGGTAGCGTGCTCCGCCTACCACACCGAATGCCCTGGGTTCACACCCGACAAAGCAACATCAAAATTTTTGAAATAAGGTTTTTCAATTAGAAGACAATTTTTCTAAGCGGAGTCCACCATCGGTAGTGTTTGGCAAGCACTCCGAGTGTGTTTCTGCCATGAAAAGCTCTCAGTGAAAACTCCTCTGCTTCGCAAATACCGTTCGGAGTCGTCATAAAACAAGTAGGTCCCATTCAGCCAATTTGTAGGTAAAATCAAAAAGGAGCACACGACACAAATTGAAAGAGAAGCTCGGCCTAAAATCTCTCCGGAGGTTATCGCACCTTACATTTATTTATTTATATGGCAACATAGGTACTTTCGTACAAAGCTGTCGCAACAACTTTTTTGTTCATTTGACTACTAAAACGGTCAATCACGAATCAACGATTTGTGCGCAGTTGATTCATCATCTTGTTGCGATGGATAAACATTGACATAAATTTCGGTTGAATTGATCCGTATTTCGGTTGATTTTACCAGTATTTTTCTTTCAGTGTACAATTGGTCACTCCAAAAAACATGTTCAAACAAAAGGAAGCACTCCAACCCACATAAAGAGCTTAGAACTGTCTATAGTCGCATATTCATTTGCGACTCATTCTGGATTCATCCTACACTAATCGCATTTTTTGCAGGGCAACTACACTAATCTGTGTCTTGTTCAATGATAGAATGTCGTTTAATTTGAAAAATTCCTTAACAACTTTACATACATACATAACAATGATACATTCAAGCATAATTTTTAAAAATACTGCCAACTATATATGAATGCCAACAGGATATATGAATGTTCATCTTAGTTTAAACGACCAAGGTGGCAAAGTAAAGCTAAGATTTACCCTAACTGTAGCTTAAACTAGCACCTTGTAGCATCGACAACTAGCTGGCCATGGTTGCACGAGGCTTCGTGACGCGCTTAGTGTACATATCCATGTATGAATAAATTACTTACGATGAAATTACTTTGGTTCGTACTACGAACTTCGTAGGTATTTAAATTTTCCATTTAGCGTTATTCCAAAAATAGAAATTCATATCTATAAAAGTTTATGTTGCATTCAATTTCCTTTTAGTTAATTTTCAAACTTTAGAGCGAAAGAATAGCTATATTTTTTTACATCTATATAAGTTTCCGCTTAAACTTTATATGGTCTGCTAAGCGTTTAAACTTTATCTATCTACTCTTCTGAAAATGCTGCGCAGAAAATTAGTACTCCTAAATTTCAATACGCATTATACTCAGATGCAACTGAAATATGTGATTATATTTCACCTCTATGTATTACCTCTACAAATCGTGTGTGTGGCCACTATTCACCGCATCCGATTCAGCTATAGGTTATACAGTATGGCCAATGGAGATTTGTGTATCCGCTGTAGCTAGTGAGGATAAGCGTTATAAATAAAAGTACCTGGGCGACCGAACTTTGCTTCGCAATCTTCGAGTATGCCGCATAACATACTTTGTTCTACATGTCATCATTAAAACTCTACTTTTTATATGTACATATACCTGTTATATATTTTTACTTACCAATATTTGATTTCCTTAAAAATAGATATCAAAAACATATGAAACACTAACCGCAAAATGAACTGGAATGAAAAATTTGAAATGGGTAATTCCAGCTTATAGTATAAGGGATTGTTATGACAATTAGTGAAATCGAGAACTAAGTTATTTAGGTTGTTGTTGTTGGTGTAGCAATGCTCGCCCCACCTAATAGCCGCGACCGATCACAAATTGTCATCAATATCCTCTAACGGGAGTCCAAGGAAACTTGCCGTTTCAACAGGGGTGGACCATAAGGAAAGGGGTGTTAGAGGCGTTGGTTCCACATTACAATTGAAGAGATGGTTGGTGTCATGTGGGGACACATTGCAAGCGGGGCATACATTTTGTATGTCGGGGTTTATTCTGGATAGGTAAGAGTTTAACCTGTTACAGTATCCAGAACGAAGTTGAGCAAGAGTGACACGCGTTCCCCGGGGGAGTATGCGTTCCTCTTCCGCGAGTTTTGGATAATTTTCGTTAAGTACTGGATTCACCGGGCAATTCTCGGCATAAAGGTCCGACGCCTGTTTATGAAGTTCACCAAGGACCTGCCTGTGTTTTTTCACTTCATACGGCTGGGTTCTCAGGTGCCGTATTTCCTCAAAATGCTTACGGAGATAACTCCTTAAGCCCCTAGGGGTGCTGGTTCATCAATCAGATGTCTGTTGGGGTGCCCAGGTTTCTGGGTATTCAACAGGAACTGTTTGGTCAGCATCTCATTTCTCTCCCTGATGGGGAGTATTCTCGCCTCATTATGCAGATGGTGTTCTGGGGACATAAGAAGACAGCCCGTGGCGATTCTGAGAGCAGTATTTTGGCAGGCCTGTAGTTTCTTCCAGTGGGTGATTTTTAGGCTTGGCGACCATATGGGTGACGCGTAGCACGTAATCGGCTGGCTAATTGCTTTGTATGCAGTCATGAGCGTTTCTTTATCTTTTCCCCAAGTACTGCCAGCGAGGGATTTGAGGATTTTGTTACGGCTCTGAATTCTCGGAACAATTGCGGCTGCGTGCTCACCAAAATGTAGATCCTGATCAAACGTCACACCCAAGATTTTGGGGTGTAGGACAGTCGGTAGCGTAGTGCCATCGACGTGGATGTTCAAAATGGTCGACATTTGGGACGTCCATGTTGTAAATAAGGTCGCGGAAGATTTAGTCGGTGATAATGCCAGGTTTCGCGAGGCGAAAAAACTGGAGAGATCATGGAGGTAGCCGTTTATTTTATTGCATAGCGCATCGATCTTTGGGCCTGGGCCTGTGGCCATTATTGTGCAGTCATCGGCGTAGGAAACGATTGTGACTCCTTCCGGTGGTGAAGGTAGCTTAGATATGTAGAAATTAAACAAAAGTGGGGATAGGACACCACCCTATGGCACCCCTTGTTTAATTCTCCTTGGTTTTGATGTTTCGTTTCTAAATTGCACCGATGCCTGCCGACCACCCAGATAATTTGCGGTCCACCTTTTAAGACATGGGGGAAGGGTAGACCCTTCCAGGTCTTACAGTAACGAGCCATGGTTGACCGTATCAAAAGCTTTTGATAGGTCTAGCGCTACGAGTACTGTTCTATGGTTGAGGTTTTGATTTAAACCGCAATTTATCTGGGTGCTAATGGCATTTAGCGCGGTGGTAGTGCTATGGAGTTTTCTGAAGCCATGCTGATGAGGGGCTAGCTGCAAATTTGCTTGGAAATAAGGGAGCAAAATGGCTTCAAGCGTCTTTGCTACTGGCGATAGGAGAGATATCGGACGATACGACTCACCTATGTTAGCTGGTTTCCCAGGCTTTAGCAGCGGGACCATCTTGGCCATTTTCCATTTCTCAGGTATGACAAAGGTGGAAAGAGACAGGTTTAAGACATGCGCTAAATATTTGAAACCCTCTTTCCCTAGGCTTTTAAGCATCGGCATGGCTATGCCGTCTGGGCCACCTGCTTTGGATGGTTTACCACGACCAATGGCGTCCTCAACCTCTTTAGCGGTGATGGTGATTGGTGATGCGCTGAATTTGTGTTTGTCTGTGCGTGTCTATTGGCTCTCCGTCTATCTTTGTCGACCGTAGGATGCATTATATATTGTCGGCAGAAAGCGCTCGCGCATTTTTTCGTGTCCGACAGCACTTTGTCGCCAAAGGCGATGGAAACTTTGTCTTTGTGCTTAGTCGGATTCGATAGGGACTTTACGGTGGACCAAAGTTTACCCACACCGGTAGAGAGGTTACAACCTCTTAGGCGCTCCTCCCATTTCGCCCGCTTGTGTTCATCCACAAGCAATCTGATGTGTTGGTTTATATCCCATATTTGGGGGTCGCCTGGATCAAGCTGTCTTATAAGGTCACGTTCTCTCGCTAAGTTTGCGGCCTCCGCCGGGAAGTGGGGCCGGATTTCGGGAATTCTCCCGGCGGGAATGAAATGTCCCGAGGCGGATTTAATGACCTTACGGAAGGCACGCTCCCCTTGGCGGGCATCAGTCGGGATAGGGAGGGCAGCAAAGCGGTTGTCTGTAAAGGATTTATATTCTTTCCACTTTCCTTTTTTGAAGTTTATGAAAGTGCGTTTTTCAGTGACGATGAAGTGGGCGGTACGCTCAAGCGAAATAAGTATGGGCAGGTGGTCGGATGCCAATGTTACCATCGGCTGCCAGTTGACGCAGTTTACGAGATCTGCGCTCACGATTGAGATATCTGGCGAGCTGTGACAGCTTCCTACCATACGTGTGGGGGCGTCCCCGTTTATTGTGCAGAACGTCGTTTCTTCTATTTGATCCGCCAACATCTCACCCCTACTGTCCGCCCGCAAGTTTGAATGCCATAGATCATGATGGGCATTGAAATCGCCTAAGATAATGCGATTGTTGCCAGTGAGTAAGGCCCTGATATTAGGGCGGTATCCACTGGGGCAACAGGTGGGAGGGATGTAGATGTTGATGATTTCTAGGTTTGCATCGCCTGACCGGACAGATAGGCCTTGAAGTTCTAAGACATTGTCCCTGCGGTCGATGCCAGGATCAAATATATAATATTGCCCAGAGTGGTGTATGATAAACGCGAGAACGCCTCCATTTCCGCTCTCGCGGTCTTTCCTGTGGACACTATACCCAGAGCAGGTCTGCAATGCAGATCTTGCTGTGAGTTTAGTCTCTTGAATCGCAGCAATGCAGATGTTGTGCCGCTTCATGAAATCGACTATCTCCGTAATCTTCCCAGTTAGTCCATTACAGTTTAACTGCAGAATTCTGAAGTGCATAAGGGGAGACGTCGCCACTCTGGGGGTAAGTGACGGGTGACTACGCCTGGGTTGTGGAAGGCCAGGACGTAATTGCTGTTGTGGCCCTGGGACTGGGCGTCCTTGGGCAAGCATTGGGGTACCCGTATGATTTGGATTTGCGACCTGGCAACATGGCGCGATGAAACCCGTCGGGGGTTGCCGTCGCGGAGACCAGAACATCTAGGAAAGTGGCACCACCCAAGGCAGGAGCTGCATTGGGCGGATGTCGCATACCTATATATTCTGTGCTGGCAGACGGTGCAAACGGAGGTAGGGACTAAGAGTCTGCTTCCCTGACCTGCACCATTGCTGCCGGAAAAGAGGGGGGGGGGGGGGGGGAGAAGGCGGGGCAGGGGCTGATGCTCAGCATTGCTACCAACTCTACTACGAAGGTAGTAGTTATGAGTGGTATCAGCTGTTTGAGTTGTTGGCGCCGTGGGGCGCGAGCAGCAGCGGGTACTTGTTGTGGCTTGCTGAGCAGCGGGGCTGCTGGAAGGTAGTGGGGGGCGCTTAGGCGTAGACTACGGGAAGCCCTTGGGCGTGAACAGCAAGGAGCCACAAAAGATTTATAAAAGTTACGTGGACGTCGGGTTTTGGGATCAAGCCCAGAACAACCTGTCCGATGCAACCATCCCTTGCACGAGACACACTGAACAGAGTATGACCGTCCTAAAAAGATTCTTTTCCGGCAGATGCACAAAACCATTTCTCAGGACCGGGGTCAGGAGACGGACCCGGATTGGATTCGATGCCTTCACGGAGTAAGAGAATGAGCAGTCCTGCTGCAAGGAGCTGCTGGGAGGATGACAATTGTGGGAGGGACGAAACAAATTAGATGGGGTCACACTGAAATGATAGTCCTTGGTCGGGAAAAATCCCGAGTCGCTCCGGTACATAGAACCGACTGCATTGGGAAGCGAAGTTATTTAGGTCGAGTATCTTCATGCACCGAATTATTAATTTCATACATTTTTTTAGTTATACACTATGAAAGTCGCACAATTTTATTACATTCCAAAAACTTGTAAATTTCATGACAACTATCAGTTATGACAACTATCAGTCAGTTTTATTAAATTTCAACTTACTTCCCTAAGCGCCATCTGTTGGTAAGTATTTAAATGGTTAGGTGTCCTTTTCAAATTGAACATATGCCTCTAAAGTTCAACGGTAGCAAATTACAATGGTGAGATATCTTTTTGCTATGGTGAGAAATCTTTCTAATAGTAATATGTGAGAAATTGCAATTATTCATTTCATATTTGCCAAAAATATGCAATTAAATATATTTTGCTAGAATTTGCCACGGTGCCTTCATATTGCATTTCAATTTTATTAGCGTGTTTGAAATTAAGAAAATTATGTCGAATCATGTGTAAGATTTTTTTACGAAGATTTTTAACTTGAATGTTCTCCTTTAAAGCTTTAATAGAATATGAGTAAGTAGAGTACTATTTCGTATAACTACCCCAACCCTAAATGGCAACCCTGCTCAAAAATGTGCCTGCTGTAATGCGGAGTGAAATACCTTTCGTTTGATACCATATCGGCATATCTCATGCAATTTTTTTTATTTCGAATAGGTGGCAACCCTAAATGGCAACCCTACTCAAAAATGTCCCTATTGTAATGCGGAGTGAAATACCTTTCGTTTGATACCCATATCGGTATATCTCATGCATTTTTTTTTTTAATTTTGAATAGGTGGCAATTTTGTGAAACATTCTGAGTGGCAACACCTAGGTAGAAAGTCTTAGAAGGTGATACATTATCTCTGTGCCAAATTTTATTTAAATCGGTTGAGCCGTTCCCGAGATCGTTGGGCTATACAAACATACAAATATACAAGAATTGCTCGTTTAATGTTTTAAGATAATTAAAAAAAAAATTAAGATAAACGGTTTTATTGAAAACTATACTTAAATGAAGTAATAATAATACTAAAAGCTAGAAAATAATTGGTAGGTCCTAGGTACTAGTAATGACACTCCTCATCAATCTAGAGCGTTGATCAGACAATTCAATAAAAGCGTTGGACGCGTCTAAGAGTTTCAGTATCCAGCTCGAAGTTGAGCTAGAGTGACTCGTGTTTTCTTAGGGAGTGCGCGTTCCTCTTCTGCAAGTTTTGGGTATTGTTCTTTGAGTACATGATTCACCGGGCAATTCCTGGCATAGAGGTCCAACGCCTGTTTGTGGAGTTCACGGAGGACCTGCTTGTGTTTTTTGGCTTCATACGGATGTGTTCTCAGGTGCCGTATTTCCTCATAACGCTTACGGAGATGACTCCTTAAGCCCCTTGGCGGTGTTGGCTCATCAATCAGATGTCTGTTGGGATGCCCGTGTTCGGGGTATTCAACAGGAACTGTTTGGTTAGCATTTCATTTCTCTCCCTAATGGGGAGTATTCTCGCCTCATTATGTAGAGGGTGTCCTGGGGACATAAGAAGAAAACCCGTGGCGGTTCTGAGAGCAGTATTTTGGCAGGCCTGTAGCTTCTTGCAGTGAGTAGTCTTTAGGCTTGGCGATCATATCGGGGACACGTAGCATGCAATTGGCTGGCTAATTGCTTTGTAAGTGGTACTAAAATCTCGGGTGTGACCTTCGATCGGGATCTATGTACATGTTGGACAGCATACAACCGCAATTGCACCGAAAATCCAGAGCCGTAATAAAATCCTCAAATCTCCTGCCGGCAGCACTGGGGGTAAAGATAAAGAAACGCCCATTACCATTTACAAAGCAATTGGCCGGCCGATTGTATGCTACGCGTCCCCGATTTTGTCGCCAAGCCTAAAGACTACTCACTGGAAGAAAATTCAGGCCTGCCAAAATACTGCCCTCAGAACCGCTGCCGGCTGTCTTATGTTCCCAGAACACCACCTACACAATGAGACGAGAATACTCCCCATTAGAGAGAAATTAAATGCTAAACAAACAGTTTCTGTTGAATACCCAGACATCTGGGCATCCCAAAAGAAATCTGGTTGATGAGGCTACGCCGCCCAGGGGCTTAAGGGGTCATATCCATAGGCATTATGAGGAAAGACGGCGCCTGAGAACACAGCCATATGAAGCCAAAAAACACAAACAGGTCCTCAGTGATGTCCAAAAACAGGCGTTGGACCTATATGCCAGGAATTGCCCAGCGTATCTGGTATTTAAAGTAAAATACCCAGAACTAGCAGAGGAGGAACGCACTCTCCCTAGGGAAACGCGCGTCACTCTAGATCAACTTCGATCGGGGTACTGTAACAGGTTAAACACTTGCGTATTCAGAACCAACCCCGATATACAAAATGTATGTCCTGCTTGCAATGTGTCCCGAAATGACACCAACCATCTCTTCAATTGTAATGTGGAACCATGGTCCACCCCTGTTGAAACAGGGACTCCCGTTAGAGGATATTGATGACAATTTGTCATTGGCCGCACCTATTGGATTGGCGAAACACTGCTACAACAACAACAACAGTCACGATGCAGCCTGCCCCAACTTCGTTCTGGATACTGTAACAGCTTAAGCTCTTACTTGTTCACAATCAACCCCGACATACGTAATGTACGTTCGGCGTGCGATGTGTCCCCACAGGACACCAATCATCATTTCAGTTGTAATGTAGAACTACGCCTCTAACACCAATCTCCCATTGGTCCGCCCCTTTTGAAACTGCCAGGCTGTTGTTGTTGTTGTAGCGATAAGGTTGCTCCCCGAAGGCTTTGGGGAGTGTTGTCGATGTGATGGTCCTTTGCCGGATACAGATCCGGTACGCTCCGGTACCACAGCACCATTAAGGTGCTAGCCCGACCATCTCGGGAACGATTTATGTAGCTACATTAAACCTTCAGGCCATCCCCTCGCTCCCCACCCCCAAGATCCATGAGGAGCTTGAGGTCGCCAGAGCCTCGTCTGTTAGTGAAACAGGATTCGCCGCGGATAGGTGAGGTTGACAATTGGGTTTGGAGAAGCTATATATTGCGCTGGCAACCTGAAGGATTGTGCTACACACCCCTTGAATCTGGTATTTTAGTCGCCTCTTACGACAGGCATACCTACCGCGGGTATATTCTGACCCCCTTACTCGCTGGGGGTAACTGCCAGTCTCCTTTGACTCCCTTTATTTATTTATTTAACAACCTAGCTTTTAATCGCAAACTTGATGAGTCTAAGCAATTTCTCGTTTTTTATGCGAAGTTCTCCACAGTTTCAAACTTATGTCAGCCAACAATGGCGTGTTTGCCAAGGCTTGAATGAGCCGATTCATTTGTTTCAGTACATAAATGTTTATTTTTAAAAAGACCCAAAAAGGAATGCCAAAAATAAATAAATTCCTTATACTAAAGGTAAGTAAATGAGGTATTAATTTCCTTTTTTTCTCTGTTGATATCGCAGTTATTCTTGTACCCCTTAATTGACCATCAAGTTGAGAAATAATATCATGAGCCAAGTCTGGGGTTAATCGGTACAGCTTTCGAAACTCTGTTGCATTCAAGTGGAATGGGTTCCCTGCTAGACAGCTGTCAGTCATTTGAGGCAACAATTGACAGATATGGCTGATGGAAATTTACATCACAGCGTAAAGCAAAGTTTCTATCAGGTTGTTAGAAGCGACATGACAAACCTGATGTAAACATTGTGTATACGTGTATGCAAACACATACACACCATGGTTTTCCATACGAATAAAAGAAAAAAAGGAATGCGAGTGTTTTAGTGTTGTCAAAAATTCTGTTAATGTGTTGGAGTTTCCGTCAGCTCTGTTTAGCAGGGTTATCTATTTCTCTAAGAAGGTGTCTGTCCGCTGGCGATGGACTTAGTAATTCTTCATCTTGTGATAAAACATACGTCAACTACTGAAATGCCATTTGATTTATAAAGCAGATTTTCGTGTTTGAAAGGATTTATTTAAAGCTCCGCTTTTCTTTTTTAACTAAAATTGCCAGAAATCTTAATAATTTCTATATTTATTACTATTAATATATTTACTTCCCGTTTATTTAACAACACAGCTGATCGTCGATAAACAAATATCGATACAAAATAGTTACTGAATAACGAAATCGTTATAGTAATCGATTCGCAAATAAAGCAAATGTGGTTAAAAATGTTAGTGAATTCCACTACTGGTTGGTAGCCCTGATCATAAGAGGGATTTTTATAAATATAAGCTTTTATTTACTTTCACTTGGCTGTTGTTTGTAATCAAATCTTGCAAGCTAAATTTGATACACTTCCCGGTGTCCGATTGAGCTGAAATTTGGCACACATGTATTACTCCGATGACAATGCAATATTACTTTGCGAGAATTCGATAAATTAATAGATAACAGAGTTATCGGTAAATATTTGGGAATAAAAGCCCTAGTCCTTTGTTTAGAGGGATGGTGAATAACGTGGCTCAAGAACGAAGTAACTTCCCTTTGTTTGTGTATACAACGAACGTAGAAGTTAGGCTGTTATCGCTCAATGTTGCATACTTTTCTGCGCACTTGATTTCGTTTACAGATTTAACCCACAGAGCAGAGATCTGCAATCAGTAGTTGTAAACTGAACGCGACATAGGCAAAGTCACAATAAAATATGATTTTAACATGATGTTTGACACAATTTTATATGTGCTCTCTGTCAAAAATGCTTCAACTAACTTAGTCACATTTTATTTCGATTATGAATATGCCCCAATATATTCGCATCATGATATAAAAAATCGTGTACTCATACTCAGTCAGGGTTATTTAAACGTAGCGATTCGTATCAGTAATTTGGTTGAAAGTCTTTTTCATCCTGACACCGCGTTAGCGTTGAACGCGAAAGATCTGACAACCGAAGATGCTGATATCCACTTTTGGCAAACAGATACGATATGTTTTTCGAAAATCTGTATATTCATATGTATGTATGTATATATTTAACGTTTTTTGTTACAAGAACACGTGAACATGTGTATGCACATATATACAAATTCATTTGAATGAGTTGAACAAAGCCTGGGGCGCATTCCAAAAGCACAACTGCTGGCGAAGTTGGTTAGTGATAACTTCTTGGAACGCACAGTTGCAACTTAACGACAAATTAGTGAGCGTAAAAATTTTAAGCTGATACAAACAAAAAACAATGATCAGATTGATGATAATAATATAATACACTCAGACATTAACAAAACAGGAGATCTTCCAAAATAACTAGAAATATTTGTTGGTGCTAAAGTTATGTTGAGATCTAACGTTGACGTTGCTAAGGAACTTGTAAATGGAGCAATAGGTCACATCACTGAAATTATATGGCCATATTACAGACGTGCTCAACTATACCATAACGATGTACCATCGGTTCGCGTAGACTTTGGTAACGATGGCGTTCACATAATACAGCCTAAATCAGTTCAATTTCCTTCTAAACTTAATCACGGGACAGCTGAAAGAAGAATGTTCCCGATTGTCGTGTGGTGGGCTTCAACTGTGAACAAAATGCAGGGAACTACTGTACATCATGCTGTTATTTATCTAGGCTGCATATTATTTGCTGCTGGTCAAGCTTATGTTGCTTTAAGCCGAGTTAGGTCTTTAGCAGGTCTTCGAATCGAAGAACTTAACTGTTCAAACTTGACTTCGAAGAAACCTTGTAATGTTGATGCATTAAAAGAAATGGATAGGATGAGAAACGTTACAAATAACTAAGTAAAGATTACATAACTAATTTAAACAATATTTTACCCTACTAAAAATTTAAAAAAATTGATATTTAAATTAAATTTAAGAAAAAAGCTTTTCTAAAAACAAGCTTTTATTACTTGTTAATAAAACGCACTAAAAAGTAAAAAATAAAATCAAAGAAAAAACACTTTTTTAAAAATAAGCTTTTATTATTGGTTAATAAAATTAAGTAAAAAGTAAAAAATAAAATTAAAGAAAAAAACACTTTCCCCGATTAAATCATACAAACAAAGTTTTTTTTCTTTAATTTTATTTTTTACTTTTTAGTTGATTTTATTAACCAATAATAAAAGCTTATTTTTAAAAAAGTTTTTTTTTCTTTAATTTTATTTAATTGTTGTACCTAGGATGGCTATGAAGTAAAGGCTCTAGCAAAATTTATAATTTCCACGAGGTGGTTAGACCCGCTTTAGGCAGGGTAGGGGTCCTCTTTGAGACCGTATAGGGTATTACAATGGGCCCACTGGTGGCCTAAGTAGCGAGCTGTTGCCATAGTGTCCAGCTCAGCCCTTGCAACCTAGCCTAACCTGTACCTAGGATTTGATAACTAGGAGCATAATACTAGAGTGCCCATAGTAAGGGAGTCCCACATAAGTGGGTTTTAGTGTACGTATGTACATACATTTGATACATTATTGACTGTGCAGATTCATACGTACATGCATACTTAGGTATATTTAAGCCCCCCGCCGGCCTCCCTCTACCTCGTACGCCATCATGTAAAGTACAATATTACAACGAACCAACATGTCGGCCCAAATAACGATAACAAAAAACAGCTGCGCTCTCAGCTGTATTTTGCTCTTTCGCCAATTTTTCTTGTTCTTTTTGTTTGCATCTTCTACTTCTATCATTTGCACGCCTTTATTTATATTATATTTGCAGATATCTGTGTATATAATGTGCATGTACATATACATACTAGGGCTGATGATTTGGCTTGGGTAATAAACTACCCGATTACGTGGGTAACGACATACCTGTGTAACTAATTACAGTGAAAAACTTAATCAACCACCCCTAATCTATATCGAATGGTGAGTGGAACAATACTCTATTTCGTTTTCATTATCTCAGATATATTTTGAATAACGCCCTACTTAATTTGTTTGAAGAACGCCCTACTTTTCAACTTTATTCAAAAGCTAAAGAATTGAGTCACGGCAATCCTAATCACGAGTCCCGGCATTCCCAAGGCATTTTAATATCCCCTACCCTACTTTCGAGATTTCCTCGGGATCTTGATTGCAAATTTATAAAACTGTAATTAATGAATGGTATTTTATCGCTTCCCAAGGCAGTCGGTTCTATGTACCGGAGCGCGACTCGGGATTTTTCCCGACCGAGGACTGTCATTTCAGTGTAACCCCATTTAATTTGTTGCGTCCCTCCCAGCAGTTCCTTGCAACAGGACTGCTCCATATTCTCTTGCTCCGGGAAGGTATCGAATCCAATCCGGGTCCGTCTCCTGACCCCGGTCCTGAGAAATGGTTTTGCTGCATCTTCCGGAAAAGAACTTTTTTTGGGACGGTCATACTCTGTTCAGTGTGTCTTCTGTAAGGGATGGTTGCATCGGACAGGTTGTTCTGGGCTTGATCCCAAAACCCGACGTCCACATAACTTTTATCTTTTGTGGCTTCTTGCTGTTCACGTCCAAGGGCGTCCCATAGTCTACGCCTTAACGCCCCCCCCCCCCACTACCTTCCAGCAGCCCAGCTGCCCAGCAAGCCACAACTAGTGCCCGCTGCTGCTCGCGCCCCGCGGCGCCAACAACTCAAACAGCTGCTACCACTCATAACTACTATCTTTGTAGTAGAGTCGGTAGCAATGCTGAGCATCAGCCCCTGCCCCGTCTACCCCCCCCCCCCCTCTTTTCCGGCAGCAATCGTGTAGGTCAGGGAAACCGACTCTTAGTCCCTAACCCCGTTTGCACCGTTTGCCAGCACAGAATATATATGTTTGCGACATCCGCCCAATGCAGCTCCTGCCTTGGGCGGTGCCACTATCCTAGATGTTCTGGTCTCCGCGACGGCAGCCCCCCGACGGGTTTCATTGCGCCATGTTGCCAGGTCACAAACCCCAATCTACCGGGTACCCCAATGCTTGCCCAAGGACGCCCAGTCCCACGGCCACAACAGCAGTTGCATCCTGGCCTTCCTCAACCCAGGCGTAGTCACCCGTCACTTACTCCCAGAGTGGCGACGTCTCCCCCTATGCACTTCAGAATTCTGCAGTTAAACTGTAATGGATTAACTGGGAAGATCATGGAGATAGTCGATTTCGTGAAGCGGCACAACATCCGCATTGCTGCGATTCAAGAGACTAAACTCAGAGCAAGATCTACACAGCAAACCTGTTCTGGGTATAATGTCCACAGAAAAGATCGCATGAGCGGAAATGGAGGCGGCCTCGCGTTTATCATACACCACTCTGTGCAATATCATATATTTGATCCTGGCATCGACCGCAGGGACAATGTCTTAGAACGTCAAGGCCTATCTGTCCGGTCAGGCGATGCAAACCTAGAAATCAGCAACATCTACACCCCTCCTGCCACCTGTTGCCCCAGTGGATACCACCCTAGAATTAGCGTTTTACTCACTGGCAACAATCGCATTATATTAGGCGGTTTGAATCAATATCCCCACCATAGAACAGTACTCGTAGCGTTAGACCTATCAAAAGCTTTTGATACGGTCAACCATGGCTCGTTACTGCAAGACCTGGAAGGGTCCACCCTTCCCCCATGTCTTAAAAGGTGGACCGCAAATTATCTGGGTGGTCGGCAGGCATCGGTGCAATTCAGAAACGAAACATCAAAACAAAGGAGAATTAAACAAGGGGTGCCACAGGGTGGTGTCCTATCCCCGCTTTTGTTTAATTTCTACATATCTAAGCTACCTTCACCACCGGAAGGAGTCACAATCGTTTCCTACACCGATGACTGCACAATAATGGCCACAGGCTCAGGCCCAAAGATCGATGAGCTATGCAATAAAATAAACGGCTATCTCCCTGATCTCTCCAGTTTTTTCGCCTCGCGAAACCTGGCATTGTCACCGACTAAATCTTCCGCGACCTTATTTACAACATGGACGCCCCAAACGTCGACCATATTGAACATCCACGTCGATGGCACTACGCTACCGACTGTCCTACACCCCAATATCTTGGGTGTGACGTTTGATCAGGATCTACATTTTGGTGCGCACGCAACAGCAATTGTTCCAAGAATTCAGAGCCGTAATAAAATCCTCAAATCCCTTGCTGGCAGTACCTGGGGAAAAGATAAAGAAACGCTGTTGACCACATACAAAGCAATTAGCCAGCCGATTACGTGCTACGCGTCACCCATATGGTCGCCAAGCCTAAAAACCACCCACTGGAAGAAACTACAGGCCTGCCAAAATACTGCTCTCAGAACCGCCACGGGCTGTCTTCTTATGTCCCCAGAACACCATCTGCATAATGAGGCGAGAATACTCCCCATCAGGGAGAGAAATGAGATGCTGACCAAACAGTTTCTGTTGAATACCCAGAAACCTGGGCATCCCAACAGACATCTGATTGACGAACCAGCACCGCCTAGGGGCCTAAGGAGTCATCTCCGTAAGCATTTTGAGGAAATACGGCACCTGAGAACCCAGCCGTATGAAGCGGAAAAACACAAGCAGGTCCTTGGTGAACTCCATAGACAGGCGTCGGACCTTTATGTCGGGAATTGCCCGGTGAATCCAGTACTTGAAGAAAAATATCCAGAACTCGCAGAAGAGGAACGCATACTCCCCAGGGAAACGCGTGTCACTCTTGCTCAACTTCGTTGTGGATACTGTAACAGGTTAAACTCTTACCTATCCAGAATCAACCCCGACATACAAAATGTATGCCCTGCTTGCAATGTGTCCCCACATGACACCAACCATCTCTTTAATTGTAATGTGGAACCAACGCCTCTAACACCCCTTTCCTTATGGTCCACCCCTGTTGAAACGGCAAGTTTCCTTGGACTTCCGTTAGAGGATATTGATGACAATTTGTGATCGGTCGCGGCTATTAGGTGGGGCGAGCATTGCTACAACAACAACAACAACATTAGGCGACTTTAATGCCCATCACGATCTATGGCATTCAAACTTGCGGGCGGACAGTAGGGGTGAGATGTTGGCGGATCAAATAGAAGAAACGAGGTTCTGCACAATAAACGGAGACGCCCGGGATGCAAGGGGTTGTGTAGCGCAATATATAGCTTCTCCAACCCAATTGTCAACCTCACCTTCGAGCGGCGAATCCCGTTTCACTAACAGACGAGCCTCTGGCGACCCCAAGCTCCTCATGGAACTTGGGGGTGGGGAGGGAGGGATGGCCTGAAGGTTCAATGTGGCCATATAAATCGTTCCCGAGATGGTCGGGCCAGCACCTTAATGGTGCTGTGTTACCGGAGCGTATCGGATCTGTATCCGACAAAGGACCATCACATCGATAACGCTCCCCAAAGCCTTCGGGAGTAACCTAATCGCTACAACAACAACAACCACGCCCCCACACGTATGGTAGGAAGCTGTCACAGTTCGCCGGATATCTCAATCGTGAGCGCAGAACTCGTAAACTGGCAACCGATGGTAACATTGGCATCCGACCCCTTGCCTATATTTATTTCGTTCCGAGCGTACCGCCGACTTCATCGTTACAGAAAAACGCACTTTCATAAACTTTAAAAAAGGAAAGTGGGAGGAATACGAATCTTTTACAGACAACCTTTTTGCTGCCCTCCCTATCCCCACTGATGCCCGCCAAGGGGAGCGTGCTTTCCGCAAGGTCATTGAATCCCCCTCGGCATGTTTCATTCCCGCCGGGAGAATTCCCGATATTCGGTCTCACTTCCCGGCGGAGGCCGCAAAATTAGCGAGAGAACGTGACCTTATAAGACAGCTCGACCCAGGCGACCCCCAACTAAGGGACATAAACCAACGCATCAGATTGCTTGTGGATGAACACAAGCGAGCGAAATGGGAGGAGCACCTAAGAGGTTGTAATCTCTCTGCCGGTGTGGGTAAACTTTGGTCCACCATAAAGTCCCTATCGAATCCGTCTAAGTACAATGACAAAGTTTCCATCGCCTTCGGCGATAAAGTGCTGTCGGATTCGAAAAAATGCGCGAGCGCTTTCTGCCGTCAATATGTAATGCATTCTACGGTCGACAAAGATAGACGGAGGGCCAACAGACACGCACATAAACATAAATTCAGCGCGTCACCAATTACCATCATTGCCACAGAGGTTGAAGATGCCATTGGTCACGCCAAACCATCCAAAGCAGTGGGCCCAGACGGCATAGCCATGCCGATGCTTAAAGCCTAGGTAAAGAGGGTTTCAAATAATTAGCACATGTCTTCAACCTGTCTCTTTCCACCTTTGTCATACCCGAAAAATGGAAAATGGCCAAGGTGGTCCCGCTACTAAAGCCTGGGAAACCAGCTAACATAGGAGAGTCGTATCGTCCGATATCTCTCCTATCGCCAGTAGCAAAGACGCTTGAAGCCATTTTACTTCCCTACTTCCAAGCAAATTTGCAGCTAGCCTGTCATCAGCAGGCTGTCCTCTTCCTGTAGCTGTTATTTAAATAGCTAAATTCTTGTGTTCCAATTTCTTCACAGGATATTAGTGTTAACTATTAAAAAAATAGAATATTCTTTACTCTAGCTGACAACTGCTAATATACGCCAATAAACGCGTTTTAGACCCGGAGTCACGAGCCCAAAAGCAAAAATTTAAAATGTTTGTCAAATGATTTCCCAATAAAACGAAAAATCAACTGGGACCGCTCCGAAACCGGGGATGAGATTTACAGTATTCTGGCTAAGCACACTTTCTGCATAGTCGTTCTTTGGTAATGCTCCAAAAGACTCTTGGGGGTTCCAAAACTGGGTCTATGTTCAAAATTACTTCGACACAGAACGCATTTCAACATATGTAAATGTGCCAAAAGCATCAAACTACAACAGCAAGATAAAAAAGAGCGCTCGGCTGCTAATACGAGTTTAAATATATCGGAAGAGATGCCGACGGGAATTGACCTCGACAACAATAATCCGAAGACGTTTGATGATACAGACGTGAAACGCGTCTTTTTACACTTTTGATACTTTTGGAAGCGTATTAACAGTCGACCAACGTGTATGGGGGTCAGAATATACCCGTGGTAGGTATGCGTGTTGTAAGAGGCGACTAAAAAAACAGATTCGAGGGTTTGTGTAGCGCAATCCTTTCAGGTTGCCAGCGCAATATACATTTTCTCCAGACCCAATTGTTAACCTCACCTATCCCTGGCGAATCCTGTTTCATTAACAGCCGTGGCTCTGGCGACTCCGAACTCCTCATGGAACTCCATGAGGAGCTTGGGGTCGCCAGAGCCTCGTCTGTTAGTGAAACGGGATTCGCCGCTCGAAGGTGAGGTTGACAATTGGGTTGGAGAAGCTATATATTGCGCTACACAACCCCTTGAATCCCTCTAGGTGGTGGGAGGGCGGTATGGTCAAGAACGTCGCATGTGGTCATACCAAATCGTTCCCGAGATGGTCGGGCTTTGTACCGGAACGTACCGGATCAGCATCGGGCAAAGGACTATCAACATCGGTAACACTCCCCAAGGATTTTGGGTGAGTGCCCTTATCTCTACAACAACATCAACATCAACAACAACCGCTATTTTAGACAACAACATTACAACAACCACATGAAAATTTACAACTTTAACTGCAAATATCTCCGGAATGAGAAAAATTTTCTTTTTCACCTTCGGATTATTGTAGTCGAGGTAAATACACGTTTTGACACATCTTCCGATATTTTTTGACGCGTATTAACAAGCGACCCTTGTTCTAGACTTTTACCAAAAATACTGAGGTTGTTGTTGTTGTTGTTATAAAATACTGAGGTCAAGACGCGTTGTTTGACACCCTTTTATTTTTGGACGAGCATTAGCAGTCGACCCGTATTTGCTTATATCTAAATTATTACCTAATCGTCGAATTACCCACATATTTTCCGGGAATTTACCGATTAATTTACCCGGGTCCGTATGTTATCACCCCTAATACATGTATACATACATATATTATCTAAATTATACATTACATGGCATTTTGTTTTTGCATTACATATGGCTGTAATTTTACCCCTTTTTGCTAATGTACTTACCTATGTATGGAATTGAGTGTATAAATGTCTACTCACGTCATGTCTTAAAAATAAGCCCGCCACATTTAGTTTATATAGCTTTATTTGCTTGATCAATGCAAAATAAAGTATTGATATAATGCTGAATTTGCATTCTCGCACACCGTACACACTTCCGTTTACTTTGCAATAAACCGCAGTTAATATTGAACCCCACCAGCTCCTTCACCCATCTCCTCTTAGTTATTCATCTTTCCTTATTTATTCTTCTTTTTTTTACTACTATCTTTATTCAATTTCCACCCCAAAAGAGCTGCAGAATTCTTTCAATCACTATCTGCATTATCTGCTTATTTAACAAATCAGAAGTTTTCATTTACACTTTTCTTCTCATTATTTGATTTCTGCATATGTTTTTTGATTAATTCACATTAATTATCACAAATTAGTTTAACAAATTTTCACAAAGGCCAGACAAACTATAAAACTTGAGTTAGAATCAGAATGGCACCAGAAAAAAGACAAAACACAGTGCTACCAGAGTAGAGTATAAACAAAAAGAGTAGATGTTAATGTCAAACGTCAAACGTCATAAACCTCCTGCGATTTACAACCAGATTGACTGAATTTTGTGTGGGTTAGTGCAGTCTGGTGGCTTCGTGACACATATTTGTTGTCGGCTACACGTTGATGAAAATCAAAAATTTTTGATTTTTTCATTTGACGCTTGCTTATTTGATAGTCGCGGGGTGTGATTCACAAAACAGCAGTGTTGTATTTAGTTTGTGTCGACATTCAAAATGAATAAATGCGCGGAAGAACAGCAATTCATATTAAAATTTATTGAAAATTATCAATGTTTAGCAGCTTTATGGAATGTAAAGCCTTTATTATTATTTAATAATATTTTTATTATTTAATAAAACTGTTGTAGTTGCAAGTAAAAAAAGTCATCATCCGATGACGGCATATTAACGTCCGAACGCTACGGTTTCTCAATGCAAATGTTGATTGATTTTTATTTAATGGTCGCGGGGCAAGCGTCAAATACCCGACACGCACACATACAAAAATTCAGTCAATCTGGTTGTAAATCGCAGGATGCTCTATGGCTCCGCTTTACGTGATTTTTAATGGTTGGTTTTGAATATTACCAAAGAGGATAAATACAACAAGAGCCGTCACTCGTTATTTTTTGGCATTTACTCGCTCCTTTTTTTTTTGGGCGAGATGTTTATAAATGTCTTCTATACATTTTCCTGGGGTATTTTTGTTTATTTCTCGACTGTATTTAATTAACTTATTTAATTCTCTTTCCAAAAATCACAATTGCACAAGGGGCCTACACGGCATGGATAAATGCGAGACAATTACAAATGTCCTTCTCAGAAAACATTGGGCATCCATTTTTTCAATTTCCAGCGAGATACTCGCCACAAAATAACGAGTGACGGCTCTCATTGTATTTATCCTCTTTGATATTACCAAAGAGGATAAATACAATAAGAGCCGTCACTCGTTATTTTTTTGGCATTTACTCGATGTATACTGAGAGGTAGTCGCTACTTTTTTTTTGGGCGAGATGTTTATAAATGTCTTCTATGCATTTTCCTGGGGTATTTTTGTTTATTTCTCGACTGTATTTAATTCTCTTTCCAAAAAGCACAATTGCACAAGGGGCCTGCACGGCATGGATAAATGCAAGACAATTAAAAATGTCTCTCTCAGAAAACATTGGGCATCAATTTCTTCAATTTCCAGCGAGATACTCGCCACAAAATAACGAGTGACGGCTCTTATTGTATTTATCCTCTTTGATATTACTTTGCTCCTAACATTAGCTGTGTTTTTTTTTACATCAATAGACTTTTCGCTCATATATGTAATACTTCTATATCACTACCACCCTGCAAAAATTGTTGGATTACGTGTTCCATTTTCTTCATGTTGGAGTACTCTAACAATGCTCCTTTGCAATGCGTTTGCGGACCACCATCAGCCGACCATTGCTCGTTTTTTAACGACCGTGATCACAACACGATGACGATCGAACAGAGTTGCCAAAAGTAAAATATTGCATACAAATAAGTGATGATAAAATTTTACTATGGCAACTCTGATAAAAAGCATCAGCGCACTGGCTTTATGTATACATACTATAGTAGAGGGCAATATTTGTTTCTTTATTCACGCAAATGCTAAATAACATAAGAATATTCGTGGTATAAAATATAAAAGTTGTATTGCCCCCTTTCATTTACTTTCATTTTAAATTAAATTCACTCCAATAATTCTTTCCGATAACACAATTCTTCTTTAGTACTTTGGCATATGATCCTCTGTGGGTGCTCCATGGAGTACTACAGTGAAGGTACTTCGGAAAATACTCGCACGTATGTACTCTATGGAATACTCACAAACAAAGCGAGAGTGGGATCACGTACTCCTCTCCTAGGACATCGCAATGTTAATTGGAGCACATTTTTTTATGAATACAGATTAGTTTTGGAACACTCCTACCCCCAAAGGAGTATTCCTTACACTATTTATGGAGTACTCACGTTTTTTCACGTTGTACTTATATCATCATTTACCTACAATTATTTGGAATTGAATACAACATTCTTGGAATACATTTGGTTTATGTAGACTTAAGGGCCCTTTACTGATACTTAGCAAAGACTTGACTTGACTTGGCGTAAACTTGGCAACTTAGCCACGATTATACTCCACTTAGCGCATACAATCTGGCATCATAATCATAAATGTCAATTTGTATGACAAAATGTCAAAATGAAATGGAAACAAACAAATGGCATCTCAAAATGTAAACGTCACTTAGATAGAAAATCAAAATTCGACTTCTAAGTCAAGTAAAGTGTTGCTAAGTTTTGAGTAATCAGTAACATGCAATTTTCATTTAACAGAACTTTAAGTGACAGTTCTCAAGTCAAGTCAAGTCTATGCTAAGTATCAGTAATGGGCGCTTTAGGCAAGGTGCACACGAGGCTAATGTCCCTATTACCGTTTACAACTCAACTCTGGTTGGGTTGAAATTTCGCAATTTGGTATTACAGATTACAATTCAACCTGTCAAAAAAATGTCGGTTGAGTTAACAACTTTCTGTGGCATTACCGTTTACAACCTTGTGTTGGTGTAGTTGTCAAAGACGTCAAAATCTTACAACTGATTACTAGCAGTTGTCTCATACAATTTTGCAGTTGTTTTGAAAAAAAGGTAACGTTTTACAAGACGATTCATCACCCAAAGTTTAATAACAATTTTCAAAGTTGGTATCAAAAGACACGTTTCGATCTCCGATTTTAGAATCCGAAAACAAAAATTAAAAATTTAATTTCTGTCATATCATTTCGGTTCAAATTTTCATGTGGTTGTTGAATTTTTCCAAATTTTTTGTACACACTATTGCAGAAAGGAGTTGGATTCGCCCAGGGTTATTTTTACAAATCGTGGCCGAAGGCCGCCAACGCAGAAAAATGTTCTGTGCAAAAAAAAACTATGGATCGGGTCTCATATTTCGGACCCTCTCGGGGCCATTTTGTGGGTTTTTGTAAATATTTTGCGACATAAATAAAATTTTTAATTTCCTCTTTCAAATCCTAAAAACGGCGATCGAAAACGTCTTTCGATACCACCTTTGATAAGAGTTAGGTGGTGCACGGGCTCATAAAACGTTACCGAATAAAAACAAAAAATTGGAAGCCGGTAGTTAAACCTTTTTTAATCAAACAATAATCAACAATTTTGTACAGATTTATAGAAAAGACAACGTTTAAACCAGGCATGCTTAACCAACGAACCGATGTCATTTCGTTACGATAATTAACGTTAAGAACGTCAAATTAACGAAATGATTTTGTTTCGTTTTCTGCCATATCAAAACGAAATCAAATCGTTTGTGTTGATTATTAATTTCAAACTATGCTGGCAAAGCTGATTGATGGCGGAGTCATTAAAGGTGAAAGCATTAGCTACGCTGATTGCAACTTTTCTCATGAATTTTGACAGTACGGACATTTCTCAGAGTATTTTTGACATTACCACCAACGAATTAGACAAACAAATTACATGGAGTTTGTGTGTGTATGTCCGCTCGCTGTTACCCCCTTACAGTTTCACCATGGCTATAGCATTGCCAGCACAATTCAAACATAAAGTATCACGTTTTTGTTAACGTTTTTAACGTTGACGAAAGCTTTTCGTTTCGGTTAACAACCAAATACAATTTATCTTGATAATTTCTTTATCGATAATATTTCGAAGTGTTTCAACGGAAACGGTGGACATTTTTTGATAAACGATTATCTTAACGTTAAGGTGCATCCCTGGTTTAAACGAAGGATTACATTGAATAACTTTTTGACTTTATGGAGCAACATTCCGAAGTTGGACGAGGCTGGCCGCAGTTCGGATGTAGCCAAAATAGGTGAAATTATGCGAATGTGAGTCCAATCGATACTACCCACTATTCCTGGGAGTCCTGTTTCATAGTAAAATAAAATTTTTGCTGTTTGGCTTTTAATCCACTTCGCACAAATATGTTCCTCAATAATATCTAAAACCAGTCCTACACCAAAATCATTTCCACAGCATATTTGATAGCTGCCATCAGCAAGGAATCTGAGTGTGGCGCATTATTTTAAAATAGAGATAAAGCATTCCCTCGAACGCGTTTGCGGAAATAGTCAATTGTGTTTAGTAATGAGCAAAATGCTTCCTTTCAAAGCTGCAAAATAACTTCATTTGATGCTCATCATTTGTCACTTAAACATTTTCTTACTTGGTGCTTGTTAGTTCCCAGGGATTGAAGTGATCACGCTAATGTTTTTCGTATTCGCGACATATCAATCGCCATTATAAAATAAATTTCATAAAATATCCGTTTTGCTTTTTATAACAAAATCACTTTTGCAAATGCTTAAATTTCCGCCACAAATTGATCAGCTGTTCATTTATCTGTCAAATCATCACTTTCTGAAGTTGGCAACTCAATTCAACTTCAACTGAAATAAGTTGTAATTCGTAATACGAAACAGGAGTTGATTTGTCTTAAAGTTGAGTTGTTTTAATTACAACCCAACTAAGTTGAGTTGTAAACGGTAAAAGGGCATAAGCGTCATAGATGCGTATTAGACACTGCAGGCGAAATCTTACACATATAATTTGGGCATAAATACGATTGCACGTGTCCGTCACGTTTATCAAAAGACCACGTAGAAAATTTTTTCGGTCGTTCACGGGTGACCTCCGATTGTCAAAGAAACGATGTGGGATCGAAATTCATGTGCATTCGAATTTCATGCATTCCTTTGTCGTATTTTATTAACGGAAAGCGGAAAACGAAAGCATACGCAAGGCAAAGCATCTGCGCGAGTTCCAAGCATCAATATTTGTGAAATAGGTGTGGTTAAACTAAATAATCTAAGGCAATTTTTATATCCAAATAAAAGCAGGTAAACGTAAATTTAAATTGCTGCGAAGGAAATAATTTATGCTTTAATGCTGTGGATTAGGTGGAAAACTTTTTGCATGCTTGTGAAAAATCGATTGTCTTGAAATTTTAAGGCAGAGAAAGTTGGAGCTGCATACATATATAAATGAATTCGATAAGTTGTGGTTTGGTGCATCAACTAGCATAGTTTCGGTACAGGGAGCGGGTATGTTGCGCTAAAAATGTATTCAGTGTGACTCCCGTTGAGTTTTGCATATTTTGCGGTGATGTTGATCAGACTAAAGTAATAAAAATAGATTGAGCTGTGTATGTATAAATGGATGTGTAGTAAATAACTATGTGGGAAATGCGTATATGAGAATAAAAAATACAGCATTATGGGGATCGCCGAACTAAAATACCAAGGTAGAATGCTGGTTCTATTATATGCTGCGTGTGTTTCATATTTGAACGTCGGTATGCCGTTCTCGGTGGATTTTCATTTTAGTTTTTTCGAATGGCTGCTTTAACCTGCCTACTTTTTTTTTTGGTAACGATCTCCATCTGTTGTTATGTACACTAACGGCAGCTGCCAAAACGACGAGGGGGAGCAGTGAGATACAAATATATATGTAGTTGAATTTCGTCAGTGAGTCAATACGACATGGAGTGAGTGAGTCAAAGAAGATTGTTGTTGGTTTGGTTGTTAAATTAGCTTTTAACCAGAAATAATCGGTTTGGTCAAGTTAAGCTCAGTATGATGTGGGGAAGCTACCAAGCACAACTTCATGCAGTTTAAGGTTTTGGTAAAAAGGTGGGCACAAGCGCACAATGGCCTTAAACGAAGTGGGTACTGTAACGCAGGGGTAGAGGTGGATTTATATGGTAATAGTCTAGTTGAGGGGTCGACTGCTAATACGCTACCAAAAATATCGAGAGAGGTGTCAAACGACGCGTCTTGACATCAGTATTAATAATCCGATGGCGGAAAATAAAAATTTTAACGCGTTCAAAAGATATTAACGAAAAACCGAAAAAAGACCCACGGGTACCTCCGAAACCGGGGGTCCGATCCATAGTATTTTTGCGCAGAACACCTTTCTGCGTTGGCGGCCTTCGGCCGCGATTATAAAAAATAACCCTGGGCTACGCCATGCCAAGTCCGGGTGTGTGGTATAACCGTGGCTACCGCTACGGTGATGCACAATTTTTTTTGTGGGTATGAACACAACAACAACCACATTGAAATCGCCAACTTCAACTGCAAATATCTCCGGACAGGGATAAAATTTTTCTTTTCCGCCTTCGGATTATTGTTCTCGAGATTAATACGCGTCTTTTGACACCACACTCGATATTTTTGGTAGCGTATTAGCAGTCGACCCCTCAACTAGACTATTACCATTTATATTTTGGGTAATAGTCTAGTTGAGGGGTCGACTGCTAATACGCTACCAACGAGAGAGGTGTCAAAAGCGCGTCTTGAGATCAGTATTAATAATCCGAAGGCGGAAAATAAAAATTTTAACGCGCTCAAAAGATATTAACGAAAAACCGAAAAAAGACCCGCGGGTACCTCCGAAACCGGGGGTCGGATCCATAGTATTTTTGCTCAGAACACCTTTCTGCGTGGCTACCGCCACGGTGATGCACAATTTTTTTTGTGGGTACAACAGAACAACAACCACATGGAATATGCCAACTTCAATTGCAAATATCTCCGGACAGAGATAAAATTTTTCGCTCCCGCCATCGGATTATTGTTCTCGATATTAATACGCGTCTTTTGACACCTCTCTCGATATTCTTGGTAGCGTATTAGCTGTCGACCCCTCAACTAGGCTATTACCATATTTTGTTAGACTGCTTTTTGCGCAGGTACCTACATTATTAATTTTCGGCTGAATCACTTTTTGTTATATTTATGTATGTATATGTATTGTTATGCATAGTATGTTATGTATACACTTGCCGGTCAGTTTTTCTTTTACTTTCCCGGCTCCTGTTGTTGTTGTAGCTGTTATTAGCTTTTCTTCATTGCTCATAAGGGCTTCTCTAGGTATGTTGTTGTATTAACGGTAAAGACACTCCTCTGTTGTGGTTTTTGTAGCAGTGCTTCGCCCCATCCAATAGTTGCGACCAATCACAAATTGTCATCAATGTCCTCTAACGGGAGTCCCAGGAAACATGCTGTTTCAACAGGGGTGGGCCATAGACAGAGGGACAGAGGCGTTGGTTCCACAATACAGTTTAAGAGATGGTTCGTGTTAAGTGAGGACACATTACAAGCAGGACATATATTTTGTATGTCGGGGCTGATTCTGGATAGGTAAGAGTTTAACCAGATACAGTACCCAGATAGAAGTTGAGCTAGAGTGACGCGCGTTTTGGTTATTGTTCTTTGATTACAGGATTCACCGCGCTATTCCTGGCATAGAGGTCCGACGCCTGATTGTGGATCTCACTGGGGACCTGCTTGTGTATTTCCTCATAATGCTTACGGGTATGACTCCTTAAGGCCCTGGGCGGTGTAGGCTCATCAATCAGATGTCTGTTTGGATGCCCAGGTTTCTGGGTATTCAACAGAAACTGTTTGGTTAGCATTTCATTTCTCTCTCTAATGGGGAGTATACTCGCCTCATTATGTAGATGGTGTTTTGGGGACATAAGAAGACAGCAAGTGGCGGTTCTGAGGGCGGTATTTTTGCAGGTCTGTAGCTTCTTCCAGTGAGTACTCTTTAGGCTTGGCGACCATATCGGGGACACGTAGCATGCAGTCGGCTAGCCAATTGCTTTGTAAGTGGTAATGAGCGTTTCCTTATCTTTACCCCAAGTACTGCCAGCAAGAGATTTGAGGATATTGCGGCTCTGGATTTTTGGTACAATTGCGGTTGCATGCTCACCAAAATGTAGATCCTGATCGACCGTCACACCCAAGATTTTGGGGTGGCTGACAGTCGGTAGCGTAGTGCCATTGACGTGGATGTTCAAGAAGACACTCCTCTCCTTTGAGCCTTCTAGATCTAGATTAATGACTTGTAGGTGAGGCTTACATGTGGTTTGGAGAAGATACAGATTTCGTTGGCAACCAAGTAAAAGGATTGCGTTAGGAATCACGGGAATCTGCTAATTATTTTAAAATGACAATCCTTGGTTGTATTGCCGCGATAAGGACACTCCTTGAAGGTTTTGGGTAGTGTTATCGATTTTGATGATCCTTTGCCGGATGGAGATCCAGTACGTTCCGGTAACAAGCACATTTAGGGTATTAGCCCAACCATATCCGAAACGTTTTAATAGGACGACATTGAACCTTCTATGTCATCCCACCCACAACCCCTAGTTCCACGAGGAACTTGGGGTCGCAGGACCCTCACATGCTATAGATGTGTATGACCTATATATATTTTTAAAAGGATTCGCGTAGGTGAGGTTTACAATTGGGTTGCGGAAGCTGTGAATTGCGCTTATCAATCCTTCGAACCCTGTCAGGCGTTTCTTATCCATTTATTCTCCTGAAAGGTGTGTTAAGTGCTAAACCGAAAATGACAAACTAGCCGTTAGAGTTTAATATGGAACAAATTCTGCAATATTCATATATAAAATAAGACTTTCTAAGTACATAATACATACAAAGGTATTTGAAGCCATTGTTACCAATCAGCTAACATTTTCCATTTCTACGTTGATTGCAGATTCCCAACACAGATTGTGCAAAGACAAGTCTACCATTACCAACCTACTTGAATTCACAACTCATGTTTCTAATGGATTTAGAGAAAATCTTCACAGAGATGTTATTTACACTGATTTCAGTAAATCATTTTCACTCCTTGCTTATCCACAAGCTGGATCGACTTGGCTTCCAACCTACTCTCACACGCAGGGCAGTCATCTCGGTCAAATTCTGTTCTTGCTATTTATTAATAATATCTGTATCACAATAAAACATTCCAAAATTTTAATGCATGCTAATGTAAAACTTTTTAGGTCCTATGCGTCTATTGCAGAACGCCCCTTGCTTCAAGCGGATTTGACCTGCTTTGTAATCGTAACATATGATAACGAATCGAAAACTATTTTCACTCAACCGATAAAAATTAGGCTATTCAACTATTTAAAAAAATTATATTGTGTATCTAGTGAGTATGCGTGGTGCTTAGTTCACATATTTCATTCATCCGCTGTACCATTTGGAGCTATTGCGATTTAAAAACGACATTCGAGCACGGATCGTATGTGACGATTCGACCCATGCTTAGTTGCTTAGTGCAATGCAAATTCAATGCAGCTGAACCTCAATCAATGTAAATTCATGTGCCTCTCTCGGAGATCTTTGCCAGTAGCCTCTTATGTAATTAATGATTTTTATCTTGTATCAGTAAATTATATTGTTGACTTGGCAGTCACGATGGATTCTAAACTTAGTTTCAACTTTGATATTATGACTTCTGTCAATAAGGCTAGATGTGTTCTATCATTCAATAGTCTGGAGCCCGCGATATCCAGTTTATGCAGATAGACTATTGACAACACAGAAGCAATTTTTACTTTTCTCTTTAAGGAATTTTCATTGGAACTCGGCGTATAATCTTCCACCTTATACTATTCGGTTAAAGCTTATCAATCTTCCAACTCTCGCAAGTCGTAGAGAAATGCTAGGCGTATTATTCATGGCAAAATTACTCAATGGACTGATTTTTAGCCTCTTTCTTTTGAACCAAGTAAACTTCAATGTCCCATCAAAAGCGTCCAGACATTAGAAACCTCATCTATTGATGCAGTGCAGGACTAATTTCGAATAGAATGAACCTTTCCGGTCTTTTTGGTATGATTTTATCTCTTACCCGAATTCATTTGATATAAAGGATTCACTTTTTACTCTCCTATCCTGTCTTAACTCGTAAAAAAATTAAAAAAAAAATCTTTATATACTAAAAGTGTTCACTTGTTCACTTATTTAGCAATGTACTGTTTGTATAATTTATAATAATGTTATGTATAATACTCAGCTGATGATTTTTATTCTGTAGCTGAGTAGTTTTAGATCTCGACGCCTAACAAACTTGTCGGTTAGGCGGTGTTTGGATGGTAATAATCCGTTGGGTTAATTATTATTATTATTACATAGATTCAAAAATGGCAACACTAGTGGCAATACAACCCGGTCACATCAACACCAACAACAAATTGTATATAGTTAACAGCAGCAGACAATGTGACATAAAGCACTTGCCCCCACGGGTTAGGGGGTTAGAATATACCCGCGGTAGGTATGCCTGTCGTAAGAGGCGACTAATATAACAGATCCAAGGGGTTGTCTAGCGCAACTTTTTCAGCTTGCCAGCGCTATATATAGCTTCTCCAAACCAAATTGTCAACCTCACATATCCGTGGCGAATCCTGTTTCATTGGCAGCCGAGGATCTGGCGACCCCGAACTCCTCGTGGATCTAGGGAGTGGGAGGGCGTGATGGCCTAGAAGGTTGTTTGTGGTCATAACAAATCGTTCCCCAAAAGGTCTGGCTTGGTATCGGAACATACCGGATCTGCATCCGGCAAAGGACCATCAACTCGATAACACTCCCCAAGCCCTTCGGGGAGTGCCCTTATCGCTACAACAACAACAACAACATAAAGCACTTTAAAGTTTTTTTCTTGGCAAAATATTTATCTTCAGTCAACAACATTCTTTGCTACCAATTTTTTGCACTCAAGTGACATTTTGCCAGAGCAATTCTTACATGTATTGTATGTATGTGGGTAGAGCAGTGCTTCGCCCCATCCAATAGGTGCGACCTATCATAAATTATGTTGTTGTTACTTAATTGGCGCTTAACCGTTTAAACGGTTATGGCCGTCCAACGGCTTGCCAGTCGATTCTTTGCTTTGCCAAATGGCGCAAATTGGTTATGCCAAGGGAGTTTAAATCGTTTTCCACATGGTCCTTCCAGCGGAGTGGTGCCGCCTTCTTCCTTTCCTTCCATAGGCGGGTTTCGATAAAAATACTTTCTTAGCCGGAGCGTCATCTTTCATTCGCATAACATGGCCTAACCAGCGTAGCCGCTGCATACAGCTCATCATTAAACAACTCATCAATAAATCTTCTTCGGTACCCGCCAACGCGTAAAGGTCCACAAATCTTTCGAAGAACTTTTCCCGCGAACACTACCAGAGCCGCTTCATCTGACGTTGTCATTGTCCATCATACATCAGGACCGGAATATTGATTTCAAAGAGGAAAATAAAGTAAAAAATCACAAATCTACTGACCAATTAATTTCGGTTTTTTATGCAAATGCATCTTTGTCTAGAAACTTTTCATGACAGAAATACTTAATTTTTAATTTTGTTTTGCTAAATTGTTTAAGAAATAGTCGAAATAGCCTTAGACTTTCGGTATCCTCTTCTTCTTGCAGTGATAAAGAGGTCCTCCAAGGTTTTGGGCAGTTTTATCGATCTTGATAGCCCTATAAATTTTCGAGAACTAAAAAAAACATAAAAAACTAACAAACGATTGGAATATCTATGCAGACTTGTTTCTGCAACCTCACCTTCGAGCGGCGAATCCCGTTTCACTAACAGACGAGGCTCTGGCGACCCCAAGCTCCTCATGGAACTTGTCGGTGGGGAGGGAGGGAAGGCCTAAAGGTTTAATGTGGCCATATAAATCGTTCCCGAGATGGTCGGGCTAGCACCTTAATGGAGCTGTGTTACCGGAGCGTAGCGGATCTGTATCCGGCAAAGGACCATCATATCGAAAACACTTACCGCTACAATAACAACAATATCTATGCAGGACATATGAAAGTTGTTCGTATGGTAAACCCCCATATGTAAAGTTTCTGCGCACGAGCTTGGTGTCCATGTACATGTTCACATATTTCTGTACTAATTTCTATATTTGAGAAGTGAGTATGAAGGAATACGTACAAAAGGCAATATACAAAGCACCATAAATACGTTAGCCTCAGAAGAAAGCGCAGAACAGGGGAATCGATGCGGTAATCCCTATGCCAGCTTTATAGCTTATACGACTAGGCAAAAATAAGGTTGATCAACACACCACTTACAGCGGTAGTACCTGTAAATCAACAGCCAATTCTGGTTTGTGAAATGATTATGAACCGTGCCATTCAAACCAAAACGAGGATCAAAGCAGGGCTACAACAACAACAACAGTCTCATCGTATATGTATGTGGTGATGTATGGCTCGGTTGAATTCATTCTGATACAGGCAGATGAGTTAACTCGCGGTGTATGTGGGGGGGACCTTGTTGAACCACGTGTATCGAATAAAATTTAAGCGACTACAAAAATCGGCACAAACTGTGCTATACCAACGCATTTCACAAATACCAACTCTTCTCTATTAGATTTATTTTTTGTCAATGATCTTCATAAAATGATTCACTACACGCAACTATCCGCCTCCTGCTTCTCAAAACACGACCTGATATTCCCAAACTACAACTTCCAAACATCATGTAGACCAAGTTCGTTCGCGTATCGCGATTACAGAAGTACAGATTATTATTCTCTTTCTGAGTTCGTTGAGCAGGTTGAATGGAGCTTGATTCGTACGTTGACATCGGTTGATGACCAGACAAAGTTTCTGCAGGATAACATAAATAAGTTATTCGATGATCACGTTCCACTAAGAATAAAAATACCTAAATACACGAATAGCCCTTGGTTCAATGCTACATTAAAACACCTTATCCACCTTCTTAACCAACCCTACTCACGATGGAAAAGGTACAAAACAGTGGAAGCGCATAGTTGCTTTAAAACAGCTCGGCTTACTGCAAACAAAGCCATAAGGCCAAGGCAAATTATTTTAAGTATAAGTTTAGTTCTGCTTTGGATACAAAAGAAAAGTGGAACAAAATCAAACAAATAGGAATTGGTAAGCCCAAAAGTGACCTGTCTCACCGCCCTGATGTCGACATCAACGAAATAAATAATACTTTTGTAAGACTACCAAACTCAGCCGACAATGTGTGCATTGATAACTACTCCGCGCGTGCTAATGTTGATACTAGCCCTTTCGAGTTTGTGTCGATAATTGTGATGTTGTCCAAGCCATACTTTCTGTGAAGTCTAACGCAATGGGGCTTGATGGTATATGTTCAAAGTTTTTAAAAGTCATTCTTCCAAAAATCGTTCCCCACATTACTTGATCAACTCAATTTCGACGACCGGTGTCTTCCCAATATACTGGAAAGCTGCAAAAGTTATTCCAATCCGTAAACAAAATAATGAGTATCGACCAATAGCCATACTCCCTTTCCTCTCTAAGGTCGTTGAACGTATTCTACATGGGCAAATCGTATCATATGTACATGAATACAAGCTCCTGTCAGACAGTCAGTCCGGTTTCAGGTCAAAACGGAGCTGTACAACGGCACTATTATCTGTGACAGACGAAATTCGTGAGCGAGTGGATGAAAATTACATTGCCTTCTTAACACTTCTTGACCACTCCAAAGCTTTCGATTCTCTAGACCACACTCTGCTCTGTAGGGAGCTGGAAAACCTATTTAACTTCTCTGGTCATGCAGTTGCCCTTATAAGATCATATCTTGGCGATAGGACTCAAGCAGTATGTATAGATGGTGAAAAGTCTGACTTCCTACATGTCTTAAGAGGCGTCCCTCAAGGCTCTATCCTGGGTCCTCTGTTATTTGTTCTGTACATCAATGACTTACCCGATGTCCTTAAGTATTGTAATGTTCATATCTACGCTGATGATGTGCAGTTGTTTACGTGTTGTCCTCGTGATCAAACTAGCTTGTGCATAAGTAACTTAAACCACGATTTGAATCAAATATTTTCAGGGGCTGCTATGAATGGCTTATGAATAAACCCGAATAAGTCAAAATGTATTGTTATTCATAGAAGGTTTTTTCCCACTAATGATTTAGAGAATGTAGTGTTCGACAATTCCGTTATAGAATACGTAGATACGGCGAAAAACTTAGGTGTAATTTTTAACAAAACATTGACATGGAAAGACCATATTTTTAGAACGGTTGGAAAAGTGTATGGAATGCTTCGTACACTATGGTTAACACAGTATTTCACGCCTTTGCACATAAGACTACTTCTCGCTAAAGCGTACTTAATACCTACGCTACTCCATGGTTGTGTGATTTACTCAAACTGTGACTATCTGTGCAGGAACAAACTAAATGTTGTTTACAACAACATTGCTAGATATGTTTATGCGTTGAAAAGACTTTACCACGTATCTCAACACGCTGAAAGGTTGCTAAACATTTCTTTCGAAAATCTTTTAAAAGTCAAAACACTGCCCTTCCTCCATAAGTTGCTACATACGAAGGAACCTGACTATATCGTAAGCTTATTTTTCTGCAATCATCAAGATCGGTGCTTCTTCTTAAGCACATTAGATACCGCACGCTAACCTCTGAGCGCCAATTCTTTTTTACTGCAATACGTCTTTAGAACTCCCTACCTACAAGTCTTCGACTCTTAAGTAATGCTCTGCACTTCAAAAAAGAGCTAACATCATTTTTTAACGACTCTTAAACTGGATCTCAAATTGTTGTTAAAATGTTCATTTCTAAGTCCTTTTCCTTCTCTGTGTCTTCTTTCTTCATTTGTTAAATACTATTCGATCTGCAACCAGCCAAAGGTTATCATCACTACTGCTGTCTTTTAATATTTATTAATTACTTTTATTTAGTTTTAAGATTTACATTTACATACATAAATATTTCACTATTATCCGTTATATTTAATTTAATTTTGATTAATCTAATTTATTGTTATTATAAATGTTCAATTTTTTATAGCTCATGCTATTCATGACTAGCACTGTTAAATAATTTGTCAAAATTGTTGTGCTGGGAACAAATTTTCAAATAAATACATACATACATAATGAAATGGCATCTAATTTAGTACCTGTACTACTAAAACGAAAAATTTTTAATATTGTCTTGGAATACGCATTAGTCAGGAGTATGAAAACAAAAGTAATAATCATGGTAATATTTTTTAAGCGAATCGGTTTTCTAGTTAACTCTTTGAGATTCGAACAAAATTGATGGTTTGCTCCTCAAACAATCGAGTCGTGTAAGGCAGGCTTTAAAGACCTCGAAAAGCGCTTCTAGAAGTTTTTTTAAACTGAAAATGTTCTCAATTTTATTGTTATAAATAAGAGCTTATGGCTAGCAAAATGTCATTCAATCCCTACTACAAATAGCTCGTGCAAACAATAAATATAAAAAATATACATAAATATAAATAAAATATAAATATAAATAAATATGTATATATCGACCTAGATACGCATGTAAGATTACAATAGAACCCTTTTACATGGTTTATGTACCTGCATGTCACAAATAACAACGCTATGACTTCGATGTAAGAACAATGAACTTAGTTCAACGGTAAAGTATCTTTTCTGATTGTTACAGAGCAATGTTGTTACCAGTAAAGAGTTAGACGAGTAACATAAAAATTTTTTTTAATCAGACCTGTTAAATAATGATTACCCATTCAATTGATTACTTTCTTTAAAAGCCATTTCATGATTACTTGCGAATGTTTTCTATTTTTAATGATTACTTTCCAATTTATTAAAAAAATAATGAAAAAAAAAAAAATTATATTGAAATTCTTTGGCGACCTTTCTCTTTTAATATGGTATTTGTTTTGTTGGCTTTAGGTCCAATTTTTTTAGTATTAAAACACCAAAAATTGTTTCTCCTTCAGTTTAACAATATATTTCGGTTACACACGGTAACCGTCTTCAGGGCTTTCAACTATAAACAAATTACAGAGAAACATAAAATAAAAATACAATTTACATAAAAATTAAGCAAACATGAATATTTCTTAACATACATTATTTTACACGTCTTCACTATTTAACGTGGAGTTAGTCACTGTCCGCATTTTATTTATCGAATGTTTGTAGTAGCTCGCGCAGTTATCAATGTCCAGTTTGTAATTTATTCGAATGTTAGTCGGTGTGTTTAAAATATGAAGTACTTCTAAAGTCAATCTCTTATTATATTGTTTCTCTTCCTGAAGTATTGTTGTTTGGTTAAAGTTCGGAGAGTGGTTTTTTGTCGAACAGTGTGTCATAAGTGCTGTTTTTTGGTGATTTGTTTCGTGGCAATGTTTAAAGTCTGATTTATGGGCTAGTCGAGTTTTTAATTTGGCTTTGGTTGTGCCAACAGGCCGGCGAGGGGGAGGGGGAATGGGGGGGATTCCCCCGGGCCCGGGGTTTCTCACAGGGCCCGCGATTTAGAGGTACTAAGACATTTTATTTAATTTAGGAGAGTCTTTAGTTGTTCCATGTGCAAATTTAGGCCGAATTACAAAAGCAACGAATATTGATAATGATTTTTTGCCTGGGCCTTCGAACAGTGAGGAGACAATAAGAACATCAAACACAAATGTATGTTTACATGAATCCGAAATCGTAAAGTTTTCCAACAATATCACCAACTCTGTATCAAAGTCCAGATTATTTAAACGACTTCGATATCGGTACCGTGAATAATGAGTTTTTCGATCTGAAGAAGTCAACGAAATAATTCTTCGAGGTCATCAAAAGTGTCCTGTTATTTTTCCACGTGATTGTCATGACGAGGCATTTCCTACCTCGTTGTTAAACAGAATCTTGCCAAATTGAGAGAAAGTGGAGCTTGACTGGTTAGTGTGGAGGGCCAGTAGCAATGCGTTTTATTGCCTACCTGTCGTCTGTTAAGCAACGATACTTTAAATCGACCTAAAATTTGTTGTCCTGGCAGATATTCGAAACTCCAGGTATGGAAGAAGCTATACGATAAACTGCCATCACACGAAAATACTCAAGATCACATTAAATGTTATATTCAATGGCGATCTTTTCAAAATCTAATTCAAAAGGAGGCTACAATTGATACACATCAATGAACAGCTAATCATTGAAACTCAAAAGTGGAAAGAAATTTTATATAGAATTTAGGACACTATTTTATTTTTGGTGAAATCCTAGCCTAGCTTTCAAAGGCGAAAGAACATATCTTGGTGAACGCACCAATGGACATTTTTTGGGCATCTAAGATGTAATAAGCCATTATGATCCGATACTTAGAGATCATTTGGAGAAAGTTAGAATTTCACAACAGCAGCACAAACGTTTACAAGTTCACTATCTTTCCCCAGACATTCAGAACGAGTTTATAGAAATTTGTGCAAAGCACGTGAGGGAAACTATATTAGATCAAGGCAAGAAATGCAAGTATTTTGCTATTATCGTTGATGCTATGCCTGATAGTAGTCACGTGGACTACGTTCATTTTGCGCTAACTCTATTTCAGTTCGAAAGCAACAAATTTTACAATTCAAGAACGGTTTTTGGCTTTCGTGAATTGTAACAAAAAAACTGAGCAGAAAATCGCTGATCTAATTTGCCATGCTTGATTGAAGATTGTCGTGCATAAGGGTACGATAACGGCGCCAATGTGAAAGAAGCTTACAACGGAGTACCAGGTCACATTCTCGGACAAAAACTCGAATGCTGATTACTCGCTTTGTGCAACCCACAGTCTCAATTTATGTGGTTTTGATGCTGCAGAATGTTGTACGGCTGCAATTACTTTCTTCGGAGTTGTACAAAAATGTTTTACTATTTTCAGCAGCAGTCCACAACGATGGGTGTTGGCGGGTGGAGAAATAACACGTATTTTAAGCTGTATTACCTTGTAAAATTCATTTAATTCAGGTGTAATTCTGCACAAAGGAAATGATTAACTTATATTGCAATTATATGATTGTAAATCTAATTATAAGCATGGTCGTGGTCGTGATCGTGATCGTGATCGTGATCGTGATCGCTAAAATACTTGTGCTGCTTGTCCTCCTTCTTCAACGCCGCCAACGAAAAGCAAAAGCAAAGGATCCAATGCAATGCCTTAACGTCAGTTGAACTCGTGTAGGCGATTTACTTGACATACAGACACAAGGTTGCATTTTGAAGTAGAATAAATTTGTAACTTTAGGTACTCAAGGGTGTACTGGTTTGTTGCGCGCTAACATTCCCCCTTCCGTGAACTTCATGCTCTGGCGTGGGGTTCACCGATTTCAGATCGAGGCGCGCAAGTTTCACCACTGGGCGGGTGACCAAGCTGCTGGAGGTTTTGACCACTGCACTCCTGACTTGCCCGTCAGCGCTGCGTATGACATCTAGTACCCTTCCTCTTACCCATGTGTTCCGCTTTGTGTTCTCGTCTACGATTATGACGATGTCATCTGGAGCGATTGGTATTTCGGGCGTATCGAACCATTTTGCGCGTCTGGTTAGACCCGGTAAGTATTCACGGAGCCATCTTCTCCAAAATCGGTCCGCTAAGTCGCCGGCATTGCGAAAGCTTTCGTTCAGCTGTGTAGGAAGACCTACGTCGATGTCATCCTTTTCTCTTATGCCGCTGGAATTGCCGAGAAGGAAATGATTTGGCGTCAGAGCCTCGCTTTCGTGTGAGTCAAGCGGAATATATGTTAGTGGTCGCATATTGATGATGCTCTCAACGTCAGCTAGGGCAGCTCTCAGCACTTCTTCGCGCAAACCACCTTTTGGTAATATGTCCATCAAGACTGATTTCACCGAGCGAACCATGCGCTCCCATGCCCCACCCATATGTGGCGCTGCTGGTGGTATAAAGGACCATTCGATTTCAGGATATTTTTGTATAATAGCGTCAGACGATATTTTCTCGATCTCTTCCGCCAGTATTCGACTGGCGCCTCTAAAATTGGTCCCGTTGTCGGATAGAATTCGCCTGGGAACGCCTCTTCTGGCAATAAACAATTTCAGAATGAGTAGAAATGAGTCAGTCGAGAGTGATGGCGCAAGCTCAATGTGAACAGCTCGAATGGTCATACACGTAAATATAACGCCCCACCGTCTCTCATGCCTTCTTCCTGCCATCACGTCAAAGGGTCCAAAATAGTCAACCCCTGTGTATGCGAAGGGGTGAGTAAATGCTGCAAGACGATCTACCGGAAGTCTGCCCATTTCTGGTGGATTTGGCGTGGCCCGTTGGTTGCGACATTGTTGACAGACCTTTGCAACCGCTCTCACTAATGCACGTAATCCCGGAATGCAGAATCGCTGCCTCATCTCATTTACCACTATCTCGTTGTGATGGTGATGGAATTTGCGGTGGTAGAAGTCTCCGATGAGATTTGTAACGCTGTGATGCCGCGGGAGAATTATCGGTTGTTTTAGATCTGATGGCACTCCCCTTGCTTCGGCGATTCGTCCCTTTACGCGCAGCAGACCGTACTTATCTGTGAATGGAGAAAGTTTGTAAATTGAGCTTTTACGACTTACCCCGTTGGTTTTCAGTTGATTGAGTTCTTCGCTGTAACATTCGCGCTGGCACATACGAAATATCAGAAGCTCGGCACTTGTGCAAGTCGTATCGTACAGCAGCATCTGAGTTATAGGGTTTTTAATCGGAGCTCTTATAGTCAATCGAAGAAATCGGAGAACGCACATCTGTGCTGAACGTAGTGTCTCCCATTTGCTGAATCTTTTAGGATCTGGTGATGCACCCTCTTCAACCGAGATGTCAGCTGCTATGTGCTGTATCGTTTCCAGGGTGGATTGCGATTGTTGTATTTCGGATGTGTGCCAGGAAGTGTCCGGGAGTCTCAGAAACTCCGGTCCCGTAAACCATCTGTCGGCGCTGTTAACGTCGAGTTTGGGATTCCACTTAGTGGCGTCGTCCGCGACGTTGTGCTTTGATGGCACCCACCGCCATTCATTGACTTGTGATTCTTCTAAGATTTCGCCGACGCGTACGGCCACAAATTGGTGGAACTTTCTGGTGTCAGACCTTATCCAGCATAACACGTCCTTCGAATCGGACCAGAAGATACGACGGCTAATATGTATAGAGATCTTTTGTTGTATAAATTTAGCGAGCCGAAGCCCAAGAATTGCAGCCATCAGCTGAAGCCTCGGAATAGACAGCGGCTTCAATGGGGCGACTCTGGTTTTTGATGCTACTAGGCTGCACTGAACTTCGCCGATTACGTTGGAACGCAGGAATGCTACAGCCGCATATGCTGATACACCGGCGTCTACAAAAACATGCAGCTGGTTATCGTCACTACGGTTCGCCAAGACATAGCAGCGTGGAATTCGGATGTCGTTAATGTATTTCAGCTTACGCACCCACTGCCACCACGCCGATCGTTCTTTGTTATGCACGGGCTCGTCCCAGGCCACCCCTGACCGCCAAACATCTTGCAGAACTGCCTTAGCCTCGATCACAAAAAAGCCTAGCAGACCCAAGGGATCGAATATCGTCATCACCACTCGGAGCATTTGCCTCTTCGTTGGTATGCTTGATTCATCAAAAACATCCGGCTTGAAATTATGTTTGAAGGTTAACTCGTCACTGTTCGGCAGCCACCACATGCCGAGAACCTTTTGGAATTCCGAACTTGGCTCGTCAAAGCACTTGTTTATAGACTCTGATCCTCCCATGAGTGCCTGCACAACTCGCGCAGAATTTGACAGCCAACTCCGCATCTCGAACCCGCCTTCACCGTGGATGTGGCGGACATCATTAGCTAAGCGAATCATCTCATCTTCGTCGTCTACGCTATGCAGCCAATCGTCTACAAATGTATTTTGAACGATTGCTGCCACTGCTTGAGGAAGCTCTTTCTCGAAACGTTGCGCATTTTTGTCTTTTATATAGTTGGCTAAAGATGGGGAGCAAGACGCTCCAAACGTCATAACGGTCATAGTCAATACATCAGGCCGCCGGCTGGTATCGCCATCCCTCCAAAGAAACTGTTGCGCCACCTGGTCCTCTTTCCTTACATGTATTTGGTGGAACATTTCACGGATGTCCCCGCATATAGCCACCGGTCGTTCACGAAACCTCATTAAAACACCCACCATCGATCGTAAGAGGTCAGGGCCTGTAAGCAATACGTCGTTCAGGCTTGTGTTTTGCACCTTGGCCGCCGCATCCCATACGATTCGTCCCTTATTTTTGTTAACATTCATGACGGTGAACATTGGTATAAACCAGGACTTACCTCCTTTAGTGACTTCGTCGGCGGAAAGCTTTCGAGCGTACCCCTTGTCGATGTAGTGATTCATTTTCTCAATGACGAATTCTTTCAACTCGGTGCACTTTTCCATCTTTCTTTCAAGACATTGAAGTCGATGATAAGCCATTTGGAAGGAGTCGGGTAAATCAATTATGTCGTATCTCCATAAGAGGCCAGTCTCCCACTTCTTCTCGCATGGTTTATATTTGACTGTATTCTGCATTATGGTATATGCGCGTTCGTCTGCCTTTGACCTGAGCGGTTTGACGGTGGGACTGGTACCTATCGATTCTATGGAAAAATATGTTCTCATCAAGCTGTCCACTTGATTATCTCGCGTACAGGGGCATACGTGCAACAAGCTTTCCTCTACTGGATGATCAGAATTTTTACGGCCATATACCGACCAGCCTAACTTGCAACGCGCAGCTACTAGATCATCACCCTCGACTTCGTGTACCTCTATCGGAATGGAGAGCTTTGTGTTATCCAAACCTATCAACAAACGTGCTCTGCAATTAGTGTATGGTACAATAGGCAGTGGTCTCAAGTGATGGTGCTCTGCCAGCTCTTCGGCGTTTAGAGATTGTTGCGGTAGTTCTAGGTTAGTGATGGTGCGCACGTTACGCATACGGTATCGCGTTGAGTTTTCTCCTCTGCCAGATATTTCGCAGCCTACAAACTTCGAGTTAGCCTCTTGTTGAGTGATATCGCCTGTCCATCTCAAACAAAGTTCTTCGCTGGGACCGTCAAGCCCCAAGTGCTCGGCCAAGCTATTATCCATCAGTGTGCACGATGCTCCTTCGTCGATGAGGGCAAACGTCTCTAAAGTTGATTTCGGTCCATAAAGAGTCACCGGAATGTAGCGGAAGATCGTTCTCTTGAATTTGCGCTGATGGAATAGGACTGTGGGCCCGTCATTATTGTTCACCTTGCTGTTGTCAGCTCCAAATGATCGACTATGTAATAGTGGGTTGTGGGCCATTCTACAACCGTCAATTCCGCACTCTTTCTTGGATGCACAGCGCCGAAGCAAATGCGTTTCGAAGCAACGGATGCATAGTTTTTTGTCCTTCACCACCTGCCAACGTTCATTTCTGCTCTTTGCCTTGAAGTTTTGACACTCGGAGAGATTATGGTCGTTGCCACACAGATGACAGAGAGGTTTTGTTCTAGCATGCCCTTTGGAATTACTGTCGTGAATGAGGACTCTTTCTTTGTTGCCCCTTCGTCCCGCTTTTTCTTCCCCAGTCGTATAAGTGGGAGAGCTAAGTGGTGTCACTTGGCTGGCGCACGATGCTAGGCCGAAAAGCCAATCATCAAATGCTATAATGTCGACGCGAGCCGTGGTCATTCGACGGCGACCCCAATCTAGTTTCATATCCCCTGGAAGTTTGGCCAGCAACTCATTTATCAACATTGGATCATTAAGATAGTCGCTAAGACCCAACGCCTGCATCGTTGCCCTATAATTTTGAACGGCCAGAGCGAGATCGATTAGGGTGTGCAACCGATCAGTTTTTACTGTTGGCATTTGTCTCAACTTGCGCTGAAGTGTATCGTGGATTACATCGGGTCGCCCGAAAAGCATGCGCAATGTAGCAATGGCAAGGTGAACGGTGGAGGGCATCATTAGTTTCCCTCTCACAGCTTCTAGAGCCGCCCCGCGTAGTGACTTTTGAAGTCGAATTAGATTTTCCTGTTCAGTAAACCCACAGCGTTCAGTTGATTGCTCGTAGTTCGTGATGAAGAGCGGCCACTCCTCTGCTTTTCCAGAGAAGAGTGGCAGATCTTTACTAAGCACGTGTCGTGCTGCCGCTTGCGATGGTGTCAGGCTTACGTCCAGATTGTACCGAGGCTGCGTGTATAGACCACCCCACGTGCTGTCGCTGACGGGCGCTAAACCTCCATGTGGTTGCCCGGAACAGCCGTGCACTGGTGAGACGGGTTGGTATGGTGCGGCAGCGCCATATGTTCCTATATATGCAGTGCCCACGTTAGCCTGTGATGTATCGAATGGCAATTGCGATGCATGCTGGTCGTTACCCCTTTGAATGGATGTGAAAATGGTACTATTCGGTCCGTGACGGCTCTGACCGTACACGCATCCAGATGGGTGAGCAAACGTTGAGTTTAGCTGAGGTTTACCAATATAAGAGGGTACACCATTATAAAGATATTGGTTATGCAACATATGTGTGCTAGTATAACATGGCTGTTGACTTATGGGTACACCCAGGCCTCCGAGCCCGGCATGTAGCGATGTGTATGGTGACATTTGGTAAGCACTATTCGTGGAAAATATTGCGGACACACTCCCTGGCATTGTGGTAGCAGGTGTTCCAATTGATAAATTACCCGCCGAAACATGTGATTGTGGATTACTGCTGCATGCACCAATAAGCGGAGGTGCATCACTAACAAGGGAAACTTCGGAATTTTGCAAGTCATTCATGGCGTGTTAGCAAATGGCGGATGCGTAGAAACAATATATTTTCCACAACGTGCTTTCGTTTGTCGTTTTCCACAAGTATTTTAGAATGTTGGCGGGTGGAGAAATAACACGTATTTTAAGCTGTATTACCTTGTAAAATTCATTTAATTCAGGTGTAATTCTGCACAAAGGAAATGATTAACTTATATTGCAATTATATGATTGTAAATCTAATTATAAGCATGGTCGTGGTCGTGATCGTGATCGTGATCGTGATCGCTAAAATACTTGTGCTGCTTGTCCTCCTTCTTCAACGCCGCCAACGAAAAGCAAAAGCAAAGGATCCAATGCAATGCCTTAACGTCAGTTGAACTCGTGTAGGCGATTTACTTGACATACAGACACAAGGTTGCATTTTGAAGTAGAATAAATTTGTAACTTTAGGTACTCAAGGGTGTACTGGTTTGTTGCGCGCTAACAATGGGACATCCTCAAAAAAAATGTACCGTGCTCTCTTCATAGTCTTTCAGACAAAGCCAAATTTGACTGCGCAAGTATACGGCGATGTTACCCGCATTCTCAAGTACGTAACAAGTTCGAATGTATCTCGCTGTCCTCAATTTGGTTCAAAATACTGACTACCATTAATGAAAGAAAAGTGGTCTAGATACGCCAGTATAGATGTTGAGGTCCGACATCTGACAGATGAGAGAGAGAGAAACGTCCGACATCTCCCCAGCGGGTTAAGGGGTCAGAATATACCCGGGGAATGGGAAGCTCCTCATGGAAATTTGGGGTGGGGAGGGAGGGATGGCCTGAAGGTTTATGTGGCCATATAAATCGTTCCCGAGATGGTCGGGCTAGCACCTTTATGGTGCTGTGTTACCGGAGCGTACCGGATCTGTATCTGGCAAAGGACCATCACATCGATAACACTCCCCAAAGCCTTCGGGGAGTAACCTTATCGCTACAACAACAACAACAACAACAGCAAGGTCCGACATCTTGATGCCTTATTAGCTTATTTGAAGTTGATCAGGAACCAATGGGAAACAATTTTAAACGAATGCAAAACAGTTGCTATTCAATTGAACATCGCGCCAAAGTTTCCGGACATTCGAAAGAGCAAGCCCAAAAGACGTTCTGAAGATCCAAAGCAGTGGGTCCAGACGGCATAGCCATACCGATGCTTAAAAGCCTAGGGAAAGAGGGTTTCAAATATTTAGCACATGTCTTCAACCTGTCTCTTTCCACCTTTGTCATACCCGAAAAATGGAAAATGGCCAAGATGGTCCCGCTACTAAAGCCTGGGAAACCAGCTAACATAGGAGAGTCATATCGCCCGATATCTCTCCTATCACCAGTAGCCAAGACGCTTGAAGCCATTTTGCTCCCCCTCTTCAAAGCAAATTTGCAGCTAGCCTGTCATCAGCATGGCTTTAGAAAACTCCATAGCACCACCACCGCGCTAAATGCCATTGGCACCCAGATAAATTGTGGTTTAAATCAGAAGCCCCACCATAGAACAGTACTCGTGGCGCTAGACCTATCAGAAGCTTTTGATACGGTCAACCATGGCACGTTACTGCAAGACTTGGAAGGGTCTACCCTTCCCCCATGTCTTAAAAGGTGGACCGCAAATTATCTGGGTGGTCGGCAGTCATAGGTGCAATTCAGAAACGAAATATCAAAGTCAAGAAAAATTAAACAAGGGGTGCCTCAGGGTGGTGTCCTATCCCCACTTTTGTTTAATTTTTACATATCAAAACTACCTTCGCCACCAGAAGGAGTTACTATCGTTTCTTACGCCAATGACTGCACAATAATGACCACAGGCCCGGGCCCAAAGATCGATGAGCTTTGCAACAGAATAAACGGCTACCTCCCTGATCTGTTCAGTTTTTTCGCCTCGCGAAACCTGGCATTATCACCGACTAAATCATCCGCGACCCTATTTACAACTTGGACGTCCCAAATGTCGACCATTTTGAACATCCACGTCGATGGCGCTACGCTACCGACTGTCCTACACCCCAAAATCTTGGGTGTGACGTTTGATCAGGATCTACATTTTGGTGAGCCGCAATTGTTCCGAAAATCCAGAGCCGTAATAAAATCCTCAAATCCCTTGCTGGCAGTACTTGGGGAAAAGACAAAGAAACGCTACCACATACAAAGCAATTGGCGAGCCGTTTGCGTGCTACGCGTCTCCTATATGGTCGCCAAGCCTAAAAACTACCCACTGGAAGAAGCTACAGGCCTGCCAAAATACTGCGCTCAGAACCGCCACGGGCTGTCTTATTATGTCCCCAGAACACCATCTACATAATGAGGCGAGAATACTCCCCACCAGGGAGAGAAATGAGATGCTAACCAAACAGTTCCTGTTGAATACCCAGAAACCTGAGCATCCCAACAGACATCTGATTGATGAGCCAGCACCGCCTAGGGACTTCAGGAGTCATCTCCGTAAGCATTTTGAGGAAATACGGCACCTGAGAACTCAGCCGTATGAAGCAAAAAAACACAAGAAGGACCTTGGTGAACTCCACAAACAGGCGTCGGACCTTTATGCCGGGAATTGCCCGGTGAATCCAGTACTCGGGGAACAGTACCCAAAACTTGCGGAAGAGGAACGCATACTCCCCAGGGAAACGCGAGTTACTCTGGCTCAACTTCGTTCTGGATAGTGTTACAGGTTAAACTCTTACATATTCAGAATCAACCCCGACATACAAAATGTATGCCCCGCTTGCAATGTGTCCCACATGACACCAGCCATCTCTTTAATTGTAATGTGGAACCAACGCCTCTAACACACCTTTCATTATGGTCCACCCCTGTCGAAACAGCAAGTTTCTTTGGACTCCCGTTAGAGTATATTGATGACAATTTGTGATCGGTCGCAGCTATTATGTGGGGCGAAACATTGCTACAACAACAACAACAACGTTCTGAAGATAATTTAAATGAGATGATTACGGATCAATCAGAGTCTGATTTTGAATACATTCCTGGTGATCGTTGATTCGGTAATCACTGGCATTACTGAACGACTGCAGCTATGAGAGATTTGAGCGAGACGTTTTCCTTTTTGTGGCAATTTGAAGACATGGATGAAACTACTGTTCTAGTGAGCGCAGAAAAATGTGCGAAAAATAGAAGTCGGACATTTCTCAAAGATAAGAATGCGAACTAATTCACTTGAAACACATTTACGAAGCAAATTTTGATAAAGGTCTGTCACCATTGGAATTGCTAAATGCCATCTATGTTCAAAATCTGTATAAAATTTTCCCCAACATCTGTGTTGCTTTACGTATTTTTTTGCACTATACCTGTCACCTGGCGGCCACCGTGGTGTGATGGTAGCGTGCTCCGCCTATCACACCGTATGCCCTGGGTTCAACTCCCGGGCAAAGCAACATCAAAATTTTAGAAATAAGGTTTTTCAATTAGAAGAAAATTTTTCTAAGCGGGGTCGCCCCTCGGCAGTGTTTGGCAAGCGCTCCGGGTGTATTTTCTGCCATGAAAAGCTCTCAGTGAAAACTCATCTGCCTTGCAGATGCCGTTCGGAGTCGGCATAAAACATGTAGGTCCCGTCCGGCCAATTTGTAGGGAAAATCAAGAGGAGCACGACGCAAATTGGAAGAGAAGCTCGGCCTTAGATCTCTTCGGAGGTTATCGCGCCTTACATTTATTTTTTTTTTATTTTATACCTGTCACTTTATCTAGTGCAGAACGTTCCTTCAGCGTCCTTTCAAGAATCAAAAACTTTCATAGATCGTGTCCATCTCCAGAGCGAGTTTCAGGACTTGTCACGCTTTGTGTTCAATCCCTTTGGGCAAGACAGTTAAATTTTGATATTATTATAAAAAAATTTTCAGCGAAAAAAGCAAGAGAAGCCACTCTTTGATATCCGAACCTTCTATATTGAATAATTAAAATTTATAATCATTATTTAATTTATAATAAATGTATTTAAATGTCACCAAATAACTAGAAAAGATTGTTCGAAACAATATGTGGCTGTTAAAAGAGAATTTTATTTCTACGTTACAATAAAACGTGTGACGAATATTATCATCACTAAGCGATACTATCATCACTAAGCCGACACTAAGCAGCCACTCGTATGTACGTAAACAAATCAGTAATCATGTACACACATCCATACAAGGTAATAGAGAGATACTCACAAACGCATGTCATCATCAGCCGAAGTAGTACTCACAAATACACCCGCATATGGCTACAAACTAGAAATATACATGTATATAGCTGGTAACCAACCATGAAGTTCACGAAATTACTAGACCTTTGGAGAAATTGATGAACTAGGAAACCGAGAGTATAAAAGCAGCGCAAGCTGAGGCATGACTAATCAGTTTTGATTTAAGCACGCTATTGGTTGTGAAGTATAAGTGTTATTGTCAAGTACTTTCAAAGTAGTCTAATAAAGACCATTTTGCATTATTGAACATTGGAGTTATTTATACAACAGTTTAGCGATTCGAACGTTAGCAGAAGGTTTGGAATAAGTGGAATTTCCCTAAATTCGTTACAATAGTAAATATTCTGTGTTAATTTTATTTTCAGCTCTTAGTCCAAAAATCATTTAGTTGATGTGGAAAATTTTACATTTTTTTGATGTAATCCCTCAATAATGATTCATGAATGAGACGTCATTAATTCAAGTATTAAATGTATTAGTGGATTTTTATAGGGGCCCGTAAATTGTTTAGTCCCGGTCCCGGATTTTCTCTCTACGGCCCTGTACCCACATATATATTATTGCACGATTCCATGTCATTTCCATTATATGGTATTTTATATACCACACTAGCTTTACCAGGCGCACGTTGTAACGCCCGAGATCAAATGGATATTGCGTTATTTTTTCTGTTTTGTTTGTTGATAATTTAATTTATTGTTCTGTAAATTGAATTGAATTTTGTACGCATATTTGGTGAAATTTTCTGTTAAAACATTTTATTCTTGTATCTTATTGTATCTTATTTTATATTATTGTATTGCTTTTACCGCTGATGATTGTTGCTTTGATTACATCCCGAAGAAGCATGACTGGTGAGCCAATTTTCAAAGTTGATATATGCGCAGGCATTCCTTTTGGTTCTAAGGAGTATAGAAATTCATTTGGGTAATTCACAATTTTATCTTCATCTGTAACTGTGTCGATCGATTTATATTTCGTCACTTCACCAGTAAATTGATTTTAAAAGCGATCATTGATTTTGTTAACATGATCATTTTTGGGAGCTAAGATAGTTCTTTCGCATAGCCAAAAAACAAAAACATTTAAATTTAAAATTCTTAATTCTGAAATATGAAAAACTTTCGTCTTGATCGAAGGAACCTCGAGCCAAAATTTGGTGATCGAAGTATAGCAAACACGTTTTCATAGGGAACACACACAGAATTTGATTTTTATAGAAGATGTAGATAGACTGTAGCTAAACAATTTTTTTAACAGCGGCAGATTACTAAACGTCCAAAAGGCATAACAGCTAAACTCAACAATGCAGTCAAACTTTAGGTGTTAAAATAACTTAAGTTTGTACGGCAGCCATAGTTTTTCCCCATTCTACATTTTACTGGAGGTTTTGGACTTAACGTCACATAGCTCCTTACCAATTTTAATTATCCTACCATTACGACATCCAGATATATGCAGTATAATATATTCCATTTGTATGGGAGGTGCCACGCCCCCTTTTTCCCAATTCCATATTTTCTTGGTGGTGTTCAGGATTGGCCTCAAATAACTCCTTACTGAGTTTCAATGTTCTGGCATGCATACCTTCAAAGTTATGCAGTACCAAAGATTCCATTTGAATGGGAGGTTCCACGCCCCCTTTTTCCCAATTCCGCATTTTCTTGGTGGTGTTAGGGATTGACCTCATATAACTCTACTGAATTTCAATGTTCTGGCATGTATACCTTCAAAGTTATGCAGTACCAAAGATTCCATTTCTATGGGAGGTGCCACGCCCCTTTTATATATCGAAATTATTTTTAGCCTAAAACCTTCCCGTTGATCGAAGGAACCCATAACCAAAATTTGGTGATGATTGATGTGTGGGAAATACGTTTCCATAGCGAACACACACACAGAACTTGATTTTAATATATATGGCTAAACCGATTTGGGATGTCAAAATCAACTAACCATCATCTCTCCTTCCTGTATCTTTCCTAAAAATTTCATGGCAATCTGTCGAGCCGTTCTCGAGTTATGGAGTGACAATCAAAATGTACACTTTTTATATATATAGATTCCGCCTGAGGTACCTTAGATTTTCTTCTGTTAAATACATTTTTTAATGTGTTAATTGGCTTGTGCGCTATTCTAACTTTTTCCTGATTATAACGAGTTTGCTAAGCGCTCTGATAAATTTGGTACATAAGATAATGATTTGAAAATGTCTGGTTTTTGTGATTCCCGTTGACGAGCTTGTGATGTACATCTTTTAATTAGGGTATTTGTAATATTTTCAGGAAACCCGTTACTTTTTAATAATACTTTTGCTTCTTCTTTGATCTCTTCGTGGTAAGCGTCATCTGATATATTTAACATACGTCGTATACAGCCCATTGCTGTATTCATTATCATCGTATTTGTGTGTTTCGAATAAAAGTTAATGATTCGTCCTGTAGATGTGGATTTCTTATACCACTTTAACTTCAGTTGGTTGTCTCGTCGAATAATAATTGAGTCAAGATATGGCAATTTTCCGTCGTCTTCGACTTCCGTTGTGAAATTTATATGTTTGTCAAAGGAATTTAATGCGTCAATGGTGTTTTGTACCTCATCTTCATTTATTATGGCGAATAGGTCGTTGTTGTTGTTGTTGTTGTTGTAGCGATAAGGTTGCTCCCCGAAGGCTTGGGGAGTGTTATCGATGTGATGGTCCTTTGCCGGATACAAATCCGGTACGCTCCGGTGCCATAGCACCATTAAGGTGCTAGCCCGACCATCTCGGGAACGATTTATGTGGCCACATTAAACCTTCAGGCCATTCCCTCCCTCCCTACCTCCAAGTTCCATGAGGAGCTTGGGGTCGCCAGAGCCTCGTCTGTTAGTGAAACAGCATTCGCCGCGGATAGGTGAGGTTGACAATTGGGTTTGGAGAAGCTATATTTTGCGCTGGCAACCTGAAAGGTTGCGCTACACAGCCCCTTGAATCTGGTATTTTAGTCGCCTCTTACGACAGGCATACCAACCGCGGGTATATTCTGATCCCCTAACCCGCGAATAGGTCGTCCACGTACTTTGTGACTAATCTTGGTACTAGTGTTAACTTTCATTGTATTCTCCAACAACTCCTCCATCACGATATCTGCAATCACTGGTGAGGTCGGTGATCCCATTGGCAACCATTTCAGCTGGGTGTAAATTTTATCATTAAATTTGAAATATCGATTTTCTTCGATGCAAAATTTTAACATTTCTATAAACATTTTCTTTGGTAGTTTCGTATGCTTTTCTATTATCGTCCATTTTCTTATTATGATGTGAAGTGCTAGTTGATCCTAGTGGATATATAGCCTAGTGGTTAAGGCAACTGCAGTATCACCGTGTGATTGGCGGTGGGAATCTTGGTGAAACCTTTGATAACCTTACGAAATTGCCTGATGCTGATTACGTTGGCGATTTTCGAAATGGTACCATCGCAATATGCCAGTAAATGTTTCTTTCTTTCTTTTCAGTTTTCTCTTAGAAAAACATAATACCGTGAAGTCTGGGTATAGTGAACCCCCGGTATAATGAACACCTCGATACATTGAGTACTCTAAAGAGTGAACTATCGAAAACTCGAAATAGTGAACAAAGTTCTAAACGCAACAGCAAGCATAAACTGTTAAAAAAAAACAAAACTTTAACAGAAATAAAGTCGGGTATTCCCCAAAATTGCTCATTTTATGTTTTTTACTTGAAAAGCTGCTGCTATGTAGGTATTTGGTACCGGTCTTTATTTGTCTCTTGTCGGGTGCAAAACGCTTCTGAGTGAATATGCCCTGTTTTGTGTGTTTTTAGTAGTGTTTATGTGCTAATACATTAAGTGTTATCATGCCTGTGAGGAAATTCCTTCCATTAAAGAAAAACTAGAAATTGCTCAAAAAATCTAGAAATGTGCTAGTGTTTCATCCTTTGCAAAGATTTATGGTGTGGCCAAACCAACAGTTTCGGGAATAAAAACATGCTCGTAGTATCATATCCCACCAGGCAGTCTGAGCATCTAAGCGGAAGACATGGATACTGAAGAAACTGGTGACGTCAGCCAAGGCGAAGAACAGATCGGAAATTCAATAAAAGCTACTGAAGCCATTAAAAGCTTCGATATAGCTATCGCATGGGCTGAAGCTAACACCACTGACTATGCTGGCATGCTAGTACTGAAAAGCCTACGCGAAAAAGCTGTTCAAAAGTCAATTTCCGAAAACAAAAAGCAAATTCGTAAATTCTTTCAATAATATGTATGTATTTTTCAAAATATTATTTTATACAAATAATCTGTTTTGTTTACATAACCAAACATGAATTTAAAGCTAATAAACCAAGTTAAAAAAAAGATGTCAAACTAAATATAGTGAACAACCTAGATACTGTGACAAGACCTTGCAGAAATTAGTTCACTATATCCAGACTACACTGTATGATTTTTTTTACGAGTATTGAAAAAAATCAAAAGTAATCATAAAAGCCTTTTTTTTTAATATTTCTGTTTATTTTGTATATATTTTTTTTTTTTGATTATTTTTCCGCTTTGTTGAAAGAAAAATTCTCTTTTGTTGCATGTACGGGATAATTATTACATACGAGCATGATGAATATTCAGGTGTTCTCATCCCGTTGACGTTTTCCCTTATTCTGCATAATTTAGACGGTTGTCTATCATACATAACTGCCTTTGAATTTTACTACGATCGGAGTAGAGTTTTCTATACGTTTAGAAATATAATAACTATGTAAGCCGCTGCCAGGATTTTTTAGACATAAACATAAACGTAACTTTGTATTCCCCAATAGATTATAGACACAATTTTGCAGAAAACTTAATTTTTTGAGGAAATTTGCACGAAAAATTTAGCAATAAAAGTTTAGTACTTTTTGAGTACATGTAAATACTGGCAAATAGAGCTGCCGAAAAAGTGAGGTTGTGTTGTTGACATCACCTTTATTATTTCATCATGCATACAAGTACATTTTAGGACGCAATAGTAAATCGTAAGCGCTTATCTAGGTGAATAGTATATGAGCGTTGATTTAAACATATTAGTATATACACATGTGCATAATTTGCTGCAAAATATAATAATGATCCTCTATGGTCTCATCCTTAATTCTAGCCAATTTTGTTATATCCAATATTAATATATCCGCTATTTTGGATTAAGTTATGGCTATGCACTAATTGTTTTGTAATCAAAGTTTATCATATTGTTAGCTTTTTATACTCAGTTGAGCAGAGCTCACAGAGTATATTAACTTTGATTGGATAACGGTTGGTTGTACAGGTATAAAGGAATCGAGATAGATATAGACTTCCATATATCAAAATCATCAGTATCGAAAAAAAATTTGATTGACCCATGTCCGTCCGTCCCTCAGTCCGTTAACTCGATAACTTGAGTAAATTTTGAGGTATCTTGATGAAGTTTGGTATGTAGGTTCCTGGGCACTCATATCAGATCGCTATTTAAAATGAACGATATCGGCCTATAACCACGCCCACTTTTTCGATATCGAAAAACCGAAAAAGTGCGATAATTCATTACCAAAGATGGATAAAGCGATGAAACTTGGTAGGTGAGTTGAACTTATGACGCAGAATAGAAAATTAGTAAAATTTTGGGCAAAGGGCGTGGCACCGCCCACTTTTAAAAGAAGGTAATTTTGCGATGTAGGAAGTGCGGGTTGGAGGAGGAAACGATGGAGCACGTTCTGTGCTCTTGCCCTGCGCTTGCCAGGCTAAGACTCCAGCTATTAGGAGTGATACAGCTGTCAGATTTAGAAGCAGCAAGTGGCTTAAATCCTAGGAAGCTTCTAGTATTTGCCAAGAGGACGGAGTTATTTTATAACATAGGTCCTGGTTTTTGATAGGGTTTTTCAGTTTGGTCGTTAAAACAAACTTCTGGTAACACTACGGACTTATTCAGTCTATGTGAGGTCCTCGTGGACCGGCCAGTTCAACCTAACCTTGGCAGGAACGTTACTTTTATTACTATATTTGTGCTAAATAAAAATTAGCAAAATCGGATGACGAACACGCCCACTTAAAAAAAAAATTTTAAAAGTCAAATTTTAACAAAAAATTGAATATCTTTACAGTATATAAGTAAATTACGTCAACAATCCACTCCAGTAATGATATGGTTCAACAAAATACAAAAATAAAAGAAAATTTCAAAATGGGCGTGGCTCCGCCTTTTTTCATTTAATTTGTCTAGAATACTTTTATTGCCATAAGTCGAACAACAATTTACCTATCCTTGTGAAATTTGGTAAGGGCATAGCTTCTATGACGATAACTGTTTTCTGTGAAAATAGGCGAAATCGGTTGAAGCCACGCCCAGTTTTTATACACAGTGGACCGTCTGTCCTTCCGCTCGGCCGTTAACCCGATAACTTGAGCACAAATCGATGTATCTTTACTAAACTTAGTTCACGTACTTATCTGAACTCACTTTATCTTGGTATTAAAAATGGGCGAAATCCGACTATGACCACGCCCACTTTTGCGATATCGAAAATTTCGAAAAATGAAAAAAATGCCATAAATCTATACCAAATACGAAAAAAGGGATGAAACATGGCGATTGGATTAGTTTTTTGACGCAATATATACATGACTTTAGAAAAAACTTTGTAAAATGGGTGTTACACCTACCATATTAAGTAGAAGAAAATGGAAAAGTTCTGCAGGGCGAAATCAAAAGCCCTTCGTGGTATTACATATATAAATAAATTAGCGGTACCCGACAGATGATGTTCTGGTCACCCTGGTCCACATTTTGGTCGATATCTCGAAAACGTCTTCACATATACAACTAAGTGCCACTCCCTTTTAAAACCCTCATTAATACCTTTAATTTGATACCTATATCGTACAAATACATTCTAGAGTCACCCCTGGTCCACCTTTATGGCGATTTCTCGAAAAGGCGTCCACCTATAGAAATATGGCCCACTCCCTTTTAAAACACTCACCTTTCATTTGATACCCATATCGTACAAACACATTCTAGAGTCACCCCTGCTCCACCTTTATGGCGATTTCTCGAAAAGGCGTCCACCTATAGAACTAGGCCCACTCCCTTTTAAAACACTCATTACCACCTTTCATTTCATACCCATATCGTACAAACACATTCTAGAGTCATCCTTGGTCCACCTTTATGGCGATTTCTCGAAAAGGCGTCCACCTATAGAACTATGGCCCACTCCCTTTTAAAATACTTTTTAATAACTTCCATTCCAGGGTTACCCTAGGCTCATCTTCCTACATGGTGATTTTCCCTTATTTTGTCTCCAAAGCTCTCAGCTGAGTATGTAATGTGCGGTTACACCAGAAATTAGCCTTTCTTACTTGTTTATTTAGTCGTTAAACCAGCTGCCAAAGTTTTGCTGACGGGCGCTATATATAATATCGAAAGTGTTAACGATAGCAACCAACAAATTTCTACTAGCAATACCTTTGTACTATTTAATGTTTTGTGTGCATTTGACCGTATCGAAAAAAAATTGAGTATAGTTATGGTTGCCAGACGTCCCCACTTTCGGTGATTTGTCCCCGATTTCGACGATTTGTTCCAGCGTCCCCGCTTATACTCTAAATGTCCCTGCTTTTACGATTTACCAGCACTCATGTAATTCTCATCTGTCTTGTAGAGTACATGTTTGCTTATACTTACATACACGCATATATGGGGTTTTGTTGCTGACAACACGAGAATACGAATTTCGGAGGAGTCAATCGCAATGGAAAAAATAACATTTTTCACAGACTACAAAATCTCAATAATGCTGAATTGATTGGGATCGGATGTTCCGCACATATTATACACAATTCGGCCCATCATGGATTGGAGCACTTTGTTCTATTTGATATCAATTTTATTGTGTACAAATTGTACGAATACTTCTCTATTTGCACTGATCGAACAACGGAATTGAAATCCTTTTGCGAATTCGTTGAGAGAGATTAAAAAATCTGCTCAATCATTGTAAAACGCGCTGGTAAAGCCTTTTCCCTGCAGTGGAGAGGACTTTGAAAATGTTTTAGGCCTTGAAATCTTATTTTTTATCTCAAAACAAACCAGCTGCAATGATTGATTTTTTTTTTTATAATGACCTCAGCGAAAGTTATCTATTATTTGTTTTATGGCATTGTTCCATTCAAAAATCGTTTCTATTGAAAAAAAGACAATACCATTCTAGATATAATTTCAGTTTACGATGATCTCCTATCAAAAGTGGATGAACGACAAAAATCGAATTTTATTCCATTAGCTGTAAGGGCGAATTTGGCACACTTAAGAAAAGATGGAAAGGACCATGGGAATTTTTGGCAAAAATCGATATTGTTTATTGTTAAACATTAGAATAACTGAAACTTGGACGTCAGGATTTTCGGAATTCAGAGTTTTCAAATGGTTGGATTTCAAAACAACAAAACCAGCAATATAGAGAAGTAGAACCATGCCTCTTTTATTTGCTTGAAAAAACGTGACCATCAATGATCAAATAATAAATTTGAGAAAATTTTTGGAATCCAAGGCCGATGATCACGATTTTTTTGCACAAAAATCTGCAAGCGCCAAAATGGCTGCGTTCAGCTAATAAAGTGTCGAAGGATATTCGCAAGTGCTCAAAATTGCCTAATTTTTCTATTCGATACCATGTCACAATGCGAACTGCGAAAGAATTTTCTCCTTAATGAGCTCGCAATGGACAAAAGAAAGAAATCGTTTGACTGAAAATGTTTAATTTTTCAGATTTTACATGTCTCGAATTCCAAAAAATTTTAACCCTTCCTGAGAATACTGAACTTTTGAAAAAATCAGCAATGCCCAGAAATATGTCGGGAAGTGCTGACAGAAAAAGAGCACGAGATTCTTGAAATTAGAAGTAAGAAAAAAAATGTATAAATAATTATCTGGAATAAACACGTTTGTGCGAATTGTTAAATTATTTACAATATTCCCCTACCCTTTATACATTTTTTTGCAGTTGTCTGGGTGCAATTGCCCGTCTTCGACTGCGTTTAGAAGGTTAAACTTGGTTTTTTATTATTTAAATTTGATTACCTTTTTTGTTGGAAGTGTCCCCGATTCATATCTCGGGCATCTGAAAACCCTAGTATAGTAACAGTCTAAATCATGAGGCTTACGCGTAGATATGAACCCAACCGGCTTGCCTGGTACGCAAATTGATATGAGGATACGATTTTTTGTTCCCAATTCTTTGAAATTTTAAGCTAATCCTCTTCATATACTTTCTATACCTGCCTTTTTACATACATCAATAAATATGTATGTATAAGCATACACTTTGAGAATATATGCAAATGAATCATCAATGTTGGCATATGTTTGCTATATGGATGTCTACCAGGGATGTTACGAATGCAAATAAGGATGTCAAGTGCTATGAAAATATTGTTCGGTATAACGCTTCTACGCGTTCTTCTGCTTCTATATATTTGATGAAGGCAGCGCCCACAGTGCTGAATAAAATAAAAGTCATAATCTTTTCAAAACTTAAGCTTTCATTTTTCCCAATACGAGTAATCATATAATCCCTAATGCGTACATAAATATGTGTACATACATATTGTAACGAATTTTGGGAAATTCCGCTTATTCCAAACCTTCTGCTAACGTTCGAATCGCTAAACTGTTGAATAAATCACTCCAATATTCAGTATTGCAATATGGTCTTTATTGGGGAGTACAATTTGGGAGTAATACTTCGCAACTAATAGCATGTTTAAATCAAACTGATTACTTACTATTCAGTTTGCGCTGCTTTTATACTCTCCGTCGCTTCATTCGCATATTTTTACTAAAGTCTAGACGTTTCGCCTTCCAGAACTGCTGCATATCCTGCTTGGTAATTGAGCTACATATATGCGTTTGTATGTGTGAGACCCAACTTCGGCTGATGACTACATACATGTGTGTGCGTGAGTTATTCTTCGTCGCCTTTTATGGACGTGTGTAAATGGATTAAATTTATGTGTTCATGTACACAAGAGTGGCAGCTTGCTTTATTGTTGTTGTGCCTTTATTTACTAACAGCTTAGTGATGCTAAAATTCGCCACAATATTCTACGCGTGGTCATGAGTTTGCACTGTACGTTTGAAAATAAAATCTTGAAAATTGTGAAGGTTTTTACTGTTGCATTTACGTTTCGCTATTTGCGGTTTTATTTTATTACTATCATTGCTAGTAAAATCCAGTCAAGCGTATAAAAAAACCTGGCAGCGAATCGCACTAGTTCTGAAAATGCGCAGAATTATCATATAAAGCGACGTTTCTAGTTCTAATTCTGTCCCCTCGCATTCTGTCCCATGTACTATAGAATGGCAACTGTCCTCCTTTGCAGACCTTTTGAAGGCATTCTTAACTGGTTCGCTCGAAGGTGGTTCAGAAACAGTCGCAGCCTAAAATTAATTAATGAAAACACATATAGCTCAAACAAAAGCATTGTGGGTACAAGTGCGGCTAGCAACTGTCCCGCTCAGCGTCCGATTAGCACCAGTAGCGCGAAACTCGTTTTGGGGGACTTTCCCCCCACTTTCTATGCAGGAATAGCTGTGGGACGAAGCAACTCGTTAAATTAATATTTTTTTCTATAAAAAAAGAAATGCACAATCGGCCTTATACCAATTTCAGATTTTCTCGCAAAGTGTCGTTACGTGGTTAACGAATAAATGGGACGTTATATTGAATTGAGAGCTGGTTAAAAAAAAAAAACACAATTTAAATGCTAAACTTACCAGAATGGCAATTCAGTTGTTTACACTAACATTTAAATCGGTAATGCAATGTAATACAGAACTAAAGGTTCGAGTGGTTAATAAAACTCGTTCTCGAGGCAGTCAGGCTAGTTACCAAAACAAAGCACTGCGTGGATTGATTCTTCTTTTTCTTCTACCGTCTATGATTGGTGATATTCGTCGAATATTTTTCCTACGGGGAACATATTCAGCACTAGGGTTGAACATAAAAAGATCTAACAACTTTATTTATTTCCCAATTGAAAAGCATGACGATGTTGTTTTGATAGACGGAAGGCGTGCTCTCTCATATTATAGACCGCTGCAAAAATGCACTCCCTCTACTCCCCTACTAAAACCGAGCATGCAAAAACACAAAAACATTACAAGTGAAGCCGACGAAGCGCATGTTCTGTGGAATGGCATTTCTAGACCACTTCGAATCACCGAGAAGGAAGTATTTCCATTACAGCGCTGCTGTTATTGAAGCAGAAAGCGAGATTCATTTTTATAAAGAAACAAGTAAGGACAGAAAAGTGTAAGTGCGAAGAGCTTGATGTATTATGAAACAGGAGCGGTGATATAGATTCGGATGGCCTGAGAGTTAGCTTGGGTTATGGAGGAATATTTTCTTTGCGCACTTAAACATATGTAGCGTTGAAACGCATAAGGAGGATGATGAACCCGACCATAATTAGAAGATTAAATTGATGATCCACCACTTGACTAAGGCCGGGTTCGAATATTTATATCCAGATAACAAAACAACAGCCACGGGCGTTGATGGATTTCCTGCTGAGCTTGTCAAGTCTGATAACGACAATTTAATTGAATTAAATACTAGTAGCAGGTGTAATCCGTTCTGGATTAACCTTTTATAAGAGCATGCAATTACTGGCGTATGCTGACGACATCATTGCCCTTGATTGTAAAAGTGCTAACATAATGCCTATTTACAAAAATGGTAATAAAAATGATGTTTCGAACTACAGACCAATTGCCAAACTGTCAACAATAGCTAAATTGTTTGAAAGTATTGTAAAATTAAAATTAGTTTTGATATTCGAAAACTGATTTGTCCGAACCAGCATGGTTTCATCAATGGTAGATCAACTGTATCTAATCTTGCGTTTTTTAAAGAAGATTGCATCCAGAGTTTTGTTGGTGGGTTTCAAATTGATGCAGTTTATACTGATTTTTCCAAAGCATTTGATAGGGTGTCGCATAAAATTTTACTAAAAAAGTTAGCATTAATGGGTTTTAATTCCATATTTGTCGATTGGATCAGATCGTATCTAAGTGGAGGGTACTGTAGAGTCCAGCTAGATAATGTAATATCTCGGGAATTTCATGCAAGTTCAGGAGTTCCTCAAGGTAGCATCCTAGGACCGCTTTTATTTATAATTATTTTAAATGATATAAGCTCGTGTTTCTTATCAGCAAAATTTCTGCTTTATGCTGATAATCTCAAAATTTACTAGGTTGTTTCCAGAACTGAGGACTCTATTTCTCTGCAATCTGATCTCGAGAGAGTTAACTCCTGGTGTGAAAGGAATTACTGCCCCTATTACCGTTTACAACTCAACTCTGGTTGTGTTGAAATTTCGCAATTTGGTATTACAGATTACAACTCAACCTGTCAAAAAAATGTCGGTTGAGTTGTCTAGTCTAACAACTTTTTGTGGCATTACCGTTTACAGCCTTGTGTTGGTGTAGCTGTCAAAGACGTCAAAATCTTACAACTGATTACTAGCAGTTGTCTCATACAATTGTGCAGTTGGTTTGAAAAAATGTAACGTTTTAGAAGACGGTTCACCACGTAATTTTTAACAAAAATTTTCAAAGTTGGTATCAAAAGACACATTTCGACCTCCGATTTAAGAATCCGAAAACAAAAATTAAAAATTTAATTTCTGTCATGTCATTTCGGTTCAAATTTCCATGTGGTTTTATTTTGCCAGATTTTTTGTACACACTAATGCAGAAAGGCGTTGGACCCACCCAGGGTTATTTTTACAAATCGCGGCCAAAGGCTGTTTGGGTTTTAATCCACTTCGCACAAAGAGCTATACAAGCCCTGCTGTAAAGACTTTAGTTCACGTGGCATTTTCAGTCGGCTCCAAATATAGCAAAATTCAATTTAAATTAAGTGATTAAGTTCAATTTTTCATAGAAGGATTTGTACATCGAACGTTAACCATCGACTTGGATTAAATATTCGATCAGGTTCTAACTGTTATTAGCGTTGCTATTGCCGTTGTTTTTGTTATTATGACGATTAGAGTAGACGCGCCGTTGTGGCAACTAAAACTTTGAACGCTTGAGTGAGGCCAGTAGTTAGCCACTTAGGCACTCAGACAGTTTGGCAGTCAGTAAAGTGAGAGTCATTTGCTTGGCGTTAGTGGTTGTGCTTTGGAGTGTTTTGTTTCTATGGTTAGGTTTTTAGTAAGTTTTACAGTTTGCACACAAAACGTTTCTCATTCTAACTTCATCCATTAGTCGCAGACGTGTGTTTCGCGTGTGCGTGTGTGCGTTTGAGTATTATTAATTATATTTCTACTTTTTTTTTTCTTAAAATAAAATTACTCTTAGCTGATATTATGCGGATACATTCAACTCCCTTTCTTTTTTGTCTTATTTTCCATTTCAGTATCGAAACGAGCAACCATTGTGTTCATTGTAGCCAAATCGAATTTTTGGGATTTTTATTAGCTGCAAGACGCGCCAGACATACAAACATTGTGATTAACCTTTGTTAATACATCTCTACATACATAAAAACACCGTACTGACTGAAAAAAAAAAAAAAACAGAAATGACTTCCACCGAAACACGTTGTGGCCTCACCTGCAGCACTCGTCCATCAAGTCGTGTCCTAAAACCACCTGGTGGCGGTCATTCGAATATCTTTTCTGAGCCTGACGTTGCCGTTAATGCGCCACGTCCCAAATATAATCAACAAAACTCTTCGAATATGAACGCTTGCATGAACTCAACGGATCCCAATCAAAAAGTTGAAAAATTACGTGAAGAAATTATACATCATAAGCAAGCACCACAACAAGAAGCAGATCCACAAAAGTATAAAACGGCAGGCGGTGGCGCAACCACACCCACTGGTGGTGAGACGGTTAGTAAGCCCGGTAATGGTGGTGGAAACGGTAATGATCAACCTACGCGTGGGCGTGTGCCCCCAGGTGGTTTTTCATCGGGTGGATTCTGGTAAAGTGCCGGTTGCCGCTCAACACCAAAAGCATGACAACAATTACAATATGAGGCGATAACAGCGCTTATAAATTTACATACATACTTACATGCATACAAAATTGCAAATAACAAAACTAAGATATTAAAAAAAAAAAAAACAAGTAAAAGTTTATTTCTAACGCATTCGAAAAAAGTAATTGTAACAACAACAAAAAAATGCATTTACTTCTATCAAGTATTTGCTGCTTCTACATATGTATTAACTGCAAATATACCAACAACATATACAAGAAACTGTTTAGTTACAACAGCGCTGTTAAACAGTGTGAACCACAACAACAACAAAAAATAAAACAGAAATTTCAAATATATACATACATACTTACTTCCTTCCTACTTATACTCTATATATAAAATATATGTATATTTATGTATGGCCTTTTATGTGACTAAATTATTATAATTATTAGCATAACAAAAAAAGAACAAACATTAACTACACAACTCAGAAATTTTAAGCAAATTCAGCTCTCTTGAAATAAAAGGAAAGCACGAATAATTTCGTTGAATTGTTTTATTTTTTTTTTTAATTAAATAGCAAGCAAAAAAAGAGAGCATTCTTTAATTTTGAGGATTAGAATAGGCAAAAAAAAAAACACACGACAAGTTTCAATGCCAATCCCGTCTAACCGATTCAGCCACACACCGAAAGAAAATGTACTAAAGCCAATACAAACACATCTCAAATGCCTTGTTCGGGTAGGATCTTCAAATTGCCTTGAAGTAACTCAAAAAAACTTCCATTGAAGGCTGATTTAAGCCTAGATCAATTGTAATGAGAAACCTACGCCTCTAACACCAAATCTGATCGGTTATTTTCCTCTTTCAATCTGTTCGGTAAATTTTAATGAATTATAACGAAAACTATGTCAACTATGCTTCCGGTAATATTCAAGTGTTTTCGAAAAAATTCGAAAATGTTTTCGAAAAAATTCGAAAATTTGTTTTATCTCATGGTGGCTAAAACGCATAGCTTAAATGATGTTCTCGCTCTTGCACTCTTCTTTTCATAGATATTTGCCTTTGTAGTTTTGTTGAAAATTCACCACTGTGCAGCATAACCCATAAATTTAGATATGCTTTAAAAATGGAACAAGTGTCTAAGCTATAATTTGCTCGCTTCACCTACATTTCTTTCGAATATTTATATTTTTGTACCAAGATTTTACTTATATTCCTCGACAGCTGTATGTAAATTTTCAGCTATGATGCCTTCGCACGCTCTCACTCGAGTTCTTTTGTACTTAACATTTATATTTAACTGATTTGTTTTTGTTTTTTTTTATTATTTGTATTACTATATCTACTATATGTATGTATTCTGTATGTTATATATACGTGAACAAACCAATTTCTATATAAAATTTGGATACTTATTACATTTTTTGGTATAAATATAAGAAAAAAATAAGAGATTACACGTTTGAAAAATGAAATACCTATTGCTTAAAATATGTATGTAGTAATTAATTTTTTTCTAAAAATTTATAAGACAAATATAAGTTTGTTTTTTATATCCTAAAAATAAAATGTTTTCGTTTCTTATTCAAAAGTAAAGCCTTGTCTTGGAGTGAAATGGGAAGTGGTTGTGCAAGATGCGTCATTGAGTCACGACAGGAAAAGAGCAATCCTCGGTAACAAATATTTGGAAATTACATGGTATGCGCCGGATAAATCACGTACTAAAAAAATGGCTATGTTGCATATATGTAATACTCCTATATTGCTAATAGAAAATGATCGCAATGAGTTTTGAATTTGAAAACAAAACAAGACAGTCTACAAGATTTTTGTGATTGTAGCAGCATAGGTTAGGTTAGGTTGAACTGGCCGGTCTATGAGGACCTCACATTGATTGAGTCCGTAGTGTTACCAGAAGTTTGTTTTAACGACCAAACTGAAAAACCCTATCAAAAACCAGGACCTATGTTATAAAATAACTCCGTCCTCTTGGCAAATACTAGAAGCTTTCTAGGACTTAAGCCACTTGCTGCTTCTAGATCTGACAGCTGTATCACTCCTAATAGCTGGAGTCTTAGCCTGGCAAGTGCAGGGCACGAGCACAGAACGTGCTCGATCGTTTCCTCCTCCAACCCGCACTTCTTAATCTGCTATCACTGACCAAGCCTAATTTAAAGGCATGTGACGCCAGAAGGCAGTGTCCAGTCATAATACCCGTCATGAGTCTACAGTCCTATCTTTTTAATGATAGAAGCAACTGTATTAGTCTAAGGTTGTAAGACCTACACATAATCTTCGACACTTTACAGCCCCGCGCTTGAACCCACGCCTTTCCCGCTTGGTCGATCATGTGCACCTCTCGCATTCGCTTAATGTCGCCCAATCTAATTGGGACGTCTACGGAGCAAGCTTCAAGGGATGCGCCGTTTTTAGCTAGTTCGTCCGCTTTTTCATTCCCATCTATTCCCATGTGCCCTGGGACCCAATATAGATGTATGCTTCTCCCTGTCCCGATTCTCTGCAGAGACTGCTTACACTCTAACACGCATTTAAATGCTGTGCTATGCGAGATTATTGCCTTAATTGCCGCTTGACTGTCAATATAAAAGTTAACACGGTTGCAGCTTGAGCTATTCTCTTCCAGGGTTTCTACTGCTTTGGTTACGGCTAATATTTCCGCTTGGAAAACGCTACAGTAATCTGGCAGCCTGTAGGATCTGGTTATTTCCGGATCAGCGCAGTATACCGCAGACCCTACTCCTTGCATTACTTTGGAACCATCGGTGTACACATGTATCGCCTCGTCCGCCATTTGCGCACCCTTGCGCCAACCGTCCACCTCTATTGTGGCCTTAAGATCTCCCTCGAAGCGCAGATAGGGAATCAGGTAGTCTGTTCGTCTTGTGATTGATGATGCTATACTACTATGGCCATATGGTCGGCTCTCAAGCTGCCCCGAAGCACCGAGCCTGGTTGCGGTCGTTAATGCTTTGTTCTTTGCTACCACGTCTACATGTGGAATGTGCAGAATTGCATACAGTGCAGCCGTCGGGGTTGTTTTCAGGGCTCCCGTAATGCTAAGCATCGATAGTCTGCATACCTCCTCTAATTTTTTGAAGTTTGTTGTTTTTTGTGTGGCTTTCCACCAAACAAGAACTCCATAGTATAGAATAGGGCTTACAATCGCTGTAAAACCCCAATGAGAAAGAGAGAGCGATAGGCCCCACGTACACCCCAGCATTCTTTTACATGCATAGAGTGCCGTTGAGGCCTTCTTGACCCTCTCCTCCACGTTGAGCTTCCATGACAGCTTACTCTCTAGGATGATTCCTAGATATTTTGTGCAAGGTTTCTCCTGTAAGGTCACCCCTCCTAGCTTAGGCCTGGTCCGATTTGGGACCTTGTACCTCTTTGTAAACAAGACCATATCCGCCCTCTCCGCATTGACTTTCAACCCGACATTAGATGCCCAGGTATGAATATCCCGAAGCGCCCGATCCATCAAAGAACTAATCGTTGGAAGGCACTTTCCACTTATGACAATTGCAACGTCATCTGCGTAAGCCGTAAGTTTTACGGGTCCCTCATCGAATTGCCTGAGCAGTTGGTTGATGACCAGCGTCCACAGCAGAGATGATAGCACCCCTCCCTGCGGCGTGCCCCTGTCCACTGATTTCGTGGCCTCGTACAATCCCCATTGTGATATAAATATTTCTGCAATTTAGCATGCAGCCGATCCATCTGATTAAGGCAGGATGTACTTTAATGTAATTAAGACCATCCATAATCCCCCATGTTGCATTATTGAAAGCCCCGGCAATGTCCAAGAAGACTCCTTGTAGCAGCATAAGTGTGACAAGAAAAAATTTAAATTTAGGTACATTCGGTTATTGAATAAAAAAAAAAAAAACTTTTAAACAGCAATATATCGGCACTCTGATGTTTGGGAATGTACCTAGCCTTTGGTAGCAATACAGGAGTATTATCCGTTTTCTTACATAAACTTAATCGAATCACAATTCTATTTAATGAAATAATTAAGTTTCCCTTTTCATACAGGGCCTTTTGCTTCATTAATCGAACATCTGTCAGCAGCCCCAAAAAATATTTCGTGTTTACAAAAAATAGTTAAAATGGAAAGCAGCCATTTCCTTCTTAACTATAAATACAATCAAAATAAAATGCATGCGAACTACCCATAGATGTTGCACCTAACCAAATATGTGCCTATTTTCTAAAAAGCCATATCTTTTGCAGCAAATGAATCGAAAATTAAATTTTGAAATTTTTTCGTGTTTTTCTATTTTTCGTAAATTATTGAAAATAATTTATTTTTGATTGTTACATTGACAATAAAATTCGAAGCACCAAGCAAAGCCGACTGGTTTTTTCACTCGATAAATCAATAATGAAATAATTAACAATTTGTATTTTGTATGGAAGATTGAGTTCAATTAGGGCTTTAATGTAGAAAACTGGACTAATTATTTCATCAAGCCTCGGTGTGAAATTGGCATTACATAATATGCTATGTTGAAATGTTAAAAAATTTAAACGCGTGGGCACAAGCAAAGATTTAGTGAATATATGTCCTGTTAATCACGTCCCTGCTGGAAGCCATAATTTTGAAATAGTAAAACGCAAATGACGTATCGTATCCAGACGGATCCGGACGGTTTAGATATTCGAGAGAAAAGTTCTTCGTAAGATTTATGGACCTCCATCAGTTGGCTACAGTTATCGAAAAAGTGTGCAAAAATAGCTTTACGCAGACTTTTACAAAGACAAAAGACCCAGCAGCTGCGTTACTAGGCCATATTCGCTCCTGTTCAGACGGTATCTTATCGGAACTTCTTTATCAACGCAGAGAAAAACAAGAGAGTTATAAACTAAAAACCATAAATGGTTATGGATGTCCAAAAAGCGCGCTAGTCGCTTCTTCGCTGGGCTTGCTGGCGCCAATTGGTAATACCAAGGGAATCATTTATACAAATTTTATTTTATTTTCACAATAAAGGCTACAAGTTGAGAACTATCGTTTTCACAACTTGAGAAACAGCAGTATGCCCCTTTTGTTTAAAACGTGATTACTCCCAAGTTGAGCCACTGTATCGAAACAATGCTTGATATTTGAAAAGTATACTAAGGACTGGTACAGAAAGTTCTGCAAATTTAGAACTCCCTATAAGTGGTTTAGTAAGGATATAGGCTTTGAATTAATTATTTCTGAATTTTTGATTCATAAAATTTTCTTTTAAATGTATTAGCATCTGAAGTCTAGCCTTTGCAACGAACATGAGTAAATATGTAAATATGCTGTACATTTGGAAGAATAATCCCAATGTTATTTACAAAAAGTTGACAAAACTCAGAGAATTATACTATGACACTGCCCCAAGAACGGGTTTTTAGGAAAAACCGATCCATATCAAGAAGAGATGTTGCCAAAATAGCCAAAACCACACTTATGCGAGTCACACGAACATTAAATCTACAACAAGTGAAAAACAGACGTCAAAAAGCATTTCCCTCACATGTAAGCGGTATGAGAACAAATTACGCCTTTGAAAATGGACCTTGGAAAGTTGCGAGGTACATAATTGTACTGCTTGCAGTCGGGGTTTGACAGAAAGATCTGATTTGGCAAGCTGTTTGTGAATGTCAGCATAAGTTCGCACCGTTTTCTACGCTGGGAACCATTGACGCAGAAATTTACGTGAAATAGTGTCTTCAAAAACGCCTGCTGCCGTTCTTACGTCGCCATAGTATATATAAGTAACGAATTTTTGGACATTCCGCTTATTTGAAACCTGCTAACGTTCAACTGTTGAATCACTACAATATTCTGTATTGCAAAATTATCCTTATTAGACTATTTTCGAAGTAGTACAATTATACTTCACTTCGCAACTGATAGCGTGTTTAAATTAAACTGATTAGTCATTCCTCAGTTTGCGCTCCTTTTATACCCTCTGTTGCCTTGTCCGCATATTTCTCCAAAGGTCCAGACGTTTCTCCTTCTAGAATCCCCTGCTTGGTTACTAGCTATATGCGTGTGTATTTGTAGTGTATAGCCTCTCGCATAGCCATATGCGTGGGTATGCGTGAATAACTACTTCGACTGACGCCAACAGGTGTATGTGTAAAATATCTCTTCGTCGCCTTGTATGTATGTGTGTAAATGATGACTGATGTATTCATGTACACCAGTGTGGCTTTCTTCATGTTTTTGTTGTTGCGTGATTATTTACTAACAGCCTAGTGATGTCAACATTCGCCACAATATTTAATCTATATTTTGGACGGACTTGCCTCGAGAACATAACGCTCGTGTCACCCAAAAGTGTTTCGACTATAACAATGTACATTATCTTAAGAAAAACTTGAATCCACCCAACGTGCCTTAGTTGTGGCAAATTAAGCGATATTGAGCTCAGGTGCATGTCATTGAAATAAATATATATTTATATGCTACAAAAAAGGGTAATAGTCTAGAACTGGGTTCGACTGCTAACACCAAATGCTACCAAATATATGGATAGAAGTGTGAAACGACGCGTCTTGAAATCAGTATTAATAATCCGAAGGCGGAAAACTCGAAAAATAACCCGGGGTCCCTCCGAAACCGGGGGTGGGATCCATAGTATTTTTGCGCAGAACACCTTTCTGCTTATAAAAGATTAACCTGGGCGGTCCACCAATGGGGTGGGATCAAAATTAAATGCGTGCAAAATCTCTTTGTATACAAAATTTTTTTCAGTGCACAACAACATTACAGCAACACATGAAAATCGCCAACTTCAACTGCAAATATCTCCGGACAGAGACAAAATTTTTCTTTTCCGCCCTCGGATTATTGTTGTCGAAGTCAATACGCGTCTTTTGACACCTCTCTCGATATTTTTGGACGCCTATTAGCGGACTCCTGTTCTAGACTTTCACAAAAAAAAGTACAAAGTAGCTGTTATCACTTTATGAACATTTTTCAATTTGCAGAACTTTTTGTACCAGTCCTTAGTTCTCAACTTGAACTCTTATATGACTCAAGACCAAATGTTTACTGGGTGCTGTTGAAGAGGCAATAAATACACTCCCAGTTGGTGGGGGGGGGGGGGGGGGGGGGTGGTGTTGATAGTCCTTTATATAGACATAAATACGGTACGCTTTTTGTACTAGCCTGACTGTATTGGCAGCGATTTGGTATGACCACTTTAAATCAGATCACCCATTCCTTTCGTAAGGGACCTGGAGTCCCAGAGGATGGCTTGCTTAATATAGTTGCGTTTGTATTCATATTGTGACGAATATGCACATCACTAAATAAATGCACAACAACAAAAACCTTAAAGCAAGCTACATAAACACATTAAGTAATCATCATGTACACACATCCATACAAGCAGCAGAGAGATACTCAGAAACGCATGTCATCATCAGCCGAAGTAGTACTCACATATACACACGCATATGGTTAAACACTACAAATACACACACATATGGTTACACACTACAAATCCACGCGCGTATGGCTGGTGACCAGCTAGAAAATTCTACAAGAAGAAACGTCTAGACATTTGGGCAGAGAGTATAAAAGCAGCAGAAGCTGAGTAGTCTGTAATCAGTTTGATTTTAACACGCAATTGGTTATGTATTATTGTGAAGTATTTTCAAAGTAGTCTAATTAAGACCATTTTGCATTATTGAATATTGGAGTTATTTATTCAACAGTTTAGTTAGGTTTGGAATAAGCGGAATTTCCCTAAATTCGTTACAATATTTAACATGCGCCTAACGTAAATGAAGTCACAGTAGGTTTGGAGAAGCTGTGAAGCTATCTATGTATTGTACTTACGTGCCCTTTGAATCCTCACTTTCTGTTTCCAATTGGTGTGTCAGTTTACGAAGAATATATGGATCTTTGCTTCTCGTTCAAACGATTAATAATCTAAACAAATTAATGTCTCATACCTGAGCTGCTGAGGTCGTTAATCATAATAACTACAGGGTGTATAGTTAGGTATCTTTATTGAAAATTTAAACATATATATGTGTATTCCAGCTGCTTTATTTATCCATTTATTTTACGTGCGTAACTACGAATTTACATACAGTTGCATAATTTGTTAAATCTATAACGTGATTTTTTAGTTATTTAAAGTAAAACAAATAATAATTTCAATGTCATATGCTAATGAGGTACCATTATTTATACTCAATGACTATTTTTAAAAGGCCCTCTTATACATATATACATTTTTTGTATTCTCATCTCCATATTTGTTTGAACACAGCCTTCTCTCCCTTGGACATCATGCGAAGTAATCTTACCACAGCAAGGGGTGCTGCTGTCACGAAGTGATTAAAGGGAGGTAACAAAGAGATTCCGGTATACTCATAAATTATAAAAGAAGCAAACGCTGCGACTTCGATTGTCACCAATAAAATAACAGCAGGTACGCGGCAGTTCCTCAGCTCCTTAATTTGACGATACTAAATCAAAGGTTTTCCTAAGGGCAGATATCTATCGAAACTTGGAAATCTGAATATATAAAGATGCTTAATGTCATGATGAGAAAGTTTCGGGTCAAGAATATTAACACTTTTAAATAATTAAAGGCAGTTTTTCCCAGCTTCCAAAACCAGGGCTAAATCTCATGTCTGGTGAACTCGGAGGACGCGCACAGACTGTCCCAGCATCAAAGCAGTAGCATTAATATACCGACAGGAGTAAGTGCTTCGCATATATCCTTCCTCCAAATACACAAGGAGGCGGAGTATATGTTGCATCCATAGCAAAAAGATGCAGTCGCAATACCCGAAATGTTGGAGGCGGGCTAACGAATCAATGTTTCGGCGAGTCTTTAAGATGAACCTCCAACACAGTAAAGTAGCACCGAGGTGTGATTCTAATAGTACAGTAGCCATGGCTCTGATCTCATGGGAAGGTTTATGCATTTAAATTGTATTCGTACAGTTATTCAAAGAAAGATTTTTGATTCTATCGATATTTTTGGATAAACTTTTTAGCAGTGCTTTGCAGGGTGATTTCCCCTGTTAGGAAATAAGATTTTAAAAGCAGTGCTCTTATAAAAGTAGCATATAGATTTTGCTTGTTTAATTAAGTTGCATTTCATCGGTTCACACTTTTTAACAGCTCAGTAAATATTTATCCTTTTGAAAATTTCAGCATTTGACAAACTCCCTGCGTTCCAATGGACAGTGATAAAGATCCCGATAAAAACTTAACGCGACTCAAAGGGTTGATAAGCGCAATACAAAGCTTAATAGCTTCAAAGCTTCCGCAACCCAATTGTCAACTTCACCTATGCGAGGGAACTCCTGTTACAAATATGAATGTATCATACACATATTTAGCAGGCGAGGCTGTGGCGACCCCAAGTTCCTTATGGAACTAGGAGGTGGGGCGGGATGGCCTAGATTAATGGTGGTAATATTAATCGTTTCCGAGATGGTTGGGCTAGTAACTTAATGGTGCTTTGTTACCGGAACCTACCGGATCTGTATCCGGCAAAGGACCATCAACATCGATAACACTCCCCAAAATCTTCGGGGAGTGTCTTTGTCGTTAATACAACAACAACAACAACATAAAAATTTAACATGCAAATATGCATGTTAAATTTTTACTCGGACATAAATCACTGTCCATTGGAACGCGGGGATTGTTTCTCTTGTTGCGTTCCAATTAAGCGTGATCCAGATACGTATAGAGATTTAAATGCAACAACAATGTTATACATATAGATCAACATGCATATGCATTTTAAATCTCTATCCGTATCTGGATCGCGCTTCATTAGAACGCGACGTCTGACAATAAACCCAGCTTATGTTAAAACTCAAAGTGGAAGTACCTTATTTTTTTGTATCATGGAACATCCAATCTCAACTCAAAATGTATTCAATTTATGTCTTCATAGAGCGTTCTTGAGAGATCTTCCGAAATAAGGCTTTTTTCAATCGATTTCTGAAGCAAGACCTTATTCAATAAAATCTTGTCACAGTACAGAAATTCTCACACAGCTTTTTTCATTTTTTTTATTCCACTCAGCATTCGATATACATATGTATATTCAGAATTAATTCGGATTTTACGTTAATAGTTCACAAATTAAAATATATTTACATACATTGTTTTAATATCTTTAATTTTAATTTACTACTTAATAATATCACCCTTTCTTCAAATTTATTTATAAATACCTATGTATGTACATTAGAATGCCTCCCGCTTGATAGACAAAATTGTTTATTTTTCCCATCGGAATTATTGGTTTTATTTTAGGATCTGCTTCAAAATATACCGAATAAGTTATGAGATCTATGTGAGCTGGACCAATTTGACATATTTCTAATCTGAAACAATAGTTTAAAGTTTAAACCAACTTCCCACAGGAACAAAATTGTAACTCCATAAAGTTTCTGTGTGAAATTGGTATTTTATTAAATATTTTAGAAAATTTTTTACAGATATTTTATACAAAAAAAAGAAAAACACTTTGAATGAATGAGTCGAAGCTTTACTTTATTCCTCTTAAAATTTGTGTGAAACTTTCATGTTCATGTTGTATTTCTTCGCATGCGAGTTACGACGCAATTTCTGTTAAACATGCGGTGTCTCCGCTTTCTTGGTTTTCCATTCCTTATACCAATTTCACGTAGAAGCTTAATAGAATCTCAATTTTTACCAAATAATTATTTTTTCCACTTCGTTAACGAATGTTCGTCCCATGCCCAAAAAATAATTTAGGATTTATATTTTATATTAAATATCGAGTTCAATAAGCACTTTAATATAGAAAACTAGCCTAATTATTTCATTAATTCTCTGTGTGAATTTTATACCACATTCAAACATATATCATCGGAGGTAGATTTATGGAACAACTATTTTCAAAAACTGTTTGGCGTCAGATTTAAGATTGTGCAGCTCACGTAAATCTTTAAATTTTTTCTTCATATTTTGACGGGATCGTAAAAAAACGATATTACAAAATTCCGACAAAAAGTCCATTTATTTTTGTGAGTCACTATAACTAAGAGCGGTGTACTTATGATTAAGTAGACCTAGTGGGCAGTTTTAACTAAAGTATTATACACCATTTCTGAAGAATCTGTTAAAACGGGTTCTTCTCTACCTTCTACCAACGCCATTTTTGAATACTTTTCCACTAGCGGTCGAAAAATTAACTGTAATCAAAAATCAAAGTAAATTAAATTAAACTTTGGTAAATTTTTATAGCTTAAGGAATAAAATCTGGAAGCTACTTCACTACAACTTTTTTTTATAGAATCTTAGCAAGTAGCACAATTATAACAAGTAAAGGTGTCTAAGTTCGGGTGTAACCGAACATTATATACTCAGCGTGAGCTTCAATTGCACATTTCATTTCAGATAAATTACTTTTCTACATAACACGTGGCACCGCCCGTTCAAAAAAAAAAAAAAATGTCTCCATTTCCTCTTACAATAAAACCTGATAAGTGAAATATCATTGATTCAAAACTATTTTTTACCAAGTTATAGCTTATTATTCTAGTCTACGACCCTTTAAAACTTGTTTTATATCTAAGTTCCCGTGGTCTTTAACCGATCCCGTCCATTTTTACTTGAAATATTTTCTGCCATAAGGAAAATATGTGTACCCAATTTTGTTACGATATGTAAATTTTATCTTCGAGTTATGGCTCCCGAAACTTTGAAAATTGTTTAGACAAAAAAGGGGCGGTGCCAAACCCATTTTTTCAAATTTAAGTGTTTTTCAATTTAATGTTATAATTCAATTTAGAAAGTAAAATTCTATTGATACAAAGCTCTTTTTCGCTAAGATATAGCTTATTATTTTCGTCTATGACCCTTTTAAAAATCTTGTATACAAAATCCTTAACCGATTTCGTTAATTTTTCTTCAAAGCATTCCTTATAGTAAAGGCAACCTCTCTGCCGAATTTTGTTACGATAGATTTAACGATTTTTGATTTATGATTAATAATATTTGTCAATTTGACTTTATCACAAGTAGGCGGTGCCACGCCCATTTTAACATTTTTTTTTTCAAATTTGTATCAAGAGTCTCACTGTCAGTCCACATGCCAAATTTCAGCATTCTAGGTGTATTATTTACTAAATTATCGTGTTAACGGACAGACGCACGGACGGACATGGCTCAATCAAATTTATTTTCGATACTGATGATTTTGATATATGGAAATCTATATCTATCTCGATTCCTTTATACCTGTACAACCAACCGTTATCCAATCAAAGTTAATATACTCTGTGTAAAAAGCACGCTGAGTATAAAAAAGAAAGGATTACGTTAGTAGGTCATCCACTCATATCCAGTAGTATTTTTTATTGCTTGTGTAAGCAAAAATAAAGCTAACTGCAAGCTAACTACAAACTGGTTTTCAATAGACTAAGGTCAGGTTTTCAGTACGTTTAAACTCCAGTTAAAGTTGACTGGAGTTTAAACTTGCGATGCAATGCATCATATCCAATCAAAACAAGTGTGATATTTTATCCGTCAATGCCTGACAGGATGTTCAAGGTGGCTACTTTTTAGCGTTTTGGCACCGTTTTTACAGGAAGTTCAATACAGCGGTGGATACGGTCAGCTAACTTCAGCGCGGGTTAGAAAGAGATGCAGGATGAGACCACGATAGTAACTTTAAAAATCGGGTGTTCCAATCTATTTGTTATTTTGACGTCTATGCCGACACACTTGTCTTATCCACAATACATCCAACTAGAAAAAGCCAACCATAGACGGCTTTTATTCCCGATGCATGAAATAAGATCTTAGCAAAGGACATTAAACAATTACGTGTATATTTTTTCGCAACGCTAAATTTCGAAAAGAATTGTCTTAAATCAGTGCGAAGAAACAATATTTTTCTTACATTTCAGAATTATTATTTTTTGACAAACGTATTTGTGGCTTAAGCTGCATTTACACTGCACTAAATGCGACATTTTATGCCGCATAAATCATGTAGGTCCCGTCCCTCCAATTTGTTGGAAAAATTAAAAAGAACACCGCGCAAAATGGAAGAGCAGCTCGGCCTAAAATCTCGTCGGAGGTTATCGCGTGTTACATTTTTTAAATGTATTATTTGTGTTTAAAATTTCTTAAACGACGCATTTCCTCCTAAAAATTGAATTTCCGAAATTAATGATGTGATCGCATTTGGCGTACAATCTTGGGACCATTACCTAAAACTTTCGTCAGCTATATTGTGCTACATCGACACTCTCTCTTCTTCATTAAAATCCGAGATGGGCGACCGTCTTCACTGAAAGCTCAGAACTTAATGGTAATATTGACATTGGTATCTATTCCGAAGATCTAGTGGAGCATCGGTCCGTAACTATTTTGATATGATTCCCAGATCACAGTGGTGTACCAGGAAACTATCCTGCCAACGACGAACTATCGAAGAAATCTATTGAAGAGACCGGGTTAAGTCAGCTGCAAAAGCTGGCTCGTGACAAACTTTACTCCGTATAAATGAGAACCGAACCAGGTTGCTTATAAATCTTAATCGACTCTCCTTAAGTTCATTGATTGAGATCTTAACACACGAGTTTCTGATGGTAGTACACGGTGGATGCATCGGAATTCAAACGCATGATGCCTATCGGAGTTGTATGGACGAAGAGAAGATGGAAAGTGTTGAATAATACTTTCGCTATTGCCTCTTCTGGTTAGGAAATGTGTGGAATTTCTTAACATACATTAGACTATTTATTATTTATATTTGGCTTTGCTAAAAAAAAATTGCGCTATATGAAACGGTTACAATGGCCCAATTTTGTATTCATTGAAAGGAGAAAGGGCTTTAGCTCCGGCCTAGGCGTAATTGTCGGTCTAAGTTGAGCAACTACTTTATTACTATAGTTGTAGAAGAAGCTTTGCTCCTTTCATGTCCAATTAAAGCCATACCATCTCATGTTGTTGGCTGCCCGAAGTCGGCCGATTTCCACATGTTGTGCTCTCTCAGTACAAGAGCCCATTTTGCGGCTAAACCAGCTCATGCAGAGTAGCCAAGTGAATGACGACATCTAACCCTACAAATATTCGAACATTATTGGGCTGATTTAAACAGGTACATTTTTTAACTAAAAGAAATGTGGGCAATCGAAGTTTTCACGTTAAAACCGACTCGTTTAAAGCAGCGTTTATCGCTTCGTGCCTTTTTTCGGTTGCACAGTGTAATAAACTTACCTCACATAGCTATGCAGATATTCATTACAACCTATCTCTTTATTATTCCTTCTTCTTTTCAGTTGTTGTATTTGCTACAACAACAACTGCTTGACCGCTAGCTGCCAATTTCTTCTGTTCCGCTTGATACAAGTAAGCGCGTCCCAATTGAACTACCTGTATCGTTCCAACGAAAATATTAACCGAGAACAAACTCCAGTTTTTAGGAATGATGACCAATGAGTATCGTGACCAAATTATTCCGGTAGCCGCGAGTGCTGCACATTGTGGCACCGATAGACTTTCGGCTGGACGTGCCAAGTCACCGAGACCGGCTATGACAAGAGACTGGAAAGAACAGAAAATTTAGTTAAACTATTAGGTCCGCTATTCAGGGCGAGTATAAAACACAGTGAAAGGGGATAGAAGTTTACCCCTAACGTGTGTGTTATTTAAGCTTGGTTTTTCAATGAACGTTTATGCTGCAATTAAAGTTGAGCTCAGTTTAACCTTGACACTTCGGCCGGTTACATAAAATTTTACTCCTCATGGCAGTTTTAACGGCCAAAATTAAATTCGCATTCAAAAGCGAGTCTTACAAACCACCCTAATATAAACGCACGCAATTCATTTTCTGTCAAAAATGTCTCATGCACATACAACTTGTATGAGAGCTACCCAAATTGAATTTGCTGCGTGAAAACCTAACTCGATTTCCAATTTTTGTTCTGCGTGACATTTAGATTTGACGTTTGCACACATGCTTTACATTGTAGAAACGCATGCTTATTTGGGTTAGGGCAAAAAACGCCGGTTGTTTGCGTGCGCTAAAAAACGCAGTGCGGTTTTATTAGGTTTGCATTTTAGTCGCCTGTGAAGATAAGGTAATTGGTTTGTGGTCCTACGCCTACCTCCTAAAAATATTTATGTGATCCCGATTTCGACTGAAAATAATTGAGGAGAAAGAAACGCCGTGGAGGAAGAAAAGAGAACCCATTGGTTAAAAGCGACAAGCCTGATTTTAAGACGGGCTAGCTCGCCGCAATGATAACACAGACCTCCAAATCTGCAAGGCTTAGCGAAGAAGAGGAACCATGTAATTCGAAAACCCCATAGAATGACGGAGAGGGGGATATTATGCCAGGAGTAGATCAGGTATTTGAAAGGTCAAAGGAAGTAATGACAAGATTTCAGCTTACCCGGAGATACTAAATAGAGCTAACGGCGACTACGTTGCGTTAAAGATGGACGGGGTGTCGAAACAGTCCTTGACGACAATAGACATCAGCAATTGCCATGGACGGACATTTGCCGGAAAGTGGTGATCTATAGAAAAATAGCTGATTAGTGTCATGATAACAATAATGCAGGACGAATCAAATACAGCGCTACCAACCTTCCCTTCAGCGGGAATGTACATTTAAATTTTTAATTAATCTTAATTATTTATTTTTTGGGATCTTTGAACCTAAAACTTAAAATACTAAACATAATTGATTATTACAACGCATTACTTAATTTGATTAAATTCATAAGATGCAATAATGATGAGACCTAGGCTTAATCTTCAAGGACAAGACATAAACCGAATCATGTATGGGTGAGTCGGAGGACTCACTGAGTTTGTTGCAGTGGCAGAACATGAATTGGAAGATACTTCGAGTTTCCTGAATAAAACAAAGACGTTGAGAATATGGGTTAAAGGGCAGGCCCTTATCCTGGGACCCTGATACGTGGGTCACAACGTTGGAGCCCTGCTAGAAGAGTTCAAGTGTATGGGAAACTGGCTACATTTAGAAACGAGTATTTATTTCATTATGTGTTATATATCACAATTCTGAACAGGTAGGTATTAGTAAAGGGTTTGTCAGATCTACCTATAGAGGAGTGAGAAGGAAATAATTTTAGAAAGCTCAGGGTAACGTACTTATCCGAATTCTGAATAGATGTTAAAACAAAACATGAACAAAAAGGACCTGCATTCGAAGATCAACATTGTTAAAGGATACGAAACAAACGTAAGAAATATGAATCCGGTTGGCGAAGGATAAGGCACTCTGCCATTTGTATGCAGTTTTCGATTTAAGTACTTTAGGCGATCTTGCTTTGAAAAATGACCAATTAGATAGATATTATCGGTTCTTTATTTCGTCAAAGCGTATTGCGAGTGGAGAGCACCAGTCATCTGAAACCTTAGAATCCGAATAGACGGACTCGTTTTTTTAAATATCTGGGCCTTGAGGCAGCGTATTATCCTGCGAAAATGTCAAATATATGTATCACGGGAAACGGAGTACTGAACACTGGGAAGCTCTGCTTACCAATTTGAGTTATATTCCTCTTGTCCTATTAAAGAACCATCAGCACAGTTGACGCTCGGATAGTAGAACTATATAGCCTCAATCAACGGTGACCTTGCTAAAATACTCTTAAGTAATAGCCCTTGACTTGCTTTCACTTTAGATTTAAAGCCTCAAGGTGGTTTTCTATTTTCACATCATAAACATAAACCGACAGGTAAATGATAGATTCAGTCAAGCGGCATATCAAAAAAGTGAATAAAAGTTCAAGTGAACACCGCGAAGCATCCACGATTCCTTCAAAACTGGTAAAAATACTACAAATCCTCGCTGGCGTCCCTTGTAAAAATAAAGGGACGTCTAAAACAGGAGTCCAGCTGGCAAGTTTCAAGTCTGCAAACACTGCAGGATACGAACAGCTCGCATTGTCTACATCTGTAGTTACACGGTTAAAGTTTTGAGCCTAAATCTGAAATTTTTTTGTATTGATAAAAAAAAAGAAAATCTAGTGGGCGGTAGCCAGGTTTCGATCCGACATGTCCCGTATTGCAGTAATGTGGTGTACCTACTAAGTTATCGCATAGGTGCAACAAAACAAAAATAAAAAATAAAAAATAGGAGTTAAGGAAGGAGAGAGAACAAGAGATGACTTGCAGAACTTTTCACCAATGAAATTTTTCATTTTTAGATTTTCAGCAAAAGATTTAAAGTCTTGGATATGTATACAAGTTTCTACTTTTAGATTCTTTAATCTTTTTGATTTTGCTTCGAACCCAGGGCCCGTTTTACAAAACATAAAAAAAAAATTTAAACCATGGCGGAACTATACAAGGTGGCAGCACGGGACAGCTGCTTGTGTACTTTTTTATTTGATTTGATACATCAACTTCCGGCGCAGTACGATTTTGACATTAGTCCATCGAATTTACAAAAACAAAGTACATGGAACTTTTATTTATGTTTGTAGGTATGTCACCATGCTGCCACCTTGTATAGATCCGGCATGATTTAAACCAAATAAAATTGAAAAAAAACGAGTTGTAGAGTTTTTGAATTCAGGTAAAAAAAAGTTGGAAATATTAATTAAACCGATGAACGGTATAAAATTTAGGTTAAAATTTCTACCGGGTACGAGGCCCAACTAATACGCATGTGACGCCAGAATGCAATGTCAAATAGGTATGCCCATCGTGAGCCTTAAGTCCTCTCTCTCTCGACTTTGTGAGTATAGCGTCGTAAGACTTGCACATGATCTTAGAAATTTTGCAGCCACGCTCTGCTGTCCACGTCTTTCCTGCTTGATGGATCATATCCAATTCCTGTCTACTTTTAATTCCCCCCAAACAGATTGAGACTTCTACCATCGGTTGATTCAGTGCTGCATTCTCCTTTGCAAATCCCTCGGGCTTCTCGTTACCTTCTATCCCAGAAACCTGGTATAGATGTAAGGTCCGGCCTGAGCCAAGTCTCTCCAATGTTTCTTTTCATTCCAGCCCCCTAGTTCCAATCTTCGCTAACGCTAAAACTCCATCGCCAAAACACATCTAAAAGAATATCAAGTGCGCAGAAAAGTATGCAGCATTCAGGAATAATTGCCAAAGTCGTATGTAAAAGTATAGGAGTTATTCTTTGTGACCATATGGTTGTTGTTGTTGTTGTTGTAGCGATAAGGTTACTCCCCGAATGCTTTGGGGAGTGTTATCGATGTGATGGTCGGGTACAAATCCGGTAAGCTCCGGTAACACAGCACCATTAAGGTGCTAGCCCGACCATCTTGGGAACGATTTATATGGCCACATTTAACCTTCAGGCCCCCCTCCCTCCCCACCCACAAGTTCCATGAGGAGATTGGGGTCGTCAGAGCCTCGTCTGTTAGTGAAACAGGATTCGCCGCGGATAGGTGAGGTTGACAATTGGGTTTGGAGAAGCTATGTATATATTGCGCTGGCAACCTGAAGGGTTTCGCTACATAGCTCCTTGAATATGATATTTTAGTCGCCTCTTACGATAGGCATACCTACCGCGGGTATATTCTGACCTCCTAACCCTCTGGGATGACCATATGATACTTATGCCCGATTTCTCAGTGCGAGTTTAAACTCCAGTCAAGGTTGACTAGAGTTTAACCCTGCCACTTCGGTCGCTTAAGCTGAGATGTGCATGAACATTTGATGTTATCGAACAAACTGGCAAGGTTAAACTCTAGCCTCAATGTTGCATACTTCTCTGCGCACTTGATATTTTTTAGATATTTTTGGCGATGGAGTTTTAGCGTCAGTGAAGGTTGGAGTTCAGTGGCAGGACATTTCTTGATTAAGTACTGTGTGAGATTATTGCCATGATCGCCGCCTGACTATCAACATATATATTGACGAGACTACAGCTTTAGCACACTTGCTCCAAAATTTCCGCTGCTTCCTTCACGGGTAAAATTTCCGCCTGAAAGACACTGCAGTGATCTGGCAGCCTGTAGAATCTACATATTTCTACTTCGACCCCCTCCGTTAATCCCGAGCCATCGGTATACACGTGCCGTTTCCGCACCCCTCGCTCCACCCTCCGGCTCTATTGTGGACCCAAGATCTCAACTTAAAAGTATTTGTTTTTTTTCGCCACTCGTTGTCTAATGAAACGCGACGCGTTCAAGAGGTTCTAATCATAAAATAGCATTATAAAGTATGCAATAATTTCCAAAACGATTAGTTCACTCAAATAAAAACTGATAACAGAAAATCAGATAGAATTGCCCGTTTGACATATTCGGATCTTTTGCATTTTTCTATAACGGCACACAGCTGTTAAAATAATTATATATGTACATATATATAGATATGTATGTACATATATATAGATATGTATGTACATTAGGTTGTACATTAGGGTGGTATATGGTGAATTTAAATTTTTGTTATATCTTTCGGGGCACCCTCCTAAAATATGCTAATAGATCAGAAAATGATTATTGCAATGTTTCACGCCAATCCGATAATGTTAAAAGTGCCTCATTGAGGTCAAAGTTAGGAAAAACAGCGATTCTTCAAACAAAATTTTAGTGTTTCGTCAGTAAAAGTGAAACCATTTATGCCAGGAACTTGACTCATATACCATTGAATATTGTAATGTCCATAGACGTTTGCATGGAAATTAAAAATTAGGGATATCCACAATGACCTGATCTGATAAATGCTAAATACTGCTCAAAATCAATACAAATAAAATTACCTATCGAATGGTGTACGGGTCAAGTTGCTGGCATAAATGGTTTCACTTTTACTGACGAAGCACAAAGAATTTTTTCTGAAAAATCGCTTTTTTATTACATTTATTGGATTGGCCTGAAGCTTTATATGTATCATTTTCTAATCTATTGGCATATTTTATGGGGGGCCCCAGCGGAAAATCTAAAATTGATGTCTTGGGGCCACCCTAATGTACATACATACACATGCACTTTTTTATTTATGCATATGCGGCAGCTTTGTTCTTCTCAATTGATTATGTAAGTCCTTTAAAGTTTTATGCGACAAGGCCAACATTGTTAACCTTCAAACTTACCCATTTAAAAAAAGGTGCCCAAAAGAAAACTGTTTTAGGTCCTGTTTAAATAAAAAAAATGTGTTTATGAAATTAAAACTTTTCAAATTTTACCTAAACTCACCAGCTGGATGCTGCCACAATGGTCTCAGTTTAGCTGGCACATATTTATCCACGGAACCAATTAAAGCATTGTAAACTTTACTAGGAAATCCTTTGCCAGCTGTAGTGGTTGACGGTGGTGGCGGTGGGGGTGGTGGTGCTGCTACTTGTGGTGCTGTCGACGCCATCTTTTTCTTATCGTTTTGTATTCAGTAAATTCACTATTATTATAATTTTGGGATATGATGCTTTGTATTTTTTTAAAGGGTCAGGTACTACTCGTTCTAACACCGAACACTGAAAACTTTCTATAGTTGACTTCCTCACCGTTAGCTAGACAGTGAAGAACTGAAAGCTAAAACAAAAATACGTAATATATAGGAAATATGGAAATGGAAAGCAAAAAATTTAGAATTGCATGCAAAAGTACGTTAAACATATAAGGTTTCTTAAGCTCGTGTGCAATCGAGCATTATATACCCACATGTGGGTTGAACCCTGGTTTTAAATATAGCAACAATTTATAAAGCGACACCAAGTGATTTAGTAAGAGAAAATAGTACAGACGAAGCATATGTAAAAACTGGTATTACCGGGGACCGTAGAAATTTTGATTTAAAAAAAATCTTTATTAGTTACCCTTTGATTTTTTAATAAAAAAGTAACATTTCAAGTTTAATTTAATCGGAGTGGTTATTCGTCCGGAAACACATTAATAACAACAACACATACAACAAACTAGAACAAATACAGATATTCCAGTAAAAAAAATATTGTAACATTTTTGTTATCAAATATATACAGTGTCGGCCATAAATATAGGCACAGCGAATTTTTTCAGTTTTCACCAAGAGTTTTACTTCCACAAAATTATTTCCGTTTTTTTTTTTATAAAAATATGTACCAACATTTCAAATATATGAATTTGTAAAAAAAAATTCTCTAAAACGGGAAAGTTTTTAGCGACTTAAAGAATCATTATCTGCAGTCCTTGGTTCTCCCATATTTAATAGAATAGATCGACTCGGAACTCTTTGTTGAACATTTCAAATTTATGAATTTGTAAAAAAAAACATAATCCGTCAGAAAAAAATTTTTCAAAACGGGAATTTTTTAGCGACTTAAGGAATCATTATCCGCGGTCCTTGGTTCTCCCATATTTAATAGAATCGACTCGAACCCTACGTTGAACTGGCTGGTTAATAAAGGCTTTGCTTAGACTGATTGTTTCCATAGTCTTTCCTTTGAACATAATTGTTAATAAAATTTTGCGTGGTTGCCAAAACCGATTTTCTCCACTTTCGTACCCGAACAGCCAATGAGAGTTATGTGATGAAATTTTTAAAAACTTCTTTTGTTTGTACCCTTTTGCTAAGCGCATTATATAATTATTTAAACTCATGTCGTAATCATCATCATTTATTTCGAGCTATCCCTATTTCTCGATAACTGACGCCGAATGGGAGCATCAAGAGAATAACTTTTCTCTCGAACACTCCAAGAGCCATCTCATCTTCTCTCGATACCGTCGATGATTTCGAGCCAGTGCCGGCGAAAGGTGTGGGTATGGTGGGTAGGACTACCCACCCTGGGATTAGAAATAGTCGATAAAAATTATGTATAATGTCGATACAAGTTACAATGAAAACTACATTACATTATTACTTGTCGATTGATTACTGACCATACCCAATATTTAGTATAATATAATCCCTCATGCCTACCACTTTTATCGCCTATCTAAACTACCCATCCAGACTTTGCGCGTTTCGCCGGCCCTCTTCCGAGCCATACATCAGGACAGGTACTATGAGCGACTTGTAGACCGTGATTTTTGTTCGTCGAAAGAGGACTTTACTTTTTAATTGCCTACTCGGTCCAAAGTTGTTAACCTTCAAACATACCCATTTAAAAAGATTTATTTTCCGTTTGATTTAGCAGTATCGAATTTAAATCCGTCAACAGTCACGTGGCTGCCATGAGTGTAAGTAAGAAGGACCAGACCACAATACAAATATTTTTACCTCTTATGTCGCTGGGGAATTTTTGTCAATTAAGCTAATTGGCCGATAATTTTGCTTGGGTTTCATTAGGTTAATAAGACTGAAATCAACAAACTGCCCCTTTGGTCAGTTGGGGCCAAAGGCGTTTCCATTAAGTCATATTACTTACTCCAAGTCGATAAAGCAATATCCTTCATCGAGTGAGTTTTCTAGCTCCGTATCACGCTCAATTCTCACGGGAATGCTCTAGATCATTGTGCGACTTGAGAAGCAGAGGTCGTAATATTTTTGTTCACATGAGTTGTAATAAGCAGATGTCGCCGTTGTGTTGCAAATTTGTTGGTTTAATATCTTATATTTTGTTTGCTTTACAACGAATACGGGACTCTTCGGAATTGTCCAAATTATTTTAATTCAAATTTAAGAATACATCCAATCAAGTTACTGTATACTATAATACGGATATGTTCAACCCAACTATTTGCTCATAATTATGATACTACAAACATACTAGCACAGCTGGGTATAGAAAAGATAATATGCGCCCGCTACGGAGAGGCTCGTCACTCGGAACATGCGTGACAGTGACGCGTTTTTAGAGAGTAGAAAATGTACATGTGCACTTATTCAGATAAGAGAGAGCGCTTTTATTGAGGGTGGTTGGGTTGAGATTTGCTTAAGTATTTCACTGTCAATGTAATGATAAGACATAAACATGAAGAGAATTAAAATAGATGCGCAGATACTACGTCATACTGTATGTATGTATTTACTTGTGCATGTCAATAAAAACTATGTGAGAGGTGAATATGAACTACTCGAGGCCGTTCATTGCTTCCTAAGTTTTTTCTAAATGCAAAATAAATATACAAATATATTTATTTTTGCAAAAATACTGTTGTACTATTCAAACTACATACATACATATATATACCCAAACCATTCGTATTTTTCAAATTCAAAGTTGTATATTTTAACGATTTTCCGTCATTTCTTGTCAAATTTGGTTTCGAGACTAACCGGTTTCGGCATTGTGCCATCATCAATGTCGATTTTCATTCTGTCTGTTGTCGTTTGTCCTGTATTTATTTGTGTATATTTAGTTATGTGTATGTGCTGTGTGTTCATTCAGAACTGAGGGTGGGTTTTACTGATCGATTTGTGTGGCTGACTGAGCCAGGTAAAAGTCCGTAATTTTAGACGTTTCACCTTATTTGTGGGTTTGTTGTTTTGGTGCGTTAATTGTTTTGTGTTTATTTGTTGTTGTGTGTTTGTCTGTTGTACCTGTGTGATTACTTTCTTTCTTGTAAACAAGTTTTAAAGGCTCGAATATTGTGTCAGAAATTGTGTTTATCTGTTCGCTTATTATTCTACCGTCGAATGTTTTCTGTTTGTAGATTTCCATGTTTTCGAGTACGTTGAGACTTTAGCCTTCTGCTTGTATGTGAAGAACCCTATCTCCTTTATTGATGTTTGCTGGGGAACATTAATTTTCGACCATGTGATTCGCGAAGTTAGAATCTGGTATAGTGTTTGGATTCCGTTTTTTTTTTGTTGTAATCTCTAATGTGTTCTCTGAACCTCGTTCTTATTTGCAGTCCTGTTTGTCCTATGTAACTATGTTGGCATCCCCAGGTAAGCTTGTATACGCCGTGGCTGCTAAACGGATCCTCTGATTTGAGGTATTATGTATTATTGTGTCGGTGGCCGTTGGTTTTCTATATATGTCATAGTTAAATCTTTTGGCAACTTTAATAATATTTATCGTGAGGTCTAGATAGTTGATTCCTCCGTCTTTTTCGGTTTCCATTGTAAATTTTATATTTCCGTGCTGTTTGTTGAGGTATTCTAGTACCAGCTCTTCGTTATTAGTAGTTAAAACGCTTATTATGTCATCCACGTATCTAGCATAAAATGACATTTTTCTTCCAGATTTTGCATGAACACTTCCATAAGAATTGCTGATGTGGGGCTACCCATTCCAAGACCGTTTGTTTGTCTATATATTTTATTGTTGAATTGAAAATAGTTTTGACGTAAATTGGTTCTTAGCGTATTTGTGATTAGCATACTTTTCACTTTGTTTTTTGTATTATGAACTATTGTTGAGCTAACTATGTCTAAAGTCTCCGATAGTGGTATTGATGGGTATGAATCCTTTATGTCAAAAGATACCAATTTACTGTTATTTGTTAACTCGGTCTCAAGTTTCTCTATTAGTTCTGTTGTTTTAGCTATTGCATATTCGTTCCTTAGCTAGATAATATCTCTCAATATCGCGTTTAAATTAACAAAGTCGTTGTAAGTTCTATACTTCTTCTTTCGTATTAACTAATTAATTAAAATTATAAATTGCCTACTCTGTCCAAGTGGTTCCCGCAGTATTGTTAATAAATTATCACATTTTACGATACCGGAAAAAGAGGAGTGGTTTTAGTCCGATTTTGTCAAATTTTAATACTAATCAATTCTGAGTTTAAGCAACCCCTTATATCGAATTTGGTTAATGAAATTAAGTGTTTGCTAACGGCCGTATAATTATAACACCCTGTCTGCAACTATAACTGGGTTTAAAATTCGACTTCAAGTTAAAATTTGACAGTCGCTTTGTGCAACATGCATGAAAAACTGTTCTCTAAAACTTACTTACTTACTTAATTGGCGCTTAACCGTCTAAACGGTTATGGCCGTCCAACAAGGCGCGCCAGTCGCTCCTTCGCTCCGCCAACCGGCGCCAATTGGTCACACCAAGGGAGTTTAAATCGTTTTCCACCTGGTCCTTCCAACGGAGTGGGGGCCGCCCTCTACCTCTGCTTCCATAGGCGGGTTCCGATAGAAACACTTTCTTGGCCGGAGCATCATCTTTCATTCGCATAACATGGCCTAGCCAGCGCAGCCGCTGCGTTTTAATTCGCTGGACTATGCTGATGTCTGCGTATAGCTCGTACAGCTCATCATTAAATCTTCTTCGGTACTCGCCAACGCCAACGCGTAGAGGTCCATAAATCTTTCGAAGAACTTTTCTCTCGAACACTCCCAAAGCCGCTTCATCTGCTGTTGTCATGGTCCATGCTTCTGCCCCATATAGCAGGACGGGTACGATAAGTGACTTGTAGAGTATGATTTTCGTTCGCCGAGAGAGGACTTTACTTTTCAATTGCCTACCTAGTCCAAAGTAGCATTTATTGGCAATTAATTAAAATAGCCTATTATTTCATTTGCATAACAATAACCTAGCGGGTGGATCTTTTGGATATTATTCTTTGCCATATGTTCATATCTGCGTAGGACTCATGTAGTTCTTGCGTATAACTTTTCTCTTGAATACGTCAGACTATTCCATCTTTTCTCGACACCGCTAATGACTGCAAGACATACATCATAATGTGTATGATGAAGGACGTGATTTTTGTTCTTCAAGACTGCAGCTTTCAATTGCCTATTCAGTCCATTTCGCATTTAAATCTGTTCAAAAGTTACATGGTTGCTAAAGCGCGAATGAACCTCGTTCTCTGCATGATCCACTTTTTCTTAGAAATGATTTCAATTCCTTCGGAATACTGGGAATTGAACGCGGTTTAGATTTGTGCTAGGATTATCGTATCCAACATCAGGTCGAATAAATCCTTCGATAGGGACTTGTCCAAAGCTTCATTTGGTTTCCTACAGCTCATTGAGGTCCTTCCCAATCCTTACGGAGGTGAGGGTGTTGCTTAACCTAATTTGGAAAAACCTTTGGAAGCAACTCTTTTTCGTGCTGTGAAAAGCTGTTTGAAGTCGATAAAAAGATGGAGGGTGTGGTTTCCCATATGGTAAGTCTTTTCCAGGAGTTGGTCGACTTTTTTTCGTTGCCTTTCGTACAATATACGCGATATTAACCGGACTGATTTCGCGATAACAAGTGCGGTATATGGGATCGCCTTTCTGTCCGACCATACATTGTATAGTACTTCGCGCGTACGCTTTACTGAATCTTCGACGCCGTGTAAGAAAAGAGATCTTCGTCATTACTTGTTATTCTTTAGCTAAGATATTCCCAATCTCAATTTGTCAGCAATTGAGGAATCGGGTTAATCATCTCCATTGCTATCTTACAATTATAAGAAGTTTTCCGCCGTAACTCAAACACAGTCTGTGCTTTACTGTTACAATTCTGTACTTTAGTTACCAGGTCCGTATTACAATTCCACAAGGCAACCTTGCCTTCACAGGGACATCCGCTGGTCGGACGTTGGCACCTTCCCCGTCACGATTTCTTTCCTTGACCTATTTTGTAGGACCTCTCTTCTGCTACTATCGTAATTCGACCAGGTTTGCTTTGTTATCTTGCCAGTGTTCGAGGAGTACCTGTTGGAGACATCTAACTCCTTGAATATTCCATGTATATTTCTTTTGACTGATGTAAGTGGGCGATGCATCTCGACCGCCTCCGCAGGATCTAGTAGGACCCCTGCCTTTGTAAGTTCATTTGCCTTCTCGTTGTTCTCAATGTTCCTGTAGCCAAGTACTTATGCAAGTGCTATGTTTTCGAAGTTGCTTGAATCGGCCTCTTGCAGTTGCTGATGGCCTAAGGCGGAGTGATAGGGGAGTTAATCGCCATGAGCGTTAATTGATTATCTGAGTAAACCCTGCCATTAGACTATTCAAATTTTATTATACTCAGTTGAGTAGAGCTCACAGAGTATATTAACTTTGATTGGATAACGGTTGGTTGTACAGGTATAAAGGAATCGAGATAGATATAGACTTCCATATATCAAAATCATCAGTATCGAAAAAAAATTTGATTAAGCCATGTCCGTCCGTCCGTCCGTTAACACGATAACTTGAGTAAATTTTGAGGTATCTTGATGAAATTTGGTATGTAGGTTCACGGGCAATCATCTCAGATCGCTATTTAAAATGAAAGATATCGAACTATAACCACGCCCACTTTTTCGATATCGAAAATTTCGAAAAACCGAAAAAGTACGATAATTTATTACCAAAGACGGATAAAGCGATGAAACTTGGAATGTGAGTTGAACTTATGACGCGGAATAAAAAATTTCTAAAATTTTGGAAAATGGGCGTGGCACCGCCCACTTTTAAAAGAAGGTAATTTAAAAGTTTTGCAAGATGTAATTTGGCAGTCGTTGAAGATATCATGATGAAATTTGGCAGGAACGTTACCCTATTGCTATATGTATGCTAATTTTTATTAGCAAAATTGGAGAACGACCACGCCCACTTAAAAAAAAATTTTTTTTTTAAGTCAAATTTTAACAAAAAATTTAATATCTTTACAGTATATAAGTAAACTATGTCAACATTCAACTCCAGTAATGATATGGTGCAACAAAATACAAAAATAAAAGAAAATTTCAAAATGGGCGTAGCTCCGCCCTTTTTCATTTAATTTGTCTACGATACTTTTAATGCCATAAGTCGAACAAAAATTTACCCATCCTTGTGAAATTTGGTAGGCGCTTAGATTCTAGGACGATAACTAGGCGAAATCGGTTGAGGCCACGCCCAGTTTTTATACACAGTCGACCGTCTGTCCTTCCGCTCGGCCGTTAACACGATAACTTGAGCAAAAATCGATATATATTTACTAAACTAAGTTCACGTACGTACTTATCTGAACTCACTTTGTATTGGTATAAAAAACGGCAGAAGTCCGACTATGACCACGCACACTTTTTCGATATCGAAAATTACGAAAAATGAAAAAAATGCCATAATTCTATACCAAATACGAAAAAAGGGATGAAACATGGTAATTGGATTGGTTTATTGACGCAAAATATAACTTTAGAAAAAAACTTTGTAAAATGGGTGTGACACCTACCATATTAAGTAGAAGAAAATGAAAAAGTTCTGCAGGGCGAAATCAAAAGCCCTTGGAATATTGGCAGGAATACTGTTCGTGGTATTACATATATAAATAAATTATCGGTACCCGGAAGATGATGTTCTGGGTCACCCTGGTCCACATTTTGGTCGATATCTCGAAAACGCCTTCACATATACGACTACCACCACTCCCTTTTAAAACCCTCATTACTTACTTACTCAATTGGCGCTTAACCGTCTAAGCGGTTAATGCCGTCCAACAAGGCGCGCCAGTCGCTCCTTTGCTCCGCCAACCGGCGCCAATTGGTCACACCAAGGGAGTTTAAATCGTTTTCCACCTGGTCCTTCCAACGGAGTGGGGCCGCCCTCTACCTCTGTTTCCATAGGCGGGTTCCGATAGAAACACTTTCTTGGCCGGAGCATCATCTTTCATTCGCATAACATGGCCTAGCCAGCGCAGCCGCTGCGTTTTAATTCACTGGACTATGTTGATGTCTGCGTACAGCTCGTACAGCTCATCATTAAATCTTCTTCGGTACTCGCCATCGCCAACGCGTAGAGGTCCATAAATCTTTCGAAGAACTTTTCTCTCGAATACTCCCAAAGCCGCTTGTTGTTGTTGTTGTTGTAGCGATAAGGTTGCTCCCCGAAGGCTTTGGGGAGTGTTATCGATGTGATGGTCCTTTGCCGGATACAGATCCGGTACGCTCCGGTACCACAGCACCATTAAGGTACTAGCCCGACCATCTCGGGAACGATTTATGTGGCCACATTAAACCTTCAGGCCATCCCCTCCCTCCCCACCCCAAGTTCCATGAGGAGCTTGGGGTCGCCAGAGCCTCGTCTGTTAGTGAAACAGGATTCGCCGCGGATAGGTGAGGTTGACAATTGGGTTTGGAGAAGCTATATATTGCGCTGGCAACCTGAAGGGTTGCGCTACACACCCCTTGAATCTGGTATTTTAGTCGCCTCTTACGACAGGCATACCTACCGCGGGTATATTCTGACCCCCTTACCCGCTGGGGGGCCCAAAGCCGCTTCATCTGCTGTTGTCATGGTCCATGCTTCTGCCCCATATAGCAGGCCGGGTACGATAAGTGGCTTGTAGAGTATGATTTTCGTTCGCCGAGAGGACTTTACTTTTCAATTGCCTACCTAGTCCAAAGTAGCATTTGTTGGCAAGATTGATTCTTCGCTGGATTTCAGTACTCATTAATACCTTAAATTTGATACCCATATCGTACAAACATATTATAGAGTCACCCCTGGTCCACCTTTATGGCGATATCTCGAAAAGGCGCCCACCTATAGAACTAAGGCCCACTCCCTTTTAAAATACGCATTATCACCTTTCGTTTGATACCCATATTGTACAAACGCATTCTGGAGTCAACCCTTGTCCACATTTATAACGATATCTCGAAAAGGCGTCCACCTATAGAACTAAGGCCCACTCCCTTTTAAATTATTCATTAGCACCTTTCATTTGATACCCATATCGTACAAAAAAATTCTAGAGTCACCCCTGGTCCACCTTTATGGCGATATCTCGAAAAGTCGTCCACCTATAGAACTGAGGCCCACTCCCTTTTGAAATACTTCTTAACACCTTTCATTTGATACCCATATCGTACAAACAAATTCTAGAGTGACTCCTGGTCCACCTTAATGGCGAAATCTCGAAAAGGCGTCCATTCATAGAACTAAGGCCCACTCTCTTTTAAAATACTCGTTAACACCTTTCGTTTGATACCCTTATTGTACAAACGCATTCTAGAGTCAACCCTGCTCCACCTTTAAGGCGTCCACCTATAGAACTAATGCCCACTCCCTTTTAAAATACTCATTAACACCTTTCATTTGATACCCATATCTTACAAACAAATTCTAGAGTCAGCCCTGGTCCACCTTTATGGCGATATCTCGAAAAGGCGTCCACGTATAGAACTACGTGCCACCCCTTTCAAAATACTCATTAACACCTTTCATTTGATACCCATATCGTACAAACAAATTCTACAGTCACCCCTGGCTCACCTTTATGACGATATCTCGAAAAGGCGTCCACCTCTAGAACTAAGCCCACGCCCTTTTAAAATACTCATTAACACCTTTCATTTGATACCCATATCGTACAAACAAATTCTAGATTCACCCCTGGTCCACCTTTGTGGCGATATCTCGAAAAGGCGTCCACCTCTAGAACTAAGTCCACGCCCTTTTAAAATACTCATTAGCACCTTTCATTTGATTCCCATATCGTACAAACAAATTCTAGAGTCACCCCTGGTCCACCTTTATGGCGATATCTCTAAAAGGCGTCCATCTATGGAACTAAGGCCCACTCCCTTTTAAAACACTCATTAACACCTTTCACTTGATACCCATATCGTGCAAACAATTTCTAGAGTCACCCCTGGTCCACCTTTATGGCGATATCTCGAAAAGGCCTCCATCTATAGAACTAAGGCCCACTCCCTTTTAAAATACTCTTTAATACCTTCCATTTGATACACATGTCATACAAACACATTCCAGGGTTACCCTAGGTTCATTTTCCTACATGGTGATTTTCCCATATTTTGTCTCCATAGCTCTCAGCTGAGTATGTAATGTTCGGGTACACCCGAATTTAGCCTTCCTTACTTGTTTTAATAGTCGGTCCCTCATCACGAGGCTTCGTTCACTCTCTATTAACACATTACATTTTACGTAGATGATCAGCTGTTCGGGCGCAAAAAAACACCTTCGTAGTTTTCACATTTCAGCCTCAACCTTGGCCTTGATAAGCAACTAATGTAATATACACTATCAAACTGCTTTGTCTCTCACTCAAATCGACTCGCACCCATTTGGATGCCTACAACAAAATGTACACTGAAAGAAATGGTGATAGTAAAATCAACAATTCGGTTCTGTTGTTCTTGACTTAGCGGATATTCGGTGAAATTGACCGAATTATGGTTAATTCTACCGGGTTCTTTGTCAAGCGAACAAATTAGTTTAGTCATTTCAACAGAAGAGAAATTGTCGCTCTTAAGCTAACAAAATTCTGTAAAATTGATAGATTCCTAATCAATCTGATTTTTCTGTTAACACAACTGATCTCACTGGTCGTTTCAATACCGATCAACAGTCAATACATGAGCAAATTTCAAAGAGAATTTTACGCTCACTGCGCTCTCTATTTTGTACTTATGACGATGGTGCCACTTGTTAAAAAAAAACACCAAAATAAGAAAACCACCAAATCGAAAAAACACACAAAATGCGAAAACAAAAAAAAACTAGTTTTTCAGTTATCAATACAAAACGCAAAACCCTTTTTTGAATTTACTGTGCAAAAATTTATGAGATACCGGGACACATATTTATCGGGTAGAATTTTGCAACTTCTCCTCCAAGCGAAATGCAAAATTGCGCCCTTTTGTTGCAAAAGTTTTGTTTGAACGAACAGGGTTTTTCCAAAGTTAGTAACATTTTTTCAAGTTTTTATGAATTTTAACTCACACGAACGAATCTAATAAGATAATAAAAAACATCCTCTTTTAATGTTGATGTTTCCGACAACATAAAAGTTTGAGTTGTTTTGGAATCGTTTCAACTTGAAGTCTTGAAGTGTTACGAAAATTAAACTTGCCGAATTACATGTAAAGTTACTCCAGTGGTGAATTACCTTCCTGCCACTTGATTCTTTACTTTTCTATAACTTACAAGTTCTCTATTTAAAATGTTCTGTCAAACATTTATACTACAAGTTTTGTTCGAAACAATCAAGTGTGGCAACTCTAGATGCGAGAGCAGAAATTGAGAATGAGCTGAGCTGCAACTGAAAGAATTGAGAATCAGTTTTGTGACTACTATTTTCATTTATATTTGCAAAGCGAAGTTCGAAACTATAAATTAAATAAATTATAGAATATAAAATTTGGTGAAAGTGTGTTTAATAAAACAAAATAATAAAGTGTATAATGTTTAATGTGTGCCAGCATATTTGATGTACGCCCAATTGAAGTTCGGTTGGCTAGTAAGTGCATACATATGTATGTATATGTAGCAAGCATGCGTATTTATGTATTCCATATTTACGTATGTATGTATATGGCAACATAGGTACTTTCGTACAAAGCGTCGCAACAACTTTTTTTGTTCATTTGACTACTAAAACGGTCAATTACGCATCAACGATTTTTGCGCAGTTGATTCAACATCTTGTTAAATAAATAAATGTAAGGCGCGATAGCCTCCGAAGAGATCTTAGGCCGAGCTTCTTTTCCAATTTGGGTCGTGCTCCTTTTAATTTTTCCTACAAATTGGCGGGACGGGACCTACTTGTTTTTTGCCGACTCCGAACGGCATCTGCAAGGCAGATGAATTTCACTGAGAGCTTTTCATGGCAGAAATACACTCGGAGTGCTTGACAAACACTGCCGAGGGGCGAACCCGCTTAGAAAAATGTTCTTCTAATTGAAAAACCTTGTTTCTAAAATTCTGATGTTGCTTTGCCCGGGGCGTGAACTCAGGATTTCCGTGTATTAGGCGGAGCACGCTACCATCACACCACGGCGGCCGGATTAACATCTTGTTGCGATGGATAAAAATTTACGGAAATTTCGGTTGATTTTACCAGTCTTTTTCTTTCAGTGTAGGGGAAAACAAACAGCTCTACGAAACAACTCAGGCTAAATGTTGGTGGCTGCCAATTTCCGTAAGCAAAAATAAAAAAAATCTAATTAAATGCATTTAAGTGTCTCGCGATGCAGTTGCAACATCAACAAATGAGTAAATAAATTGCAAAAATATGAATGCAATTGTAAAACGTGCGCAAAAGAAAATTCATGTCACTTTTGTTCATTATGAGCACACACTGGACTCTTATTTACCCCATTTTTTAGGTAAATACATTTGTACTTATGTATGTATGTGTTTTTGCAATTTTTATTTTGAATATAACGAATTATAATTCATGTTATTTTTTATTGTTGAGAGTTGCCCTGAGGACGACTACCGAAGGTAATCGAAATATATCGGTTATACAAGAACTTCGTTTTTATTACACCTGACCTCGAGCCAGCTTAACACAAAGATAAATTAATAAAGGTCACCAAATTAACTTAATATAATGAATTTAGTATCTACATTTTTCTGCATAAAAAAATTAACTTATCACCGACGGCTTTTACTGATTCAAAGTTATAATCCATTAAAATTGACTTACTTTCCACAACAACACGTGATTAATGACTAAATTTCCGATTCATTTAGTAAAACCAGTTTAGTGCTGGCACTAAGGCTGAGTAACACAGCACTGTGCTGTGTTATTGTGTTAACACTCAGTAATGTGCGGCACGCACACGCACACTTATCGATTAATTTATAACACAGTGGCACACTCGATGGCACAAAGCTGACTGTTTCTGTAGCACAGAGAATGACACTCACATCGTAAGTGCACATACATACATAGTCCATTGTGCTTGTGTGTTGATTGTATTGCTTTCCAATGACACTTCACTCAAAACATATTTATACACATGATACAAATATTACAAGATAAAACCGGTGAGAGGATAATGACATTTAAAAAGATTTTAAAATTCTCACTGCGCTCTCATAATTTTTATTTTATTTTGATTTCTTCATAAAAAAATGGTGTCCACAGGGGCACTTACTATCCTCTTGATCAGATGATATGACTGTGAAAAATTGGAATATGAAAGAAGATAAATGTTGCCATGATTTACTCTTCTAAATGTCGTCAAACGTGGCGTTAGAGGTAAGTAACACAGTACTGTGCTCTGATATTGTGCCTACACTCATATCGACTTTCGATAATCAGTTATAACACAATTGTGTCAACACAATGTGTTAACACTGCAAAGTGTGCCTGTGCTACTGTGTTAACACTCAAAAAATAGTGTCATTACCCACCACTAGCTGACACGCCAATCGTCAAATTCCTCTAATAAACTGTACAGTGTACAACAACACTTTTGTTAACGTCAGCCCATGGTTCAACTGTATACAGGTTGGCTAATCTGTAAAGCAACAAAATATGTCTGTTCAAATTGTCAAAATCTGTGTATTGGTGTTGGTGCGAATGGTATGGAATGGAAACATAAAACTTAGCAGTTTTTGTATGTGTAAGTAAAATGTTGCCAATGTGTTGGTTTCATTTTGAGTTTGCCATCTCCTTTTGACAATCCCTTCGACCATGCAATGACATAAACAAAATCAGCTGATGAGATGAGCCAACCTGTACATAATTGAACCATGCGTCAGCCGAATTTCGCATATAAATAAATGTGAAATAAAAAAGTGGAAAAAGTAAGGCGAATAAAGCCCCCATTACTGATACTTAGCATAGACTTGACTTGACTTGGCGTAAACTTGGCAACTTAGCCACGATTATACTCCACTTGGCGCATAAAATCTGGCATCATAATCAGCGTTGAAATTTATTTTTAAATAAATGTCAATTTGTATGACAAAATGTCAAAATGAAATGGAAACAAACAAATGGCATCTCAAAATGTAAACGTCACTTAGAACTTACATAGAAAATCAAAATTCAACAGACTTCTAAGTCAAGTTAAGTTTTGAGTAATCAGTAACATGCAATGTTCATTTAACAGAACTGTAAGTGACAGTTCGCAAGCCAAGTCAAGTCTAGGCCTTAAAGCCTCCATTACTGATACTTAGCATAGACTTGAGAACTGTCACTTACAGTTCTGTTAAATGAACATTGCATGTCACTGATTACTCAAAACCATAGGTGTTCTATGTAGTGACAGCTCATTCTGAAGACTCCCACATATTACGAATTATGAGAGAAAGGGGAAGAACAGAAGAGGCCGTTTTCTAAAATAGTATTAAATTTGATACTTTTTTGAATAAAAGCATTAAATCCTTGATGGTAACGACAATGGATTTTTTTTTTAGTTTTTAGATTAAAATATAAGTTACATTAATCTTAAAACTTACAATTTTTCCTTTTTGTATATTTATATATTCAGTACTACTCTGAATCGCTTCAACCGATTTGGATGAAATTCGGTATATGGATAATGTACTATTTATATATGTAATATTCCTATATTTCTAGTAAAATATACTCACGATGAGCTTGAAGGAGACTGATAATTAAATGCTTCATATCCGTAACAAGATTTGAAATATAAAATGGGATATGTTCGAGCGGTTTTCTACATGTATGCCATATCTTCCTATTTACTTTGAAAATCGACATAAGTAACTTGCACGACAATTTTGAATTTTAAAATTAAGACTATGTTCAACTGTGAAGGAGTCATTTCATTCACACTGCACAACAACGACTAGCGCTTTCAATTTTTTTTTCATTGAACTCCTTTGTAAAAAAAATATGGAAAATGCTGGATTTGATATGCCACGTCGATTTATGGAAACATTCGAAAAATATCTCTTGTTATTAGCAGGGACGGAAAATAATTATTTTTTTTCGGAGTCGAAAAAGTCCGGGTCAAAAAATTGTCCTAGGTGAAAATTTTTGAGTTCTCAGGTATCTCTATAGCAATATCATGTCGAATCATGCATCGTTTTTATTTTTGGAACTTTTTCCATAAAAGTCCACGTATAAAAGTAAAATCTGTATTTTTATTTTTTGAGTCCGATAGATAAACATATTCAATTGTTTCCTGAGGATGATCTCAGAATGAGATCGAAATATCGACCAAATAAAATTGAAATATAAAAATTTAAACTGTGTTTCAATTTTTTAAACTGCCTCGAGCTCATTAAAATTTAATATATGGTAATTGTTTACTTTTGGGTACAACTGCTAAAACTCTTCCGAAAATATCGGAAGAGGTGTCAAAAGACGCGACTTGATCCCAGGACCACGAATCCGAAAGCGGAAATTATAAATTTTACTTCTCTTCGGAGATATTTGCAAACAAAATGGAAAATTTTCATGTGGTTGTTGTAATTTTGATGATTTTATTGTAACCACAAGAAAAACTGTGGGTAAAAGTGTTTCCGCGGATATAGTTTTGGTCTCAAAACCGGTGTTGGACCCACACAGGGTAATTTTCTATAAGCGCGGCCGAAGGCCTTCAATGCAGAAAGGTGTTCTGCGCAAAAATACTATGGATCCCACTCTCGGTTTCGGAGCGCTCCGGGGCCATTTTTCGGTTTATCTTTTCACAGAAATAAAATTCTTAATTTCCGCTTTCGGATTCATGGTCCTGGGATCAAGACGCGTCTTTTGACACCTCTCCCGATATTTTCGGAAGAGTTTTGGCAGTTGTGCCCTAAGGTAAACAATTACCCAATTTACGTACGACTAAGCTTCGTCATTTGCTTCGTCGTTAAGCTGGAGACATTGGTGCTTTATCGGTAACCGTATCGGCAACCTTATAACAGCTGATTCGACCAATCTTATGAGAATCAATGCAATCGATTATTGGTGCCGCTAAGGTCGTAACCGTATCGTAGCCAACCAATTGGGTTTCGGTTTACCGCCGTAACGATAAACAGCTGATTACGTTAGGGATACGGATACAGCGATACGACATACGGCACCAATGACTCCAGCTTTACTTTCTGCTGTGATAGTTTCTGGTACCAATATGTACTTCATATTCAGATCTGTTCACCTCAGTGGCATTGTTTGGCATATACATTACCCTATGCGAAGGATGTACTTTGCCTAGTAAAATTTTGTCTTTATATTGTAACGAATGTTAGCAGCACTGAGCGATGCTATCGTCTCTAAGCCGATGCTAAGCAGTGACGTGAATGCACATCAATAATTCAATCATTATGTATCTACATAAACGAAACAATAACTGCGTCTACATATAAGTTAAGGAGCCCAAGGACTAGGGCTCCAAAAAGTTAAAGTTGGGGGCCGCCCCGCGGCCCCATTGCAACCTGAAAAGATCCAAATAAAAATAGGTTTTTCCGCTTAACAATATTTACCATTTATTTACGTTCAATGTCAAAAACAGACTGAATCTATCATTCACTTAACCTAAGCTCTAAGCTTCATAATTGCTGACACTGCACTTCCCACGGTTGGCCAAAATAATATTTTTCGCTTGTGTGGCGAATCACACGGCTTACATTTTGTCCGCATATCATATCGCTTACGCTGCAGTTCCCATGGATTGCATTTTGTCTGCTTACACAATATGATATCGGATCGTTGGCTTTGCTTGTGTTTGTTGAAGTGTGGTGTCAGCACATTCTTACAAGTAAGTGTGTCTGCCCCCTTGTTAAGTACCCCCCCTTTAAACATCTGCGTCCCGCAGATGAGCTCCTTTTTCAGAAGGATCCTTTGCATGGCTTGGCTGGTCCTGATCTGTGGTCTGATTTAGTCTAGGAAAGTTGATTGTAGTAGTGAGTTTTCTCCAGATAATGTAGCATACGGCTGCTAGAACGGCCAAGGCAAGTGCGTCAAAAATTAGCGAAAAGTGAAAATTGTTGCCAAGTTGTTTGAGCCGATTAATATTTTCCATGCTCAGGCCGTGAATGTAGTTAAGGTTCAATTTTAGTCCTTCGCTCGTGATGTTTACCAAGGGCGGTGGCAGGGCCTGCGCTGTGCGTACTGATCTGCTGGTGAATGTTTGATTTCCCACCGTGACTGTTTCGTTGTTCAAAATAATGACGTACGTTCCATTTAGTGTTGTGGAGTAGTTCTTCCCTTGTAATAGGCCTTCAAAGTTTGTAACAAATATTGTTGAGTCTGTGATCATCTCGACGGTTTTGGTGTTGTCTGGTTCAAAGCGGCATTTGGCATCGCCACCTTTAACTAGCCTAGCTAGGCACCCGTTTTCCCGTAGTTTAGTCAGGGATTTGGGAGAGCAAATTGTTGTGTTGCTGATCGAAGGGCAATCCTCGGTCACCCCGAACGTTTCAACTTCGTTTATTAGCATTTTTTTATAGCTGAGGTCAACGTGTTGTCCTTTTATAACAGCGGCCCGTGTTATTAGGAGTCGGTAGCCATCTGGTTTTACCTTTGGCATTGAGAGTACGTACAAAAGTGTGCTACCGTTTGAATACACGGAGGCCCACCCGTACTCTATGGCTTCAATGGTGTTCTGATATGGTAGGGAATCTTCCTCCATTATGAGCCTTCCAATCTCGTCTTGATCAAGAAGATTTGTGTTGATTACGCCAGATTTCGCCATTTGGCACGCTTGGACGACTTCTGACACCTGTTCCTTCAATATAAGGACTTTGCTTAGGTCAAGTAGTTCGATATTCTCCTCGCTAATGTTTTTGCTTATAGCGTTAATGTGGAGCATCGCTTCGTTTGCTTTCTCGATTGCCTCGCGGGTACCGTTGAATAGTTTTTCGTTGACCCGGTACTGGTGATTGTTGTTTATTATCACGTTATTCATGCTTCGAAGAATATAGTCCCAATCCGCTTCATCTGGAGACCCAGCTATCCACTTCCATGCTGAACCAATCCAGTCAATGGAACGTACCCTTCGTGATTTGCTTATTTGTAGTTCGTCGAGACGCAGCTTAGTTTGATTTAGGTGGAATTGTAGCACAGTCCGCACAGCCCTGCTTGTAATATCGTGCTCTGTTGACTCCATCAATTTGACCAAAGCCGTGTTGAAGTAGTTTAGGTCGACCACATGGACTAAACTGAAGTGTCCGTTCAGGATCCAACCACGCCCGTGCTCAATAGTTACTAGTGGGGAGCCATAATTGTAGATGTTGAGGCCGTACACGCCAGATATTAAAAATAAACTGTGTTCCATTATGGAGAGAAAAAAAACTCATTAGTGTTGGTAAGATTAGTATTGACCATTTTTTGTTTTTAGGCACTTTTATTATTTATCCCAGGGACGGTGAACTAATAATAAATGGTTACATAATGTAAATCTTGTTTTCTTTTGTATTTTTTCCTTTTATTATTATTATTTAAAGAACATTCTATTGTATAATAAAAAAATCTTTCCACACTAAGGGAAGAGTTAAAAAAAAAATTTAATTTTTTGTGTGCTTTTTTGAATTTTATTATTTTATTTATGTGTTTTTTGTTGCGTTTAAATGTATTCCTATATCCCACCACCGTCCCCGGCTTCCTATCGTGGTACTTGGAAGGTCCACAGGATCCGAGAGCATGGATATGAAAGGGAGGTAGTTTGTAATTCTTTACTTTTGTTTGAAAGGTAGCGTTAAAGGCTACTACCCTTGGATCCTGCCGCCTTACAAAAACTCGTGGTAAAGAAGCTGAGGAAAGAGGATAATATTTCTAAGAATTACTGAAATGTTTCCTCTTTACCCCCTTCTTTAAAGTTTTTTATGTTTTTTTTTTCTTTTTTTTTTTTTTTTTTTTTCTATTTGTCTAATTTGCCTTTTTTAGTAAGCGCATAATTAGTTTTTTGTTGTGGGCAGATTTCTTAAGAAAAAATTTTATTTTTTATTTTGCCTCTTTTATTAAGCGTGTAATTAATATTCTTGTGGGCAGATATTGCTTCATTAAAAAAAATTTTTTAAACGAAAAATCGTTTCCTCTGTTTTTTTGTATTTTTTTGTTGTTGTTTTTTTTTTTGTTTTTTGCAATATTTTATGTTGCCTCTTTAATCGCTTATGTGGTTTGTTATAGAAAAGATCTTTGATCTTGAAATTGACGCCTTTTTCGCGTCGTCTGTGCTATAGAATTTCAAATCTTTGGGTCCCTTATTGGGACATCTTTTTGTTGTTGACTTCCCGTGGTGACCTTTTTATCTTTTTTTTTTTTTTTTTATGTTGGCGTATTTTTTATCTGCGCTTTATGAATCCTTTTGCCAGTGTCTGTGAGCAATGTCACTGTATTGTCTTTACCAACCGTTTCCTTTTTGTAAAGTGCCTTTTGTTTTGATTTTATCTGTTTATCCCTGACGTAAATCTCATCTCCTGGCCTAAATTCCTTAGCTCTTTTCCTTTTTTTTATTCAATCGGAGATTTCTTAACTCCTGGTTTCTCTTGATTTGTTCCCTGATCTCCTTGTGGACCCTACTTTTGAAGTTGGTTAGGCCTTGGTAGTTAATTCTTTCGGTTCTGTTGAAAAATATGTCGCTAGGCTTCCTCTTTGTTACAGAGTGTATTGTTGTGTTGTAACGATCGACAGCAATATACACCAATTCCTTTGGTCTAGCGTTATTAATTTCTTTCCGGAGGCACCGATAAATCTCAATAATGGTAGAGTGGAATTTTTAGATCTGGCCGTTTACTTCACTTCTTTGAATTGGAGTCTGATATAGTTCGATTCCCAAACCTCTTATGTAGTTACATACCAATGGAGTCATAAATCCCCTCTCATTGTCGGTGACTATCATTTTAGGAGTTGTGAAATAGTGTATTACTTTGGCTAGCTTAGCGCGGAGAGTGACGGATGCTTTATTTTTAATGTGAAAAAGCTTGGCAAATTTTGAAAATTTGTCTATGCAAGATAAAAATTTTTCCCCTTGAATTTCAAAAATGTCCACATGCACTATTTCGCATGGATATTTCGGCACTGGGGTCTCTTTTATCGGTGGTATTGCCGGATGCCTATCATACTTGTTAGCAAGGCAGGTTTTACAGTTAGAAGTGAAATTTTTTATCTTACTAGCCATTTTGGGAAAATAATACTTTTCCAAGATTTGTTCCCTATTTTCTTTTGAGTTTCTATGGGCCCTCCTATGTTCTGTCTCTATTATACCGCAAATCCTATCCTCGTTGGCCACATCCTCGACCACCCTCTGAGTTATCCTAATTTTGTATAAAAGGAAATTTTCTATATATACTTCTTGTAGGAGTTGTAAGTAACTTTCTGGAATCTTTATTCCATTTATGAGTGCCGGGTTTAGGCGTTCCTTCAAGGATGTGGGTTTTCAACACAAGTCATTGCATTCCCCTCCGTAAAAATTATTTGGTTTCGGAAAACGTTCAAAGGGGCTTCAACGTGTGGAATAAGGTCCGAAGAATCCTGTTCAGCACTGTGAGCTGTCCCCTCGTCACTTCTAGCTTCTGTTGGTGCATCGTTGGGTTCCGATGGTGCTGTCAAATGGTTTGCCTGGCATGGAATTCTGGAGAGAGCATCTGCCACGACATTCGATTTACCAGGAGTGTAAATCAATTCGTGGTTATACTCTTCTATTCTAGCCTTCCACCTCTTCAACTTGGCGTTATAGTTTCGACTTCCTAACGCAAAAGTGAGAGGCTGGTGGTCAGTGAAAATTCTAACTTTTTTCGCCCCATAGAGGTAGGATCTCAAGTTGTCTAGAGCCCAAACTATAGCCAACATTTCCTTCTCGTTTGTGGCATAGTTTTCCTCTGTTCTGCTTAAAGATCTTGAGATGTAGGCGATGGGTCGATCTTTCCCTGTTTCTCCTTGGGATAGTACCCCACCAATGGCATAGTTTGAGGCGTCGGTGGTAAGGTTGAACGGTTTTTCGAAATCTGGAAATGCGAGAATATCTGAGGAAACGAGTAGTTTTTTTAGAGTATCGAAGGCCTGAAGGGCTTCGGAATTCATTTTGATACGCACTCTTCTAGATTTGTTTGCCTTGACCTGCGAATTCTCACCGCGTGTGAGATTGGTCAAGGGTTTAGCAACCTTAGCGTAATCTCGAATGAACTTTCGGTAATACGACGTCATTCCCAAAAAGCTTTTTAGTTCCTTAAGCGTTTCTGGGGGTGAGAGGTTCTCTATAGCTTGGACCTTTGAAGGATCTGCCTTCATCCCGTCGGATGTTATTACATATCCCAGAAATTCTACTTCCGTTCTCATAAACTTAGTTTTTTCCAAATTCACTCTCAAATTAGCATCCGCAAGCCGTTTAAACACTATCTCTAAATTTACTAAATGTTCGTCGGTACTTTTTCCAAAGACAATAATGTCGTCGATATACACGTAGCATATCCTCCCTATATACTCTTTAAGAACGTCATCAATCATTCGCTGGAATATAGCCGGAGCGTTTTTTAACCCAAAAGGTAATCTCAGAAATTCGTACTTTCCATTCATTGTTGAAAACGCTGTTTTGGGTATATCTGTTTCTTTCATTGTGATTTGGTGAAAGCCTGAGGTCAGATCTATAGTTGTGAAATATTTTGCGTTCCCTAAACTGGCCAGCGTTGCATTAATATCTGGGATAGGATAGGCGTCTGGCACGGTGACTGCATTCAGACGTTTGAAGTCCACTACCATTCTATACTGCTTTTCACCAGAGGGTTTGGGTTTTTTCGGAACTACCCAAATAGGAGAATTGTACGGGCTTTTGGATGGTCGTATAATTCCTTCCTCAAGCAACTCAGTAATTTGTTTTTCTACCTCTTCCCTCATGTTTGCAGGATATGGGTAACTTTTCGTGTATATGGGCTCATTCGTGGTAGTCTTTATCTCAGCTCGAACTGTGGTTTTAATATTTGATTTGATGTTAAGTGGACCGAACAAATGAGAATACTTTTCTATCATGGCTTTTAGGCTTGGGAGAATTGCGTCGGGTATATCGTCAGTTTCGAAAAAATTTAGGCTTCCTACGACTTTGTTTTTGAGCGGAATTCTTATATTGGGATCTATTGTAAGGACATGTTTTTTCCTGTCTATTACGGCACCCAGTTCTTTGAGGGTGTCATCGCCTATTATCCCATCAAACGAGCTTAAACCAGGAAGTGCGTAAAAGGTCACCATAGCTTCGTTACCAGCATTTTGGAAAAATCTCCCGCTGATTTTTTTGTTTATTACTACATGTCCCGCTACGGTGGTTACTGAGAAAAGTGGATTGACTGGGACTGTATTAGTTGCCAATTCAGGTTTTATAAAATTTTTATTTGCCCCTGTGTCAACTAAGAACTTTAGGGCTACTTTGTTTGGTGTCAAACAAGTGAGATAGGGTATACTGGATTGCGCGGTAGTGCTCATATGAAATAGGCTGGTGGCCCGTCCGCCATAAAATAACCTGCTGGAAGTTGTCTTCTGTCGATTCAGCATACGTCGAAGGTCCGCTTTCTACATCTGCGCTGTTGGCTTCCATGTTGTAGAGCCTCTGCTGTTTGGGCATCTTTTCAATCGATGATGCAGGTCCCCTTTTGAAGGCGTTGTAATTCGTCGGTCGGTTCATGTAGTTCACCTGTCTGGTTTGAACACTGTCGTCGACATCCATTCTTTCCGCAGGTCTTGGGGCTGCGGGTCTAGCAGGAGGTGCGGTGTTCGTCCCTTGATTGCCTTGGAATCTGTTGTAGGATGACCGGCCATTCCCTTGAGTATAGTTCCGATTCGTCCAGTTGTATGTAGACCGTGATCGAGGAGGTAACGGTGGTCTCTGAGTAACTTGCGACAGGGTATTGGTGGGGACAACTACTCTATTTGGAGTGTTTGCATGGACTATCGTGTTCCTTAACGTTAGGTTCTGGATGTCAAGGCAGGCCGTGTACGCTTCTGGCAGTGTTTTTGGCTTCTGCACTATAAGCATACGTGACAATTCTGGACTGAGGCCCCGTATGAAAACATCGAGTGCCCTGTTACGGTACGTTTCCACAAGGACCGACACGGTTTCCTGGCTATAGTCATCGCACTTGATTTTGTTCACTATTAGAGACAACTGATGATTGACCGTTGCGTAGAAATCATCTAATTTTGAACCTCTCTGAGCTAGCTGATTCAGTTGGTGCTCTAAAGTCCTAATGTCCCTTTTGTCTGCGTAATGCAGTGATAATACCCTTTTTATTTCTACCCAATCGCTATCGAAAACATTATACGCTACCAGTGCTGCATCGGCAAAGCCACGGATTTTCTGCCTAATATGTTGCAGGATGGCACGATACAGGGGCCTTTCCTTGACGATATCGTAGTCCGACAGAAATCCTTCAACGCTGTGAACCCAAGAGATGTATTGAGAAGGGCTGCCTTCAAAAACTTGCAGCTCCTTCACGCAGTCGGGGAGTCTGCCAATATCCTTTAGGTCTTGCTCCGACAGTGGTGTTCGCACCGCTGCCAATACCCCCTGTGGCTGCGTTCTTACGCCACCCTGTTCTACTCTTCCCAATCGCTCATCGATTCTGGCAAGATTTTGTTCTAAACTCGCGTTATTGCATTCAATTTCCCCTAGCCTAGAGTTCAGAGCAACACCGTTGCTTTCTATACCCCCAAGGCGTGTCTCAAGCCGCCTAATCTGCTCGAGCAGAGCATTAATGCCCCCATTAAGTTCATTAACTTTCGTGGCTAAAGCGTCCATTTCAGATAAAAAAAAATTTTAGTTTGAGATTAAAAAATATATTTTTAAATTTTAATTTGGCACACGGTGGCTCTTTAAAAATTGTTTTTTATTATTTTTTTTTTTGTTACTTACTGGCGTTCGCGATCACCTGACGGGATAGTCCTTATAGCACAGACGATTTATTTGTTTTTTGTTTTAGTTTTAAGGTTGTCCTTACACTTTGACAGTTTCCTGCAAAGAAAAAGAGGACTTCAGTTACATTTGTGAAACTTTTACCGTGTTCTTATGGCAACGGCGACATGTACCAAGTTGGCGTTTCACAGTACATTAGTCTTTAAATAATTATGGTTTTGGTCAGGGGAGGCTGTGTCACTCCTTTTTAGTCGTCGACAATCAGATTGAAGGCAACCTACTAAGGCACAGTTGCTCCACAACGCCCTGGACATATTGCGAATCTTTAGCGTGTTCTTATGGGTACGCTGAATGTATCGCAAGTAACGAGTGACCGTTTCCAGTGTGCGCTGATGTGTACCCTGGAAACTTCACAAAAGGATAAGCCGGCCCAAGTGTGTTCTTATGTGTACGCTCGGGTTAACTTTTAAAGCCGGCCCAAGTGTGTTCTTATGTGTACGCTCGGGTTAACTTTTTCAGAAGGAAATTTTTGCCGTATCCTGAAGGGAGCGGCAAGTTGCATATTGCAAAAAAAAAAAAAAAATTTTGTGTACATGACACGGTCACAGGTGTCGTTAACCATTTTTCGGCCTTTGGTATGGTGAGGTCCGTCCTAGAAGTATAGGTATACGGACTCACCCAGCCAGTGTGATTATACGTGCACTTGGAATAGCAATAGTGGGGCCGTAGGATAATTCACTTATAAAATGTTTCAATTTTCGTGTTGAATTTTATTCGCGCGCCAGAGGATCTTAGGGGTCACAGGCTCGCTTCTTTTAATATTATTCCTGTATAGCCCTCTGAGGGCTTTTAGGATTGGACGTAGTAATTTACTGCGTGTAGCATCACTTTTCACTCAACTTTTTGTTATTCACTTGTTTTTTTTATTATTCGTTTTACCTCTCCTGGGGAGAGGAGCTTTTATACCCTGGAGGGTCCCGAAGGGAATCGCAGAGTTAAGCTATCGTTATAACCGGAGGGTCCCCTCGAAGGTGAATCTCGGTTTTGATATTTTCGTTATTGGCTGTACAAGCCTTAAATTATCTAAGCTGAGGTCTTGCCTCTCTATATTTTTTTATTCCTTTATCGGTAAAATTTCTATTATTATTTTTTTTCTTAGCACTCCACTATCACTCACTTTGTCACTAATCACTATGGACCTCACATTTAAGGAGGTCCTTTTTGAAGGACCCACTTGCCAGTGGGTCCCTGCTCGGGCGCCAGTTAAGGAGCCCAAGGACTAGGGCTCCAAAAAGTTAAAGTTGGGGGCCGCCCCGCGGCCCCATTGCAACCTGAAATGATCCAAATAAAAATAGGTTTTTCCGCTTAACAATATTTACCATTTATTTACGTTCAATGTCAAAAACAGACTGACTCTATCATTCACTTAACCTAAGCTCTAAGCTTCTACATTAATCTAAGTGATTTCATAATTGCTGACACTGCACTTCCCACGGTTGGCCAAAATAATATTTTTCGCTTGTGTGGCGAATCACACGGCTTACATTTTGTCCGCATATCATATCGCTTACGCTGCAGTTCCCATGGATTGTATTTTATCTGCTTACACAATATGATATCGGATCGTTGGCTTTGCTTGTGTTTGTTGAAGTGTGGTGTCAGCACATTCTTACAAGTAAGTGTGTCTGCCCCCTTGTTAAGTTATATGTACCATGTACGTATACGAGCAGCGGAGAGTCAATGCACTAACACATGCATATATCTGAGAAGTTTGAGAGCTACTGGACAATGCTAGTAGATTATAGAAAAATGCGAACAAGGAAACCAAAGAGTATAAAAGGCGACAGATGTAGAGGCGCTGTATTCAGTTTGATTTGAGTTGTCAAGCAGTTACGACTAAGACGATATCTAGCGAGCAATAGCAGTATTATTTTGAAAGTCAGTTTCATTTAAGCTATCAGTTTGGTTATTAAGCTATTCGTTGCACAGTTTGAGTGTTATTGTGCAGTATTTTAATAAAGGCCATTTTTCCATTATTCAATATTGGAGTTATTTATTCAACAGTTTAGCGATACGAACATAGCAAAAGGGCAAATAAGAGGATTTGCAGCAAATTCGTTACAATATGTAGCACGTGAAACGTATGTTTCACCTAATTCCGAATAACCACCAACCACAGCTCCACAGGTACATGTCCATTTAAATCGGCCACCCATTTATCTTTGAAATTATTTACTAACTCTCTGTTCCAGTTTGTATAGCATCAGATGGTTCAGGTGGGGCCATTGGTACATTTCTAGATTCATTTAATTCTAATTCGAAAAGTGGTGTCCACATCGGCATATTGCTATACATATCAGCCGCATCGGAACTATATATTGTAACGAATTTGCTGCAAATCCTCTTATTTGCTACCCTCTGCTAAGTTCGTATCGCTAAACTGTTGAATAAATAACTCCAATATGTAATAATGCAAAATGGCCTTTATTCAAGTACTTCACAATAACACTTATACTTTGCAACGAATAGCTTGCTTAATAACCAAACTGATTGACAGCTCAAATGAAACTCTACTATTCAAAATAATACTGCTATAGCTCGCTAGATAGCGCTTAATCCAAATCTCAAATCAAACTGAATTACTTCTTACTCGCTTGCCACGCTTTTATAGTTTACGCTGCATACTTCTAGGCTCTTCGATTTCCAGAACTTACTAGTTGTTTCGGCTACAAAATCGCCAGCCGCAACTACGTGCACAAATTATTGCTCTCTCTTGTGACAACTCAGATAAGATATATGCATGTGTTTGTGCATTGCCGCTCCGCTGCTCGTATACGTACATATGTGTAGACGCAATTATTTATTCGTTTATGTAGATACATAAAGATTGAATTATTGATGTGAATGTTTGTAGTTTACAGTCTCTCGCGCGCACATAGGCATATAAGTAAATGCATCTGTGTGTGACATCTCTCTGGGCTGCCTTATATATGTGTATACTTGATTTAATTATTAACGTAAATACTGCTTGGCATGGCCTTAGCATCGCCTTAGTGATGGGATAATTTAGTGATGCTAATATCCGTGACACTGCCCTCCACCTAAGTCTGATCGTCCCGATCAGACAAATCTCTCGATCTAAACGTTGCTAGCCTTTCCAAATGGACCACCTTCATTTTGGTTCGTGGTTTACCGATGGCTTGTATGCGGTACACTACATAGTTGATCCGTTTTACAACTTTGTATGGGCCTTCCCAATTACACTGCAATTTCGGGGACAAACCTTTTTTACGTTGTGGGTTGTATAACAGCACCAAATCTCCTTCCTGAAAACCTTCTGAATTAATTGCTTTATCATATCTGGCTTTCATCTTGTCACTCATAATCTTTGTTCGTTGCCTTATCAGATCATGTATTTCTCTTAGCTCTTCTTCCAAATCACTAGTGGATTTCCTAACATTTCTCTCCGCATTGGCATCTATCCCAAACTTCAAATCAGCTGGCAGTCTAAGGTCATTGCCAAAAATTACTTTTGCAGGGGTTTGGCCCGTTGTCTCATGCACTGCTGATCGGTAAGCCATCAAGAATAATGGTATGCGGGTATCCCATTCTTTATGGTACTTGTCCACTACTTTCCTTAAGTGCTCCTCCAATGTTCTATTGAATAGTTCTACCATACCATCGGATTGAGGATGCAATGCAGTTGTCCGTGTTTTTCGAATGCCCAATGACTTACACATTTCCTGGAACACAGCTGATTCGAAATTCCTGCCTTGGTCAGAATGTAACTCCATTGGTACACCATACCTTGCAACCCAATTGTTTATAAATACTTCTGCTACCGTTTCCGCTTCTTGATTTGGGATTGGGTATACCTCTGGCCATTTGCTGAAATAATCCATAACTACCAGTACATATTTGTTTCCGTCGTTGCTAGTAGGAAATGGACCGGCGACATCCATAGCGATCCTTTCAAATGGCGCACCTGAGTTATATTGCTTCATCTGGCCATGACTTCGTGTTCTGGGCCCTTTCGCTCTGCTGCAAACCTCGCAGTTCGCAATCCACTCAGTGACCGACTGACGGCAACCAACCCAATAGAATCTCTGTTTAATCTTCTCGAGCGTCTTCGTGATTCCAAGATGACCTCCGCTTGGACCATTATGCAGCTCGCTGAGCACATCAGGAATCCTCTTTCTGGGAACAACTATCAGTTTATTCTTGTATTTACCATCCTCACTCTCCCATACTCGATGAAGGCAACCCGATATCAATTCTAAACTGTTCCACTGTGCCCAATATGACTTCGCAATGGGACTCTCTGCTGACATCTCTTCTCTGTTTGGTCTTTCATTTCGTTCGAGCCCTTGCATAACACGTGACAGATCTGCATCTTCTAGCTGGCACTTCCTTAGCTGTTCCTTGTCCCATTCATCTGTACATGTTATAGTCATTAGCCGGACATCTATAATGTCTTCTTTAGCCTCGGCTTTTGAACAGTGCTTGCATTCCAAACTACATGGTCTTCGTGACATTGCATCGGCATTTCCATGGGTACTACCTTTTCGATGCTCAATGGAAAAGTCATAGCTTTGTAGTCGCTCGATCCACCGTGCCAATTGTCCTTCCGGATTACGGAACTGCAGTAGCCATTTTAAAGCTGCGTGATCTGTCCTGACACGGAATCGCTGGCCGTAGAGGTATTTGTGAAAATGTTTAACGCACTCTACCAATGCCAACAGCTCTCTCCGCGTAACGCAGTAGTTCCTCTCTGGTTTTCCAATCGAACTGCTGTAATAAGCAACTCCCTTCTCCTGTCCATCGACCAGTTGTGATAAAACGCCTCCTATAGCATATCCACTCGCATCTGTATCTAGAATAAATGTTGCTCCTGGAATCGGATATGCTAACATTGGGGCAGTGCACGAACGCTCCTTCAATGTTTGGAAAGCCACCTCTTGCTCCTTCTTCCATTCAAAAGCTTTATTTTTTCTTGTAAGCTCATGGAGGCTATGGGCTACGCTGGAAAAATTTTGTACAAATCGGCGGTAATATGTGCACAGCCCAAGGAAACTTCTTAATTCATGTAGGTTCTGTGGTCTTGGCCAATCCTTTACAGCCTCTATCTTTTCGTTCGCAGTGCAGATGCCCTCTGTCGTTACCTTGTGACCCAAATAATTTACTTCCTTTTTAAACAGCGCACACTTTTTGGGACTTAACTTCAGACCAGCGCCAGCTATTCTTTGGAAAACTTCCTCCAAGTTCTTAAGATGTTCATCGAAATTCTTGCCCAATACGATGATGTCGTCCAGGTACACCAAGCATGTTTTCCAATGTAGTCCTTTCAATACCTGATCCATGAGTCTCTCAAAAGTAGCTGGTGCATTAATAGTCCAAAGGGCATTACTGTAAATTGCCAAAGATCTCCGACGCTGAAGGCTGTTTTCTCTTTGTCTTCCTCCTTTACCTCCACTTGCCAGTAGCCGCTTTTCAAGTCCATTGTGGAAAACCATTTCGTACCAGAGAGCGAGTCCAGAGTGTCGTCAATTCTTGGTAATGGGTAGCTATCCTTTTTCGTAACGTCATTCAACTTCCGGTAGTCCACGCAAAACCTCATTTTTCTATCCTTCTTCTTTACAAGTACTACCGGTGAGCTCCAGGGACTAGCTGATGGTTCGATGACGCCGCTGTCGCTCATTTCTTGTATAATTTGACTCACAACTTGCCGTTTCGCCAGTGGAACACTACGTGGAGCTTGACGGATCGGCCTCGCATCTCCAGTGTCAATTTGATGTTTCACAACGTTGGTGCGGCCTGGTTTAGAACTATCCTGGTCAAATATGTTCGCGTACTTTAGGAGCAGTTGTTTTGCCTTACTCTGATATGCTTCCTCTAGCCCCTGCGTCCATGCCGTGATGTCATTTGAAAGATTAGTATTACTAGCTGAAACGTGTTCCTGGAGCTGTTCACAGTTAATAACTACTTCAGCCTCTTGGCATCTTCCCAAAATAGCTCCTTTAGTCAGTTTGAGTGGTGAATTGAACTCATTGAGTACTCTTACCGGAACACGTCCATCTTGTTTTGTCATAGCCAGGGTTTTTCCTACAAGTATGTTCAGTGCTGATTTGTTTGCTGCTTCGACAACCCACAATTTGTTTGTCCCACAATCTCCATTAACCTTTGCCCAGATGACTGCTTCGGATTTTGGTGGTATTTGCTGACTCTCTTCCACCAGCACTCGTTTACTGCTGTAGCCTCTCTCGTAGCCGAAATTAAGTGGTACATCCATGTTCTTATATCGCATCGTCTTGCTTTGCATGTCGATCTTGATGCCCTGGTCGATTAAGAAGTCCACTCCAATTATGATTTCATCAACAATCTCTGCCACTATAAAATTGTGTACTACCGTGACGTTCCCAATTGCGACTTCACATGATACTTCTCCTAGAACCGTGCTGTCTTCTCCAGTGGCTGTACGCAATCTTGCTCCATGCAATGGTGTTATCTTCTTGTTGACTAAATCCGCTCGAATGATGGAATGAGATGCACCCGTATCTACAGTCAGTAAACGTTCCTTTCCATCCACATGTCCTCCGACAGTAAGATTGCTTGACCTTCTTCCAATTTGCGAGATAGAGATTATGGGGCATTCAATTGAGGGATCCAGCTGTCGCCCCTTGCGGCTGACTCGCTTTAGTTTAACGATTGAGTGGATTTGGAGATTTGCTCGTCTCCTTCAGCTCTGCGTTTACGGCCACCCACATTGTTGGAACTATTGGAATTGCTACTGCAATGACGTGCAATGTGACCTGGGTTACCGCACTTGAAACATTTCATAACTCCACCATTTTTCTGTTGCGATCCCTTCAGAGCTTCCAAAATTGTATCTACCCACTCTGGCCTTTCTACTTCCACACGATGAGCTTTGTATGCTGGTTTACTCAATAATGACGCCGTTTCCTGAGTCAATGCATGGGATACCGTTTCAGAAAATGTTTGCTTTGGGTTCGCGTATGTGGCTCGCTTCGTTTCGGCGTCCCGTATGCCATTTATAAAGCTCTGAATCTTCACTCTTTCCGTGTATTCCACGGGTGCATCCGCATTTGCAAGATGAGCCAATCTTTCAATGTCCGAAGCAAACTCCTGCAAAGTCTCGTTAGCTTTTTGGTAGCGGTTTTGCAATTCTATTTGAAATATCTGTTTCCTGTGTTCGCTTCCGTATCGCCGTTCTACAGCAGCCATCAATGCGTCATAACTGTTCCGTTCGTACTCTGGAATAGTCTGTAAGATTTCGGCAGCTGGTCCTTTCAATGCTACGAAGAGTGCGGCAACTTTATCTTCCACATTCCAGTTGTTCACTGCTGCGGTCTTCTCAAACTGTAGCTTAAAGACCTGGAAAGGAACAGAACCGTCAAAGGATGGTGTTTTTACCTTTGAATTACTAGTTAAAACTGCTGGGCGATTTAGTTGCAACTGCTCGATACGTCCTCTCAAAGCATCCACCTCGGCCTCGATTTTTTCTTCAAACTGTAAAATTTTTGTATCTTGCGCCTCCAACTTCGAGGAAATACGTTCTTCTTGCTCTTCCAGTTGAGCAGAGATCTGCGATGATATCTGTGCTGAAATTTGCGCCGACATTTCGGATATCCGTGCCTCTTGTGCTTCAATCTTCGCTGTTATACGGTTCTCCTGCGATTCCAGCTGAGTTTCCATCTTGGATGTTATGCGTGTCTCTTGCGATTTCAATTGTGATGACATGTTGGTAGATATTTGTGATGACATTTCGGACATTTGTGCCGATATTGCAGCCAACATCATGTTCAGGTCTGTGTTCGTCATTGTCTGCGGTGTTTCATTTTTCTCTTCAATTTTTGCTGTTGTCCCGTCCTCATCAGGATAAAAGACATACTCGTCCACATCAATTCCTTCTGCTTCCATTGCCTCTCGTAGCCGTGCCTGAAGTTCGAGTTTAACGCCACTTGTATTCAGTCCACGGCTCTCCAACTCCTTCTTTAGTTGCTGGATCTTCAATTCACTGAACTTTGCCATGTCCTTGTTGTCCTCTGGAATTTATTCAACAATTCCTCTTCTGACACCAATTGTAACGAATTTGCTGCAAATCCTCTTATTTGCAACCCTCTGCTAAGTTCGTATCGCTAAACTGTTGAATAAATAACTCCAATATGTAATAATGCAAAATGGCCTTTATTCAAGTACTTCACAATAACACTTATACTTTGCAACGAATAGCTTGCTTAATAACCAAACTGATTGACAGCTCAAATGAAACTCTACTATTCAAAATAATACTGCTATAGCTCGCTAGATAGCGCTTAATCCAAATCTCAAATCAAACTGAATTACTTCTTACTCGCTTGCCCCGCTTTTATAGTTTACGCTGCATACTTCTAGGCTCTTCGATTTCCAGAACTTACTAGTTGTTTCGGCTACAAAATCGCCAGCCGCAACTACGTGCACAAATTATTGCTCTCTCTTGTGACAACTCAGATAAGATATATGCATGTGTTTGTGCATTGCCGCTCCGCTGCTCGTATACGTACATATGTGTAGACGCAATTATTTATTCGTTTATGTAGATACATAAAGATTGAATTATTGATGTGAATGTTTGTAGTTTACAGTCTCTCGCGCGCACATAGGCATATAAGTAAATGCATCTGTGTGTGACATCTCTCTGAGCTGCCTTATATATGTGTATACTTGATTTAATTATTAACGTAAATACTGCTTGGCATGGCCTTAGCATCGCCTTAGTGATGGGATAATTTAGTGATGCTAATATCCGTGACAATATGTAATTTCTTATCCAACTCTGACCGTTCTCCGTAGGGTGCACTCGGTTGCGTGTGCATGGTCCGTCTACATTCTGGACAATATTTTCGATGATTTAATGCCGCGAACAAGCTACGATTGGGAAATAAATGACCAGGGGTTATTGAATATATTCGATCGGTTTTCTCATAGAACCAAAAAAATGGCAAATTTAAATGTTTTTGTTGAAAAAATGATTTTTTGAGAATTATCACTAGTTGGAGCTATAGAAAAGTCAACACAAAATAGAATTGGAGAAAAACAGTGATGCTGTTGCATACATTTCCAGGAAAGTTGATTTGTATGGGTTTTACTACAATTTTTCCTCTGAATAAAAAATCAGTTTTGCAAAGAGGCAAATTGAGTTTGAGAGTGGGAGTTGAAGATGGCGGATTAGAAAGAGAAGCTGCCAACGTCAGTCACCTTGTAATTACATCATGACTCAAAACCAAGGCGAATCTATACTAGGTGGTGGCAAAGCGAATTCAACCAATTCGCCGTGCGGAAGAATGTCAAGTCAAAAGAAAATTTTCATTGATTGCGATTAACTGACATGTTGTAGTACAAGGCTTTGTATGGAAAATTATCAAGAAGAAGCAATCAGCTGATGGGATAACACAGGTGGTGTAATGAATTCGCCTTGCTCAAAACTTAGCAACACTTAACTTGACTTAGAATTCTGTTGAATTTTGATTTTCTATGTAAGTTCTAAGTGACGTTTATATTTTGAGATGCCATTTGTTTGTTTCCATTTCATTTTGACATTTTGTCATATAAATTGACATTTATTGATTATGATGCCAGATTGTATGCACTAAGTGGAATATAATCGTGGCTAAGTTGCCAAGTTTGCGCCAAGTCAAGTCAAGTCTATGCTAAGTATCAGTAATGGAGCCTTAAGCGCCCAGACAGCAAATTGTTTTCTTTTTGTTTGAAGAGAAAGAATAGAGAACCATAATCTCAGCGATAAGATTCCCAATCTTCATTGGTAGGCAAACTAGAATTTATATATATTTAATTATAGAAAAAAAATATTCAACTACTCACCTTAATTAGATTGCTTTATATATGAATGTATATTAACCTGGGTCGATTTTTATGGACGAAAGTTAACCGATATCGCGCCATCGATTTTTCGATAGGATTTGGGCTCAGGAAAAAAAGTTCCACTACGCAAACCCAAAAAAAAAATTTTCGAGCCTCCAAAAAAATGACAAAAGGGTAAATTTTTCGACCAAAATACTCCCCAAAACCCAAAAAACATTTTTTTTCTTCAAAAAACTGTTGTAAAAACGTTGGCGATAACAGTTTTTTGAAAAAAATATTTTTTGGGTTTTGGGGAGTGTTTTGGTCGAAAAATTTACCCTTTCGCCATTTTGTTTTGCAGGCAGGAAAATTATTTTTTTGGGTGTGCGTAGTGGAACTTTTTTTCCTGAGCACAAATCCTATCGACAAATCAATGGCGCGATATCGGTTAATAAATCGACCCAGTCTAATGTATATGTATGTAGATTAGGGTGGTCCGTGAGAACCTCACATAGACTGAATAAGTTCATAGTGTTACAAGAAGTTTACTCAACGACCAAACTGAAAACCCCTATTAGAAACCAGGACCTATGTAATAAAATGACTCCGTCTTCTTGGCAAATACCAGAAGATTTATAGGACCTATGCTGCTTGCTACTTCTAGATCTGATAGCTGCGCCATTCCTAATAGCTGGGTCATAGTCTGGCACGCGCAGGGCACGAGCACAAAGCGTGCTCGATCGTGTCTTCCAACACGCAGTTTCTACGTCTGCTGTTATAGCAGGACCTAATTTCAGAGCATGTGACTACTCCTCCAGTAAGAATAACCATAATGTGCCTACACTCCCCTATTTTCAATAACAAGGGTAACTTTGTTAGTCTAAGGTCGTGAGATCGGCAGAAGAACTTCGACACTTTGAAGCCCCGCATTTGTTTCCACGCCTTTACTGCTTGATCAATCATACGCAACCTTTTCAATCTCGGCCAATCTGATTGTGACGTCTACGGTACAAATTTCGAGGGATGCGCCCTGTTTACATAGCTCATGCCCTATTTCCATCTTTTTCCATATGACCAGGGATCCAATATAGATGTATATTTCTCCCTATCCCGATTCTTTGCAGGGATTGCTTATTGCTTCAATTGCCGCTTGGCTGTCAATGCAAAACTTGACGCGGCTGTTTAAGCTATTTTACTCCAGTGTTTCTACTACGTTAGTCATGGCTACTACTTCCGCCTGCGGGTATGATAACAATAATCATATACGGTGCGATGATCAACCGTGCAACCGATTTAATAAAAAAAAAATAATAATATTTGTGCAAAGTATACCTTCTATGAGATTAAGACCGAGTTTATCTTCCCGTTTGTGGTGTGCTTCTTTTAACCTAGAAATTGGAGGATCTATGTACTAGAGATATACGGCGCCGATACACGCCGCCGCCGCCGCCGATTTTGGTCGTTTTTCGCACGCCACCGCCGAATGTCAAAAATATCGGCGCGGCGTCCGGCGCGTTACTATATTTTCTACTCGTTTAAGACTGTTTAGGCCATTTATTGTTCATGTCGAAAATTGTTCGGATATGGTCGAAGTGGTATCAATGGATGCGCATCACTACCAGTTATAAGAAACTAATTGCGAAATTTAACTCTTTATAACTATTCAAAAGTTATTTAAAATAACAGGCGCTTTCGATGTCAGCTTAACACGGACTTTGCATCACCCAATTCAGCAAGTTATTAAAACAAAACACTAAAAGACAAGTTATATAATAAATTTATATGCTCACTTTCATTTTTGAAAAAATTAATAATGAACAATTAATTCAAATAAAATGACCCAAGTCGAACAAGTTTTTAAATTGTTCTCAAGAATAAGCAAAATCAGTGATGCAAAATCCTTTGGTTGTTGTTGTTGTAGCAATGCTCGCCCCACCTAATAGCCGCGACCGATCACAAATTGTCATCAATATCCTCTAACGGGAGTCCAAGGAAACTTGCCGTTTCAACACGGGTGGACCATAAGGAAAGGGGTGTTAGAGGCGTTGGTTCCACATTACAATTAAAGAGATGGTTGGTGTCATGTGGGGACACATTGCAAGCGGGGTATACATTTTGTATGTCGTGGTTGATTCTGGATAGGTAAGAGTTTAACCTGTTGCAGTATCCAGAACGAAGTTGAGCAAGAGTGACACGCGTTTCCCTGGGGAGTATGCGTTCCTCTTCCGCGACTTGTGGATATTTTTCTTCAAGTACTGGATTCACCGGGCAATTCCCGGCATAAAGGTCCGACGCCTGTTTATGGAGTTCACCAAGGACCTGCTTGTGTTTTTTCGCTTCATACGGCTGGGTTCTCAGGTGCCGTATTTCCTCAAAATGCTTACGGAGATGACTCCTTAAGCCCCTAGGCGGTGCTGCTTCGTCAATCAGATGTCTGTTGGGATGCCCAGGTTTCTGGGTATTCAACAGAAACTGTTTGGTCAGCATCTCATTTCTCTCCCTGATGGGGAGTATTCTCGCCTCATTATGCAGATGGTGTTCTGGGGGCATAAGAAGACAGCCCGTGGCGATTCTGAGAGCAGTATTTTGGCAGGCCTATAGTTTCTTCCAGTGGGTAATTTTTAGGCTTGGCGACCATATGGGTGACGCGTAGCACGTAATCGGCTGACTAATTGCTTTGTATGTGGTCATGAGCGTTTCTTTATCTTTTCCCCAGGTACTGCCAGCGAGGGATTTGAGGATTTTATTACGGCTCTGAATTCTCGGAACAATTGCGGCTGCGTGCTCACCAAAATGTAGATCCTGATCAAACGTCACACCCAAGATTTTGGAGTGTAGGACAATCGGTAGCGTAGTGCCATCGACGTGGATGTTCAAAATGGTCGACATTTGGGACGTCCATGTTGTAAATAAGGTCGCGGAAGATTTAGTCGGTGATAATGCCAGGTTTCGCGAGGCGAAAAAACTGGAGAGATCAGGGAGGTAGCCGTTTATTTTATTGCATAGCGCATCGATCTTTGGGCCTGGGCCTGTGGCCATTATTGTGCAGTCATCGGCGTAGGAAACGATTGTGACTCCTTCCGGTGGTGAAGGTAACTTAGATATGTAGAAATTAAACAAAAGTGGGGATAGGACACCACCCTGTGGCACCCCTTGTTTAATTCTCCTTGGTTTTGATGTTTCGTTTCTAAATTGCACCGATGCCTGCCGACCACCCAGATAATTTGCGGTCCACCTTTTAAGACATGGGGGAAGGGTAAACCCTTCCAGGTCTTGCAGTAACGAGCCATGGTTGACCGTATCAAAAGCTTTTGATAGGTCTAGCACTACGAGTACTGTTCTATGGTGGAAGTATTGATTCAAACCGCAATTTATCTGGGTGCTAATGGCATTTAGCGCGGTGGTAGTGCTATGGAGTTTTCTGAAGCCATGCTGATGAGGGGCTAGCTGCAAATTTGTTTGGAAATAAGGGAGCAAAATGGCTTCAAGCGTCTTCGCCACTGGCGATAGGAGAGATATCGGACGATACGACTCACCTATGTTAGCTGGTTTCCCAGGCTTTAGTAACGGGACCACCTTGGCCATTTTCCATTTGTCGGGTATGACAAAGGTGGAAAGAGACAGGTTGAAAACATGCGCTAAATATTTGAAACCCTCTTTCCCTAGATTTTTAAGCATCGGCATGGCTATGCCTTCTGGGCACACTGCTTTGGATGGTTTAGCGCGACCAATGGCGTCCTCAACCTCTCTAGCGGTGATGGTGATTGGTGACGCGCTGAATTTGTGTTTATGTGCGTGTCTATTGGCTCTCCGCCTATCTTTGTCGACCGTAGGATGCATTATATATTGTCGGCAGAAAGCGCTCGCGCATTTTTTCGCATCCAACAGCACTTTATCGCCAAAGGCGATGGAAAGTTTGTCATTGTGCTAAGACGGATTCGATAGGGACTTTACGGTGGACCAAAGTTTACCCACACCGGTAAAGAGGTTACAACCTCTTAGGTGCTCCTCCCATTTCGCTCGCTTGTGTTCGTCCACAAGCAATCTGATGCGTTGGTTTATATCCCTTATTTGAGGGTCGCCTGGATCAAGATGTCTTATCCTTTGGTAGGTTCTAGGGGCATAAACACTCCTTTGAAATTATTCTTACCTCATACTTAAGTTGAGGATATATCTACGTATGAGAAAGGTTTGGAAAATCACTTGGGCTTACATTCAAACATCTGTTGTTTATTTGCGACACTATACAATAGCGTCTGAAATGTTAATTTTGATTTTCACACTTCATCCTTCAACACCCAAGTCTCCCGGTTTGACATTTCCTAAAGTTGGTGGCCCTATACAAAACTAGTCCCTTGGAGTGAATCACATTGAGTATAGCCTATCAACCAAGTTTAAATATCACCTACACGTTACGGCTCGTTTTACAAATGTGAATACGTAGGCACATATAACTACCAGGTGAGGCTTTGTCCTTCGCAAGAACACTCAAAGTGGTGAAGCGAAAGCTTTCCCAAGACAGTGGAACTAATGAACGTGTGTGATACTACCCTAACGTAGTGGACAGTCGAACTTGTCTGAAAACTGAAGCTACGCGGTCATCCATAGTGAGCTCCTATATCGTAAGGCCGCAATACAGTAGTTAACAACTTTCAACTTAAAATCCGTCGACTTTCATTCTAAATTTGATTTAACGAAGACTATTGAAATCAATGTTGTGAACACAAACGTCTGCAATCTTTGGTCTACATTTTAAAAATTTTATCCAGGGTCCTTGTAAAATTCTAATTATATAGATGCGCCGAGGATTATACGATTTTCACCCATGACGCAATGACATCCACTTAGACTGCTTATGATTTCGAGGGCGGCATCCTTGGCCGAATAGTCACTCCTTAACGTTTCAAGGTGTTTCTCTGGTATAGCTCGGCACCATAGCGCGACAAAAGCATCCATAGGAAAGTCTTCGGAGCTACACCTAGAGCTTCTAGGAAAGTGACGTCGACGAAGGTATGAGTTCGAAGTCGCAGTCCTATAGCTTCTGTACTGGCATATGGTGTGAGGCTCAGGAGGCGTGGTAGCGACTGGTGGTAGGGATTCCTACTGTTCGCACATCGGGAATTGTAGCTCTTAAAGCAGCCGAAAACACTGGAGGCGCCCTGTGCCACAAGAGTCATGAGTATTAATAGATCATTAATAACAACCCTAAGTCGCCTTTATGCGTGACCGCCAAGGAGCGACAAATGATTTAAAGAAATTGTGTTCGCGACGATTATTAGGAGTTAACCCTAGGTGAAACTACGCTTTGCACGAGATATACAAGCAACAGTGTGACTATTTTATGTATCTATTTCTTTTCAGCAGACGTAGCAGTACCAAAATCAAAGACCGGGGTTAGGTTCGAAGCCTCTCTGGAGCAAGCGAACGAGGGACAATCCCTTCGCAAGGAGCTACTCCTGAAAATTTTTGAACGGTCTGCGAGATTTTGATGCAAAACCCCGGATTTTTCCGAAATGGCCAACACGTTGATTTCCTTAAATACATATGAACAAAACCTTTCCTAAATAATATTTTTTAGATAGAAACATCAAGTTTTTAAAGTAAGAACACCGGCGTACGCCGCCGCCGATAAAGTGATCGGCGTAAACCTCTACTATGTACATGTCTAAGCAGACGGCTATACACCACAGCGGCCACCAATATTAAATATCGGATGGTAAAAGACTTTCCTTGTCAGTAGCCTAGTGAGAAAAGCTTTAAAAAACAAAAAAACAAAAACAAAAAAAAAATACTCCGCACGATTACCTCCGAGGAGAATCGGTATCTGATCTGTGCACGAACTTGATTAGCTTTATGTATGATAAAGAAAGCCCTGATGAAGTTGACTGCATGGGATGAGACTTTAGGGCACAGTGTGAGTCTCACAAAGACAATAGGATATAAATCCCAATCTTCAAATTAAATTTCAACATTCAAGCCAATATATGATATTACGAAATTCCCAAGGCTTCTTTTGACACCTAAGATTGGTGGCGAAATAAAAAGCAAAGCATAATTGCATACGAAGTATGCAATGTGTAAAAGATTAAAATATGCAAAAAGAAGGCAATTGGGAAAAACTTTACAACAACTAAGGCATGACGTAGCTGAATGCGTTTGTAACCATTTCAACTATCGTAGGAGTGCGGGTTCGACTCCCACTCCCGGGAGAAAAGGCTTTGAAGAAATTTACAAGGTATAATCGAAACAGCTGTCGCCTTGTCCGTCCTGATGTCACGTTGTTTAAATTTTTTCCAAATTATTAAATAAATTATAAAAGCAAAGAGGCTAGCGGACCGACTGGCTCCATACGAGAGGAGGCTCCGAACGTGATATGGAAAATATCACCGATTGAACTGAAAGAAATAACGCCAGCAAATTGAACCAATCAGGTTTGTGCGATTGTCAATCAAATTTTTTGTAAAGAGAACAAATTTGTTTAGTCATTTCTACATAAGAGAAACTCTTGGTCTTAAGTTAACAATATTGTGTAAATATTACAGATTCTCAATCAATCTAAGTGAAATTTATGTTGAGAGAACTGATTTGATCAGTCATTTCAATTAGGGTACAACTGCAAATATTATGCAAACGCTTCAGCTAATATTAAAGATAAACTTATTATGCTCACGGCGCTAACTATTTTGTTGGTATGACCACAGTAATCTGTGTCACATCAGCAGCCTTCACTGTTGTTCTAATGTTGACAGAAGTCTGTTGCTTTAGCAGTTTCCATTGCCATTCTTAAGCCCCCATTACTGATCCTTAGCATAGCCTTGACTTGACTTGGCGTAAACTTGGCAACTTAGCCACGATTATACTCCACTTGGCGCATAAACTCTGGCATCATAATCAGCGTTGAAATTTATTTTTAAATAAATGTCAATTTGTATGACAAAATGTCAAAATGAAATGGAAACAAACAAATGGCATCTCAAAATGTAAACGTCACTTAGAACTTACATAGAAAATCAAAATTCAACAGACTTCTAAGTCAAGTTAAGTTTTGAGCATGGTTCAATTATGTACAGGTTGGCTCATCTCATCAGCTGATTTTATTTATGTCATTGCATGGCCGAAGTGATTGTCAAAAGGAGATGGCAAACTCAAAATGAAACCAACACATTGGCAACATTCTACTTACACATACAAAAACTGCTAAGTTTTATGTTTCCATTCCATGCCATTCGCACCAACACCAATACACAGATTTTGACAATTTGAACAGACATATTTTGTTGCTTTACAGATGAGCCAACCTGTATATAGTTGAACCATGGTTTTGAGTAATCAGTAACATGCAATGTTCATTTAACAGAACTGTGACAGTTCGCAAGCCAAGTCAAGTCTATGCTAAGTATCAGTAATGGAGCCTTAGGGAGAGAGTAATAACTGTTCACTTAAGAGAGCTATGGCAGAATTGAGTTAAATAACAACCTCACTCAACATAAATGTAGTGTATTGCCATCTGAAATAAGGCGTTTTTTAAATAAATTTCGATTTAAGACGTTCATACACTCATCTTTTAAATCGACGCATGATTAAGATCCTAGTTCGGATCTTCGGATTCAATTTGAATTTACAAAATTTAACATTGGTAGCGTCCCTAATATACCTACATACATATGGCGCATTTGGGTCTAAAGGGTGCTAACTCAAAAATATCGAATATTGAAATTATGCAATCAACCGGGTTCCGCAACTTTTGCCGACTAATCTACATACATATCTATTTGCTTCAATAGAATACTGAGAAATGACTTGTTAAGAACTAAGCGGGTATTTCGCGATTTTTTGTTATTTGAGTTCAGCGATAACCGCTGTACAATCATAAAAAAATTCAAAAATAAATAATAAATTTGGATCTGATAGGCCGAGTTCAGCGTGAGTATTCCAAATGGAAGAGATCCGTTAGATGTCCGGGAAACATGTAAGGAGTTAGTAGCTGTAGGGTTTAGGTACCGATGTACTGTAATGAAGACGCAAACGACATAGCCCACAAGCAGAAGTGGAATGTGGGTAATTCCGCCCGAAAAGAAACCACGGATAAAAATCTGGAACTAAATGATTGTCTTTTAATGCAAAAAAAAAACATAGGCCTGCCGCCACTACTGTCAACAGCAACAACAGGCGGCACCACCGACAACAATACCAGCCGCAACAATATCAGCTACGACCATACCAGCTACAACAATACCAGCTACAACAACAACCGCAAGGCCGCGAACATAGGCCTGCTGCCATCCCGATTACGACAACGAATATCTGCGGTTAAAGCGGTGAGTTCGTTCCGATACTGACAAAATATACGTATTTGTACTCTCAACCTTTTTCTTTCATTTTTGACTCTGCAACAACATATAGTTATTGATATACAAACATATTCAATTAAGGCTACAACACTAGTATAGAATCTTAACACGAAATACATACATACATATACCTAAATTAAAGGGAGCAAGCAGCATCCACTTGTTGCAAAGTTAAAAATGTAAACGTAACGTAAAGTAAATTTTGCTAAGTTAACATAAAAGCTTTTTTTAGATGAAAATATAAATTATTGAGAGGGAAATGTTTATAGCTGGGAAAAGGGAAAAAGGAGGGGGAAAATATGTTCAAATGAAAGTAATGGTAAAATCAAACAAAAATTAATATTAAATCAGGATAAAGTTACCTAACCTAAAACAGAGTAATTGAAGTAAAATAGACTAAAGGAAATAACCTAACATAAATAAAATAAAGAAAAGAAATAAAACTCAAATAAAACAGAATAAAATAAAATAAACTACCGCAAAACAAACTAAAATAAAATACCACAATTTTTTTAGGTACGCCTCCCTTTCTTACTGGTTACATCTAGGGCCTTCCTCTAACCTAGCAACCAATAATTTTTTTTTACGGAGTAGGTATTTCGGTCAGGGCCTAGATAAGTGCAAAGGTCGCAAGCACCTACAGTGTGGTGCAGAACAATAGCAACACAGACATACAATGTAATAGTGATAAGTAAATTTGTATAGTAGATGAGGAAATTATGAGTAGTCGGCCAATTGATGCAACTTTGATCAATGTTCTAGAAAGTTTTTTTTGCTCCAACCAGTTAGCAACAAACTTCCCAAATCACATTGGCAGTAACCTTTAAACGCTTTTACACCAAGTTCAAAGGAAAAGGGAACCAAAGGAAGAATTGAGTTGATTTTGAAGTTGACCAATGTAGACCAATCGGGCTGCGATCGAAGCGACAGGATCCGGTGTTTCGACTTCAAGTCAACTGTTTTCATACTATTATTTTAAAAACATGGTTTCAAACTAACATGATCACAGTTGTATCAAGATGACCTCAGCTCTCGCTCTATCAACCTGAAATGTGAAATTGATGTATGCAAAGTCTGAGTACCTAATTCTTTGAATTTATGTATCTAGGTTTTATGTCAGAACGTTTGCAAGGAATATTATCTTACAAAATCAACATTTAAACAGACTCAGTTTTCTTCTATTATCCTCATTAACAATCAAAACCAAATTCACTTTCGATGATAAGCAAGCCTACGTATCTTTTGATCGTGATTTTGGAAGATTTAACATTAGTTAGCCGTAATCTCTCGAATTTTGCCTAATATTAATTCAGTTTTCTTTTGGTCATATAATGAATTGCCAATAAAAACCTTGTAGTAATGGGAATGCTGGCGTTCTTTTTCTCTTAGAAGGCACGTAGGGTTTACAGGTAAGGGGCCACCGAAAATTAGGTGCGTCGGTGGCCATGGTTTTTGAGGGTGGGTATAAGCACCGGGCGTCGCAACAACACCCGTGGCGCCCCCAAGTTATATTCGGCCCTTCTCTTTCTTTTATTTCTATTTTCAGCTTATTTTTTTTTTTGACTCTCAGCGTTAGTAACCGGCCATGTCCGGTTCGGTAATTTTTTTTGCGTTTAGTTTTTTTTTGAATTTGAATTTAAATTTTTTAATGTTTAACGGTCTGTCCGTGACATCCGGTTCGACCGGATGTTGTTTTAGTTTGAATTTATAAGCGTTTTGAGTCGGTCTCTGCGCTTCTGTCAGGGTTTTTTGATTTTGACAGCTTTCAGTTTTGATAGGCATGATAGGAATTTTTTTCTGTTTATGGCGCAGGAACAGTAAGGTTGGCAAGGACCCGCCCCAGCCGACAATGACCAGCCACTGTGCACCACCACATCATGCCGACCGCCTTCCTTACTGCTTCCACCATATATGCGATTCCATAACAAAATTTTTCAAAATCTCTCGAAATCAGGATAATAATTGGAAAATATTAATGACGTGGGAGATGAACTGGCAAACTTTTAATTTTACAAAATTTCTCAAAGGTTGGATAGGGACTGCAGAATGAAGTTGAATATCAACTCGAGAACTATCTGGTTTAGAATAATTTAATAATGATGTTGGATATCACTTCCGGAACTAGATATATGTATATTTCGCTGGAGAATTTTTTCCATGTTTGTTGGGTAAACAAAATCCAGCTGTTGCCGTATCTACAAATTATCTAGATAATAAAAAAAACCAATGTTGCCGCACAAAACAGCATACCCCAAAGGCGGCCTTAAACTGTGACTGAAAAACTGCTTAGTAGTTTAAATTTGACTAGAGTTTAAGCAAGCTTAGTTTAAGCTTAGCTAAACCAACCACTGATAAACCGGGCCTTACTGGAATTTTCGCTGACAACACTGGCGAAAACAACAGAATTCCACCTCGCATCCATAGCGGAATGATACAAGGTGGCAGCATGGTGACATACCTACAAACATAAATAAACATTCCATGTACTTTGTTTTTGTAAATTCGATGGACAAATGTCAAAATCGTACGGCACCGGAAGTTGGTGTATCAAATCAAATAAAAAAAGGGTATAATCAGCTGTTCCATGCTGCCACCTTGTATCGTTGCGCCATGCTCGCATCATAACAAGAGAATTCCACCTCGTTTGTCAGCTACTTAATTTGCACAGCTGAAAATCGTGGTGGAAGTTGCATACGCCTGCAAGTCTAAAAGAATCGTGGTGAAAGTCGCGCACGCCTAAAAGTATGCAAGGACGTGCATTGAGTTGGGCCTTCAACGAGGTGGAATTCTACATAGTTCGACTTGTGCGATACGTAGCTTAAATTTTTTGATCAAACATTGCACTGTCACCGATTTGTAAACTGAAATATCAGGTTTCAAGTTTCTAGATATCCAGGAAGTTAGTTAAAAATCGATTGCAAGATTCCCAATTTAAAATTAGTTTTCTCAATATCTCGATCCATGCGCCACCTGGCGGATTTTTTTTTTGATAAAATATTGCATTGTCACTGGGTTCTGACTTCCTGCCCAAGTTTCATGTCTCTAGCTCATTGGGAAGTTACTCGAAAATCGATCGCAAGATTCCCCCCGTTTTTAAGGGATTTGCAGTTATCTTGACTAAGTGCCAAGTTTCAAGTCTCTAGGTAACCGGGAAGTTAGTTAAAAATGGATTGAAAGATTACCAAATTAAAATTTGTTTCCTTACTATGTAGATCCATGCGCTACCTAGCGGAATTTTTTTGGTCAAATGTTGCACTGTCACCGGGTTCTGACACACGGCCCAAGTTTCAAGTCTCCAGAGCTGTAAAACTGTGCAATCATTTGAAATTTTAAATCATTGATTTAAGAATGCTTTCTCTTCATTCATTCATTCCTTGTTAAGGAATGTGGCTTAAAAGTCAACCCATTCTTCATTCAGTAGTGGGAAAAAAAGAACGCACTCTTGAACTCCTTCGGAGAAAGAATGAAATAATTGAATGAAACACAAACATTTTTCAACACAGAATAGCATTCAAATGAATGCAGCCTTTGCTGAGTGTGCACACACTTTTCTAGTACCAATCAGTTATGAAAAATGTCATGGTTCAATTATGTACAGGTTGGCTCATCTCATCAGCTGATTTTATTTATGTCATTGCATGGTCGAAGGGATTGTCAAAAGGAGATGGCAAACTCAAAATGAAACAAACGCATTGGCAACATTTTACTTACACATACAAAAACTGCTAAGTTTTATGTTTCCATTCCATACCATTCGCACCAATACACAGATTTTGACAATTTGAACAGACATATCTTGTTGCTTTACAGATGAGCCAACCTGTATATGGTTGAACCATGGAAAAATATCGTACATGCACAAAACCCACTCAAATATCACATGGTTGCATTGAATTAAAGCCACTTCAAAATATCTACACACAAATTTAATTATTGTCCATAATGACCAGTTTTTTTCGATATTTAAATGGTAATAAAGCACAAAGAAGTTAACTGGAAAAGTATTCTTATTGAAATTTTCTTAAAAATGTATGGCGTTATTATGTATGACGCAAAGCGACGCGAAGAGCATTGTACAGGTTTACAAGTATGATATGTATGAGAGGGAAACAATTTCTTTCCCTTTCTAACACACGGCAGTTTGACATTTCGGTCAGTGTCAAACTAGCGTGGAACATGAGTTTTGACACTGAACGAAGTGTCAAAATTACCGGTGTTGCTTCGTCGAAAGCGACACAGGGAAGCAAAAAAGGGATCGGAATATCAGATATGGGTTGCTGTGATGGTAAATTTTTTTGAACGAATTTAGTAGGAAATTTTAAGTGCACCCATATGGGTCCTTCAGAAAATTATAAAAAAGTCTTCAATTGGGGTATCTGAGGACGCGTAGTTATTCCAGTATTAAGAATAGAAACACGGGAGTTAAGTTTTTCTACCCGTTCAAAAGTTCTCCGCGAAAAACAGTTTGAAACCGAGGTCGACTGCAATAACCCGTTTGTCCTGTTATCAATAGTCCAAAGGCGGAAAAGTATTCGAATTATTGGAAGCGAGGCAAACATGCGTCTATTAATACCTCCCCCGACGGTTTTGGTCGTGTTTTGGCAATCGTCCCCGGTAATAAAGTATCACAATTTGTTAATTATAATTGTCCAAAACATATGGATTTTAAAGAGAGATGTAATTAAGTGCTCCTTTGAAAATAAATAAGGATATTTCTTTGTAATTTTGCAATAAAAATTTTACACAGTTTTCGTTAGCAGCTACTACACTTTTCTTGGACCTAAGAAGTACAACAGTGCCAAATAGCATCCACACAAAAAACTAACAAGAACAAGCATTTTATCAGGTGAGCGTGGCTGTGTATGTGCGCGCTGCTACATATCCTACTTGTAGACCTGTAATATGGCGAAGAGTCACTTTCACCCAAGTGAAACCAAATTCGTATCATATAAGAGCATTCATTCACTTCGGTGACTCTCAGTGAACGTCTTATACTATGTTCAAACAGAAAAATAAATTGAGGCTATTTCGAATTAAATTGAGTGGTGTTCATACAACTCTATTTAGCTTACACAATAGTAATTTGATAGCTGGTTGGCTCATCTCTATAGTAACAACATATCTTTGTTGAGACTGTCAAAATGTGCGTGTTGGTATTAGGTGAATAGAATGGAATGAAAACATAAAACTTTGAAATTTTTGTGTGTTGTAAGAAAATGTGTTCAGTGTTTTGTTTTCATTTTGATTTTGCCATCTTCTTTTGACAGTCCCTACTCCAGTGAAATGAAAGACATAAAATCAGCTGATGAAATGAGCCAACCATATAGTTCAGCCATGCGTAATACTATGTTCAAACAGAAAAATAAATTTAGGAAATTTCGATTTGAATTGAGTGCTGTGCATACATCTCGATTTAGCTTGCACAATAGTAATTTGATAGCTGGTTGGCTCATCTCTACAGCAAGAGCATACCTTTGTTCAGACTGTCAAAATAAACACGCACATTATTAGGCGAATGAAAACATAAAACTTTGCAATTTTTGTGTGTTGTAAGAAAATGTGTTCAATGTTTTGGTTTCATTTTGAGTTTGCCATCTTCTTTTGATAATCCCTACTCCAGTGAAATGAAAGACATAAAATCAGCTGATGAGATGAGCCAACCATATAGTTTAGCCATGCGTAACTGACGTTTAAATATACTCAATAAACACACTTTACAATGTTGCATTTGCAGTTTGAAACAATTTGTTACGCAATTTTTTTTAAATTGGCAATTTATTATTACAATTTATTATATGACAAATTGCGTAATAAATTGCCCAAATAGTATAAATTGCCAATTTGGTGTGTGTTTGAACCTAGTATAAGTGACGTTTAAATATACTCAATAAACACACTTTACAATGTTGCATTTGCAGGTTGAAACAATTTATTACGCAATTTTTTTTAAATTGGCAATTTATTATATGACAAATTGCGTAATAAATTGCCCAAAGAGTATAAATTGCCAATTTGGTGTGTGTTTGAATCTAGTATTACGTTTTTTCGTATTATATAGTGACGCAAAGTGTCACGAACACTCATTTTTGCTGTCAAAATATTCACTTGCTTCTGGGTCGCGTTTGCTTCATTCACTTCGTTTTTTGTTGGTTTTTTTTTATAATTTTTGAGTAAAAATCTTAGCATTTCGGGGAAAAAAAAAGATTGAAACTTTCCATGGACATAAAGGTTATATCTAGAGCTTCGTTCAATGTATATTTCGTCAAAACATTTTACAGGAATAAAAAAAACATAACCGAAACCTATAAAAATTAAAGCCAGGGACCAGAACAGTTATTCCTTTTGTAATAAAAGTCCTTCAGAAAAAATGTTGGTATGGCCTAGAAGGTTCAATGTGGTCATATTAAATCGTTCCCGACATGGTCGTGCTTGTACTTTAACGGTGCTTGTTACCGGAACATACCGGATATTTATCCGGTAAAGGACCATCAACATCGATAACACTCCCTGAAACCTTCGGGGAGTTTCTTTATCGCTACCACAACAACAAGGGTTGGTTATGGTTTTTCGATAACAAGTTTCTAGTGCTAGAAGCAAAGGTAACGTTTTACAAGACCACCTAATTTTTATCTAAAATTATCAAAGGTGGTATGAAAAGACACGTCTCGACCTCCGTTTTAAGAATCCGAAAGCGGAAAAAAATTTTATTTCCGTCGAAAGTTATTTACAAAGAACCGTAAAATGACCCCCAGAGGGTCCGAAATATGGGATCCAATCCATAGTTTTTTTGCATTGGCATTTGCGTTGTCGGCCTTCGGCCGCGCTTAAAAAAAATTAGCCTTGGTGGGTTCGACACCGATTTGGGGATCAAAACTAAAGGCGCGCAGAACACCTTTCTACATTAGTATGTGTGTGTGTACAACAAATCTGCCAAAAAACAACAATCACATGAAAATTTCAACCGATTTTTTGCTTATATCTTTTGACAGAAATATAAATTTAAATTTTCGCTTTCGGATTCTAAAATCGGAGGTCGAGACGCGTCTTTGGTAATTTTCGATAAAAATTAGGTGGTGCATCGTCTTGTAAAACGTCACCGAAGCAAATATTTTAAAGTGTCCCTACAGGTTTCAAATCCAGATATTTACGAGAATGGATTGGTAAAAAATTCGTTTCATTTGGATGAACCGTATCTTAGTTATTATATTAATAAAAAATATAAGTCTGAATTTAACTTTTATTTTCGGACTTATAAAATAAATAACCGGATTTTTTTTTTTTTGTGTGGATTTTTTTGAAAAAGGATGCATGATTCGTCATGAAAATGCTATCGGTATCACCGGAATCCCATACACCTTCACCAAGGAATAGTTTTTAACCGGACTTTTTCGAGTCAAGAAAAAAACCTATTAAAATGAGTCACTGATTATAACTAATAGTTATACTATAGTTTTGTCACTATCCTTCGTCACGATCCTTATTTTCTTAGTTTTATGTCAAAAAGTAATTCTGAGTAATAGGAAAATAAAAATAATAATTTTATCGTGGATTTTTTAATAACTATAATAATTAATCTCCGTGCTACTTTTTTTTTTTTAATTTTCTTATAAATCGATAATTCTGCTGATTATCGAACATCGTAGTGAATTATTTCGAGCCTCAAAGGTATATCGCAAATAATCTGTCTCATCGGCAAGCAACGATACAATTCAGGTACGCAACATCTAAGCACAGAATAATTAGGCAAGGGGTATCACAGAGTGTTATCCTATCCTCGCTTCTTTTTAACTTCTATATATCGAAGCCCCTGACTGCACGATAATGGCTGCAGGTCCCGGGTCACCCATCGATGAGATAGGTAATAAAATAGACAACTATCTCCTGATCTCTCCAGTTTTTTGGCTTCGCGAACCCTGACATTGTCACCGACCAAATCATCGGCGACTTTATTTATAACATGGATGTGCCAAATGTCGACCATATTGAATATCCACGTCGATGGCGTCACGTTACCGTCTGTCTTACGCCCAAAAATCCTGGGTGTGACGTTCTATCAGCACTTAAATTTGGAGAGCATGCAACCGCAATTATTCCTAAAATCCATAGCCGTAATAAAATCCTCAAATCTCTTGCCGGCATCACTTCGGGTAATGATAAAGAAACGCTCATTACCACTTACAAAGCAATTGGCCAGCCGATTGGATGCTACGCGTCTCCGATATGATCGCCAAGCCTAAAGACTACTGACTGGAAGAAGCTACAAGCCTGCCAAAATACTGCCCTCAGAACCGCCACGGGCTTATGTCCCCAGAACACCATTTACATAATGAGGCGGGAATACTCCCCATCAGGGAGAGAAATGAGATGCTAACCAAACAGTTCCTGTTGAATACCCAGAAACCTGGGCATCCCAACAGACATCTGATTGATGAACCAACACGGCCCAGGGGCTTAAGGAGTCATCTCCGTAAGCATTATGAGGAAAAACAGCACCTGAGAACACAGCCGTATGAAGCCAAAAAACACAAGGAGGTCCTCAGTGAACTCCACAAACAGGCGTCGGACTTTTATGCCAGGAATTGCCCGGTGAATCCAGTACTCAAAGAACAATACCCAAAACTTTTAGAAGAGGAACGCACACTACCCAGGGAAACGCGAGTCACTCTAGCTCAACTTCAATCTGGATACTGTAACTCTTACCTATCCAGAATCAACCCCGACGTACAAAATGTATGCCCCGCTTGCAATGTGTCCCACATGACACCAACCATCTCTTTAATTGTAATGTGGAACCAACGCCTCTAACACCCCTTTCCTTATGGTCCACCCCTGTTGAAACAGCAAGTTTCCTTGGACTCCCTTTAGAGGATATTGATGAAAATTTGTGATCGGTGCACCTATTGGTTGGGGCGAAGCACTGCTACGACAACAACAACATCAGTTCACAGCCCCGTTTGCATATGCAAAGTATTCGTTTTTTCGATAGTGCAAAGAAGAACATCTTTGATTGCAAAACAATGTTGTGGTTTTAGCAGCTATTTGTCAAGACTGTATTATCGAAGAATTACAAGTTACGCGGTGGCGACGCCCTATTTGCCTGAAGTGTCCACATGGTTAAAACCCAACAGGAACTACATGCTAAGCATTTCTTTGCAGTTTTTAATTTAAAGATCAGATATACTGCAACCTTACCCCTGTGCTTTCATGAGTCTTTTGCGTTACCATACATCACCTTAAAAGTCTAAAAAAAAACAAGTAAGGAAGGCTAAGTTCGGGCGTAACCGAACATTACATACTCAGTTGAGAGCTATGGAGACAAAATAAGGAAAATCACCATGTAGGAAAATGAACCTAGGGTAACCCTGGAATGTGGTTGTATGACATGTGTATCAAAGGGAAGGTATTAAAGAGTATTTTAAGAGAGAGTAGGCCATATTTCTATGGATGGACGCCATTTAGGGATATCGCCATAAAGGTGGACCAGGGCTGACTCTAGAATGTGTTTGTACGATATGGGTATCAAATGAAAGGTGATAATGAGTATTTTAAAAGGGAATGGGCTTTAGTTCTATAGGTGAACGCCTTTTCGAGAAATCGCCACAAAGGTGGACCAGGGGTGACTCTAGAATATGTTTGTACGATATGGGTATCAAATGAAAGCTGTTAATGAATATTTTGAAAAGCAGTGATCCTTAGTTCCATAGGTGGACGCCGTTTCGAGATATCGCCATAAAGGTGGACCAGGGGTGTCTCTAGTTGTACGATATGGGAATCAAATGAAAGGTGTTACTGAGCATTTTAAGAGGGAGTGGGCCAGGGGTGACTCTAGAATGTGTTTGTATGATATGGGTATCAAATGAAAGATGGTAATGAGTATTTTAAAAGGGAGTAATCCTTAGTTCTATAGGTGGACGCCTTTTCGAGATATCGCCATAAAGGTGGACCAATGGTGACTCTAGAATGTTTGTACGATATGGGTATCAAACGAAAGGTGCTACTGAGCATTTTAAGAGGAAGTGGGCATGAGGTCTATAGGTGGACGCCTTTTCGAGGTATCATCATTAGGGTGGGCCAGGGGTGACTTAGAATGTGTTTGTACGATATGGGTATCAAACGAAAGGTGTTACTGATCATTTTAAGATGGAGTGGGCATTAGGTCTATAGGTGGACGCCTTTTCGAGATATCGCCATTAGGGTGAGCCAGGGGTGACTCTAGAATGTTTGTACGATATGGGTATCAAACGAAAGGTGTTACTGAGAATTTTAAGAGGGAGTGGGCATTAGGTCTATAGGTGGACGCCTTTTCGAGATATCGCCATTAGGGTGGGAAAGGGGTGACTCTAGAATGTTTTTGTACGATATGGGTATCAAATGAAAGGTGGTAATGAGTATTTTAAAAGGGAGTAATCCTTAGTTCTATAGGTGGACGCCTTTTCGAGATATCGCCATAAAGGTGGACCAATGGTGACTCTAGAATGTTTGTACGATATGGGTATCAAACGAAAGGTGCTACTGAGCATTTTAAGAGGAAGTGGGCATGAGGTCTATAGGTGGACGCCTTTTCGAGATATCGCCATTAGGGTGGGAAAGGGGTGACTCTAGAATGTTTTTGTACGATATGGGTATCAAATGAAAGGTGGTAATGAGTATTTTAAAAGGGAGTAATCCTTAGTTCTATAGGTGGACGCCTTTTCGAGATATCGCCATAAACGTGGACCAAGGGTGACTCTAGAATGTTTGTACGATATGGATATCAAACGAAAGGTGTTACTGAGCATTTTAAGAGGGAGTGTGCATTAGGTCTATAGGTGGACGCCTTTTCGAGATATCGCCATTAGGGTGGGCCAGGGGTGACTCTAGAATGTTTGTACGATATGGGTATCAAACGAAAGGTGTTACTGAGCATTTTAAGAGGGAGTGGGCATTAGGTCTATAGGTGGACGCCTTTTCGAGATATCGCCATTAGGGTGGGCCAGGGTGACTCTAGAATGTGTTTGTACGATATGTGTATCAAATGAAAGGTGGTAATGAGTATTTTAAAAGGGAGTAATCCTTAGTTCTATAGGTGGACGCCTTTTCGAGATATCGCCATAAAGGTGGACCAAGGGTGACTCTACAATGTTTGTACGATATGGGTATCAAACGAAAGGTGTTACTGAGCATTTTAAGAGGGAGTGGGCATTAGGTCTATATGTGGACGCCTTTTCGAGATATCGCCATTAGGGTGGGCCAGGGGTGACTCTAGAATGTTTGTACGATATGGGTATCAAACGAAAGGTGTTACTGAGCATTTTAAGAGGGAGTGGGCATTAGGTCTATAGGTGGACGCCTTTTCGAGATATCGCCATTAGGGTGGGCCAGGGGTGACTCTAGAATGTTTGTACGATATGGGTATCAAACGAAAGGTGTTACTGAGCATTTTAAGAGGGAGTGGACATTAGGTGTATAGGTGGTCGCCTTTTCGAGATATCGCCATTAGGGTGGGCCAGGGGTGACTCTAGAATGTTTGTACGATATGGGTATCAAACGAAAGGTGTTACTGAGCATTTTAAGAGGGAGTGGGCATTAGGTCTATAGGTGGCCGCCTTTTCGAGATATCGCCATTAGGGTGGACCAGGGTGATTCTAGAATGTGTTTGTACGATATGGATATCAAATTAAAAGTATTAATGAGGGTTTTAAAAGCAAGTGGCCCTTAGATGTATATGTGAAGGCGTTCTCGCGATATCGACCAAAATGTGGACCAGGTGATCCAGAAAATCATCTGTCGGGTACTGCTAATTTATTTATATATGCAATACCACTAACAGTATTCCTGCCAAGATTCCAAGGGCTGTTGATTTCGCCTTGTAGAACTTTTTCATTTCCTTCTACTTAATATGGTAGGTGTCACACCCATTTTACAAAGTTGTTTCCAAAGTTATATTTTGCGTCAATAAACCAATCCAGTTACCATGTTTCATCCCTTTTTTCGTAGTTGGTATAGAATTATGGCATTTTTTTCATTTTTCGTAATTTTCGATATCGATAAAGTGGGCGTGGTTATGGTCGGATTTCGGCCATTTTTTATACCAAGATAAAGTGAGTTCAGATAAGTACGTGGGCTAAGTTTAGTAAAGATATATCGGTTTTTGCTCAAGTTATTGTGTTAACGGCCGAGCGGAAGGACAGACGGTGGACTGTGTATAAAAACTGGGCGTGGCTTCCACCGATTTCGCCCATTTTAAACAGTTACCGTCACAGAATCTATGCTCCTACTAAATTTGAGAAGGATTGGTAAATTTTTGTTCGACTTATGGCATTAAAAGTATTCTAGACAAACTAAATGAAAATGGGCGGAGCCACGCCCATTTTGAAATTTTCTTTTATTTTTGGATTTTGTTGCATCATATCATTACTGGAGTTGAATTTTGACTTAATTTACTTATATACAGTAAAGATATTAACTTTTTTGTTAAAATTTGAATTTAAAAAAAAAATTTTTTAAAAAGTGGGCGTGTTCTTCATCCAATTTTGCTAATTTTTATTTAGCACATATATAGTAATAGTAGTAACGTTCCTGCCAAATTTCATCATGATATCTTCAACGACTGCCAAATTACAGCTTGCAAAACTTTTAAATTACCTTCTTGTAAAAGTGGGCGTTGCCACGCCCATTGTCCAAAATCTTACTAGTTTTCTATTCTGCGTCATAACGTCAACCCATCTACCAAGTTTCATCGCTTTAACCGCCTTTGGCAATGAATTATCGCATTTTTTCGGTTTTTCGAAATTTTCGATATCGAAAAAGTGGGCGTGGTTATAGTCCGATATCGTTCATTTTAAATAGCGATCTGAGATGAGTGCTCAGGAACCTACATACCAAATTTCATCAAGATACCTCAAAATTTACTCAAGTTATCGTGTTAACGGACGGACGGACGGACGGACATGGCTCAATCAAATTTTTTTTCGATCCTGATTATTTTGATATATCTATCTCGATTCCTTTATATATGTACAACCAACCGTTATCCAATCAAACTTAATATACTCTGTGAGCTCTGCTCAACTGAGTATAAAAAACGTTACAGTATTAGTTTAATATAACAAAGAACCTTTATAAAGAGCTGTTACACTTTCAGTTAGCGTAATATCTAGTCTGATTAAAAATGATGTAACCACGTCAGCTCTTGAACTATTTCAGAACTTACAAAACACATCTCCCACTTACCCGCCATCACAGATCTCATCAAATGCCAACATAATATTTTCCAAATTTTCCAATACCAAACGTTTTTCTACATACAGTTGGAAGGACGTTTTTGTCATAGTACTTGGCGAAAATGCGATTGCCATCATTGTCCATGATGCACATGCCTTTGATGACATTCAATGTCGGCTCCTGGACCTCTATGCCAGAAATTGCCCTGCGAACCCCGTTCTTAAAGTTAAATAACCCAAACTCGCAGAGAAGGAAAGCAGAAGGGAGACGCGAGTCACTCTAGCTCAACTTCAATCTGGATACCTTTTACATGTTAAATTCTTACTTATCCAGAATCAACCCCGACATACAATTTGAAGGAACATTGAAGCAATTTTATAATGAAGTTCGAACAAGAAATCTTGAAACAAAATTTGGTTGAAAGAGGCTAAAGTGATACACTCAGGCATATGTTTGTTTTCTTTTATAAATTTATTTTTACATGTTCACAAAAAGTCAATAATAACAATAATAAACACTTCACATAGAAATATTACCAAACAATATTAATAATCTATTGATTTATTGCTTTACACTGTTTTCTCCATAGATGAAGTTTTCTCCATTGTTTACAATTGTTTGTAACATTTGTCAGGTGTTTCCCTGTAATATTGCCCGCTCGTTAAAACGATGTTATTCCCAAAAAATTGCACTGTAAACTTTTCCGAAATAACAAAAGTAATAAGTGGCTATACTGGCTACGTATTGGGCTTGACAGTCTCAGTGAATACGCAGTGTATACGTAGTGACTACGTAAGAGAACGAACGCGAATACGTAAGACTTTATATAATACGAATTCTGGGTGAATGTGAATGTGAGTGAATGCGACGCAAACATTCACGGTGACATACATAATAAGGGCCTTAATAATAAAAAAAGCAAATGACAAAGATTTCAACATCCCTGTTCCGAAAATTGTCATCGTTCTAAATAAGTGTTGCCAATGTGGCATATAAAAGGCTTGCAGCAAAAGGTACTAATCTACATTTGAACGTCCTCAATTGTTGATTAAACAATTGAAAGTTATATATTGTAACGAATTTGCTGCAAATCCTCTTATTTGCCCTTTTGCTAGGTTCGTATCGCTAAACTGTTGAATAAATAACTCCAATATTGAATAATGGAAAAATGGCCTTTATTAAAATACTTCACAATAACACTCAAACTGTGCAACGAATAGCTTAATAACCAAACTGATAGCTCAAATGAAACTCCACTATTCAAAATAATACTGCTATTGCTCGCTAGATACGTCTTAGTCGTAACTGCTTGACAACTCAAATCAAACTGAATTACAGCGCCTATACATCTGTCGCCTTTTATACTGTTTTCACACAGACGGCTTATTGAGCTCAATCTTCCCTACAAAATTCGAATCTATTATTATTTCATTAGTAGCTAATCGAATGCCTAATGAAGCACAATGCAACTCTGTTGGCAGCGTTCCGCTTCCGTTTCCGCTTCTTAGTTTTTGGTGTGTTCAGTGCTTAAAAATGTCATTTGTCAAAGCAAATGTCATTGTCTGCATGGCGGAACGATACAAGTTGGCCGCATCGGACAGCTGGTTATAACCTTTTTTATTTGATTTGATACATCTACCACCGGCGCAGTACGATTTTGACATTTGTCCCTCGAATTTACAAGTACATGGAATTTTTTTTGTTTGCAGGTATGTCACCATGCCTTGTATCGTTCCGCCATGATTGTCTGTCTCATCCTTCATACTAATCGAGCAGTTACTTCTGTGTGAAAGCAAAAAATTTACGATTTCATTAGCAGGTGAGATGAGAACATTAAGTTTCTGTGTGAAAACAGTATTATATTCTTTGGTTTCCTCGTTAGCATTTTCAGGTCGCTTCCAGAATCTACTAGTCCAGCAGCTCTCAAACTTCTCAGCTGTAACTACAATTGCACAATTTTATAGTTTTTCTCATTGCATACTTATAGGAGTATCTCAGATATATGCATGTATTTGTGCATTGACTCTCCGCTGCTCGTATACGTACATTGTACATATATGTCCCTGCAAAAATCGCGAGTACTCCATGCATGCATGTATGGAGTACTCGCTATGGACCAACCGAGTGCTCCAAAATTAACCACAGTTCATACAAAAAATATGGTCCAATTAACATTGCGATGTCCTAGGACGGGACCATATACTCCAGCTCCGCATTACATCAGAGTAATCCATGGAGTACCCACAGTCCAATAAACATCGTGTAGTGATTACAATCGTTAAAAGCGAGCACTGATCGGCTTACAATATGTTCGTGTAGAAATATGAGTTGGTCCATTGCTGCATTACAGTGGAGTACAATGGTAAGTACTCCAGTGGACCACATGATCCAACGATTTTTGCAGGGGTAGACGCAGTTATTGTTTCGTTTACATAGATACATGATGATTGAATTATTGATGTGAATTCACGTCACTGCTTAGCATCGCTTAGAGCTGGCAGCACTCCTTAGTTTTGCTAATATTCGCAACACTGCCCTCCACCTAAGTCTGATCGTCCCGATCAGAAAAATCTCTCGATCTAAACGCTGCTAGCATCGCCAAATTTACCACCCTTCTACTCCGTGGTTTCTCAATGCTTTGTATGCGGTAGATGGTATCACTGATTTTCTTCACAACCTTGTACGGGACTTCCCAACTGCACCGAAATTTGGATGGAACACCTTTCCGCCGGTGAGGGTTGTATAACAGTACCAAATCTCCCTCCCGGAAACCTTCCGAATTATTTTCCTTGCCGTACATGTGTTTCATCTTACAACTCATTATCCTGGATCGTTCCGTCGCACTCTGTTGCTCGGCCAATGAAGAACTACTTCACAGAGCTTGCGCTGGACGGATTTGCTTTGCATAATCAGTATCGTTCCGACGCTTCGCAACACTAGTGTGCCTTGGCTTGAAACCACCCTTGCATTCTTTCTTCGTTTTAGTACGTCCGTTAGGGGTTTTCAATGCCAGTGTTTCTCTCACAGGTACCTTCGGTTTTGATTTGTTTGGCCCATTTGTTCCATCAACCTTTACCTTTGAATTTCGTGGCCTTCGTCGAGTCTTCTCCACCAGTACCCGATTACTGCTGAACCCTTTTTCCAAACTAAAGTTAAGTGGCACATCTTGGTTCTCATAACGCATCACCCTTCTCTGCATATCGATCTTGATGTCATGGTCAACCAAGAAATCCACTCCCAATATAACTACATCAACAATATCCGCCATAACAAATTTGTGTAGAACCATGACCTTCCCAATCAATACTTCACATATCACTTCTCCCTGAACTTGGTTATACTCGCCTGTGACCGTACGCAACTTTGCTCCAGGTAACGGTTTTACTCTCCTGTTGACCAAGTCAGATCGGATCAAGGAATGAGATGCGCCCGTATTTACAGTCAGTACTCGTTCTTTGCCATCCACATTCCCTCTGATGGTAAGACTGCTTGATTTCCTTCCAATCTGCGACATAGCTATCACAGGACATCCAATAGCCGGGGCAAGTTTTCGTTCTTTACATCCGACACGCTCTTGCTCATTTCCGCCAGCTTTGCGTTTACGGCCACCCACATTGTTGGAACTATTAGGACCAAGATCGCAATGACGTGCAATGTGACCTGTGTTGCCGCACTTGAAACATTTAATAACTCCGGCATTCTTCTGTTGAGATCCCTTCAGTTCTTCCAAAATTGTGTCTACCCACTCTGGCCTTTCTACTTCCACACGACGTGCTTTGAAAACTGGCTTACACAGAAGCGACGCAGTTTCGTGAATCAGAGCATGCGATACCGTTTCAGCAAACGTTAGTTTTGGATTCGCATATGTAGCCCGCTTCGTTTCCACATCTCGTATGCCATTTATGGAGCTCTGGATTTTTACCCTTTCAGTGTATTCCACGGGTGCGTCCGCATTTGCAATATGAGCCAATCTTTCAATATCTGAAGCAAACTCCTGCAATGTCTCATTTGCTTTTTGGTAGCGGTTTTGCAACTCAATTTGGAATATCTGTTTCCTATGCTCGCTTCCGTAACGTCTCTCTAAAGCGCTCATCAATGTTTTGTAGTGGTTCCGCACGTACTCTGGGATGGTCTGTAAGATTTACGCGGCAGGCCCTTTCAGTGCCACGAACAGAGCTGCAACTTTATCTTCAGCATTCCATTGGTTCACTGCTGCGGTCTTCTCAAACTGTAGCTTAAAGACCTGAAAAGGAACAGAACCGTCAAAGGATGGTGTCTTTACCTTTGGATTACTCGCTGAAACAGCTGGGCGATTTAGTTGTAACTGCTCCATACGACCTTTTAAATCATCTATTTCTGCCTGAAATTGAGCCATTTTTGCATCCTGCGCTTCCAGTTTTGATACCTGTTCCAAAATTTCTGCCGACATTTCAGATATACGTGCCTCTTGCGCTTCCAATTGAGATGCCATATATGTCTTTTGGTCTTCCAGTTGAGATGACACTTGCGACGTCATTTCTGAAATACGTGCCTCCTGTGATTCCAGTTGGGATGCCATATATGTCTTCTGTTCTTCGAGCTGTGTTTCCATCTTGGATGTTATCTGTGTCGACTGCGATTCCAGCTGAGATGACATTTCGGATATACGTGTTTCTTGTGCTTCAATCTTTGATGTTATACGTGTCTCTTGGGAGTCCATCTGTGATGACAGTTGAGATGTTATTTCTGTCTTTTGCGATTCCAGTTGGGATGCCAATTGTGACGACATGTTGGTAGATATTTGTGATGACATTTCGGACATTTGTGCCGATATTGTAGCCAACATCATGTTCAGGTCTGTGTTCGCCATTGTCTGCGGTGTTTCATTTTTCTCTTCAATTTTTGCTGTTGTCTCGTCCTCATCAGGATAAAAGACATACTCGTCCACATCAATTCCTTCTGCTTCCATTGCCTCTCGTAGCCGTGCCTGAAGTTCGAGTTTAGCGCCGCTTGTATTCAATCCACGGCTCTCCAACTCCTTCTTTAGTTGCTGGATCTTCAATTCACTGAACTTTGCCATGTCCTTGTTGTCCTCTGGAATTTATTCAACAATTCCTCTTCTGACACCAATTGTAACGAATTTGCTGCAAATCCTCTTATTTGTCCTTTTGCTAGGTTCGTATCGCTAAACTGTTGAATAAATAACTCCAATATTGAATAATGGAAAAATGGCCTTTATTAAAATACTTCACAATAACACTCAAACTGTGCAACGAATAGCATAATAACCAAACTGATAGCTCAAATGAAACTCCACTATTCAAAATAATACTGCTATTGCTCGCTAGATATCGTCTTAGTCGTAACTGCTTGACAACTCAAATCAAACTGAATTACAGCGCATCTACATCTGTCGCCTTTTATACTCTTTGGTTTCCTCGTTCGCATTTTCTAGTCGCTTCCAGAATCTACTAGTCCAGCAGCTCTCAAACTTCTCAGCTGTAACTACAATTGCACAATTTTATAGTTTTTCTCATTGCATACTTATAGGAGTATCTCAGATATATGCATGTATTTGTGCATTGACTCTCCGCTACTCGTATACGTACATGGTACATATATGTAGACGCAGTTATTGTTTCGTTTATGTAGATACATGATGATTGAATTATTGATGTGCATTCACGTCACTGCTTAGCATCGCTTAGAGCTGGCAGCACTCCTTAGTTTTGCTAATATTCGTAACACTGCCCTCCACCTAAGTCTGATCGGGACGATCAGATCTCTCGATCTAAACGCTGCTAGCATCGCCAAATGTACCACCCTTCTACTCCGTGGTTTCTCAATGCTTTGTATGCGGTAGATGGTATCACTGATCTTCTTCACAACCTTGTACGGGTCTTCCCAACTGCACCGAAATTTGGATGGAACACCTTTCCGACGGTGAGGGTTGTATAACAGTACCAAATCTCCCTCCCGGAAACCTTCCGAATTATTTTCCTTGCCGTACCTGTGTTTCATCTTACAACTCATTATCCTGTATCGTTCCCTCGCACTCTGTTGCTCGGCCAATGAGGAACTAATTCGCAGAGCTTGCGCTGGACGGATTTGCTTTGCATAATCAGTATCGTTCCGACGCTTCACAACAGTAGTGTGCCTTGGCTTGAAACCACCCTTGCATTCTTTCTTCGTTTTAGTACGTCCGTTAGGGCTTTTCAATGCCAGTGTTTCTCTCACAGGTACCTTCGGTTTTGATTTGTTTGGCCCATTTGTTCCATCAACCTTTACCTTTGAATTTCGTGGCCTTCGTCGAGTCTTCTCCACCAGTACCCGATTACTGCTGAACCCTTTTTCCAAACTAAAGTTAAGTGGCACATCTTGGTTCTCATAACGCATCACCCTTCTCTGCATATCGATCTTGATGTCATGGTCAACCAAGAAATCCACTCCCAATATAACTTCATCAACAATCTCCGCCACAACAAATTTGTGTAGAACCATGACCTTCCCAATCAATACTTCGCATATCACTTCTCCCTGAACTTGGTTATATTCGCCAGTGACCGTACGCAACTTTGCTCCAGGTAACGGGTTTACTCTCCTGTTGGTCAAGTCAGATCGGATCAAGGAATGAGATGCGCCCGTATCTACAGTCAGTACTCGTTCTTTGCCATCCACATTCCCTCTGATGGTAAGACTGCTTCATTTCCTTCCAATCTGCGACACAGCTATCACAGGACATTCAATAGCCGGGGCAAGTTTTCGTTCTTTACATCCGACACGCTCTTGCTCATTTCCGCCCACTTTGCGTTTACGGCCACCCACATTGTTGGAACTATTAGGACCAAGATCGCAATGACGTGCAATGTGACCTGGGTTGCCGCACTTGAAACATTTAATAACTCCGGCATTCTTCTGTTGAGATCCCTTCAGTGCTTCCAAAATTGTGTCTACCCACTCTGGCCTTTCTACTTTCACACGACGTGCTTTGAAAACTGGCTTACACAGAAGCGACGCTGTTTCCTGAATCATAGCATGCGATACCGTTTCAGCAAACGTTAGTTTTGGATTCGCATATGTAGCCCGCTTCGTTTCCACATCTCGTATGCCATGTATGAAGCTCTGGATTTTTACCCTTTCAGTGTATTCCACGGGTGCGTCCGCATTTGCAAGATGAGCCAATCTTTCAATATCTGAAGCAAACTCCTGCAATGTCTCATTTGCTTTTTGGTAGCGGTTTTGCAACTCAATTTGGAATATCTGTTTCCTATGCTCGCTTCCGTAACGTCTCTCTAAAGCGCTCATCAATGTTTCGTAGTGGTTCCGCTCGTACTCTGGGATGGTCTGTAAGATTTCCGCGGCAGGCCCTTTCAGTGCCACGAACAGAGCTGCAACTTTATCTTCAGCATTCCATTGGTTCACTGCTGCGGTCTTCTGTAACTGTAGATTAAAGACCTGAAAAGGAACAGAGCCTTTGGATTACTCGCTGAAACAGCTGGGCGATTTAGTTGTAACTGCTCCATACGACCTTTTAAATCATCTACTTCTGCCTGAAATTGAGCCATTTTTGCATCCTGCGCTTCCAGTTTTGATGATACCTGTTCCAAAATTTCTGCCGACATTTCAGATATACGTGCCTCTTGCGCTTCCAATTGAGATGCCATATATGTCTTTTGGTCTTCCAGTTGAGATGACACTTGCGACGTCATTTCTGAAATACTTGCCTCCTGTGATTCCAGTTGGGATGCCATATATGTCTTCTGTTCTTCGAGCTGTGTTTCCATCTTGGATGTTATCTGTGTCGACTGCGATTCCAGCTGAGATGACATTTGCGACGACATTTCGGATATACGTGTTTCTTGTGCTTCAATCTTTGATGTTATACGTGTCTCTTGGGATTCCATCTTTTATTGTTATTATTTGTGATGACATTTCGGACATTTGTGCCGATATTGCAGCCAACATCATGTTCAGGTCTGTGTTCGCCATTGTCTGCGGTGTTTCATTTTTCTCTTCAATTTTTGCTGTTGTCTCGTCCTCATCAGGATAAAAGACATACTCGTCCACATCAATTCCTTCTGCTTCCATTGCCTCTCGTAGCCGTGCCTGAAGTTCGAGTTTAACGCCGCTTGTATTCAATCCACGGCTCTCCAACTCCTTCTTTAGTTGCTGGATCTTCAATTCACTGAACTTTGCCATGTCCTTGTTGTCCTCTGGAATTTATTCAACAATTCCTCTTCTGACACCAATTGTAACGAATTTGCTCCAAATCCTCTTATTTGCCCTTTTGCTAGGTTCGTATCGCTAAACTGTTGAATAAATAACTCAAATATTGAATAATGGAAAAATGGCCTTTATTAAAATACTTCACAATAACACTCAAACTGTGCAACGAATAGCATAATAACCAAACTGATAGCTCAAATGAAACTCCATTATTCAAAATAATACTGCTATTGCTCGCTAGATATCGTCTTAGTCGTAACTGCTTGACAACTCAAATCAAACTGAATTACAGCGCATGTACATCTGTCGCCTTTTATACTCTTTGGTTTCCTCGTTCGCATTTTCTAGTCGCTTCCAGAATCTACTAGTCCAGCAGCTTTCAAACTTCTCAGCTGTAACTACAATTGCACAATTTTATAGTTTTTCTCATTGCATACTTATAGGAGTATCTCAGATATATGCATGTATTTGTTCATTGACTCTCCGCTGCTCGTATACGTACATGCTACATATATGTAGACGCAGTTATTGTTTCGTTTATGTAGATACATGATGATTGAATTATTGATGTGCATTCACGTCACTGCTTAGCATTGTTTACTATATAGTTTGGCAGCTTAATTCGAGGTTATGTTGCGAATAGAGTGGAAGGCACTCGCAGGCCGTGAAAATAGGCACTCGAATGGAGTGGAATGAAGAACAGTAGGAAGACCAGAGTTGCATTGGATCAATCATTGTATCAATATTAAAGATAAATTTAGAAAAAATAATTAAATACTTGAGTATAACCAAACATTTTCTTTCAATTACTGCAACTAAGGTGTCCTAGATCATTGTACAGGTTTACACATTGTACAGGTTTCTAACACACGGCAGTTTGACATTTCGGTCAGTGTCAAACTAGCGTGGAACATGAGTTTTGACACTGAACGAAGTGTCAAAATTACCGGTGTTGCTTCGTCGAAAGCGACACAGGGAAGCAAAAAAGGGATCGGAATATCAGATATGGGTTGCTGTGATGGTAAATTTTTTTGAACGAATTTAGTAGGAAATTTTAAGTGCACCCATATGGGTCCTTCAGAAAATTATAAAAAAGTCTTCAATTGGGGTATCTGAGGACGCGTAGTTAGTCCAGTATTAAGAATAGAAACACGGGAGTTAAGTTTTTCTACCCGTTCAAAAGTTCTCCGCGAAAAACAGTTTGAAACCGAGGTCGACTGCAATAACCCGTTTGTCCTGTTATCAATAGTCCAAAGGCGGAAAAGTATTCGAATTATTGGAAGCGAGGCAAACATGCGTCTATTAATACCTCCCCCGACGGTTTTGGTCGTGTTTTGGCAATCGTCCCCGGTAATAAAGTATCACAATTTGTTAATTATAATTGTCCAAAACATATGGATTTTAAAGAGAGATGTAATTAAGTGCTCCTTTGAAAATAAATAAGGATATTTCTTTGTAATTTTGCAATAAAAATTTTACACAGTTTTCGTTAGCAGCTACTACACTTTTCTTGGACCTAAGAAGTACAACAGTGCCAAATAGCATCCACACAAAAAACTAACAAGAACAAGCATTTTATCAGGTGAGCGTGGCTGTGTATGTGCGCGCTGCTACATATCCTACTTGTAGACCTGTAATATGGCGAAGAGTCACTTTCACCCAAGTGAAACCAAATTCGTATCATATAAGAGCATTCATTCACTTCGGTGACTCTCAGTGAACGTCTTATACTATGTTCAAACAGAAAAATAAATTGAGGCTATTTCGAATTAAATTGAGTGGTGTTCATACAACTCTATTTAGCTTACACAATAGTAATTTGATAGCTGGTTGGCTCATCTCTATAGTAACAACATATCTTTGTTGAGACTGTCAAAATGTGCGTGTTGGTATTAGGTGAATAGAATGGAATGAAAACATAAAACTTTGAAATTTTTGTGTGTTGTAAGAAAATGTGTTCAGTGTTTTGTTTTCATTTTGATTTTGCCATCTTCTTTTGACAGTCCCTACTCCAGTGAAATGAAAGACATAAAATCAGCTGATGAAATGAGCCAACCATATAGTTCAGCCATGCGTAAGTGACGTTTAAATATACTCAATAAACACACTTTACAATGTTGCATTTGCAGGTTGAAACAATTTATTACGCAATTTTTTTTAAATTGGCAATTTATTACATGACAAATTGCGTAATAAATTGCCCAAAGAGTATAAATTGCCAATTTGGTGTGTGTTTGAATCTAGTATTACGTTTTTTCGTATTATATAGTGACGCAAAGTGTCACGAACACTCATTTTTGCTGTCAAAATATTCACTTGCTTCTGGGTCGCGTTTGCTTCATTCACTTCGTTTTTTGTTGGTTTTTTTTATAATTTTTGAGTAAAAATCTTAGCATTTCGGGGAAAAAAAAAAGATTGAAACTTTCCATGGACATAAAGGTTATATCTAGAGCTTCGTTCAATGTATATTTCGTCAAAACATTTTACAGGAATAAAAAAAACATAACCGAAACCTATAAAAATTAAAGCCAGGGACCAGAACAGTTATTCCTTTTGTAATAAAAGTCCTTCAGAAAAAATGTTGGTATGGCCTAGAAGGTTCAATGTGGTCATATTAAATCGTTCCCGACATGGTCGTGCTTGTACTTTAACGGTGCTTGTTACCGGAACATACCGGATATTTATCCGGTAAAGGACCATCAACATCGATAACACTCCCTGAAACCTTCGGGGAGTTTCTTTATCGCTACCACAACAACAAGGGTTGGTTATGGTTTTTCGATAACAAGTTTCTAGTGCTAGAAGCAAAGGTAACGTTTTACAAGACCACCTAATTTTTATCTAAAATTATCAAAGGTGGTATGAAAAGACACGTCTCGACCTCCGTTTTAAGAATCCGAAAGCGGAAAAAAATTTTATTTCCGTCGAAAGTTATTTACAAAGAACCGTAAAATGACCCCCAGAGGGTCCGAAATATGGGATCCAATCCATAGTTTTTTTGCATTGGCATGTGCGTTGTCGGCCTTCGGCCGCGCTTAAAAAAAATTAGCCTTGGTGGGTTCGACACCGGTTTGGGGATCAAAACTAAAGGCGCGCAGAACACCTTTCTACATTAGTATGTGTGTGTGTACAACAAATCTGCCAAAAAACAACAATCACATGAAAATTTCAACCGATTTTTTGCTTATATCTTTTGACAGAAATATAAATTTAAATTTTCGCTTTCGGATTCTAAAATCGGAGGTCGAGACGCGTCTTTGGTAATTTTCGATAAAAATTAGGTGGTGCATCGTCTTGTAAAACGTCACCGAAGCAAATATTTTAAAGTGTCCCTACAGGTTTCAAATCCAGATATTTACGAGAATGGATTGGTAAAAAATTCGTTTCATTTGGATGAACCGTATCTTAGTTATTATATTAATAAAAAATATAAGTCTGAATTTAACTTTTATTTTCGGACTTATAAAATAAATAACCGGATTTTTTTTTTTTGTGTGGATTTTTTTGAAAAAGGATGCATGATTCGTCATGAAAATGCTATCGGTATCACCGGAATCCCATACACCTTCACCAAGGAATAGTTTTTAACCGGACTTTTTCGAGTCAAGAAAAAAACCTATTAAAATGAGTCACTGATTATAACTAATAGTTATACTATAGTTTTGTCACTATCCTTCGTCACGATCCTTATTTTCTTAGTTTTATGTCAAAAAGTAATTCTGAGTAATAGGAAAATAAAAATAATAATTTTATCGTGGATTTTTTAATAACTATAATAATTAACCTCCGTGCTACTTTTTTTTTTTAATTTTCTTATAAATCGATAATTCTGCTGATTATCGAACATCGTAGTGAATTATTTCGAGCCTCAAAGGTATATCGCAAATAATCTGTCTCATCGGCAAGCAACGATACAATTCAGGTACGCAACATCTAAGCACAGAATAATTAGGCAAGGGGTATCACAGAGTGTTATCCTATCCTCGCTTCTTTTTAACTTCTATATATCGAAGCCCCTGACTGCACGATAATGGCTGCAGGTCCCGGGTCACCCAACGATGAGATAGGTAATAAAATAGACAACTATCTCCTGATCTCTCCAGTTTTTTGGCTTCGCGAACCCTGACATTGTCACCGACCAAATCATCGGCGACTTTATTTATAACATGGATGTGCCAAATGTCGACCATATTGAATATCCACGTCGATGGCGTCACGTTACCGTCTGTCTTACGCCCAAAAATCCTGGGTGTGACGTTCTATCAGCACTTAAATTTGGAGAGCATGCAACCGCAATTATTCCTAAAATCCATAGCCGTAATAAAATCCTCAAATCTCTTGCCGGCATCACTTCGGGTAATGATAAAGAAACGCTCATTACCACTTACAAAGCAATTGGCCAGCCGATTGGATGCTACGCGTCTCCGATATGATCGCCAAGCCTAAAGACTACTGACTGGAAGAAGCTACAAGCCTGCCAAAATACTGCCCTCAGAACCGCCACGGGCTTATGTCCCCAGAACACCATTTACATAATGAGGCGGGAATACTCCCCATCAGGGAGAGAAATGAGATGCTAACCAAACAGTTCCTGTTGAATACCCAGAAACCTGGGCATCCCAACAGACATCTGATTGATGAACCAACACGGCCCAGGGGCTTAAGGAGTCATCTCCGTAAGCATTATGAGGAAAAACAGCACCTGAGAACACAGCCGTATGAAGCCAAAAAACACAAGGAGGTCCTCAGTGAACTCCACAAACAGGCGTCGGACTTTTATGCCAGGAATTGCCCGGTGAATCCAGTACTCAAAGAACAATACCCAAAACTTTTAGAAGAGGAACGCACACTACCCAGGGAAACGCGAGTCACTCTAGCTCAACTTCAATCTGGATACTGTAACTCTTACCTATCCAGAATCAACCCCGACGTACAAAATGTATGCCCCGCTTGCAATGTGTCCCACATGACACCAACCATCTCTTTAATTGTAATGTGGAACCAACGCCTCTAACACCCCTTTCCTTATGGTCCACCCCTGTTGAAACAGCAAGTTTCCTTGGACTCCCTTTAGAGGATATTGATGAAAATTTGTGATCGGTGCACCTATTGGTTGGGGCGAAGCACTGCTACGACAACAACAACATCAGTTCACAGCCCCGTTTGCATATGCAAAGTATTCGTTTTTTCGATAGTGCAAAGAAGAACATCTTTGATTGCAAAACAATGTTGTGGTTTTAGCAGCTATTTGTCAAGACTGTATTATCGAAGAATTACAAGTTACACGGTGGCGACGCCCTATTTGCCTGAAGTGTCCACATGGTTAAAACCCAACAGGAACTACATGCTAAGCATTTCTTTGCAGTTTTTAATTTAAAGATCAGATATACTGCAACCTTACCCCTGTGCTTTCATGAGTCTTTTGCGTTACCATACATCACCTTAAAAGTCTAAAAAAAAACAAGTAAGGAAGGCTAAGTTCGGGCGTAACCGAACATTACATACTCAGTTGAGAGCTATGGAGACAAAATAAGGAAAATCACCATGTAGGAAAATGAACCTAGGGTAACCCTGGAATGTGGTTGTATGACATGTGTATCAAAGGGAAGGTATTAAAGAGTATTTTAAGAGAGAGTAGGCCATATTTCTATGGATGGACGCCATTTAGGGATATCGCCATAAAGGTGGACCAGGGCTGACTCTAGAATGTGTTTGTACGATATGGGTATCAAATGAAAGGTGATAATGAGTATTTTAAAAGGGAATGGGCTTTAGTTCTATAGGTGAACGCCTTTTCGAGAAATCGCCACAAAGGTGGACCAGGGGTGACTCTAGAATATGTTTGTACGATATGGGTATCAAATGAAAGCTGTTAATGAATATTTTGAAAAGCAGTGATCCTTAGTTCCATAGGTGGACGCCGTTTCGAGATATCGCCATAAAGGTGGACCAGGGGTGTCTCTAGTTGTACGATATGGGAATCAAATGAAAGGTGTTACTGAGCATTTTAAGAGGGAGTGGGCCAGGGGTGACTCTAGAATGTGTTTGTATGATATGGGTATCAAATGAAAGATGGTAATGAGTATTTTAAAAGGGAGTAATCCTTAGTTCTATAGGTGGACGCCTTTTCGAGATATCGCCATAAAGGTGGACCAATGGTGACTCTAGAATGTTTGTACGATATGGGTATCAAACGAAAGGTGCTACTGAGCATTTTAAGAGGAAGTGGGCATGAGGTCTATAGGTGGACGCCTTTTCGAGGTATCATCATTAGGGTGGGCCAGGGGTGACTTAGAATGTGTTTGTACGATATGGGTATCAAACGAAAGGTGTTACTGATCATTTTAAGATGGAGTGGGCATTAGGTCTATAGGTGGACGCCTTTTCGAGATATCGCCATTAGGGTGAGCCAGGGGTGACTCTAGAATGTTTGTACGATATGGGTATCAAACGAAAGGTGTTACTGAGCATTTTAAGAGGGAGTGGGCATTAGGTCTATAGGTGGACGCCTTTTCGAGATATCGCCATTAGGGTGGGAAAGGGGTGACTCTAGAATGTTTTTGTACGATATGGGTATCAAATGAAAGGTGGTAATGAGTATTTTAAAAGGGAGTAATCCTTAGTTCTATAGGTGGACGCCTTTTCGAGATATCGCCATAAACGTGGACCAAGGGTGACTCTAGAATGTTTGTACGATATGGATATCAAACGAAAGGTGTTACTGAGCATTTTAAGAGGGAGTGGGCATTAGGTCTATAGGTGGACGCCTTTTCGAGATATCGCCATTAGGGTGGGCCAGGGGTGACTCTAGAATGTTTGTACGATATGGGTATCAAACGAAAGGTGTTACTGAGCATTTTAAGAGGGAGTGGGCATTAGGTCTATAGGTGGACGCCTTTTCGAGATATCGCCATTAGGGTGGGCCAGGGTGACTCTAGAATGTGTTTGTACGATATGGGTATCAAATGAAAGGTGGTAATGAGTATTTTAAAAGGGAGTAATCCTTAGTTCTATAGGTGGACGCCTTTTCGAGATATCGCCATAAAGGTGGACCAAGGGTGACTCTACAATGTTTGTACGATATGGGTATCAAACGAAAGGTGTTACTGAGCATTTTAAGAGGGAGTGGGCATTAGGTCTATATGTGGACGCCTTTTCGAGATATCGCCATTAGGGTGGGCCAGGGGTGACTCTAGAATGTTTGTACGATATGGGTATCAAACGAAAGGTGTTACTGAGCATTTTAAGAGGGAGTGGGCATTAGGTCTATAGGTGGACGCCTTTTCGAGATATCGCCATTAGGGTGGGCCAGGGGTGACTCTAGAATGTTTGTACGATATGGGTATCAAACGAAAGGTGTTACTGAGCATTTTAAGAGGGAGTGGACATTAGGTGTATAGGTGGTCGCCTTTTCGAGATATCGCCATTAGGGTGGGCCAGGGGTGACTCTAGAATGTTTGTACGATATGGGTATCAAACGAAAGGTGTTACTGAGCATTTTAAGAGGGAGTGGGCATTAGGTCTATAGGTGGCCGCCTTTTCGAGATATCGCCATTAGGGTGGGCCAGGGTGATTCTAGAATGTGTTTGTACGATATGGATATCAAATTAAAAGTATTAATGAGGGTTTTAAAAGCAAGTGGCCCTTAGATGTATATGTGAAGGCGTTCTCGCGATATCGACCAAAATGTGGACCAGGTGATCCAGAAAATCATCTGTCGGGTACTGCTAATTTATTTATATATGCAATACCACTAACAGTATTCCTGCCAAGATTCCAAGGGCTGTTGATTTCGCCTTGTAGATTTTTTTCATTTCCTTCTACTTAATATGGTAGGTGTCACACCCATTTTACAAAGTTGTTTCCAAAGTTATATTTTGCGTCAATAAACCAATCCAGTTACCATGTTTCATCCCTTTTTTCGTAGTTGGTATAGAATTATGGCATTTTTTTCATTTTTCGTAATTTTCGATATCGATAAAGTGGGCGTGGTTATGGTCGGATTTCGGCCATTTTTTATACCAAGATAAAGTGAGTTCAGATAAGTACGTGGCCTAAGTTTAGTAAAGATATATCGGTTTTTGCTCAAGTTATTGTGTTAACGGCCGAGCGGAAGGACAGACGGTGGACTGTGTATAAAAACTGGGCGTGGCTTCCACCGATTTCGCCCATTTTCACAGAAAACAGTTACCGTCACAGAATCTATGCTCCTACTAAATTTGAGAAGGATTGGTAAATTTTTGTTCGACTTATGGCATTAAAAGTATTCTAGACAAACTAAATGAAAATGGGCGGAGCCACGCCCATTTTGAAATTTTCTTTTATTTTTGGATTTTGTTGCATCATATCATTACTGGAGTTGAATTTTGACTTAATTTACTTATATACAGTAAAGATATTAACTTTTTTGTTAAAATTTGAATTTAAAAAAAAATTTTTTTAAAAAGTGGGCGTGTTCTTCATCCAATTTTGCTAATTTTTATTTAGCACATATATAGTAATAGTAGTAACGTTCCTGCCAAATTTCATCATAATATCTTCAACGACTGCCAAATTACAGCTTGCAAAACTTTTAAATTACCTTCTTGTAAAAGTGGGCGTTGCCACGCCCATTGTCCAAAATTTTACTAGTTTTCTATTCTGCGTCATAACGTCAACCCATCTACCAAGTTTCATCGCTTTAACCGCCTTTGGCAATGAATTATCGCATTTTTTCGGTTTTTCGAAATTTTCGATATCGAAAAAGTGGGCGTGGTTATAGTCCGATATCGTTCATTTTAAATAGCGATCTGAGATGAGTGCTCAGGAACCTACATACCAAATTTCATCAAGATACCTCAAAATTTACTCAAGTTATCGTGTTAACGGACGGACGGACGGACGGACGGACATGGCTCAATCAAATTTTTTTTCGATCCTGATTATTTTGATATATGGAAGTCTATATCTATCTCGATTCCTTTATATATGTACAACCAACCGTTATCCAATCAAACTTAATATACTCTGTGAGCTCTGCTCAACTGAGTATAAAAAACGTTACAGTATTAGTTTAATATAACAAAGAACCTTTATAAAGAGCTGTTACACTTTCAGTTAGCGTAATATCTAGTCTGATTAAAAATGATGTAACCACGTCAGCTCTTGAACTATTTCAGAACTTACAAAACACATCTCCCACTTACCCGCCATCACAGATCTCATCAAATGCCAACATAATATTTTCCAAATTTTCCAATACCAAACGTTTTTCTACATACAGTTGGAAGGACGTTTTTGTCATAGTACTTGGCGAAAATGCGATTGCCATCATTGTCCATGATGCACATGCCTTTGATGACATTCAATGTCGGCTCCTGGACCTCTATGCCAGAAATTGCCCTGCGAACCCCGTTCTTAAAGTTAAATAACCCAAACTCGCAGAGAAGGAAAGCAGAAGGGAGACGCGAGTCACTCTAGCTCAACTTCAATCTGGATACCTTTTACATGTTAAATTCTTACTTATCCAGAATCAACCCCGACATACAATTTGAAGGAACATTGAAGCAATTTTATAATGAAGTTCGAACAAGAAATCTTGAAACAAAATTTGGTTGAAAGAGGCTAAAGTGATACACTCAGGCATATGTTTGTTTTCTTTTATAAATTTATTTTTACATGTTCACAAAAAGTCAATAATAACAATAATAAACACTTCACATAGAAACATTACCAAACAATATTAATAATCTATTGATTTATTGCTTTACACTGTTTTCTCCATAGATGAAGTTTTCTCCATTGTTTACAATTGTTTGTAACATTTGTCAGGTGTTTCCCTGTAATATTGCCCGCTCGTTAAAACGATGTTATTCCCAAAAAATTGCACTGTAAACTTTTCCGAAATAACAAAAGTAATAAGTGGCTATACTGGCTACGTATTGGGCTTGACAGTCTCAGTGAATACGCAGTGAATACGTAGTGACTACGTAAGAGAACGAACGCGAATACGTAAGACTTTATATAATACGAATTCTGGGTGAATGTGAATGTGAGTGAATGCGACGCAAACATTCACGGTGACATACATAATAAGGGCCTTAATAATAAAAAAAGCAAATGACAAAGATTTCAACATCCCTGTTCCGAAAATTGTCATCGTTCTAAATAAGTGTTGCCAATGTGGCATATAAAAGGCTTGCAGCAAAAGGTACTAATCTACATTTGAACGTCCTCAATTGTTGATTAAACAATTGAAAGTTATATATTGTAACGAATTTGCTGCAAATCCTCTTATTTGCCCTTTTGCTAGGTTCGTATCGCTAAACTGTTGAATAAATAACTCCAATATTGAATAATGGAAAAATGGCCTTTATTAAAATACTTCACAATAACACTCAAACTGTGCAACGAATAGCTTAATAACCAAACTGATAGCTCAAATGAAACTCCACTATTCAAAATAATACTGCTATTGCTCGCTAGATACGTCTTAGTCGTAACTGCTTGACAACTCAAATCAAACTGAATTACAGCGCCTATACATCTGTCGCCTTTTATACTGTTTTCACACAGACGGCTTATTGAGCTCAATCTTCCCTACAAAATTCGAATCTATTATTATTTCATTAGTAGCTAATCGAATGCCTAATGAAGTCAAAAGCACAATGCAACTCTGTTGGCAGCGTTCCGCTTCCGTTTCCGCTTCTTAGTTTTTGGTGTGTTCAGTGCTTAAAAATGTCATTTGTCAAAGCAAATGTCATTGTCTGCATGGCGGAACGATACAAGTTGGCCGCATCGGACAGCTGGTTATAACCTTTTTTATTTGATTTGATACATCTACCACCGGCGCAGTACGATTTTGACATTTGTCCCTCGAATTTACAAGTACATGGAATTTTTTTTGTTTGCAGGTATGTCACCATGCCTTGTATCGTTCCGCCATGATTGTCTGTCTCATCCTTCATACTAATCGAGCAGTTACTTCTGTGTAAAAGCAAAAAATTTACGATTTCATTAGCAGGTGAGATGAGAACATTAAGTTTCTGTGTGAAAACAGTATTATATTCTTTGGTTTCCTCGTTAGCATTTTCAGGTCGCTTCCAGAATCTACTAGTCCAGCAGCTCTCAAACTTCTCAGCTGTAACTACAATTGCACAATTTTATAGTTTTTCTCATTGCATACTTATAGGAGTATCTCAGATATATGCATGTATTTGTGCATTGACTCTCCGCTGCTCGTATACGTACATTGTACATATATGTCCCTGCAAAAATCGCGAGTACTCCATGCATGCATGTATGGAGTACTCGCTATGGACCAACCGAGTGCTCCAAAATTAACCACAGTTCATACAAAAAATATGGTCCAATTAACATTGCGATGTCCTAGGACGGGACCATATACTCCAGCTCCGCATTACATCAGAGTAATCCATGGAGTACCCACAGTCCAATAAACATCGTGTAGTGATTACAATCGTTAAAAGCGAGCACTGATCGGCTTACAATATGTTCGTGTAGAAATATGAGTTGGTCCATTGCTGCATTACAGTGGAGTACAATGGTAAGTACTCCAGTGGACCACATGATCCAACGATTTTTGCAGGGGTAGACGCAGTTATTGTTTCGTTTATATAGATACATGATGATTGAATTATTGATGTGAATTCACGTCACTGCTTAGCATCGCTTAGAGCTGGCAGCACTCCTTAGTTTTGCTAATATTCGTAACACTGCCCTCCACCTAAGTCTGATCGTCCCGATCAGAAAAATCTCTCGATCTAAACGCTGCTAGCATCGCCAAATTTACCACCCTTCTACTCCGTGGTTTCTCAATGCTTTGTATGCGGTAGATGGTATCACTGATTTTCTTCACAACCTTGTACGGGACTTCCCAACTGCACCGAAATTTGGATGGAACACCTTTCCGCCGGTGAGGGTTGTATAACAGTACCAAATCTCCCTCCCGGAAACCTTCCGAATTATTTTCCTTGCCGTACATGTGTTTCATCTTACAACTCATTATCCTGGATCGTTCCGTCGCACTCTGTTGCTCGGCCAATGAAGAACTACTTCACAGAGCTTGCGCTGGACGGATTTGCTTTGCATAATCAGTATCGTTCCGACGCTTCGCAACACTAGTGTGCCTTGGCTTGAAACCACCCTTGCATTCTTTCTTCGTTTTAGTACGTCCGTTAGGGGTTTTCAATGCCAGTGTTTCTCTCACAGGTACCTTCGGTTTTGATTTGTTTGGCCCATTTGTTCCATCAACCTTTACCTTTGAATTTCGTGGCCTTCGTCGAGTCTTCTCCACCAGTACCCGATTACTGCTGAACCCTTTTTCCAAACTAAAGTTAAGTGGCACATCTTGGTTCTCATAACGCATCACCCTTCTCTGCATATCGATCTTGATGTCATGGTCAACCAAGAAATCCACTCCCAATATAACTACATCAACAATATCCGCCATAACAAATTTGTGTAGAACCATGACCTTCCCAATCAATACTTCACATATCACTTCTCCCTGAACTTGGTTATACTCACCTGTGACCGTACGCAACTTTGCTCCAGGTAACGGTTTTACTCTCCTGTTGACCAAGTCAGATCGGATCAAGGAATGAGATGTGCCCGTATTTACAGTCAGTACTCGTTCTTTGCCATCCACATTCCCTCTGATGGTAAGACTGCTTGATTTCCTTCCAATCTGCGACATAGCTATCACAGGACATCCAATAGCCGGGGCAAGTTTTCGTTCTTTACATCCGACACGCTCTTGCTCATTTCCGCCAGCTTTGCGTTTACGGCCACCCACATTGTTGGAACTATTAGGACCAAGATCGCAATGACGTGCAATGTGACCTGTGTTGCCGCACTTGAAACATTTAATAACTCCGGCATTCTTCTGTTGAGATCCCTTCAGTTCTTCCAAAATTGTGTCTACCCACTCTGGCCTTTCTACTTCCACACGACGTGCTTTGAAAACTGGCTTACACAGAAGCGACGCAGTTTCGTGAATCAGAGCATGCGATACCGTTTCAGCAAACGTTAGTTTTGGATTCGCATATGTAGCCCGCTTCGTTTCCACATCTCGTATGCCATTTATGAAGCTCTGGATTTTTACCCTTTCAGTGTATTCCACGGGTGCGTCCGCATTTGCAATATGAGCCAATCTTTCAATATCTGAAGCAAACTCCTGCAATGTCTCATTTGCTTTTTGGTAGCGGTTTTGCAACTCAATTTGGAATATCTGTTTCCTATGCTCGCTTCCGTAACGTCTCTCTAAAGCGCTCATCAATGTTTTGTAGTGGTTCCGCACGTACTCTGGGATGGTCTGTAAGATTTACGCGGCAGGCCCTTTCAGTGCCACGAACAGAGCTGCAACTTTATCTTCAGCATTCCATTGGTTCACTGCTGCGGTCTTCTCAAACTGTAGCTTAAAGACCTGAAAAGGAACAGAACCGTCAAAGGATGGTGTCTTTACCTTTGGATTACTCGCTGAAACAGCTGGGCGATTTAGTTGTAACTGCTCCATACGACCTTTTAAATCATCTATTTCTGCCTGAAATTGAGCCATTTTTGCATCCTGCGCTTCCAGTTTTGATACCTGTTCCAAAATTTCTGCCGACATTTCAGATATACGTGCCTCTTGCGCTTCCAATTGAGATGCCATATATGTCTTTTGGTCTTCCAGTTGAGATGACACTTGCGACGTCATTTCTGAAATACGTGCCTCCTGTGATTCCAGTTGGGATGCCATATATGTCTTCTGTTCTTCGAGCTGTGTTTCCATCTTGGATGTTATCTGTGTCGACTGCGATTCCAGCTGAGATGACATTTCGGATATACGTGTTTCTTGTGCTTCAATCTTTGATGTTATACGTGTCTCTTGGGATTCCATCTGTGATGACAGTTGAGATGTTATTTCTGTCTTTTGCGATTCCAGTTGGGATGCCAATTGTGACGACATGTTGGTAGATATTTGTGATGACATTTCGGACATTTGTGCCGATATTGTAGCCAACATCATGTTCAGGTCTGTGTTCGCCATTGTCTGCGGTGTTTCATTTTTCTCTTCAATTTTTGCTGTTGTCTCGTCCTCATCAGGATAAAAGACATACTCGTCCACATCAATTCCTTCTGCTTCCATTGCCTCTCGTAGCCGTGCCTGAAGTTCGAGTTTAACGCCGCTTGTATTCAATCCACGGCTCTCCAACTCCTTCTTTAGTTGCTGGATCTTCAATTCACTGAACTTTGCCATGTCCTTGTTGACCTCTGGAATTTATTCAACAATTCCTCTTCTGACACCAATTGTAACGAATTTGCTGCAAATCCTCTTATTTGCCATTTTGCTAGGTTCGTATCGCTAAACTGTTGAATAAATAACTCCAATATTGAATAATGGAAAAATGGCCTTTATTAAAATACTTCACAATAACACTCAAACTGTGCAACGAATAGCATAATAACCAAACTGATAGCTCAAATGAAACTCCACTATTCAAAATAATACTGCTATTGCTCGCTAGATATCGTCTTAGTCGTAACTGCTTGACAACTCAAATCAAACTGAATTACAGCGCATCTACATCTGTCGCCTTTTATACTCTTTGGTTTCCTCGTTCGCATTTTCTAGTCGCTTCCAGAATCTACTAGTCCAGCAGCTCTCAAACTTCTCAGCTGTAACTACAATTGCACAATTTTATAGTTTTTCTCATTGCATACTTATAGGAGTATCTCAGATATATGCATGTATTTGTGCATTGACTCTCCGCTACTCGTATACGTACATGGTACATATATGTAGACGCAGTTATTGTTTCGTTTATGTAGATACATGATGATTGAATTATTGATGTGCATTCACGTCACTGCTTAGCATCGCTTAGAGCTGGCAGCACTCCTTAGTTTTGCTAATATTCGTAACACTGCCCTCCACCTAAGTCTGATCGGGACGATCAGATCTCTCGATCTAAACGCTGCTAGCATCGCCAAATGTACCACCCTTCTACTCCGTGGTTTCTCAATGCTTTGTATGCGGTAGATGGTATCACTGATCTTCTTCACAACCTTGTACGGGTCTTCCCAACTGCACCGAAATTTGGATGGAACACCTTTCCGACGGTGAGGGTTGTATAACAGTACCAAATCTCCCTCCCGGAAACCTTCCGAATTATTTTCCTTGCCGTACCTGTGTTTCATTATCCTGTATCGTTCCCTCGCACTCTGTTGCTCGGCCAATGAGGAACTAATTCGCAGAGCTTGCGCTGGACGGATTTGCTTTGCATAATCAGTATCGTTCCGACGCTTCACAACAGTAGTGTGCCTTGGCTTGAAACCACCCTTGCATTCTTTCTTCGTTTTAGTACGTCCGTTAGGCCTTTTCAATGCCAGTGTTTCTCTCACAGGTACCTTCGGTTTTGATTTGTTTGGCCCATTTGTTCCATCAACCTTTACCTTTGAATTTCGTGGCCTTCGTCGAGTCTTCTCCACCAGTACCCGATTACTGCTGAACCCTTTTTCCAAACTAAAGTTAAGTGGCACATCTTGGTTCTCATAACGCATCACCCTTCTCTGCATATCGATCTTGATGTCATGGTCAACCAAGAAATCCACTCCCAATATAACTTCATCAACAATCTCCGCCACAACAAATTTGTGTAGAACCATGACCTTCCCAATCAATACTTCGCATATCACTTCTCCCTGAACTTGGTTATATTCGCCAGTGACCGTACGCAACTTTGCTCCAGGTAACGGGTTTACTCTCCTGTTGGTCAAGTCAGATCGGATCAAGGAATGAGATGCGCCCGTATCTACAGTCAGTACTCGTTCTTTGCCATCCACATTCCCTCTGATGGTAAGACTGCTTCATTTCCTTCCAATCTGCGACACAGCTATCACAGGACATTCAATAGCCGGGGCAAGTTTTCGTTCTTTACATCCGACACGCTCTTGCTCATTTCCGCCAGCTTTGCGTTTACGGCCACCCACATTGTTGGAACTATTAGGACCAAGATCGCAATGACGTGCAATGTGACCTGGGTTGCCGCACTTGAAACATTTAATAACTCCGGCATTCTTCTGTTGAGATCCCTTCAGTGCTTCCAAAATTGTGTCTACCCACTCTGGCCTTTCTACTTTCACACGACGTGCTTTGAAAACTGGCTTACACAGAAGCGACGCTGTTTCCTGAATCATAGCATGCGATACCGTTTCAGCAAACGTTAGTTTTGGATTCGCATATGTAGCCCGCTTCGTTTCCACATCTCGTATGCCATGTATGAAGCTCTGGATTTTTACCCTTTCAGTGTATTCCACGGGTGCGTCCGCATTTGCAAGATGAGCCAATCTTTCAATATCTGAAGCAAACTCCTGCAATGTCTCATTTGCTTTTTGGTAGCGGTTTTGCAACTCAATTTGGAATATCTGTTTCCTATGCTCGCTTCCGTAACGTCTCTCTAAAGCGCTCATCAATGTTTCGTAGTGGTTCCGCTCGTATTCTGGGATGGTCTGTAAGATTTCCGCGGCAGGCCCTTTCAGTGCCACGAACAGAGCTGCAACTTTATCTTCAGCATTCCATTGGTTCACTGCTGCGGTCTTCTGTAACTGTAGATTAAAGACCTGAAAAGGAACAGAGCCTTTGGATTACTCGCTGAAACAGCTGGGCGATTTAGTTGTAACTGCTCCATAGGACCTTTTAAATCATCTACTTCTGCCTGAAATTGAGCCATTTTTGCATCCTGCGCTCCCAGTTTTGATGATACCTGTTCCAAAATTTCTGCCGACATTTCAGATATACGTGCCTCTTGCGCTTCCAATTGAGATGCCATATATGTCTTTTGGTCTTCCAGTTGAGATGACATTTGCGACGTCATTTCTGAAATACTTGCCTCCTGTGATTCCAGTTGGGATGCCATATATGTCTTCTGTTCTTCGAGCTGTGTTTCCATCTTGGATGTTATCTGTGTCGACTGCGATTCCAGCTGAGATGACATTTGCGACGACATTTCGGATATACGTGTTTCTTGTGCTTCAATCTTTGATGTTATACGTGTCTCTTGGGATTCCATCTTTTATTGTTATTATTTGTGATGACATTTCGGACATTTGTGCCGATATTGCAGCCAACATCATGTTCAGGTCTGTGTTCGCCATTGTCTGCGGTGTTTCATTTTTCTCTTCAATTTTTGCTGTTGTCTCGTCCTCATCAGGATAAAAGACATACTCGTCCACATCAATTCCTTCTGCTTCCATTGCCTCTCGTAGCCGTGCCTGAAGTTCGAGTTTAACGCCGCTTGTATTCAATCCACGGCTCTCCAACTCCTTCTTTAGTTGCTGGATCTTCAATTCACTGAACTTTGCCATGTCCTTGTTGTCCTCTGGAATTTATTCAACAATTCCTCTTCTGACACCAATTGTAACGAATTTGCTCCAAATCCTCTTATTTGCCCTTTTGCTAGGTTCGTATCGCTAAACTGTTGAATAAATAACTCAAATATTGAATAATGGAAAAATGGCCTTTATTAAAATACTTCACAATAACACTCAAACTGTGCAACGAATAGCATAATAACCAAACTGATAGCTCAAATGAAACTCCACTATTCAAAATAATACTGCTATTGCTCGCTAGATATCGTCTTAGTCGTAACTGCTTGACAACTCAAATCAAACTGAATTACAGCGCATGTACATCTGTCGCCTTTTATACTCTTTGGTTTCCTCGTTCGCATTTTCTAGTCGCTTCCAGAATCTACTAGTCCAGCAGCTTTCAAACTTCTCAGCTGTAACTACAATTGCACAATTTTATAGTTTTTCTCATTGCATACTTATAGGAGTATCTCAGATATATGCATGTATTTGTTCATTGACTCTCCGCTGCTCGTATACGTACATGCTACATATATGTAGACGCAGTTATTGTTTCGTTTATGTAGATACATGATGATTGAATTATTGATGTGCATTCACGTCACTGCTTAGCATTGTTTACTATATAGTTTGGCAGCTTAATTCGAGGTTATGTTGCGAATAGAGTGGAAGGCACTCGCAGGCCGTGAAAATAGGCACTCGAATGGAGTGGAATGAAGAACAGTAGGAAGACCAGAGTTGCATTGGATCAATCATTGTATCAATATTAAAGATAAATTTAGAAAAAATAATTAAATACTTGAGTATAACCAAACATTTTCTTTCAATTACTGCAACTAAGGTGTCCTAGATGCTATATATTCCAAAATTATAACATTTTATGTCTGTTTAAAAATTTAACTTCAATTTCCCTAAGATTTCCGTAATATGGCCATTATGATGTTTGTGTGTGTGTGCAAATTTTGAGCGATCAGCTGTTACGTCATTGTGAATGATGACAAAGTGTGATCTCTTATCTGTCAACTGCCTGACAGACTGTTCAATATGGCTACTTTTCAGCGTTTTGACAGGCTGTTCAATATGGCGGCGCCTATCTTCAGCGGGTGATAGAAAGAGATACAGAATGAGACAGCGATAGTCAAATACGAATCAGGTGATCCAATCACTTTGGAATTTTGACGTTTATGCAGAAGAGATCACACTTTGTCATCATTCACAATGCTGTTAGTTGCGCTACTTGGTAAAGTTTACAATGATTCGAGGTTATGTTGCGAATAGAGTGGAAGGCACTCGCAGGCCGTGAAAATAGGCACTCGAATTGAGTGGAATGAAGAACAGTAGGAAGACCAGAGTTGCATTGGATCAATCATTGTATCAATATCAAAGATAAATTTAGAAAAATAATTAAATACTTGAGTATAACCAAACATTTTCTTTCAATTACTGCAAATAAGGTGTCCTAGATGCTATATATTCCAAAATTATAACATTTTATGTCTGTTTAAAAATTTAACTTCAATTTCCCTAAGATTTCCGTAATATGGCCATTAGTGATGTTTGTGTGTGTGTGCAAATTTTGAGCGATCAGCTGTTAGTTGCGCTACTTGGTAAAATTTACAATGCTGCTTAGCATCGCTTAGAGCTGGCAGCACTTCTTAGTTTTGCTAATATTCGTAACAATATTATAAAAGCTCTTAAGTTCCTTCATATATTCTTCCTAGCGGTTTATGGTCAAATACTGTATAGATAATGGTTTGTGAGTTTCAAAATTGCAACAGCAATATACTATTTTTCTCTATTTTCTAAGAAAAATATTCTTCTAAACACAATAGTTTGTAATTACAGTCATTTAAAGTAGGCTCTATAGGTAGCTGTAGCTTTGTTGATAGCAAGGAAAATTAACTTTGAATACAAATGTGCTCAAGTAAGATAGAATTCAACCTACAAATGCCATGCAAATAGGCAGAGACTAATGGTCCTTCTCAATCACTCGGGTCCTATATTTATATTCCGTCAAACACTGTCAAAACATCAGCTGTAAAAACTGTAAGCCGATGGAACAAGTCAATCTCTTTGTGGGGAGGGAAATTAATAACCTCTGAAGAGTGTCTCCCAATGAAACATTTTTTTTTTTCGTGGCACATATGAAGGAAAACTGAGAAGGTGACTCAGGTGAATAAAAAAAAAGCCTGAATCGCTGTAGGACGATGCCATGGAATTAGACATATATTTATCGAAATTCTCGGAATTAGGAAGCTCCAACGAAAAAACCGATATACCTATGTACTTTGATGTATTTAAATTTAAACGACTTAAACTCATGTATCTGTTTTTGTTATTAGGCAAAAAATATCCACAATTTACTCTATTTGGCCAATTTACAATGTGCTCATTTACAATATCCATTTTACTTACTTACTTACTTAATTGGCGCTTAACCGCCTAAACGGTTATGGCCGTCCAACAAGGCGCGCCAGTCGCTCCTTCGATCCGCCAACCGGCGCCAATTGGTCACACCAAGGGAGTTTAAATCGTTTTCCACCTGGTCCTTCCAACGGAGTGGGGGCGCCCTCTACCTCTGCTTCCATAGGCGGGTTCCGATAGAAACACTTTCTTGGCCGGAGCATCATCTTTCATTCGCATAACATGGCCTAGCCAGCGCAGCCGCTGCGTTTTAATTTGCTGGACTATGTTGATGTCTGCGTATAGCTCGTACAGCTCATCATTAAATCTTCTTCGGTACTCGCCATCGCCAACGCGTAGAGGTCCATAAATCTTTCGAAGAACTTTTCTCTCGAACACTCCCAAAGCCGCTTCATCTGCTGTTGCCATGGTCCATGCTTCTGGTAAGATTGATTCTTCGCTGGATTTCCGTGCTGATGTTGTTGCTAGTGTTGATGCTGGTTCCTAAATAAACGAAGTATTTTACTATTTCGAAATTATGGCTGCCAACAGTAGCGTGGTTGCCAAGGCGCATATGCGCTGACTCTTTGCTCGATGACAGCAGGTACTTCGTTTTGTCCTCATTCACCATCAAACCCATCTTTACCGCTTCTTTTTCCAGTTTGGAGTAAGCAGAACGAACAGCGCGGGTGTTTAGGCCGATGATATCAATGTCATCAGCATATGCCAGTAATTGCACGCTTTTATAGTATATTGTTTCAGTGCGTTTAAGTTCTGCAGCTAGTATAATTTTCTCCAGCATCAAACCAACCGAGCGTTGGAAACGACAATGCACTCGGACTTGCCCAGCCGACTGTGTCTGTGGTGCTATCAAAGGTGTTGAATGTCTTGGAAAATTTTATTTGTGAAAGATGAATAAAATTGAATTACGAGGAGGCTAAGCTGCATCAAGCAAAGTTACATTTCTATAATGTGCAAGTTCTTTTGCTATATGGGGATTTTGTTCCATAGTTGAAACCAGTCTTTCAAGCTGTTGCTTTGTACTCACGACCTTGGACCTATATAAAATTAATTCAAATAGTTTAAAATTACTAGTAGGTAGTAAAAAAGTAGAACATAAATACAAAAAACTTACATTTTAAACAATTCTTTTTCTATTCGATACAGCATCGACTACAAATTTCTATTCGCTTGAAAATTAGATACACAACGAAAATTTCGACAGAGATGAGTTGTCATAATACCAATTTCAAGTTCGATTTTCGATGTTCGATAGCCAGCGAAGATCGAAGAATGCTCATAATAGGGGCCTAATTTTCTGTATATCTCGATCCGTGCGCCACCTAACGGATTTTTTTCACTTGCATTGTAATATCTCCCATATCTGAACTATGTTCTAAGTATCAAGTGTCTAGCTCAACGGGAAGTTACCGAAAAATGCTTTTCCGTGGGTCAACAATTCGTATGGAAATGAGGGGACAAACATGAAAGGGACTTAATACAAAGATAGTAAAAAAATTGAGGTTTGCTTTTGTAAATTGTTGCATTTTTTGTTTTTGCACTTTTCTACTCCTGTGGGATAAGTTTTCGGGTAGCTTTTGTTTCACCACAAAGTTTTATTTAATTTCACTTCTGTAAATTGTACTACTTAGCGCGTCATGAACAACTCACAGTTTGACAGCAGATTATTCAATGTAGAACAATGATTATAAGAAATTATAATTACTGTTATATACTTTGGACATTTTAAAAACAAACTGCATTCAAATTTCAACAAACAAATGACTTGAAAATTTTTACTTTTCGCGTCTAAACCAAGCAAAAATGCCACTCACTGTGCACCGCTCAGTAAATGTTTTTGGTATTCGACGCGAACACGAATTGTGTTAGTCCTCCCCTGGGCCGATATTAGTGAAAAATTACATGGGTCTATATTGCAATAACGTGATGCAATAGCTGTTACGCCCAGCATCCCACGGAACTTTGAGACATTTAGAATTCTCTACTCTTTCGCACAATGAGCAAGTCGTTTGGCTAAAGCACACTTAAATTCTTATCTGGAGGCAAGCGCTCATCCGACCATAGTTTGCATAGATGTTGGTTAATTGCTTTTTACAAAATCTTCGATTCCATGGCCACTATTATGAGCATCTTTCGATCTTCGACTGTGGTCGAAAAGCTGATCGAACGAATTTTCATTCGATATTATGACGCACGTTCGATGAAGGCAAGCATTATTGTGAATTTCGATAAATTCAAAAGTTCACAATAGCACATTTCCTTCAGCTGTCAAATAAAATAAAATAAATAGACAAAAGCAGAACTAGTTATTAAATGCAAATATTGAAAATAAAAGTATGACTACGACGGAATTGTGGTTTTATGATTCGTCAGATGAAGAGAAAAGCTTACTGGAGCTAGCCAGAAGTAGAAGACGCGTGGGGGATGCTTCAAATACTTTGAAAATGAATTCCACCACGTAAGTATAGCTTTCTAAATAAGTTGTTAAATTGTTGAAATTATAAGTTTTGTTTATAGATTTATTCAAAACTTCAGACTGTCCAAAGAAGCGTTCATGGACTTGTTGTCCAGTACAGATGAACTGCTTCAGCAATGCAACAGTTCTCCGATTTTGTGCTCGGGGATCCTACCAACTGAGCATTGGAAACGAAAATGCATTCGTACTTGCCCAGCCGAATGTGTCTGTGGTTCTAACAGAGGTGTTGAATGTCTTGGAAAATTTTATTTGTGAAAGATGGATAAAATTCAATTATGAGGAGGCTGAGCTACATCAATCAAAGTTGCATTTCTATAATGTTAGCAGAATTCCAGGGATTATTGGCTGTGTTGATGGCACACACATTAAAATTGTTGCTCCCAAAAAAGAATTACAGAATTTATATTACAAAAGAAAAGGATTATACAGCATTAATGCTATGATTGTAAGTATACCATTTTGATATTAGTTTCAGGTTGTAAATACATAAGCTTACATCTTTATACAAATATTTTTTAGGTTTGTGACCATTCTATGACTATACGATACATAAATGCAAAATATCCGGGAGCAACACATGATTCTTGTGTGTTCAATATGTCGGCCTTGAAATCACATTTGGAACAGCAAGAGCCCTTCACTACACACCAGAAAAAGCAATACAAATTATAAACGTGTGTGCGGCTTTGCACAATACAAATTTCTGTAGAAGAGTTATCTAATGAAGAGGACGACCATGATATCCCATTCGCCGAAATTGATTCCACAACCAACTCCGAAGCAGAAGAAATCAGAAACTAAATATTGCGAGTTTTGTAGATACTTCATTTTATTGAAATAAAAAATTCATATACATGTATATATGTATATAAAAAAATATTTGTTAAATTCATTATGGTTCTTAAAAGCTAAAGAATTTCAGTTTTCATAATACAGTCTTAAATTTTATTATAAATTTGGTATAAAAAATATCACTTCAGTTTCATATGTTTGTTTAAAAAAAAAAAATCAGGTATTGTTCAGCACTTAAAGCATAAATTTGTGATGGCCTTATTTTTTCATTTGGCTTTTATACAACTCCAGCTTTTCCTGTTTCAATTTCAAAAAATCACGTTTATAATAGTACTCCAAGCTATACGTTCTCTTCGCATACTTTTCTGTATCAAGAGCACTTTTTTTGATCTCTTCCAATGTTTTCAGCATCTCTTCTTAAACATTTTTTTGATTTGCTGTCTGCTCTTGCAATAGTTTGAGCCTATCGTTTTTGCTGCACTTTTTCGATTTGCTTTTCGTGGCCTCTCCTCATCAGGTGCACCACTTTGTCCACTTACTTCCAAATTCTCATCCGATTCTAAGTTATCACTATATAATCGCTCCACAATCATATCTTCACATTCTTCATTCGCATTAGTACTAAGGCCATGCTCTTGTCCAGGTGGATCTACACTGGTCTGAAGACTTAACAAACCCATTATAGACTCTTCTGAATGCGTAAAGATATTTAACCTGTTTGGTTCACCACCAGTTGCACGGTATTCCACTATGTTCTCCGACATTTTTGTTTTTGTTTTTGACTTCATGTCAGCCCACATCTGAGACGACAAAAATAAAGTTGTATTATACAGAATTGACTTCTATGGTTCTTTAGTTCACCTTAATCCACTTTTCCGTCGTTCTTACTGGTGGTCCTAAACAGTTCAGCTCCACTGTTATATCATCCCACTTTTTTGTCACCTGAACCTTTGTGCAAGTTCATTTTGCTATATGGGAATTTTTTTCCATAATTGAAACCAGTCTTTCAAGCTGTTGTTTTGTACTCACGACCTTGGACCTATATAAAATGAATTCAAATATTTTAAGATTACTACTAGGTAGTAAAAAATTAGAACATAAATACAAAAAACTTACATTTTAAACAATTCTTTTTTTGTTCGATACAGCGTCGACAACAAATTTCTATTCGCTACAAAATTCGGTACACAACGAAAATTTCGACAGAGATGAGGTGTCATAATACCAACTTCTAATTCGATTTTCGATGTTCGATAGCCAACGAAGATCGAAGATCGAAAGATGCTCATAATAGGGGCTCATGTTTTAACAGCTTCGCCTGTAATCCGTTTGTTGTTTTTAGCCGGAATATTGCTATTCTAACTTCGTCATAGTTTGGGTTCCTGTTGTTGTTGTATCGATATGGTTACTCTCCGGAGGCTTTGGGGAGTGTTATCGATGCGATGGTCCTTTGCCGGATACAGATTCGGTACGCTCCGGTAACACAGAACCATTAAGGTGCTAGCCCGACCATCTTGGGAACGATTTAGTTCGGGTTCCTCATCTCCCTTGCTATCTAGCAATGTGAAGTGCTCTCTTAAACTTTGTACGTCGGTTACATTCCTGCCTGTCGCTCTTATCATACCTACAGGAATTTTACTGTCTTGAACTCTTCAGTAATATACCGTATTTTCGGGTAGAACTTTTGGGCGTTATTCCTATCAGCCAACACCTACCATGACATCAACGTTCGTCGCTTTCTTTTCGTCGTAAACTGCTTGATAGTGATTGCCGCAGAACTCACTATTTTCTGCAAGGTCTTTCTTTTGCAGTAATTTATTTCTTTGGAAACTACCTAGTTAATTGCGACGATCCCTAACCTCTACACAATCAAAGAAGTTAACAAAGATCAATGGAGTTGTTCCCAAACTTAGTTCAAGGTTTTATTTAGAAAATTTTATGTCATTTAAAAATTTAGTTCCCCGGATTATTTTTTATGCTTTGTTGATAATGCAATGCACGTCCAATTTGGATAACTTGCGTAAGAGCTATAAAAATGTTTACCGAAAATAACGACCAATTTTTTGGAATAATAATCAGCGACCAGCGTGACCAAATAAGTCCAGTTACAGCTAAAGTAGCAGACTGATTGATTGACAATAAATGTGCAGGACGCTTCATATCACCGAGTCCAGCTAAAACGAGTGTCTGAAATTAGTTGAAAATGGACATTGCGTGGATATCCTCCATAGTGGATCAGCTCAATAAGATAAAGAGCTTCATACATACCCATTTGCCGAGCGGCGCCCAGAAGAAGATTGTTTTTGGACCTAAATAAACGAATAATTATGTATCAGTATTCCGTTTTTATACACATGTATATTTCTGCAATCACCTGCTGGATGTTCCCAGAATGGGCGCATCTTCGCTGGTACATGTTTATCCACTGCGTTAATCAGCCCAATGTAGAGGCGTGACAGTGGTCCAATTTTTCCGCTCATTAGATACAATTTTGAATTGGCCTGTTGTTAATCTTTTTTTCTTTTGTTTATTTGCTTTAAATTGAATATAATTGCAATATGTAATTTTGAAAGCATAATAACCGACATAATATGATTGAACGAAATATCAGAGATGGAAAAAGAAGCAAGTGATGTGTCTACTAAATGGCGCCCTAAAAACTTCAACTTCAATCATTAGCTTCATTATTTGGCGCTTGACTTCGGCAATTTTATCTTAGCTTCAACAGACGCCGATTGGGTGCTGAACTCAGTAAATATCTGCCCTTTCATATGGTGGCAAATTCGGGTGTCTATAGTATGAGATGACCATGAGTCGTCCAGATTACTTTTCTCTCAGATACTTTAAGGCTAATCCCTTCTTCTTTCGATACCGTCCATGATTCCGAGGCGTATATCAGGAAGGATATGATGATGGGCGTGTCATTTTTGCTCATAGATAGAACACTTAACTTTTCAATGCCTGCCCGGGCCAAATAACGTTGAGCAACAGCACCAGCTCCGTAAGGATTGGGAAAGAGCTGTTGTTGTTGTTGTTGTTCTGTTAACAGTGCTTCGCCTCATTCTGCAACCACACACAAATTGTTTTCAAAGTCTCCCAACGGAAGTCCAAGGAAATTAGCAGTTTCAACAGCGGTGGACCATAGGGAAGTTGATGCTAGAGGCGTAGTGTCCACATTACAATTGGAAAGATGGTTGGTGTCATGTGGGAAAGAGTTCCCCGAGCCATTCAAAGCCAAACCGGCTTCAGACAAGGCGATTTCTATAACCTATTGCTGGAGAAGATAGTTCAAGAGCAAATCTAGCCGCTCTTATACAATTTTCTTGTGGCGCTAAGAGACCCCCGAAGAGTTTATTGGATGTTGATGGTACCTTGCCTCATGGCGATCCCATACGTTCCATAAAATAGCACCACTATGTTATTAGCCCAAGCATCACGGGAACGGTTTTATATGACCACGTTGAACCTTCTAGTTCATCCAACTCCTTCATGCCGTGAGAAACTTGGGGTCACCAGAACATAGCGTGCTAAATAAACAGGATTCGGGACGGGTATGTGGGATTAACCATTAGATTTAAGAAGCTGTAGATTACACTGGTGATCCCTTGAAAGTGTTGCTCTGAACAACCCCTCAAATCTCTGCAGACCGTAGAATTGCTCGAGATGCTGTTGATATTGATATTATTGGCCTTAACAGACGAGCCGTATATAATGCCTTCTCTGGATTGGATTAGAAGGCAAAAAATTGGAACTTGCGGTAAATGAGAGCAAGACGAGGTACTTGCTATCATCCAGGACCAGAAATACTTTGTCTACCTGGGAACCAGCATCAACAGCTAAAATAACATCAGCTTAGAAATCAAACGGCGAATAACTCTTGCCAGCAAGTGCCACTTTGAAATGGGGAGACAATTGAAAATTCCTCACTCGACGAACAAAAACCACGCTCTACAAGTCACTCATCATTCTTGTCCTGATGTATGGCCCGGAATCGTGGAAGGTGTCGAGAGATGATGAGTTGGCCCTTAGAGTGTTCGTGAGAAAAGTTCTCCACATGATTTGTGGTCCTCTCCGTGATCCCGATGGGCAGTAGCGAAGGAGGTATAATGATGAGCTGACGGCCGAAGCCTCCGAAGCCTTCGCTAACTAGGTCATGTTGTGCAAATGGACGAATACACTCCGACCAAGAGAATATTTCTATCCACACCCGTGTTTTGAAGGAGGAAGGTGGGAAGACTTTATATCCTTTGGAGGAGAACAACCTTATGATCCTTAGAGATCCGGATCGGCTTCAGTTATCGCGAAAAAAGGATAGCTGGCGTGACTTGTTACGAAACGGCCAAATTGCCTAGGTGGTGAATGGAATGACTCTCCATTGGTTTACAAGGCTGAAATTGGTTTCGCTATTAACACTGGTTCCCAGATAGACCAAGTGATTCCCAGTTTGTAATATAAATCTGTCAATAAGAACATGACGGCCAAAGCATGAATGCGAAGACTTTTTCTTTATGTGAACGAGTCTTTTCCTCATTCACCGTAAGATCACAATTTTCTCGCCAAGAAGGCAAACGTTTTTCGGTCAATGATTTCAATATCAACTATACGCCCTGTACTAGATCCCAATCTTGACTTAACCGCCAAACTGGTGGTATTCTTTGACAAAATTAAGTAAGTGTTTTATGGATGGACCATTGAAAGTAATGTCAATAAGCTATAACTAAAATGACCCCTACCCTGCCGAAAGCGGGTTAAACCACTTCGTGGAATTTATATAGTTTGCTAGAGCCTTAACTTCATAGCTAGAGACCTCAGCAAGTTCATGTAGAAAAGGTTTACCAAGGATGGCCAACCTACGCCTACTAAGCGCTGGACAATGACAGAGAAGGTGCTGGACACTCTCCTCCTCTTCTGTACATCTGCAGCTGCGACAATAGTCGAAGGCCGTTACCCCCATTCTAGCACCATGCGTGCCTATTAAACAGTGCCCTGTTAGAACCCTTATCAGGGACGATAGAACTGATTTGTTTAAAATCAGAAGCGCTCTTGTGCGCCCCTTGTCATAAGAGGGCCACGTTAGCCTGGATATCTCACACGATGATATGGCTGACCGTAGTCCATTTGCAATTCGTATAGTGCTTGTGTTCACACGAAGCCTGAAAGTGGCCATGGGTATACCTACCGAATCATTTCCCGGAAGGATATGGTCGGTGGTGCCTCTTCTGGCCAGCTCGTTTGCTCTGCAGTTGCCTTCAATATCGCTGTGCCCAGGTACCCATATAAGGCTGATACTGAAGTGCTGAGCATCTCGTTAAGAGATCTGCGGCATTCAGTGACCGACTTTGCGTTGTCGACGAATGAGTCCAGGGCCTTTAATGCGGCCTGGATGTCTGAGGAAATAAACACCCGATTACCATCCTTAGGCATAGACCCGAGATGATTCAGTCCTGTGTACTGCCAGCATTTCCGCTTAGTAAACACCACAGTGATTTGGTAGGCGAAGAAACCTCTAGACCCAGATCCAGTGTAAAGAGGCCTGCTCCCACCTTCTCGTCAAGCTTAGAACCATCCGTGAATATGTTGATGTTCCCCGGTACCGTATGTTGTCTGTTATTCCAGTCTTGTCGCAAAGGTATATATATACTATAGTTTTTTAACGAAGACGTTCTGTGGCGTGCAGTAGTCAGTGCGTACCTGTATTGGGACTGGGCGTTCGTGCCCAGGATTGTTGCGTGTCCACTAGATCAATTTGACCAGATACCTATTTCCCTTATGCGTAGAGCGGCGATGGCTGATATTTCCTTCGCCACCATGTCAAGAGGTGGAAGGTATAGCATTGTGTTGAGTGCTTCAAACGGAGTGGAGCCGAGAGCCCCGGTAATGCAGAGCTCCAAACTCCATTGCACCTTTTGAAGCATTTTAAGATAGGTACTTTTAGCTAGTGCAGGACACCAGACCAAGGCACAATAAAGAAGAATCGGGGGCACAATGGCTGTGTAAATCCAGTAGGCCACCTTAGGGGGAACCCCCAGGAGATGCCAATTGCCCTCCTGCAGGGGAACAGCGCTGCTGCTGCCTTCTTGGATCGCTCCACTATATGGTCACTCCATAATAGCTCCCTATCCAGAATGACTCCTAAATACTTGACTTGATAGCTTAAAACGTACCCCCAATTCTTGGCGGGTTTATCCAAGAGAAGAGGACAAGCTCGGTTTTATCCGGGTAATGCCCCTTCCATTAGGTTGCAAAGAGTTTGCGGAAATTTTCCCCGCATGGCGACGCAGATGTCATCTGCATACGCGTTGACTTGGTGACCTTCTGATTCCATGAAGCGTAGTAGTTGGTTGACGGTAACCACCCGAAGTAGCGGAGAGAGAACACCGCCCTGCGGAGTGCCTCTGCCGACCGGTCTGCGGATCACGCATCTACCTAGCTCAGTTTTAATCTGCCTACGCGTAAGCAGATTGTATATAAACTCCACCAGGCACGTGTCAACCCCCAGATCGGTCAGTGCAGAGGTGATGGCCTCCGGGAGAACGTTGTTGAAGGCACCCGCTATATCTAGAAATGCCACCAGTGTGTATTCCTTGAGGTCAAGTGACCTTTCGATAACGGATACCAGTCAGTGCAAGGCCGTGTCAGTTGACCTGCCCTTAGTATAGGCATGTTGAGCTTGCGAAAGAAGCCATGGCTCAATCCTCCTCCTGATGTAGTCCTCTAGGAGTCTTTCGAGTGCTTTAAGCAGAAAAGAAGATAAGCTTATGGGCCTGGTTTAGAGTGGGAGGTTTTCCCTGCCTTGGGGATAAATTCCACGTTGAGCTCCCTCCACGATGCTGGTACGTACTTGAGCCTAAGACAACCTATAAACATCCCTTTTATCCAGGGCCTTATAAGTTCGGCAGTACACTGTAGCTGAGCCGGAAAAATTCCATTCGGCCCCGGCGATTTAGAGGGATTGAAGGTCTCTAAAGCCCAATCTATCTTTTTATCATCTGTGATTTCGCTTATTAGCTCATCATTAGGTGACCCTCCGCTAACAATATTTGAAGACACGCCCGCGCTTGCTGGAAAGTGTGTATCCATAAGCAAGTTTATGGTTTCAGCGCTGGAGTTCGTCCAGTGCCCATCCGGCTTTTGGACGTAACTTAGCTGAGTTGGAGATTTCGATAGCACCTTCCTTAACCGCGAGGCTGCGGATGTGGATTCAATCCTGCCGCAGAAATCCCTTCAGGAGGTACGCTTTTCATTTCGGATTGCTTTTTTATGTATATTAATTTTCGTTTTATAAGCAGCCTATGGTGATTCATGACCGTCATGCTTTGCTTTATTAAAGGCCACCCCACGTGATTTCCCAAGCTTATCAAGATCGGGCGACCACTATTGTGGTTTGTGAGTTTCCATAACCTTTTTAGTCGGGCAAGCCCTATCTAAAGCATTCCTAAATTTTTGACTGAAATTATTTACATGCACGTCCAGCTCCTTCTCGCTTTCTCGGTTGTTTCGGGATCTTGCCATCTTCGCTGCTCTCGTCTATAATGCCAATGATTTGCCGATCCTTGGCAATTTCGGCGAAAGACCGCGTCCAGCCTCCCTGCGTCTTGACCCTTTTCGGTGCCGTAGGGTTGGATTCATCCATAGAACGCTGGCGCTTCGAGGTTTCATCAGTCCCAATTTAGTTTTATAACTTCCGACCTTGCCAAAGGTGTCTAACCATTTTGATTTATGCTTATTGTAAAATTTACTTTCCTAAAAGGCGGTTTGAACTAGATTGCAAAAGTTATTTGAAAGCATAAAGATCCTTTAGATCAGACGTTATCGCCAAGATTCTTAAGCATCTTGACTGTTGCGAATTCACTTACCTAACCGTCATCGGATGTCGTACTTGGAATTTCAATCAAACCTTAGAAACTAGCCAATAAACATTTATAACGAGGTTATACCTAATTTTCAGTGATGAACGCCAATGATGTTATCTTTTAACTGAGTGACAGGTGGATATCTGTTAATGGAAAATCTATAACTGAGATCAATACAGCAATAATACATACTGCTAGGCCAGGGCGAATCCATACAAGGCAAGACGAATTCAGTAGAGGTGGTGTTATCCCAACAGCTGATTTCTTCTTGATAATTTTCCATACAAAGCCTTGTACAACAATATGTCAGTTAATCGAAATTAATGAAGATTTTCTTTTGACTTGACATTCTTCTGCACGGCGAATTGGTTGAATTCGCTTTGCTTCCACCTGGTATGGATTCGCCTTGATACAAGGTGATGACAAAGCGAATTCAACCAATTCGCCTTGTAGAAGAATGTCAAGTCCAAGGCAAATCCATACCAGGTGGTGGAAATGCGAATTCAACCAATTCGCAGTGCAGAAGAATGTCAAGCCAAAAGAAAATTTTCATTGATTTCGAGTAACTGACATATTGTTTTACAAGGCTTTGTATAGAAAATTATCAAGAAGAAGCAATCAGCTGTCGGGATAATACCACCTCTACTGAATTCGCCTTGGTCAAGTCAAAAAAAAATGTCATTGATTTCGATTAACTGACATATTGTTGTTCAAGGCATTTTATGGAAAATAGCCTAGAAGAAGTAGTCAGCTGTTGGGATAACAACACCTGGTACTGAATTCGCCTTGCTGTTAGGCGTAGTCTTAGGAGTTTATACGCTTTAACGGATTCCACTTCTCAATTTTTTATATGAAAGCTACGGTGTTATTATTATAAGGTCTGGACTGCGACCTTTGTGCAGATCTATTGTGCAAGACCTTGTGGTCTAATTTTGAATCTGAAGGCTTTTCATGTATCTAAGTACCTCTTCGGGCTTTTTACTCCATATGACAGGGATTAAGAGTCCCACCACCTAGATGGGACAGTCTGCCTAGCTAGAGCGACGCATTCGCAGAGAATGTGAACCGGCGTTTCATAATCCAGCTCACAGAAACGACAAATTGGGGTATCCGATAGATTTAATTTACTTAGATGATATCGTAGACCGCAGTGTCCCGTATAGTACCCAGTAAGAGTTCTTAGGTCATTCCTGTGTAGATTAATAGTTCGGCTGATACTTTCGTGGCCGGAAGTATAAACAGTTTGACCTGCCTTTGCCCTGGGCAATCAATCCGGTGACGCCTGAATTGTTTAGTTTCCCAGTTACTTATGGCTTCCCTGGTGTGTGCTTTTGTAAGTCCACAAAAAGGCTCTGGACCATAGAATGCTGATGTAGCACCCTGCTTTGCTAGGTAATCTGCATGTTCATTACCTTCATGTCCCTAATATCCGGGAACCCATCCTTACAAAATCTCGTTTTTGGCTCCCAGGGCATTAAGGATTTCAGTAAATTCATCCACTAGCTTAGATGTAACTGTGTAGGATTGCAAGGCACCTGCCGCCTGGCCGTCCGACATAATGTAGATGCTCTTCGATGTTGAGCCTCTCCGCAGACATTCTCTAGCAGACTCCTATTGCATGAATGTCTGTATGGTGGGGTAGCATTCCTTTGGTATCGATTTTTTAAAGTTCGGCCCATAGATCCCGTTCTACCGTCATCGAATTTCGATCCATCTGTGAACCATACCTCTGAGTCAGGGTCGTTATAAGGATTCCCTATTTCCCAGTGGGCCCTGTCCACAATGGACACTTCACAGTTCCGTGAGATTATGAGCTTAGGGGACATTACGTCACGCAGAAGGATTTACTATCAATTTCCTTATTACTTTCATATGCCCTATCATATTTCCTTGTTCAACTCAGAAATATTTGGAAGTCTTAGTGCACCTAGTGTTGCCTCTTTCTCTATCAGAATAGGGAAGGGAGGTATTCCCACTAAAGCACTAAGTGCGTCAGCAGGGATGGTTCTCATCGCACCCGTTATGCCAACGCAAATTAGTCGATGCAGTTTGCTTAGTTTAACCGTTGCCGTTCTTTGCGTGTATTAAATGTCCAATATACCATTTTTGGACATATCCACCATGTTTTGCCGTAGAGATGAGTACAGGCGAAGAAAGCTCTTGTTGCCTTGTTTAGGATAGCATCCAAATGAGCATTTCACGTGAGGGTTCTATCTAGTGTGACTCCTAGATAATTAGCCTCCATTGAGAATTGTATATTTGTACCAACCAGGGATGGTTCTGGGATGGATACTTTCCTTCTCCAGGTGAAAGGCACTATAACAGTTTTTTTAGGATTTATAGACAATCCTTTGGTATCGCACCACGTCTCTATGGGCTTCTTGCATGCCATCTGATATGGTATCTTCGTGCATCTCTGTGATGCAAATAACTAGGTCATCTGCATATCCTTGTGTGTCAAATCCCTTGGTTTTCATTAACTGAAGGTCATCTATGACCAGGGTCCATAGGAGAGGGGAGAGCACACCTTCTTGTGGGCATCCTCTTGTGGCCGCAATTGATTCAGATTTCCCTCCCAGTTCCAAATGGATTTTTCTACTCTTTAACATGGACAGCACCCATCGTATTATTCACCCTTATCGCGAGTTTTATTTTCACCCGAAAATATTCACAGTTTTTGTTCACCCTATCGCAGAGGGTGGCGAAAAAATGTTTCGTGTTCCAAAAAGATTTCACCTTATCGGCAACTCTTTGTTCGGGCGAAATGAACAGCGGGGAAACCCAAATTTGTTAACAATAATATTTTACAGGCGAACGAGAGGAAAAGAAAATGTTAGTAATTTTTTCTATTAAAATTTGATACTCTTATAATTATATGTACTTTTATTATTAGAAATAAATCAATAATGCACAATCGGAAGCTGAGTGGAAAAAAGTGAAATTCCTGTATTGCTAAGTATGTAAATTCTATTTTTTATGACAACGTATCAGTCGGCCAAGTTATCCATAGTGGAAAAAACAACGTTCCAAAATGTTGAGCATCTCACTGAAACAAGATTGGCTAAGACCCACTTCATGGTCCTTTCCAACGCCTTTTCCCTATGCGAAAAAACGGAGACATGTACTCAACATTACAATTGGTGGAACTCCAAATTCTTGCTTCAATGGTGACAAGGAGTTGGTAAGAATATCTAGCAAATATTAGAATGCCGGCTTGTTTAGCCTGTAATATTGGCGAAAGCTAATTGAAAAAAAATTAACTTGTTATTCAAAAGTGCTGACAATAGTAATTTTTAGCTTACAGTGAATCACTTAGCTCCAAAGGGTTAGAACTGTCCCTTAATTGCCTCCGAATCGCTTTCATATTTACATTCTAATCGCGCTCAGTCAATACAAACCTACGTGCAATACTAAACATTTTTGTATACGTTTTTTATCTCTATTTTTGCTGTCTTTTAAGGAAATATGTGCTTGTTTACAAAATTTACACAATTGGAAGCAAATTATTTGTTCACTGCTAATTCACAATAGAGCATCAGCTCTTTCGAAGTGAACTTTTGTTCGCCCGAAATTGCCGATAGGCGGAAAAATTTCACCCGAACAAAAGAAGTGAAGGCGAACACTTTTCCGCGTGAACTTCGCGATAAGGGCGAATAATTGAAATTCAATTATTATAAGCCGGTGTTAAGCTCATGAATTCTTAAGTAATAATTTTTTGTTTTCAACTTTGATATTCTTATAATTATATGTACTTTTATTATTAGGAGTACATCAATAAATAATGCACAATCGGAAATGCTGCTTGACAAGATGATCGGGAAAAAGTGCCGGACTTCTGGAAGCAGCTTACGTTATGTTTAAATAGCCTTGGTCCACCTGTTAAGAGTGAAACTTAGTGGAAAAAAGTAAAATTCCTTTATTGCTGTTTTTTATGACGTGTCTTGGTATGGAATAACCAAAAAAGATATGTACGAAAGGCGTCTAAAAATTCAATTTATGCGAATGGGACAGGAGGCGGGCCCAGCATCCTACAACTCCTAGTATTCCAAACTTTGTACAAAAATCGGGTGCAGTTTCACGCTACTCTTTTAAAGTCGACCGAGTTATCCATTGCGGCCACCGTGGTGTGATGGTAGCGTGCTCCGCCTATCACGCCGTATGCCATGGGTTCTCACCCCGGGCAAAGCAACATCAAAATTTTAGAAATAAGGTTTTTCAATTAGAAGAAAATTTTTCTAAGCGGGGTCGCCCCTCGGCAGTGTTTGGCAAGCGCTCCGGGTGTATTTCTGCCATGAAAAGCTCTCAGTGAAAACTCATCTGCCTTGCAGATGCCGTTCGGAGTCGGTATAAAACATGTAGGTCCCGTCCGGCCAATTTGTAGGGAAAATCGAGAGGAGCACGACGCAAATTGGAAGAGAAGCTCGGCCTTAGATCTCTTCGGAGGTTATCGCGCCTTACATTTATCTTTTATTTATAAGTTATCCATTGTGGACAAAGCAACGGTTCCAAAATGTTTAGCACCTCATTGAATCATGATTGGATAAGACCCACCTCATGGTCCTTGCCAACGCCTTTTTGATGTCCTCCCTCTGCGAAAAAACGAAGACATGCGCTCAACTTTACAATTGTTGGAACTCTAAATTTTTGCTTCAATGATGGCAAGGAGCTGTTAGGAATTCTAACAAATATTTGAATGCCGGCTTATTTAGCCTCTATTATTGCCGAAAACTAATCGAAAAAAAGTTAAATTTTTATTCAAAAGTGCTGAAAATAGAAGTTTTTAACTTACAGTGGATCACTTAGCTCCAAAGGGTTAGAACAGTCCCTTAATTTCCTCCGAATCGCTTTCACATTTATATTCTCCGCACGCTCAATCAATACCAACTTAGTGCAATACTATACATTTTTTATCTCTATTTTTGCTGTCTTTTAAGGATGTTTACAAAATTTACACAATTGCAAGTAAATTATTTGTTCACTGCTAATTCACAATAGAGCATCAGCTGTTTCGAAGTGAACTTTTGCTCGCCCGAATTTGCCGATAGGCGGAAAAAGTTCACCCGAACAAAAACTTAAGCCGAACACTTTTCCGTGTGAACTTCGCAATAAGGGCGATTATAGGGCTTATGTCCTTGTCAATCATGGCTTGATGTGTTGTTATCGAAAGCCCCAGATATATCAATAAAAGTGCAGGGGCTATATTTTTAGATTCTAGAGCCTTTTCGATTTTTACCGTGAGACTATGATTAACCGTCTCCGTGGATTTCCCTGACTGGTAGGCGAACTGATTCCTAAACAGAGGGAGTTTATTTAGATTGACCTCCCTGATATGCTGATCTAAGATTTTCTCCATATCTTTTAGGAGAAACGAGCTCAGGCTTATTGGTCGATACGACGAGGGCAGTTGCTCGAGTTTCCCTGGCTTTGGTAAGAATACTACCTTTACCTCTACCCACCTGCTCGGGTTATGGCCGAGCAGTAGTGATGCCTTATATAAAGTGAAAAGGACTGGGGCTATATGCTTTATCCCTTGCTGTAACAGACAAGGGTAGACCCCATCCGGTCCTGGTGACTTGAATGGGCTGAAATTAGACAGAGCCCACTAACTCGTTTCACAATGGTGAGCTTTGTTGCTAGGCTTTTTTCATTACCGCTGATGGTTGGCAAATCTGCCATTATGGGTGGTGATTGATAGCCTGCTGTGCAGTCCGGAAAGTGTGTTTCGAGTAATAGTTTGCTCGTCTCTTCCGGCCGCATGGTGTAGCTCCCATCTGTTTTTTTCAACGTGCCAATTACATTTCTGTGACCTCTTAGAAAGGGCTTTTTGTAGTCGAACCGCTGCTGGAAGATCATATTTTTATCTGCTGTGCAGTCAGGAAAGTGTGTTTCGAGTAATAGTTTGCACGACTCTTCCGGCCCCGTCGTGTAGCTCCCATTGTTTTTTTCAACGTGCCAATTACATTTCTGTGATCTCTAGAAAGGGATTTTTGTAGTCGAACCGCTGCTGGAAGATCATTAATATTTTCAGTGTTCTCTCCAGGTAGCCATTTTAGATTTCCTAAGTTCTTTGTTGTAAGATGTTAGAGCGACTTTGTATAAATCCCAGTCGCCCGAACCTCGGTGTTACTATAATGACAAAAACATTAGTAATATAATATTTAGTGCCTAAAATGGCTATGATTGCATGTATTTTTAATACGGTTGCATATGACACTCTTGCTTGCCGTCATCGTCCATCGTATCGAAATTCGTAATAGGAGCTTTATTCCAAGACACTTTCGCAATTCCACATAACTCTATAAACTTTGATCATGGCAAATTGGCGTACAACGATAGGAAATATGTGTTAAGTCCAAAAAGTGATTTTATTAAAAGCCTATAATTTCAGTTTTTTTACAATCTTTAAGGACATGATGCCTGACCAAAAAAATGTGAAAACACTTTTATGACAATGCATGTTGAGTTGATGTGCAACTGTTCAGTTAAACATTTTTTTTATTATACAATTGTTTTACTAAACGAAGTGACATCATTCGAACGAATAGAAAGGGCATCAATGCCGGAAACTATTACGATAATTAGAGTTTAAGAATATCCCGCTGGTAGCCGTTTCGAAGATAAAACACAGATGTAAAATTGTTTATCAGCGCAGGAAAGACGATAACTCTTGCGGAGAACTTCCCTCCCGAATACTCAAAGGGCGAACGCATATAGTCCCGTTTATTCGTTAACAACGTCACTACACTTTTTGAGAAACTTGTTTTTTTATGTGAAAACGCTTAAAACACATCGGAAGAGCCGAGACGAGATAATCAGTTTGTGAAAAAAATATTACCGTTATGGTTTTAAACTCCTTCATTTAAAAGGCATCTACATTTTCTGTATTCAGCACGTAACTTTGAGTTCAATTTCCCTACACTTTCTCAGTTAGATACGTGGTTAACAAATTAACAGGCTATGACTCCGAGGTCATACAACAGGACAGGTATGATAAAGAACCGAAATTGCCTACCCAGTTCAAAGTAGCACTTGTCTGCAGGTGGTTCTTCGGTGGGTTTCTGCGAACATTGCTTAGATGTTAACCATGGTTTCCAGCTAGACGTCCTTCAGTTTCCAGTTTATATATCCATAATCAGATGTGGTAAAAGCTCCGGTTCTTCCTTTGATGACTGCAAGAACTTCGCAATGTCCTCAAGATCAACTTGCGGATTAGATTTGGTATAAGCAAAGGCACGATAGGGAATCACCTAGGGCTGAATCGTAACATACGATCACGGGTCGAATGCGCTGTGAAAGATCGGTCCTATAGGTTAAATGGGATTATAACAAACGATGGCAAAAAAAATCTCGATTTATTTTCAATCAATTGCTATTTAAATGACTACGCTGGAACATATTTTAAAGTCATAGAAGTCGAATTGGCTGTAAAAATACCAAAATATAATCAATTCAGCAATTACGTTCAATTACTTGTTCACGTATATCATCATGCCGAGAACCATGTTTTTGCGTGACGAGTTATACGATCACGTATGTTACGATATGTATAGAGGAGAGGCCATTGCTATTGCTGACGAAGCTGATGGAATGCGCTCAATGCCATTTGGTAAAACTCCTTTTCGTCAATGATGTGACTTCTTGACGTATCGTGATATTGCGATAGCTGGCTTCGATTGTGGGACAGTTTTACTTATGTATTGGCAATTTGGAAACGTACGCTTATCCACCCATAAATTGCATAAAAGTTCATGTAGCTTACTAACTCAACTTGAATCTGACAGAGTGCCTTATAAAAATTCCCTGCAATGAAATCGGTGTAACTTAGTTAAAGATTGCCAGCCCGAACACATTGAATGAAATGCAATCTATTATTTAAGGAGAATTACCAGTGCACAATAGAGTGTGCCGTTCAAGTTCCACTGCTACCGTGGATGTGTACCGTATTGAACACCTTCTTTAATTCTCATCACATAGTGGTTAGCAGAGGACCAAGGCCGCATGTAAAGTATTAGCTTGTGACCACAAACATAAGGGTATAAACGCTATCAAAACTGCTGATATTTCACAGTATTTTAGTTATATTCGAATATGTAAAGGTATACAAATACGACCCGCATAAATAGTAATATTTTTTTTGGAAACTACCTTGTTAATTTAAATAGTCACAATTTTTATTTGATGTTTAAAATTCAAATTTAGTATTCATAAAACTAGCGCTGTTTAAAAAACGGATGCAGCTACATTATTGTGAGTATTAGTTTTTAAAGTTTTTAGTTCTTTTAACGTAAGAATTTCCGCAATAAAAAAAACTTTGTTTTTTTTTACTGTTAATAATAAGACCAACAAGTTTAATTTAAAATTGCCGCAAGACACTTTTAAGTTCTACAAAAAACAGATTAGAACCTTTTCAATGAATATTATCAAATCAGTTGCCTTTCGAGTGAGCTATTTTCTTATTAACAGTGCACATCAACTCCATAGTATTTCAGACAAGCTACATAAAAATATTTTATGGATCATTTTGTATTTAAGATTTTCTTTATAATTTGCGATTATATTGATTGAAGTTGATGATTTATGTGTTTCGCGCAAAAGTTTTCTCTGATGATGTTATTGTTTTTGTTGTTGACGTGAAAGTAAAATTTTTGTTATTACGTTCCATACTTCTGTTTCCTCTACAATCCTCAAAATTGAAAAAAACTTCATTTATATATATGCATATATATACATATATATATATATGTATGTATATAATTTTGTTTCATATAATATTAATTATAATTATAATCAACTTGGACTGGCGAACTTGTTAACGATTCGATTGCTGCTATTGTTGTTGTTTTTGTTGTAGATGCTATTTCATTTCATATGTGTATTCGTTATTTTTTGGTATTCACTGTTCATTGCTTACTATCATTAAATGTTGTCTGCTTGCTGTTTGGTGCATTCCTCTGGAAATTGCAATTAAAATGGAGATGCGTGTTGTTGTTATTGTTTGTGTGATGTTAGCCAACAACATATACAATACAGTTCTCTTGATGTTTTACTCGCTGTCGCCTCTGGCATTTTTATTTTCTTCATTTATTTTTCGCTCGGTTTACTGTTGATTTACTTTTCTACTATTCCTGTTTTGTTGTCTGTATACTGTATATATAATTTTATATTTATTCCATTAGTATTTTTTCTTGTTTTTGTTTCGCAAAATTAAATTTGCTGTCAGTCAGTCAGTTCAACACTTGGCCGTCGCTGCCCGTATTGTCGTTTTCAAGAATTGATACGTCCATCGGTTGGCGCATGATGGCTCAACATTAAATTGTGTTGTATTTGTAGTTGTTTTTGTAATTGGTGCTTGTTTTTGTTGTTTTGATGCTAGTCGCGGTCGTATTGTTGGTGGTAGTAGCTATACGAGTAAAGTTGTATTTTTTCCACAGCAGCCGTGCTAATTCAAAAAGTTGAAAGAATTCATTGGTAATTTACTATCACCATTCGGATCAAATTGGAATTGTGTGCCATCGCTGGTGGGTGCTAAGCTTGCTTGTTCAGGCTGCAAAAAAGCGAGGTTAATTATATGAATTGCAAATATGTTTAGAAGACGTGGTTCTTACCTCATCTGAAAAGTATTGCTCAATTATTTCATATGCCAGTTTATAAATCTCCACATTCTCATGATTTTGTAACTTTTCAATCTTTTCTAGACCATCACATTCCTCAATCAAATTAGCAACCTCCTGTACGTGATTTTCGGCCATTTTGAGCATATTATTTAATCCATCAAGTACAACCTATTGATACAAAAAAAAATCTCATTAAGAATATACATACATTTAATTTTAAATATACTTGCATTTATAACTTGCGTGTCCTGGCAGGAGAGTAAATCACAGAATGGCGGTATGACACCCTCTTTGATTAATGTGAACACCTGATCGCGATTACCGCTTATAGTCAGATTGCTTATGGCCCAGGCAGCTTCTTTTTGTGTCTGGAATTCACCTTTACTCAAATTTTCAATAATTTTCGGCAGCAAACCAACATTAATGACCGCCTGGACTTGCGACTGATTACCGGCTGTAATATTGGACAAAAACCATACGGCTTCCTTACGGATTTTTTCTTTTTGATGGGACAACAATGCTGGGAAGTACGACAACGCGTCGTAATTAAGCACCACTTGTGTCTGCTCATCCGAGCCGGTCACAATATTACCAACAGCACGCAAAGCAGCAGTTTGCACCTTAACTTCTGCATGTCCAAGCAAGGGTATCAGCTTGGGTACGACACCACTTTCAATCACCATTTGAATTTGATCATTACCACCATCGGTTAAATAACTAATGGCCCAAACTGTATCAACCAATATATTGGTGTCCGTATGATGAATAAGCACATTGAGTGCGGGCAGGATGTCGTGTATGGTTGCAGCGGGTGGGGGTGGATCCTTATTGCGGCACAAATTTACAATTACCCATGTGACATTGCGCAAAAACGAGATTGGTATGTCTGGTTTAATGAACGAAAGTAATGGCTGAACTACGCCATGTTTAATAACAAAATCACGCAATTCGGGTCCATCACCGATAATGTTACCCAAAGCCCAGACAGCTTGTTCGCAAACATTGGGTGCGGGCGAAGAGAGCAATTGAAGGAAGAGCGGCACTGCTCCAGCAGCTACCACCTGGAAACAAAGGAAATAAAATTTTAAACAATTCCATGCATATTTTACAACTTTTTTTTATAACAATAAAAAACAACAGGTTATGTACGTACCTGGTTGGTTTGGTCTGAAGTACCAGATGCAATATTAGTCAATGCCCAAGCAGCTTCGAACTGTAGCATTGTGTGATCATGTTGCTTAAGACAATCAACCAAAATGGGCAGAATGTCGCTTTTGATAAGGTCGTTGATTGGCGGATTCTTATCCGAGGATAGTAATTTACGGGCAGCCTGCACTGCCGCCAATTGCTGCTCCGGTTTCGTTGCATCAGCAGCCGCTTCGGCCAATTTCTTTAGGTTAATTGTGTTCGGCAGCTGATCATCCTCGTCTGTATTTGAATCCATATTGGGAACATTGCGACGTTTTAAAATTGTTTCTTCGCGTTTGTTTTTACGCAATTCTACTGTAACTTCATTTCGGCGTCGTCGCATTTCCTACGAATTAATTGCATTAGAAAACATAAATCATATTAAAACATATTTAAAAACAAAAAATTTAAAACAACAATTTTGTATTTATACATTATGGTATACTATTAAAAAGGATAGTATTTAAGACTGGACTGATCTCCAGAGTAAATAAAAAAGTTGCAAAAGGGCGCCCCTAAATTTGAAGGTTATGTTGAGAGGGTTTCGGAAAATGTGGTTTAAATTTTTTTGGCTGCTTGCAAAGCCCCTGAAATTATCTTTTGCTGTAACTTGGCTATTTGACATCCGATTGTTAAATTGAGGAGCTACGTGCAAAAAGGGTCGATGTTCCCTCAACACTGCCATCCTAAAAAAAGAATGTGGGTAACTACATTCTTACTGAAACTGAATTTCAATATGTTAGCTTGTTTTGTAAGGACAAACTAACCTTCACATCCCACAGTGTTTCGTGTAGACCAAGCTAACTGGACAAAAACAAAGTTCTTATTCCAAGAAAAGTGTAATGAGAAATGAAAGAAAACAAACAAAATAACTGGATTTTTGCTTTTTTTTTGATATTTTTGCTCATATATATTGAGTAATTGAAGTAAGAAGGCAGGAGTGGCCGTAAAATTCATTGATTAATTTGCAAAATTCTTGTTGAATTTTAAGCTTCATATTTCTTTTAAGTGAACACTTTTATATAATTTTTTTGATGGATTCTAAGCTCGAAGGTAAGTAAAATTTTTTAATAGTAATTCTTTCGCAATTAGAGTATTTTCAATATATTTAACATTCCGCTATTAAGAAAAGGTATTTTTTCTCTATATTTTTAACTTTAGGGACAAAAAAGTTACATACATCCGCTGACATCCGGGCTAAATTTTACATATGTTATAGTCGCAAGTATTCTCTAATAGTCGAAAGAAAAAACCATTGCGAATTCTTTGCACATCTATTTTTAATTTTTTTTTTGTAGATTTAGTTATCTCTACATATAAAATAGGATGTATGTACGTACTAGCTCCGACGAGATATTTGAACCTTTAAAGCTGATCTACAAACCGCAAACCCAATTCCCAGGTACAGGGAACAAACACGTAGCCATAAAACACACAAAAATAAACGCGCAAGGTCAACAAGAGCACACCAAAAGCAAAAAGGCGAAGGTCACTGACTTCAACCTACCGCACCAGTCACCAAGGCATAAAAACAGGTACATACAAAGCAATCCTAATGCAGGTATAACCACACAGGAACGCTACACAAAACAACCCCATTTGGTGGCATCTACGCCAATACCTTAATGCCATATAAATACTGCTCAACTGATAACAAATCAGAACGATCAACTACACTTAAGATGGCAGCACAACAATCATCAACTATTCACCCTGTCGGAAAATCAACAACACAAAGCAGTTTAGTTATAACCGTACCAAGAACGGAGTTTTTTGACATTTAGGTTCAACATTCGAAGGAAAGCAGATATAAAGAGTTTTGCCGAGTATTTGATAAAAAGTTTAAGCTTACAAATATCGGCATATTCGTCGAAGCTGGATCAAAAGTGGATCACTTCTGGAAGCCATAAGGGACAATTTTTGAATAAAAACTCGGAGTGGCTTTCGGGTCCAGACTTCACATTTACAATAACGGTGGATTCAAAGTTGCCATCAGATCAACCAACCAATTCTTCAGGTAACCCCGGCCCGGGAAGACGAAAGAATGACTTTGTTAGCTGCAGTGAAAAGACCAAACTGCGTCGAGTGGATGACCTCTTGCAATCTAGAAGTCCTGGTGAGTTACTTTATGCGGCAGAAGTATCAACGCGTATGTCCGGCAACAAAAATGTTGCTAACATTATAAATAAATCACAAGAAACCACTCAGGTATCCGGCAAAAAGATGACATGTGAGCCAGATGCAAGATGCTTGAGCAATGTAGAAGCTTTAGCATACTACGTAGATAGCAATTCGACGACTCATGGGTACAAAACGACTCGGCAGTGGAGCATCAAGGCAGGCCATAAGGTTTATCCATCATTTTATAGTCTAAAAAAAGCTAAGGCAGAATGCTATCCAAATGAAATTGATGTGGGCGAAACACGTGCGGAAATTAAAGTCCAGTCCGTATTAAATAAAACTGTTGAGCGTTTAGTTTTAGCAAATCAAGAAGTTTTTGTTAGTTTATTACCTACAAACTTGACGTATACTTTAATCAGCAAGTGGGGTTGCGATGGAAGCTCTGGCCATATCACATATAAGCAAAAGTTTACATGCAGTTCTGACACTGATGAGTTTTTGTTTATATTTTCTTTCGTTCCTCTTCAATTACAGGATGAAAAAGGTAACATTGTTTGGCAGAATCCTCGACCTTCTTCTACCATGTATTGTCGTCCAATTAAATTTATTTTTTCTAAAGAAACAAAAGATTTTATTGTTTTTGAAACAAACAAAGTTTTAGAGGAGATAAATGCGTTGTTGCCAACAAAATACATGCTCGAAGAATACGAAGTTTCCGTAAATCACAATATGCTTCTAACAATGGTTGACGGAAAAGTTTGCAATACTTTGACTGAAACTTCTTCCGCACAAAAGTGTTATATTTGTGGTGCCACTCCAAAAGATATGAATAACGAATTACGGGATTTTACGCCTAACCGAGATAATCTTGGTTTTGGTTTATCTACTCTCCATGCATGGATAAGATGTTTTGAATGCTTGCTTCACATAAGTTATCGCCTCGAAGTAAAAAAATGGCAGCTTAGGAATGATGCAGATAAAGAGAGGGTAAAGCTACGTTCCAACGAAATGCAGAATACATTTAAAAGTGTACTTGGATTGATAGTAGATAAACCAAAACCAGGTTTCGGCAATACCAATGACGGCAACACTGCTCGTAGGTTTTTCGAAAATTCTGAGGCTAGTGCTGAGATTACGGGATTGGATGTAAATCTCATCAAAAGATTCGACACTCTCCTTCGCGCATTAGCATCTGGGTACAATATAAATATCCAAAGATTTGAAAAATTTGCGGTCGAGACTAAAAAACTATACATAGATCTCTATCCATGGTTTAATATGCCTGTTACAGTTCATAAAATCTTAGTGCAAAGTACTGATATTATAAAATCAGCAATTTTACCTATTGGTCAACTTTCTGAAGAAGTACAGGTAGCCCGTAATAAGATTTGAGACGATTCAGGGATGATAACACACAAAAGCAGTCGCGTGAAGCCACGAATAGTGATTTTAGTTAACAGTTTTAGGGAGATACCTAAGAAAAAATTTAAGTCTGACTTCAGAAGTCTTAAATTTACTGTCCACCGATAATGTTGAGGAGTCAATAAATACCCCAGTTGTTTCAAGCTTTAACAGTAGTGTTGCTGATGCTCATGACTATTCCACAAATGACTCATCGAATGAAAGTGATGATAGCGAATAATAACATAATTATAAAAGATAACCTACCCTATAACTTTTTGTTGGATCAGGTGTTATTTAAATTAAATCTATTGTCTTCTACTTTGTATGATACTTTACTTTTAAGTTTTTGTAATAAGTAATTTTCACATAATTTAATTATTTACATTGTTATTATTATTATTGTAATTCACTTTTACATTCCTGACTGGTACTGTAAAATAATTTTGTAAAAATTGTAGTACCAGGATAAATACTCCAATAAATGCAAAATATATATGTACATATGTACAGTCACTCACATAAATAAGTAGACACACCTTTTTGGACAATTCTTAAAATTTTCGCTTTCGCAAATTTATTTTAACTAATTTCCCATAAGAAAATTTTTCAAGATCTATAACAAAAACTAAATTATATTTAAAAAATGTTTGAAAAATTCGACGAATTTTCATATTTTAACTAATTTCCCATAATAAAACAGATCTATAACAAAAACTAAATTATATTTAAAAAATATTTGAAAAATTCGACGAATTTTCATAAAAAATTTTAATTTTTTTTCCGAATTTTTAGAATTTTTTAGAATCCATTCAATTTAAGTACAATAAAGTAAATTTTTTTGGATATATGTCACTTATTCACATGAGTTACTGTATATGAAATAAGCAAATGTATGCATATGAAGTAAAATTTGGAAAAAAATAAAAAAAGAACAATGACTAAAAAAAATTATGTAATAAATGACTGCATATGAAACGCAAAATGTCATAAAATAATTTTGTCCAGCTAGCTTGTTCTACACGAAACACTGTGCATCCGTTTAAAATTATATACTCTATGTGCATGCAGCTTTAGTTGCGTTTGACAGGCGCGGGCAGTTGGCAACGCGAATGTCAAATGCAGCTGCGGCTCACGTCACTGACAGAAAAATGAGACACAATTAATTTTTGCACTTTCGGCTTGAGAAGTGTTTTTTCAATCGTTTAATTTTTCAATTAAAAAATATTTATATAAAAAGTTAACAAGTTTGTGTTTTTATTTTAAATGGTCGTGGGGCGTAGACAACCACCACGTCAGTCGCTATTTGCAAGCACTACGAACGCTACGATTTGGAGGCGGCGCCCTCCAAATAACACCCAGGAGGCATTCGCAACAATTGCGACTTCGGCACCGTTTAAAACAGTGGCAGGGAACCTAACTTCCAAGCAGGCATGCTTAACCAACGAACCGATATCATTTCGTTACGATAATTAACGTTAATAAACGAAACAAAGTCATGATTATCGTAACGAAATGATATCGTTTCGTTGGTTAAGCATGCCTGCTTCCAAGTTCACATGGCGACCGTGATCGTCTTTGGTGGTACAGGTGAGTTGAGTGCGTGTGGTGTGAAAAATTATTAAAGACAATTTTCAAAATAAAATAATCCAAACTTAATACAACAATTTTCTAAAAACTAAAAATGCGGAAATAATAAAAATATACAATTTTACAATTTTAAAATTCGGAAATAACAAAAAGTCTACAAAATACAATTTTCTAATACAACAAATTATCTAAAACTACGGAGTTAATAAAAATAACTACATAAATTCTACTTTCTACAAAATTTTCAATTATTTAACTAACATATATAATAACGGCATGCAAAAACCCACGCCACTCAAATAACGGCATCATAAACTGTACCACCGCCAGCGGCAGCGAACGCCAGCAGCGGCGAACATCAACAGCAAATCCCAGCACCAGCAAACACCGTCGGCAGCGAAGGTATTTACGGTTGGAGCAGCAGCAGTCATAAGTATAATATATATATGTATTTAACAATTTTTGCCTACGGGTTTTTTATATAACATATATGTATGTATGTATAGAAAACAGTAAATTCCTTTTATGCGGTGCGTTATAATATATATACATTTTGGATTTTTTAAAGTGGTGCGTTCTACATTTAACTACTTCGGTTTCAAGTATAATATTAATTTTCACCTTATAAGACTGTTGAACTTGATAAACAGTTTGTAACGTGTAAATTTTGGATTTTGATATTACGGTGGTTTTCGGAAAAACCAATTAATTTGTTTGATACATGCGGTGGTTCCGTTAAAAACCAATTAACTTTTTTGACACATGCGGTTGTTCCGTTAAAAACCAATTAATTTTTTTTGATACATGCGGTGGTTCCGTTAAAAACCAAGTAATTTTTTTTTTTGATATATGCGGTGGTTCCGTTAAAAACCAATTAACTTTTTAATACATGCGGTGGTTCCGTGAAAAAACAACTAAAATTGTTTTGATATAAGCGGTGGTTCCGTGAAAAACCAAATTGAGATTTTTTTTGAATAAAGCGGTGCGTCCGTGATTACATTTTGAGACTTTTACCAATTAATACTTACATACTTTTGAGCCATTTTAAAATCAATTAATTTTATATATTTTTCATACAAGTTTACTGTAGTTTCAATTAATTCTTCTAATAAATTGTTAAATATTTCTTTAGCGACTATTCACCTGTAAATCAGTTCCCTTTTTACAAATTTTGTTTCCTTTTCCAAAAACACTTCAGCTTCAAATATAAATTCAACATTCAAACAAGTGCTTCATTAATTTCATATGTACAACCTTAGAAGTGGTAAGCAAGTGCAAAAAACTTCAGATTCAGAATCCGATAAATCAGCCTCAAGCTACGAAAGTTTAACTTCATCTTCGACCGATAAAGTCACCAAAGAGGAAAATAAATTATCGTTGTCAGCAGATTTTCCAGGTTTCGAAGATTCTTCCAGTAAAAATTTAACTTCTAATTTAGTTTCAAATCTTAACGATTCAAATAGTGAAATATTAACTTTAACTTCTACTTTAAAATCAAATCTTAACGATCCAATTAGTACAAACGTGGCCTCATCTTCTGCTAATTCAGCTCCAGATCTTAACGATCAAATCATGGCAACACCTGAGGAAAAGAGAATTTTCATCAACACATGTGTTAATTCTATTAGAGAAAACTACAGTGGTGATCCTCTAGCACTTGATTCTTTTATAGACAAAATTGCATTCCTTGAACAATTCGCTATTGCAGATTTAACTGATACTTTTATAGCGTTCTTAAAATCAAAATTAGAGGGTAAAGCCCGTGAAGCAATACCAACACAAGTAACTTCAGTCAATGAAATTAAAACAGCTCTACGTAATAGGATCAAACCAGACAACTCGAAAGTTGTAGCAGGGAGAATTGCAGCGTTGCATGTTAACTGTAAAAATTATACAGATTTTGCCAAAAAAGTTGAAGATTTAGCTGACACACTTGAGCGGTCTCTTATTATTGAAGGGATCACTTAAGCAAAAGCTTATGAAATGGCAGTCGAACAAACTGTTAACGTGTGTCGCCTAAATGCAAAATAAAAATTTAGTAAAAACCATTTTAGCCTCAACTGCATTTACAGATCCGAAAGACGTGGTAGCAAAATTAATTGTAGAACAAAACAACGAAGTAACTGAACGTCAGGTTTTAGCTTTTCGATCACATGGTAACAGTACATTTAGAAATTCACGTGGTAGTTATCAAGGCTTTTACCCAAATTGCGGCTATACTGGTTATAGAAATAATAATAGTTCATTTTCATACAATAGTAATTATAACGGTAACAATAATCAAAGATATAGGAATTATAACGGAAATAGATACCAGAATAATAACAATAATATTACGCGTTCAAATACAAATCCTAATTCAAACAATAGTAACAATAGAAGCAACAATTCAAGATCTTCAAACGGTAGAGGTCGAAACGCAAACGTTCGCGCTTTAAACGCCAGCGCCCCTCAGGGCGAACACTGAGGGAGGACGAACTTAGCCAGTAAGCGAACTTCCCTCACCAATAGGCATCTATTGTTTAAATTTAAATTACTCTGATTTCATTGAATTACAACTTAACGAGTCACAAAAATTTTGTTCTTTCCTAGTAGACACTCAAGCGGACATTTCTTTAATAAAGATATAATGTTTAGACAGAAATATTCCCTTAAATACAAACGACATTATTAACATTACCGGTGTCACTTCTAATTCAGTTTCTACTTTAGTCAAAATTACAGAAAATTTAAATTGTTTTTTTTTTTTGTTTTTATCGGCCTATTATCATTAGAAAAAAATAAATTATTGTTCTGGCCTTGAGCTCGAATTTAACCTTGTATCATTTATCAATAGGCCGATAAAAACAAAAAAAAAAAACAATTGTTAAGAAACCATGAGCACTTGGGAATGTCAAACAAAGTAATTGACAATAAACAAAAATCCAGCATTATCAGTTATTTGCACCAGATGGCGCAACACTGAACAAATATAGTTGGTAAAAAGGAATAGAAGTAGCAAATTTGCCAGTCAAACAAACCACCGCTGTATAGCTAAATGGTTAGCGCAGCATGCCTAAAGCGTACTGATGATGAAGGCTTAGCACCCTTCGAAATGGATCTATTTGCGCAGCTATGGCAGGTTGTCTGAAAAATTTTCTACTTACTATTTCAAAAACAAAATACACCTTTTCAAATTTTGAAAAATTAAAAAAATAACAATAATTATCATTAGAAAAAAAAAAATATTGTTCTGGCCTTGAGCTCGAATCGAACCTTGAATCATCATTTATCAATAGGCCGATAAAAACAAAAAACAAAAATCCAGCATTATCAGTGATTTGCACCAGATGGCGCAACACTGAATAAATATAGTTGGTAAAAAGGAATAGAAGTAGCAAATTTGCCAGTCAAACAAACCACCGCTGTATAGCTAAATGGTTAGCGCAGCATGCCTAAAGCATACTGATGATGAAGGCTTAGCCCCCTTCGAAATGGATCTATTTGCGCAGCTATGGCAGGTTGTCTGAAAACTTTTCTACTTTTAATTTAAATTGTTTTTTTTGTTTTTATCGGCCTATTATCATTAGAAAAAAATAAATTATTGTTCTGGCCTTGAGCTCGAATTTAACCTTGTATCATTTATCAATAGGCCGATAAAAACAAAAAAAAAAAAAACAATTGTTAAGAAACCATGAGCACTTGGGAATGTCAAACAAAGTAATTGACAATAAACAAAAATCCAGCATTATAAGTAATTTGCACCAGATGGCGCAACACTGAATAAATATAGTTGGCAAAAAGGAATAGAAGTAGCAAATTTGCCAGTCAAACAAACCACCGCTGTATAGCTAAATGGTTAGCGCAGCATGCCTAAAGCGTACTGATGATGAAGGCTTAGCACCCTTCGAAATGGATCTATCTGCGCAGCTATGGCAGGTTGTCTGAAAAATTTTCTACTTACTATTCCAAAAACAAAATACAATTTTTCAAATTTTGAAAAATTAAAAAAATAACAATAATTATCATTAGGAAAAAAAATTATTGTTCTGGCCTTGAGCTCGAATCGAACCTTGAATCATTTATCAATAGGCCGATAAAAACAAAAAAAACAATTGTTAAGAAACCATGAGCACTTGGGAATGTCAAACAAAGTAATTGACAATAAACAAAAAATAACTACATAAATTCTACTTTCTACCAAATTTTCAATTATTTAACTAACATATATAATAACGGCATGCGAAAACCCACGCCACTCAAATAACGGCATCATAAACTGTACCACCGCCAGCGGCAGCAAACGCCAACAGCGGCGAACATCAACAGCAAATCCCAGCACCAGCAAACACCGTCGGCAGCGAAGGTATTTACGGTTGGAGCAGCAGCAGTCATAAGTATAATATACATATATATGTATTTAACAATTTTTGCCTACGGGTTTTTTTATATAACATATATGTATGTATGTATAGAAAACAGTAAATTCTTTTTATGCGGTGCGTTATAATATATATACATTTTGGATTTTTTAAAGTGGTGCGTTCTACATTTAACTATTTCGGTTTCAAGTATAATATTAATTGTCACCTTATAAGACTGTTGAACTTGATAAACAGTTGGTAACGTGTAAATTTTGGATTTTGATATTACGGTGGTTTTCGGAAAAACCAATTAATTTTTTTGATACATGCGGTGGTTCCGTTAAAAACCAATTAACTTTTTTGACTCATGCGGTGGTTCCGTTAAAAACCAATTAATTTTTTTTGATACATGCGGTGGTTTCGTTAAAAACCAAGTAATTTTTTTTTGATATATGCGGTGGTTCCGTTAAAAACCAATTAACTTTTTTGACTCATGCGGTGGTTCCGTTAAAAACCAATTAATTTTTTTTGATACATGCGGTGGTTCCGTTAAAAACCAAGTAATTTTTTTTTGATATATGCGGTGGTTCCGTTAAAAACCAATTAACTTTTTAATACATGCGGTGGTTCCGTGAAAAACCAACTAAAATTGTTTTGATATAAGCGGTGGTTCCGTGAAAAACCAAATTGAGATTTTTTGAATAAAGCGGTGCGTCCGTGATTACATTTTGAGACTTTTACCAATTAATACTTACTTTTGAGCCATTTTAAAATCAATTAATTTTATAGATTTTTCATACAAGTTTACTGTAGTTTCAATTAATTCTTCTAATAAATTGTTAAATATTTCTTTAGCGACTATTCACCTGTAAATCAGTTCCCTTTTTACAAACTTTGTTTCTTTTTCCAAAAACACTTCAGCTTCAAATATAAACTCAACATTCAAACAAGTGCTTCATTAATTTCATATGTACAACCTTAGAAGTGGTAAGCAAGTGCAAAAAACTTCAGATTCAGAATCCGATTCCGATAAATCAGCCTCAAGCTACGAAAGTTTAACTTCATCTTCGACCGATAAAGTCACCAAACAGGAAAATAAATTATCATTGTCAGCAGATTTTCCAGGCTTCGAAGATTCTTCCAGTAAAAATTTAACTTCTAATTTAGTTTCAAATCTTAACGATTCAAATAGTGAAATATTAACTTTAACTTCTTCTACTTTAAAATCAGATCTTAACGATCCAATTAGTACAAACGTGGCCTCATCTTCTGCTAATTCAGCTCCAGATCTTAACGATCAAATCATGGCAACACCTGAGGAAAAGAGAATTTTCATCAACACATGTGCTAATTCTATTAGAGAAAACTACAGTGGTGATCCTCTAGCACTTGATTCTTTTATAGACAAAATTGCATTACTTGAACAATTCGCTACTGCAGATTTAACTGATACTTTTATAGCGTTCTTAAAATAAAAATTAGAGGGTAAAGCCCGTGAAGCAATACCAACACAAGTAACTTCAGTCAATGAAATTAAAACAGCTCTACGTAATAGTATCAAACCAGACAACTCGAAAGTTGTAGCAGGGAGAATTGCAGCGTTGCATGTTAACTGTAAAAATTATACAGATTTTGCCAAAAAAGTTGAAGATTTAGCTGACACACTTGAGCGGTCTCTTATTATTGAACGGCTCACTCAAGCAAAAGCTTATGAAATGGCAGTCGAACAAACTGTTAACGTGTGTCGCCTAAATGCAAAATAAAAATTTAGTAAAAACCATTTTAGCCTCAACGGCATTTACAGATCCGAAAGACGTGGTAGCAAAATTAATTGTAGAACAAAACAACGAAGTAACTGAACGTCAGGTTTTAGCTTTTCGATCACATGGTAACAGTACATTTAGAAATTCACGTGGTAGTTATCAAGGCTTTTACCCAAATCGCGGCTATACTGGTTATAGAAATAATAATAGTTCATTTTCATACAATAGTAATTATAACGGCAACAATAATCAAAGATATAGGAATTATAACGGAAATAGATACCAGAATAATAACAATAATAATACGCGTTCAAATACAAATCCTAATTCAAACAATAGTAACAATAGAAGCAACAATTCAAGATCTTCAAACGGTAGAGGTCGAAACGCAAACGTTCGCGCTTTAAACGCCAGCGCCCCTCAGGGCGAACACTGAGGGAGGACGAACTAAGCCAGTAAGCGAACTTCCCTCACCAATAGGCATCTATTGTTTAAATTTAAACTACTCTGATTTCATTGAATTACAACTTAACGAGTCACAAAAATTTTGTTCTTTCCTAGTAGACACTCAAGCGGACATTTCTTTAATAAAGATATAATGTTGACAGAAATATTCCCTTAAATACAAACGACATTATTAACATTACCGGTGTCACTTCTAATTCAGTTTCTACTTTAGGCAAAATTACAGAAAATTTAAATTGTTTTTTTTTTTTTTTTGTTTTTATCGGCTTATTATCATTAGAAAAAAATAAATTATTGTTCTGGCCTTGAGCTCGAATTGAACCTTGTATCATTTATCAATAGGCCGATAAAAACAAAAAAAAAAAAAAACAATTGTTAAGAAACCATGAGCACTTGGGAATGTCAAACAAAGTAATTGACAATAAACAAAAATCCAGCATTATCAGTGATTTGCACCAGATGGCGCAACACTGAACAAATATAGTTGGTAAAGAGGAATAGAAGTAGCAAATTTGCCAGTCAAACAAACCACCGCTGTATAGCTATTTGGTTAGCACAGCATGCCTAAAGCGTACTGATGATGAAGACTTAGCACCCTTCGAAATGGATCTATTTGCGCAGATATGGCAGGTTGTCTGAAAAATTTTCTACTTACTATTCTAAAAACAAAATACAATTTTTCAAATTTTGAAAAATGAAAAAAATAACAATAATTATCATTAGAAAAAAAAAAAAATATTGTTCTGGCCTTGAGCTCGAATCGAAACTTGAATCATTTATCTATAGGCCGATAAAAAAAAAAAAAAAACATTGTTAAGAAACCATGAGCACTTGGGAATGTCAAACAAAGTAATTGACAATAAACAAAAATCCAGCATTATCAGTGATTTGCACCAGATGGCGCAACACTGAATAAATATAGTTAGTAAAAAGGAATAGAAGTAGCAAATTTGCCAGTCAAACAAACCACCGCTGTATAGCTAAATGGTTAGCGCAGCATGCCTAAAGCGTACTGATGATGAAGGCTTAGCACCCTTCGAAATGGATCTATTTGCGCAGCTATGGCAGGTTGTCTGAAAAATTTTCTATGTACTATTCCAAAAACAAAATACAATTTTTCAAATTTTGAAAAATTAAAAAAATAACAATAATTATCATTAGAAATAAAAAAATTATTGTTCTGGCCTTGAGCTCGAATCAAACCTTGAATCATTTATCAATAGGCCGATATAAACAAAAAAAAAACAATTGTTAAGAAACCATGAGCACTTGGGAATGTCAAACAAAGTAATTGACAATAAACAAAAATCCAGCATTATCAGTGATTTGCACCAGATGGCGCAACACTGAATAAATATAGTTGGTAAAAAGGAATAGAAGTAGCAAATTTGCCAGTCAAACAAACCACCGCTGTATAGCTAAATGGTTAGCGCAGCATGCCTAAAGCGTACTGATGATGAAGGCTTAGCACCCTTCGAAATGGATCTATCTGTGCAGCTATGGCAGGTTGTCTGAAAAATTTTCTACTTACTATTCAAAAAACAAAATACAATTTTTCAAATTTTGAAAAATTAAAAAATAACAATAATTATCATTAGAAAAAAAAATTATTGTTCTGGCCTTGAGCTCGAATCGAACCTTGAATCATTTATCAATAGGCCGATAAAAACAAAAAAAAAAAAAACAATTGTTAAGAAACCATGAGCACTTGGGAATGTCAAACAAAGTAATTGACAATAAACAAAAATCTAGCATTATCAGTGATTTGCACCAGATGGCGCAACACTGAATAAATATAGTTGGTAAAAAGGAATAGTAGTAGCAAATTTGCCAGTCAAAGAAACCACCGCTGTATAGCTAAATGGTTAGCGCAGCATGCCTAAAGCGTACTGATGATGAAGGCTTAGCACCCTTCGAAATGGATCTATCTGCGCAGCTATGGCAGGTTGTCTGAAAAATTTTCTACTTACTATTCCAAAAACAAAATACAATTTTTCAAATTTTGAAAAATTAAAAAAATAACAATAATTATCATTAGAAAAAAAAAAATTATTGTTCTGGCCTTGAGCTCGAATCGAACCTTGAATCATTTATCAATAGGCCGATAAAAACAAAAAAAAAACAATTGTTAAGAAACCATGAGCACTTGGGAATGTCAAACAAAGTAATTGACAATAAACAAAAATCCAGCATTATCAGTGATTTGCACCAGATGGCGCAACACTGAATAAATATAGTTGGTAAAAAGGAATAGAAGTAGCAAATTTGCCAGTCAAACAAACCACCGTTGTATAGCTAAATGGTTAGCGCAGCATGCCTAAAGCGTACTGATGATGAAGGCTTAGCACCCTTCGAAATGGATCTATCTGGGCAGCTATGGCAGGTTGTCTGAAAAATTTTCTACTTACTATTCCAAAAACAAAATACAATTTTTCAAATTTTGAAAAATTAAAAAAATAACAATAATTATCATTAGAAAAAAAAAATTATTGTTCTGGCCTTGAGCTCGAATCGAACCTTGAATCATTTATCAATAGGCCGATAAAAACAAAAAAAAAACAATTGTTACGAAACCATGAGCACTTGGGAATGTCAAACAAAGTAATTGACAATAAACAAAAATCCAGCATTATCAGTGATTTGCACCAGATGGCGCAACACTGAATAAATATAGTTGGTAAAAAGGAATAGAAGTAGCAAATTTGCCAGTCAAACAAACCACCGCTGTATAGCTAAATGGTTAGCGCAGCATGCCTAAAGCGTACTGATTGAAGGCTTAGCACCCTTCGAAATGGATCTATCTGCGCAGCTATGGCAGGTTGTCTGAAAAATTTTCTACTTATTATTCCGAAAACAAAATACAATTTTTCAAATTTTGAAAAATTAAAAAAATAACAATACTTATCATTAGAAAAAAAAAAATTATTGTTCTGGCCTTGAGCTCGAATCGAACCTTGAATCAGAAAATTTAAAATTTTCTAACTTTTCTATTAAACATACTTTACAGTCAATGAAGACTTTAATATTCCATCCGATGGCATACTGGGTAAAGATTTTCTGAAAATTAACAAATGCATTATTAATTATGAAAGAAATAGTATTTCCTTTTGGGTAGGTAAAAAGTCGCGAAACCAATCCTGCACGGAACAGAAAGCGACAGTTGTATCATTCCTCCAAGATGCGAAATATTCAGAATTTTTGATTTAGGAGATTCACCCGAGCCACTTTTCGTGGACTCGCAGGAAATTGAAAAGGGTGTTTTCACAGCTAGGTGCATTGTTAATTCCAGTAACCCAATAATTAAAGTCATAAACACCACGGAAGATGTAAAGTATGTGAAGAGAAAAAGTATTAGGACACAAAAACTTTCAAACTACAATGTTTATACAATTAACAAGACAGAAACAGAAGACAAACGTACAAAAAAACTGACTTCAATTTTAAAAAATCAAATAGCTCAACATGCTCATAGTAAATTAATTCACCTTTGCATTGATTATGCCGACATTTTCGCTCTTGACACGGACAAAATGACTTTAAACAACTTCTACGAGCAAAAATTAGGATTAACAGACAACGAGCCGGTATATGTTAAAAACTATCGATTGCCATACTCTCAACGCGAAGAAATAAATCGCCAAGTAAATAAATTGTTAGATAACGATTTGATTGAACCCAGCTATTCGAATTACAATAGTCCTTTGATTGTAGTCCCAAAGAAAGATACTAATGGTCAAAAAGCTTATCGTATGTGCGTAGATTTTCGCGCAGTAAACAAAAAAAAAACCCCATTGCTGATAAATTTCCACTAGATAGAGTTGACGATATTTTAGACAATTTCGGTAGAGCAAAGTATTTTTCCACATTAGATCTTTTTTCAGGATTTCATCAAATCACCTTGCATCCTGACTCCCGTGACATTACGTCTTTCAGCACCGACCGTGGCGCATTTAGATGGAAAGTGCTTCCATTCGGCTTAAATATAACACCTAATTCATTCTCACGAATGATGAAAATAGCTTTTTCGGGTATACCACCCAACGTCGCATTTTTGTACGTCGACGATATTATCGTCATAGGCTGTAGTGAAGCACACCACATTAAAAATCTTTCAAAAGTTTTCGATACTTGTAGATCTTTCAATCTCAAGCTTAACCCAAATAAATGCAACTTTTTACGACCAGAAGTTACATTTTTAGGTCACAAATGTTCAGACAAAGGTTTGTTTCCAGACGACTAAAATAAACGCAATTAAAAAGTATACGAAACCGACTGGCAAAGACGCGGTACGACGATTCGTCGCGTTTGCAAGCTATTACAGACGGTTTATACCTAATTTTGCGTCTCTGGCAGCGCCTCTAAATCGATTAAACAGAAAAAGAGTTGAATTTGTATGGGATGTAGAGTGCGAAAGAGCATTTTTATCTTTGAAAGCAGCGTTACTCTTTCACCAAAATTACTTCAATATCCAGATTTTACTAAACAATTCATTATTACATTCGATGCTTCGACAACTGGATGTGGCGCTATTTTAAGTCAAGAACAGCAAGGTAGTGATTTACCAATTTGTTTCGCTTCTAAAGCATTTAATAAAGCCGAACAGAAAACACCCATTATAGAATTAGAGCTTTTAGCTATTTACTTTGCAATCAAGCAATTTCGACCATACGCTTATGGTACCCATTTCATTGTAAAATCAGACCATAGACCTCTAGTATACTTATTCAACATGAAAAACCCATCTTCAAAACATTCAAAAATAAGACTGGAACTATCTGAATATAACTTTACTATAGTTTATATAAAGGGTAAATCAAACGTTTGTGCTGATGCACTATCGCGTATCACAATGGATGAGATTAAAGGAGCTAACAAACAAATTTTAGCAGTACAGACAAGATCAATGACAAAACGGCAAAACGACAATAACCTTCCTAGGAAAACAGACAAAAACGACGAAAAACAAATTACTTTACATGTCTACGACAAATTTTCATTTAATGTTTCGAAAAAAGTTCCACGAATAAGATCTGCAATTACGTACGATAAGAATAATTAAACAACAAATTTAAGAATTTTTGTGCATATTAAACATAAGAAACTCGAGTTACTTAGTTTTGAGCTTGTTAACGAAATAATGACTTCAGAGAAATTACTTTCGAGGCTTGAATCAGAAGCCGACAAACGCAAAATTAAGAAAATTGAATGGCTTAAAAACGATATTTTGTTCGAACATTATACTATTGCAAATTTCAAAAATATTGGAAATAAAATTTTAAAATCATTAGAAATTATTTTAACAGATCCATTGGAGACAGTAACAGATGAAGATACAAAATTAAAACTAATGAAAATTTACCATAATGATCCAATTTCTAGTGGACATTGCGGAATGAAAAGACTACGCAAAATTGCGAACAAAATTTGATTGGAAGAACATGACTCGTGATATATCGAAATATATCAAAAATTGTAAAGATTGTCTCTTAAACAAGGTGAAACCTAAAACAAAAGAAAAACGTGTTTTAACACCAACTCCTTGTAAACCATTCGATATACTAGTAATTGACACAATAGGACCCCTACCTGAGTCTAAATATGGTAACAAGTTCGCACTTACCATGATTTGCGACATGACTAAATACCTGGTAACAGTCGCTGTGCAGACAAATCGGCAAAAACAATCGCTTCAGCAATTTTTGAAGGATTCATTTTAACATACGGCACAATGAATGCCATAAAATCAGATTTAGGTACTGAATTTAAAAATGAATTATTCGAAGAATTAACAAAGCTTTTAAATATTCAACATAATTTTTCAACTGCATACCATTACGAAACTGTTGGCACGATTGAACGTAATCATAGAGTTTTTAATGAATACTTACGTGCATACTTAAAAGATACTTTTTTCTGATTGGGATGTTTATTTAAAATACTTTACTTTCCTACACAATAGCCGTGTTTTTAACACGCGTATATCCGTTTACGCTTAAACTTTATATTGACTGCTAAGAGACAAACTATAAATACACCTCTGAAATTGCTGCGCATAAATTTTGTCCTACTAAATTTCAATACGCATTATACTCAGATGTAACTGAAATATGTGTCTTTGTTTCACCCTGTACACTAATTCTATGTATTATATGTGTGTCCACAATTCATCGCAACTGATTCAGCTATATGTTATACCCTATGGCCATCAGAGCGTTGCGTCTCCGCTTTTCGGTACACCCTGTTGCTGTAGCTAGTTGTTTTACCACAGCCGCTAGATGGGTCTCCTAAGCATTATCTAAGCGAAGATAGGCGTTTTTTAACACGCGCAAACGAAACGTATACGCGCGTGTTAAAAAACACGGCTAATACTACGAGTAGCACAGTTTTCGACAATCAATTTTCGCCTTTCGAGTTAGTCTTTGGGAAAAAGGCAACTTTGCCTAATGAATTGACAAAAGAAAAAATTTACCCAATTTATAATGTCGAAAACTATGCAAAAGAAGTTAAATTTAGGATGCAGAAAGCACACAAAATGGCACAAAACCCAATTAATAAAAATAAATTACAAAGAAAAAATCTGTACGATAAAACGGCACGACCTTTCATTGTAAAAACTGGAGATAAAGTACTTTTACAGAAAGAACCACATCATAAACACGAAAATATTTATCTAGGTCCGTTTATTATAACGAAAATTAACGAACCTAACGTAACTATTTTCGATGAAGTTACAAAAAAAGAAAAATAAGTACACAAAATTCGACCTATAAAAGTAGAGTAACATTTTATACCAACGTAGAAAAATCCAAAATTTTCTAATATTTTTATTGGTAACATAAATAGCAAGAATTGTTAAATAGCCAAGAAGGCATAAAAACTATTAAAGCAAAAAAACAAAACACAAACAATAATGCAATGTAATGTTAACGACAATAAATGTATAGAATAATGTCTATGCATTCCAGTAAATTGATTTATGTACAAAAGAAAAAAAAGAAACATGCATACAGCCAATAAGGCAGAACAAAAATCTATATTTAAAACCATTTTTTAACATGTACTTTAGTTTTTCAATATAAATTTAAGAAAATGAATATTCATAAACAAACTGTATTATAAAAGAAAACAGACATAAAACAAAAAAAAAAAAAAAACAGACCACAATGTAATGTTAGATACTAAAATAAAGTTTACTTAGCCATAAAATTGGTCCGAACTAACGAATTACACAAAAAAAAGGTGCACCCTAATATTCGTTCGTTCGAAACAATTGATAACATAAAAAGATGAATGTGACAAATGAAATGTGATCGATCCATTTGCCAAATTCACTCTTTTTTTAAGGAAGGATGATGTAAGGATAAACTAACCTTCACATCCGTTTAAAATTATATACTCTATGTGCATGCAGCTTTAGTTGCGTTTGACAGGCGTGGGCAGTTGGCAACGCGAATGTCAAATGCAGCTGCGGCTCACGTCACTGACAGAAAAATGAGACACACAATTCATTTTTGCACTCATTGTACAGGTCTACAAGTAGGATATGTAGCAGCACGCACATACACAGCCACGCTCACCTGATAAATTGCTTGTTCTTGTTCGTTTTTTGTGTGGATGCTATTTGGCAGTGTTGTACTTCTTAGGTCCAAGAAAATTTAGTAGCTGCTAACGAAAACTGTGTAAAATTTTTATTGCAAAATTACAAAGAAATATCCTTATTTACTTTCAAATGAGCACTTAATTACATCTCTTTTTAATATGCATATGTTTTGGACAATTTTAATTAACAAATTGTGATACTTTATTACTGGGGACGATTGCTAAAGCATGGCCAAAACCGTTGAGGGAAGTATTAATAGACGTGTTTTTGCCTCGGATCCAATAATTCGAATACTTTTCCGCCTTTGGACTATTGATAACAGGACAAAACGCGTCTTTTCATTTTTCTTTCCTCTTTTTTGGACGGGTTATTGTAGTCGACTCCGGTTTCAAACTGTTTTTCGCGGAGAACTTTTGAACGGGTAGAAAAACTTAACTCCCGTGTTTGTATTCTTAATACTGAAATAACTACGCGTCCTCAAATACCCCAATTGAAGACTTTTTTTATAATTTTCTGAAGGACCCATATGGGTGCACTTAAAATTTCCTACTACATTCGTTCAAAAAATTTACCATCACAGCAACCCATATCTGATATTCCGATCCCTTTTTTGCTTCCCTGTGTCGCTTTCGACGAAGCAACCCCGGTAATTTTGACACTTCGTTCAGTGTCAAAACTCATGTTCCACGCAGGTTCCACTGGGTTCCACGCTAGTTTGACACTGACCGAAATGTCAAACTGCCGTGTGTTAGAAAGGGAAAGAAATTGTTTCCCTCTCATACATAACATACTTGTAAACCTGTACAATGTTTGCACTTTCGGCTTGATACGTGTTTTTTCAATCGTTTAATTTTTCAATTAAAAAATATTTATATAAAAAGTTAACAAGTTCGTGTTTTTATTTTAAATGGTCGTGGGGCGTAGAAAACCACCACGTCAATCGCTATTTACAAGCACTAGGAACGCTACGATTTGGAGGCGGCGCCCTCCAAATAACACCCAGGAGGCATTCGCAACACTTGCGACTTCGGCGTTAAAAATTAGTATATTGGACTAATTTGGATGTGATCTTTTTATTTATGCAAGAAAATTTTCAAGTTTTAACTCGTACGGAATTTGACGCCTTTGTTAATGACTAATTTTCCTAAAAAATGCAGATACCCACATTCTTCATTATGACGGCAGAAAAGAAAGAATAGGTCCAGTTGTATACCCACTGTGATGGCACCCTGTGCATTCACATTTTAATTTGTAGTCAATCATATGCGCAACATTGTTACCTTCCGAGCAAAAACTGTTTAACGCATTCACGTATACAAATGCAAAATCTTCAGCTGTCATCTCCTCTACAACAAAAAAAAAGTTTGTTCTGGCTATGGCGAAACTATACCAGGCGGTAGCACGGTGACCGCTGATTTGTATTTTTTTAATATGATTTGCTACATCAACTTCCGGCGTATTGCGATTTTGACATTAGTCCATCGATTTACAAAAACAAAGTACGTGGAACTTTTATTTATGTTTGTAGCTATGTCACCATGCTACCAGCTTGTATGGTTCCGCCATGGTTCTGGCTGATGTCAGAGAGGGAAGGGGAGATATCATTTTTGCATTATTGTCTATTGTACGCATTCCCACTCATTTGTTTTGCTTTCTTGACAGATTGCAGGTGTCATTGTACATCAAGAGCGATAAATTATAATTTAGAAAAATTATTGCAAATATTATTACAAATAATAAAAGTATTCAGTTTAAATAATAGTTTAGTAGTGCTCGTTTAAATATATTACATGGACATTAGAAAACAATACCTGGCTTATCGGTTGTATATAATAAAATTGAAGGCCGATATGCACTGGCCGCAGCTGCTGAAAATATTGTTTGTGGTAAGAGGTGAACTGCAAATTATTTAATTAAACTGAAACTGATTTTGCGTTTACTTTAGATTGCGTGAACGTGTATTAACGCTGCGTCGTGATAAGCAGGAAGTTACCACACTAGGTGCCTCGCCCGATCGCATACACATTGCCGTAGGCGATATTGACGGAGTTGTTGAGCTTTTTGACTTGCGTGCTCCCTAACAATCTGTATGCACATTAGAGTGCATTAGAGTGCGGCGTCCGTACTACATTTCGATGATATGGGCATACGATTAGGGAGCGTCACCGTCTCATTGGTCATAATGCGCCCATAACGGACACACATTTCTTACAACATTTTGCTGCAGAACAAGACATTATTGTTAGCTGTTACACGTCTTAGCCACCAATCAGAAGTACGTTCGGTATGCTTAGTAACAATTCACTAGCTATTGATTCTGGTGCTGGCGATTCGTTCAGGTTTTGGAATCGTGATTCCATTCAATGTCTGCGTACCATACAAGCGGATTATATATTAGGTACCACATTTGTACCAGGCGATCGCTATGCGCTATTGGGCATAAAAAGCGGTCAACTGGTAATAGTTGATGTCGGCGCTGCGCACATTATCGAAGAAATACCAGCCATGAAAGCAAATTATGGTCAATTGCACTGCTACAACAACAACAATACTGCAATACTACCCGATTTGAAAGGTTGTGTGACGGGTAGTAGTGATACTACAATTCAAATTTGGACTTTAGAATTGGTAGATAATGTAAGTGATGTTAATTTTATAATTCATTTTAATAAAAATTTTATAAAAAATGTAAGTGTTATTTTTTTCGTTATAAATGCAATAGGAATAACAGATAAGTACAACAGCTAGATAATATGTTATTTATGCCATAACGCTAACGCATAGTTTTATGACATTCGTTGCTGTATAAATCATGTTATATATGGCATATGAATATCATATTGAAGAGAGAAAAATATATGAAAGCTTAATGCAGAATTTAGTGAACATAAAAGAGAAGGCTGCTCACATGCTTGTCACTCTGCCTTAACAAACTGATGTAAACTTTTGGAATTTCTCACGCATAGTTTTTGTAGCACTACGGATTGTTTAATGCATTATATAAGAAGTAGCGTTCTAACTGGGTTTCAGCGCGAATATAAATACCACCACAACAAAAGAAGAGCGCAAAGTCTAAGCCAACAGCCAACACAGAGACAACACATGCACTTCAGAATTCTGCAGTTAAACTGTAATGGACTAACTGGGAAGATTACGGAGATAGTCGATTTCATGAAGCGGCACAACACCCGCATTGCTGCGATTCAAGAGACTAAACTCACAGCAAGATCTGCATTGCAGACCTGCTCTGGGTATAATGTCCACAGGAAGGACCGCGAGAGCGGAAATGGAGGCGGCCTCGCGTTTATTATACACCACTCTGTGCAATATCATATATTTGATCCTGGCATCGACCGCAGGGACAATGTCTTAGAACGTCAAGGCCTATCTGTCCGGTCAGGCGATGCAAATCTAGAAATCATCAACATCTACATCCCTCCTGTCACCTGTTGCCCCAGTGGATACCGCCCTAAAATCGAGGCCTTACTCACTGGCAACAATCGCATTATCTTAAGCGATTTCAATGCCCATCACGACCTATGGCATTCAAACTTGCGGGCGGACAGTAGGGGTGAGATGTTGGCGGATCAAATAGAAGAAACGACGTTCTGCACAATAAACGGAGACGCCCCCACACGTATGGTAGGAAGCTGTCATAGCTCGCCAGATATCTCAATCGTGAGCGCAGAACTCGTAAACTGCGTCAACTGGCAGCCGATGGTAACATTGGCATCCGACCACCTGCCCATACTAATTTCGTTCGAGCGTACCGCCGACTTCATCGTCACCGAAAAACGTACTTTCATAAACTGCAAAAAAGGAAATTGGGAAGAATATAAATCTGCAACAGACAGCAGCTTTGCTGCCCTCCCTATCCCGACTGATGCCCGCCAAGGGGAGCGTGCCTTCCGTAAGGTTCGTTCGAGCGTACCGCCGACTTCATCGTCACCGAAAAACGAACTTTCATAAACTTCAAAAAAGGAAAGTGGGAAGAATATAAATCTGCAACAGACAGCAGCTTTGCTGCCCTCCCTATCCCGACTGATGCCCGCCAAGGGGAGCGTGCCTTCCGTAAGGTCATTGAATCCGCCTCGGCACATTTCATTCCCGCCGGGAGAATTCCCGAAAACCGGCCCCACTTCCCGGCGGAGGCCGCGAGCTTAGCGAGGGAATGCGACCTTATAAGACAGCTTGATCCAGGCGACCCCCAAATAAGGGATATAAACCAACGCATCAGATTGCTTGTGGACGAACACAAGCGGGCGAAATGGGAAGAGCACCTAAGAGGTTGTAACCTCTCTACCGGTGTAGGTAAACTTTGGTCCACCGTAAAGTCCCTATCGAATCCGACTAAGCACAAAGACAAAGTTTCCATCGCCTTTGGCGATAAGGTGCTGTCGGATGCGGAAAAATGCGCGAGCGCTTTCTGCCGACAATATATAATGCATCCTACGGTCGACAAAGATAGACGGAGAGCCAATAGACACCCACATAAACACAAATTCAGCGCGTCACCAATCACCATCACCGCTAGAGAGGTTGAGGACGCCATTGGTCGCGCTAAACCATCCAAAGCAGTGGGCCCAGACGGCATAGCCATGCCGATGCTTAAAAACCTAGGGAAAGGGGGTTTCAAATATTTAGCGCATGTCTTCAACCTGTCTCTCTCCACCTTTGCCATACCCGAGAAATGGAAAATGGCCAAGGTGGTCCCGCTACTAAAGCCTGGGAAACCAGCTAACGTAGGTGAGTCATATCGTCCGATATCTCTCCTATCGCCAGTGGCAAAGACGCTTGAAGCCATTTTGCTCCCTTATTTCCAAGCACATTTGCAGCTAGCCCCTCATCAGCATGGCTTCAGAAAACTCTATAGCACTACCTCCGCGCTAAATGTCATTAGCACCCAGATAAATTGCGGTTTGAATCAATACCCCCACCATAGAAGAGTACTCGTAGCGCTAGACCTATCAAAAGCCTTTGATACGGTCAACCATGGCTCATTACTGCAAGACCTGGAAGGGTCTACCCTTCCCCCATGTCTTAAAAGGTGGACCGCAAATTATCTGGGTGGTCGGCAGGCATCAGTGCAATTCAGAAACGAAACATCAAAACCAAGGAGAATTAAACAAGGGGTGCACAGGGTGGTGTCCTATCCCCACTTTTGTTTAATTTCTACATATCTAAGCTACCTTCACCACCGGAAGGAGTCACAATCGTTTCCTACGCCGATGACTGCACAATAATGGCCACATGCCCAGGCCCAGAGATCGATGAGCTATGCAATAAAATAAACGGCTACCTCCCTGATCTCTCCAGTTTTTTCGCCTCGCGAAACCTGGCATTGTCACCGACTAAATCTTCCGCGACCTTATTTACAACATGGACGCCCCAAATGTCGACCATATTGAACATCCACGTCGATGGCAATACGCTACCGACTGTCCTACACCCCAAAATCTTGGGTGTGACGTTTGATCAGGATCTACATTTTGGTGCGCACGCAACCGCAATTGTTCCGAGAATTCAGAGCCGTAATAAAATCCTCAAATCCTTTGCTGGCAGTACCTGGGGAAAAGATAAGGAAACGCTCATGACCACATACAAAGCAATTAGCCAGCCGATTACGTGCTACGCGTCACCCATATGGTCGCCAAGCCTAAAAACTACCCACTGGAAGAAACTACAGGCCTGCCAAAATACTGCTCTCAGAATCGCCACGGGCTGTCTTCTTATGTCCCCAGAACACCATCTGCATAATGAGGCGAGAATACTCCCCATCAGGGAGAGAAATGAGATGCTGACCAAACAGTTTCTGTTGAATACCCGGAAACCTGGGCATCCCAACAGACATCTGATTGACGAACCAGCACCGCCTAGGGGCCTAAGGAGTCATCTCCGTAAGCATTTTGAGGAAATACGGCACCTGAGAACCCAGCCGTATGAAGCGAAAAAACACAAGCAGGTCCTTGTTGAACTCCATAGACAAGCGTCGGACCTTTATGTCGGGAATTGCCCGGTGAATCCAGTACTTGAAGAAAAATATCCAGAACTCGCGGAAGAGGAACGCATACTCCCCAGGGAAACGCGTGTCACTCTTGCTCAACTTCGTTCTGGATACTGTAACAGGTTAAACTCTTACCTATCCAGAATCAACCCCGACATACAAAATGTATGCCCGCTTGCAATGTGTCCCCACATGACACCAAACATCTCTTTAATTGTAATGTGGAACCAACGCCTCTAACACCCCTTTCCTTATGGTCCACCCCTGTTGAAACGGCAAGTTTCCTTGGACTCCCGTTAGAGAATATTGATGACAATTTGTGATCGGTCGCGGCTATTAGGTGGGGCGAGCATTGCTACAACAACAACAACAACAATTTAGAAACACATCAACCGCCAAGGAAAGAAACTGCCATACATACACTATGGAGCAAAAGTGAACACTTAAGAATCAATTTTGCAGGTTATGTCATACACAAAACGTAGTGTTATAATATGAGAGAAATCAACCAGGTTATTAGCACTGCCATTGTTTTTGGAGCAAAAATTAATTAATAAATAAAAACAACAACAAATGCATTTAACACAATTCGTCTTTAAGTAAGGATAGGTATAGTGTTCACTTTTGCACTCATTCAAATTTTTTGCACTTGGATAAAGTAGGAGCGGCGTTAAATACCGTTATTAGGTATTTTACTAAAATAAGGGGTTGACTTGGTATTTGCTATTCCAGCTATAATCAGTTTGTCCTAGTTCGCTGTGAAAAGTGGAAATATTAACCCCTATTCTGCATTTCGATTACGTTCCCGTTCTACGCTCCGCTTTAATCGAAGTTTGGTATTCTGCATTACGACGGAATCGTAAAGAGAAGAGGAAGAGCAAATGATTTTTCGAAATCATCTGTTGGTACGGAATGTGTGAACATTTGAACAAAATAAATTAAAGAAAATTTGTAAAAAACACTGAAAAACGTTTATATTTTATTATCCACGCCATTTCGTACAAAAAAAAGCAATAGAATATATTGCCGCAGTGTTATATTTTTTTGAGTGAAGTGCTTTCATAATTGTAAGTGTGTTTTTGTCGTTCTTTTGGCCAATTCCCTGCCGTGGCCACCAAGTTTTGTTAAAACGGATTCCTGCACGAATATAGTTAACATTTTCTGAATTTTAAGGATGCTAATTTCATTGCACTGGCCTAAAATACTTTATAAAGGTTTATTTATTCCTTCCGCAAGGATTGTTTACGTTTTCGCTTCACCTTCCTCTACGCCGGCAGCTTGCTTTGGCATATAACTGGACCCAACGAACAGACACAAATTATAGCTGTCTATTATAATGGAATCAATAGCCGCGGCATATTTGTGGAGTTGGAAAGCAACGCATACGAAAATGGCCAGACGAGAATGGAAAGGCAAATATTGCGACATTTGTGTAATCCATTTGAGATGAGTGACGAATTGTCAGAAATTGAACTTAAAAGTGGTAAAGTTTAAAGACTTATTCTCTTATTTAGGTTCAAAAAAAACTCTCGACTTAACAAGGATGCTTTCAAGTATGTGTTAGATACTTTTGCGGGGCAAATACGTCCAAGGACTTCGACATCGACATGTTGTTTTTGACCTGGAAACATAAAAAACAATCATCATCAAGCCTTCTACGTTTCTTAACAAGTTTTACTTACATTTTTTGTTAAAATTCTGTTATAAATTAATAAAAAAATAAAAATAAAATATTTTTCCGCCAACTAATTTGCAACTTAGAAAAACGGAACTACGATCGAAATGCAGAATACAAAAAATCGAACGATTCGAAGTTGGATCGAAAGAGATTGGAACACAGAATACCAAAATTGCCAAATCGAAAAAATTCCAATCCAAGTCGAAATGCAGAATAGGGCTGATTAACCTTTATTTACAAAATGAAGCCGCGTAACAACAAAATGATTGCGGAGGTAGAAAAGCTGCTTCAACTAGGCAAGTCTACACGGGTAGTTGCAAAGCAACCTAAACTCTCCCAACCACAAGTGATCAAAGTGAAGAAATTTAAAAATTTGGCCACTCAGTATTGCAAAAATGGCCGATCAAAGAAGATAAAGAGTAGCGAAGCGAAGCTTCTGGCACGTTCCTTAATGACCGGCAAAGCAAAAACAACAAAAGAGGCAGCGCAAAGTATTAATTGTGAAGCCAGTGTGTGGACTGCCCGGCATACGCTTAAAGGAGTTGGTTGTTTTCCTGCAAAAAATGCCCAAGAAGCCTAAGCTTTCAGCAAAAAACCTATAAGCTCGCATAGCGTTTGCAGCACGTCATAATAATTGGACTATTAATGAGTGGAGACGCATTCATCTGACCATAGAACGCGTCTCCAGTTATTAATAGTCCAATTTTTGTGACGTGCTGCAAACGCTATGCGAGCTTATAGGTTTTTTGCTGAAAGCTTAGGCTTCTTGGGCATTTTTTGCAGGAATACAACCAACTCCTTTAAGCGTATGCCGGGCAGTCCACACACTGGCTTCACAATTAATACTTTGCGCTGCCACTTTTGTTGTTTTTGCTTTCCCGGTCATTAAGGAACGTGCCAGAAGCTTCGCTTCGCTACTCTTTATCTTCTTTGATCGGCCATTTTTGCAATACTGAGTGGCCAAATTTTTAAATTTCTTCACTTTCATTACTTGTGGTTGGTAGAGTTTAGGTTGCTTTGCAACTACCCGTGTAGACTTGCCTAGTTGAAGCAGCTTTTCTACCTCCGCAATCATTTTGTTGTTACGCGGCTTCATTTTGTAAATAAAGGTTAATATTTCCACTTTTCACAGCGAACTAGGACAAACTGATTATAGCTGGAATAGCAAATACCAAGTCAACCCCTTATCTTAGTAAAATACCTAATAACGGTATTTAACGCCGCTCCTACTTTATCCAAGTGCAAAAAATTTTAATGAGTGCAAAAGTGAACTCTATACCTATCCTTACTTAAAGACGAATTGTGTTAAATGCATTTGTTGTTGTTTTTATTTATTAATTAATTTTTGCTCCAAAAATAATGGCAATGCTAATAACCTGGTTGATTTCTGTCATATTATAACACTACGTTTGGTGTATGATATTACCTGCAAAATTCATTCTTAAGTGTTCACTTTTGCTCCATAGTGTATATACCTTTAAATTGTTATTGTTTTCATTGTACATTTCAATAAAGTAAAATTGCAATAACACCCACACCAAATTCTTTTCTGATTCAACTGACCTTATGACATCGCAATTTTTAAAGCTCTGTACTAGCTTTGTACTTAGTTAAAAAAAAAGCAACAAGGACGGGCCTGTTTTCGGCTGTGCCGAACAATAATTTTATCCCATTCGTAATCTCCAAATTATCGGCCTTATAAGTTAAGAAATATACAGTGAACCTAAACGATTTTTAAGATAAATATAAAATAAAAAAAAAGTAGGTACTAGAGGTTTACGCCGGTCACCTAATCGGCGGCGGCGGCGTGGCCGGCGCGCCGACAAAGCGATCGGCGTAAACCTCTGAATTGAATGGCTGGACTTCAGAGTATCACATTGTCTAATGAATATGGAAACATACTGCTGCCGTCAATGGTATGTTTGACGATCTGGAACAATATCATTAACTTACGGATGAGTATCTGAGAGGCTTGTAATGCGAAAATTAAAAAAAAAATTATATTTAGAAAGGTTTTGTTTGTATATATTTAAGGACGTTTCGGCCATTTCGGAAATATCCGCGGTTTTTGCCTCAAAATATCGCGGATCGTTTAATAAATTTCTGGAGTAGACCCTTGCAGAGAGAGTGGGGAAATACTTAAAATGGTCACACTTTTGTAGCGTAGCTTCACCGATGGAGATATTCTGGGCTAACTCTAATACCCGTCGTCGGAACGATTTCTTTAAATCATTTGTAGCTCTGTGTGGGTCATGACTATCGTGGCACAGTTTTAACGATTAGCATCAATGCTGGCTTATTGTTGATCGCGTCAAATGCCGCCTTCAGTTTTTTCGGCTGTTTATAAGAACTACAATTCCCGACGTGCGAACAGTAACAATCCCGACCACCAGACGCTACCACGCATCTTGGCCCTTATAGCATATGCCAGCACAGAAGCTATAGGACTGCGACTTCGAACTCATACCTTCGTCGACGTCACTTTCCTAGAAGCTCTAGGTGTAGATTCGAAGACTTTCTGACGGATGCTTTTGTCGTGCTATGCTTCCGAGCTACACCAAAAAAACACCTTGAAACTTAGGGAGTAACTATTCGGCCAAGGATGCCGCCCTCGAAATCATAAGCAATCTAAGTGCGTTCTCATGGCTGAAAATCGTATAATCCTTGGCGCATCTACATAATTTAAACTTTATAAGGACCGTGGATAAAAGTTGTAGACCAAAATTTGCAGACGTTTGTGTTCGATAAATTGACTTCAGTAGTCTTCGTTTCCGGCCTTATAAGAGCTCATTATGGATGACCAACTTCAGTTTTCAGACTAGTTCGACTATCCCCTGCGTTAGGGTAGTAGAACACCCGGTTATTTGTTCGACAGTCTTGAGAAAGCTTTTGCTTCACCACTTTCAGTGTTCCTGCGAAGGACAAAACCTAACCTGGTTAAAAACGATAGAACGATTTTTAGCCATTTCTCCCTTAATTTCCAATATAATAACGTTAAACTTGGTGATATTTATTCTAATAAATCATAAAATATTTCCTGAAAAAATCACTTTGATCGGAACTATATGTATATAGTATATACCTATCCCATACAACTGATCGTTCAGATAGACACATTTTTGGCCATTTCTCCCTTAGTTTCCATTATAAAAACGTGAAACTTGGTGATATATATTCTAATATATCATAGATTTCCTGTAAAAATTATTTTGATCGAAGCTATATATAATATATATCCCATACAACCGATCGTTCAGATAAGGGGTTTTTTTGCCATTTTGTATTTTATATTTATCTTAAAAATCGTTTAGGTATGTACATCTGTTCAATATATATTTCTTATCTTATACATCCGATTATTTGTAGATTACGAACAGGATAAGATTATTGTTCAGCCCCATTCATGAAAGGTCCCGTCCTTACTTGTTTCTTTTTATTTTATCTGATTTTTTGTACCAAAGTTGATTATGTCACATTTTAGAGGAACATAGTCTATAAGACCTCATAGTTCGTATTCATTTCAAAATTTATCAATAAAAGTTCAAACTTATTTCGGGGTAGTCACAGGGTGCGACGAGTTTTTTCAAAATTTTAGTAAAAATTCTAATATTTGTGAATTTTGTTTTATCTTTTTTTTTGTACCAAATTTGATTATGTCACTTTTTAGCGTTGTCGTCTGGCCAGACGAACATATTTTTAAGCCTATAAATCCTCATAGATCAAATTTATTTCAAAATTTATCAATAAAAATTTAAACTTATCACAGTGTGTGACGAGTTTTCTTCAAAATTTAAATAAAAATTCAAATATTTGTGGATAAAGTTCATTGTGTAAAATTTCGTCTGGCCAGACGACAACACTAAGATGTGTTGAATTTATTCACCGCTAATCAGAGGGTTAAGTATGAGCTGAGAATCATTTCAAAGGAGAATTAAAAACACTGGAGCCTACTAAAGAATTTTGCATCACTGATTTCGCTTATTCTTTCAGCCAATCGGGATATAAAATTCGCCACCTTTTTCGGGTAACTTGCTCTTTTAACAACTTTAAGACAATTTGAAAACATGTTTGACTTGGCACATTTTATTTAAATTCAATGTTCTTTATTAATTTTTTGAAAAAATTATGCGAAGTGATCATTTAAATTTATTATATAACTTTTCTTTAAGTGTTTTTATTTAATAACTTGGTGAATTCGGTGATGCGAAATCCGTGTTAAGCTGGCATTGAAAGCGCCTGTTTTCTCAAATCACTTTTGAACGGTTAGAAAGTGTTAAATTTCGCAATTGAATTTTTATAACTAGCAGTGATGCGCATCCCTTGATAGCCCTTTCGACCATATCGGACCAATTTTCGAGATGAACAATAAATGGCCCAGACAGCCTTAGAAAAGTAGAAAATATAGTAACGCGCCGAACGCCGCCGCCGCGCCGATATTTTTGACATTCGGCGGCGGCGTGCGAAAAACGACCCAAATCGGCGGCGGAGGCGGCGTTTATCTCTAGTAGGTACTTTGTGTGAGGATGCAAAGTTTCACGTTCTTTTGTGGTCTGCATGTAAAAACTATGACTACGAATCACGTATTTCAACAATATATATTCGTAAGCATTCGTTGAAATTTGAAGCTTCTAGCTGTTAAAATGGGGCAGAAATTGCGAAAAGTTTCTTATCTGAACAATCGGTTGGGGGGGATATATACTATATATATAACCGATCTCATCCATTTTTTCAGACAACAATATGTGCAATATACGAAAGCATATGGTGAAGTTTGAAGCCTCAATCTGATAAATTGAGGAAGATATGACAAAAATCCTCTTTTTCTGGAAATTCGGTTGTATGGAGGATATATGCTATAGCGGTTCGTTCCGGCCGGTTCCGACAAATTTCTAATCGGACACCTAAATACACCCGCTCTCCAAATTTTATCAAGATATCTCAAAAATTAAGGGAAATTAAGGACTGCATACAAACAGACAGACGGACGGACGGACATGACTAAATCAACTCAGCTCTTCATCCTGATTACTTCGGTATACTTAACGGTGGGTCTATCTATTTTCCTTTAAAGACTTACAATTTTGAGATTCGTGCCAAAGTAAATATACCATTTCATTTTCATGAAAGGTATAAATAACCTATATAAGCTATGGAAAAAACATCTAAGCGTCTCCCAATTTCTTCGAAATTTTATATTTACTCTTTTTAAGAAGGTGAAAGACATAAAAATTTCACCGACGTACTACTATTGCTTCTATCTTAGATGCCTACCAAAGGCGGGGAATATCGGTCATATGTATCCCAATGACTTCATGCCCATTGGCTTAACATCATTTCTTTTCAAAACTTTTGGAAAGCTGATATATGTGTTTTCATAAATGCCTCCAAAACACAAAATGCGTACACCAAAGGTAAGTCGGTAGACAGGGCACAGTACAGCGTGGTTATAAACATGGAGAAAGACTTGGAATATAAAGAGTACGCCTTAGGAGTCTTCTTAGACATTGCCTGGGATTTCAAAAATGCCTCTAAACAGATGATCATGTAGGGTCTTAGGTATATTGAAGTAGATCCAGCCCTTACAAGATGGATCGGCGGCATGCTATATTGCATGAAGGCTTCTTCGCAGTGGGGGCTGTATGAGGCCACAAAATGAAGTAAGGTGTTCACTAGACAAAATACTTTAGGAGGTTTTTTTAGCAAACACTCTGAGTGTGTTACTACCACGAAAATAATAACTTTTGTTGCGCGTGAAAGTGTTTTTTAATCGCTCTCGTACTTTTGGTCTTAATGCAATGGCCGATTTTTGTGGAAAATGTAACACACTGTTTTCGAGAACTCTCGATGGTGATATAATACCGTGCAATGGATTTTGTAAAAAAAAAAAAAAACATTCCATAGAGCCTGTAGTAAAGGCATCACTGATTATGATATTAGACTAATTTAAAACAATCGTCATTTAACCTATATTTTTTGAAGTGTTGTGTGGACATGCCGGATAAGCTCGGTAAAGGTTTAATCTGTCTAAACAGTTGGGTTAGGTGGTAGCTGCCCTAATAAGGGGAGCTCACTTGGACAACATGAAGATCCGTTGTGATACTACATGCAATAAAATAACGGTAATGTAGATATAGCTACTTAGGGAATCGCTCTGAATGATACCGATCTCAACTTTGGATAAATCCTCGAGAGATCCAAGTGAGTCGTGACCGAAGTACTTTCGCCTAGTTCTGGCAAAAGCTGGGCAATCAAGCATAAAGTGATTTGGTGATTCCACCTCATCATCCTCCATACAGCTGCCGCAGGATGGTGTTTGCAGTATATTGAGACGTACCGCATGGATACCCATGGGACAATGCCCTGTCAGAACCCCAATGACCATTGATAGGTGAGCCTTAGTGAACCCAATTATTTCAACAGACCTCCTGCCATCCACTTTCGGCCAGAAAGATCTTGCTACCCTGCAAGACGTGGTGTCCGCCCAACGTTTGCTGAGCTGACTCGAGGCTTAGCTATGGAGGAGCAATCTCCACAGGTGGCAGCGGAATCCCTAAATCATTCGGTTCAGTTGTACCGGTGCGGTCGAAGAGATCCGCTTGTGGGAGGGACGAAACAAATTAGATGGGGTCACACCCCAAAATCTTGGGTGTGACGTTTGATCAGGATCTACATTTTGGTGAGCACGCCTCCGCAATTGTTCCGAGAATTCAGAGCCGTAACAAAATCCTCAAATCCCTCGCTGGCAGTACTTGGGGAAAAGATAAAGAAACGCTCATGACTACATACAAAGCAATTAGCCAGCCGATTACGTGTTACGCGTCACCCATATGGTCGCCAAGCCTAAAAATCACCCACTGGAAGAAACTACAGGCCATCAGGGAGAGAAATGAGATGCTGACCAAACAGTTCCTGTTGAATACCCAGAAACCTGGGCATCCCAACAGACATCTGATTGATGAACCAGCACCGCCTAGGGGCTTAAGGAGTCATCTCCGTAAGCATTTTGAGGAAATACGGCACCTGAGAACCCAGCCGTATGAAGTGAAAAAACACAAGCAGGTCCTTGGTGAACTCCATAAACAGGCGTCGGACCTTTATGCCGGGAATTGCCCGGTGAATCCAGTACTTAACGAAAATTATCCAAAACTTGCGGAAGAGGAACGCATACTCCCCAGGGAAACGCGTGTCACTCTTGCTCAACTTCGTTCTGGATACTGTAACAGGTTAAACTCTTACCTATCCAGAATCAAACCCGACATACAAAATGTATGCCCCGCTTGCAATGTGTCCCCACATGACACCAACCATCTCTTCAATTGTAATGTGGAACCAACGCCTCTAACACCCCTTTCCTTATGGTCCACCCCTGTTGAAATGGCAAGTTTCCTTGGACTCCCGTTAGAGGATATTGATGACAATTTGTGATCGGTCGCGGCTATTAGGTGGGGCGAGCATTGCTACAACAACAACAACAACAAGAGATCCGCTTGACAGTTAACCGGGATATCACTATGGCCCGGGACCAAGATAATCTTAATTTTAAAATAATTCGATGCAATCGCAAGCGAGGTCAGACACTTCCAGACCACCCTCGATCGCACTGTAGTTGAGCTCAAGGCCTTTATAGCCGCTTGGCTATCAGAGTAGATGTTAAATTCCCTAACCGTAGTAGCCCTGGATAGCATTTCAATCACAGCATCCTTAATCGCAGCAACTTCCGCTTGGAATAACCTGCAGTGGTCAGCCAACTTAAACTTGCTGCTTACATTTAGCTCTTGACAAAAGACACCCTCGCCACCAACCTTTCCGTACAACTTCGACCCATCCGTGAACAAGTTACCCGGTCCCATGCCCCAGATAATTTCTCTTCCCACTCCTCTCTCGGTTGAATGACTGGGGTGAAGGTTGTATAGGGAGCATACAATAGTCCGTCCTGTCCGGGATAAAGTCGAAACTGGTAAGAAGGCTAGAGTGTCCGAAGTCAGAAAGCACATAGCCCATATTACGAAGCCTGACTAACGACCGGGCCGCGGCCGCCTTTCCCGCAATATCTACTGGATATATGTTCAGCATGACGTTCAGTGCCAAGGTAGGTGTTGTTCTGAGAGCGCCACTGATACCGATCAGCGCCGTCCGTTGCACTGACACTAACATTTTGGAGGTGCTGCTGTTGTTGTTGTTGGAGGTGCTCGCCGTGTCCAGTGCTTTTCACCAGACCAGCACCCCATAGAGCAGAATCGGTTTGACCATCATGCAGTTAGACGATCTAAAAACCAAATAATGACCTCTTTGCAGTCACCCATCAACAAAGTTGATACTGCTGCCACTTTATAAATCTTCTTATTGTGCGAGTGCCAGAAATAGCGCATTATTTATTTCTCCTATTTCTATGCCATCCAACAACAATGCTAATCACCGTTTGTGAAACAACCTTATTAAATTTCCCGCTACCCCTCAAGGCATGGAATTCTCACAATCTCCTTTTGAAAGTATGCCGGTTAACCAGCATGCCGTCGGAATACAAACAAATTCATCGTCACTCTCCGCCAACATTGGCATTGCTTCAACTTTATCTTATTCGTCTTCCACTTCTACTTCCACTGTTAATGCGCTTCCTGCATCTATTCCTACAACAACATTAACACCTTCAGCAAATAAACAAATGAAATCGTCAAAAACTCTATCTAACAGTGCTACTACAAAAAAAGTCTCCACAGCTAAATCATTAACTACACATAGAACGACACCTGCTATATAGTCACATAAATCTAACACAACGTCTAATTCTACATCTACACCACCAGCAAAAACAATATAATTGCAAAATCAACAAATAAATCAGTGTCAGTTGCTCCTGCGCACTCTACAGTCAAAGTTGGTTGTGGACAACTCATACCAGAGAGGATAGAAATAATAAGAGGCGTCAGTTCGATAATTATTTGTAATGTACCAACTTGGCGGGTATTAGAAACTTACCTTATACACATTTTTAAAAAGTTTATATTAATACATATGCATTGTGAATGTTGGAAGGATGATGAATTGTTTAATTAACGCAAATCCCTTAAAACAAACAAAAATACTTCATGAAAATGTGTAGATGCAATTTAAAATAACCCTACAAATACGACATTACAAATAAATTTCGCAAAAAGTACAAACTGACGTCTCTTATTATTTTTATCCTCTCTGATAATACTTCAGTACACAGACAACTTACGAATGCAGGAAAAGAAACAAATCGAAATTCGCGTGCATTTGTTATTGGCAATAATGATTTGGATGTGTTTGTGAAGTAAAAGTGGATTCATGTCTCATATTTTAGGCCGTGAGTTACTGAAGAGAGTATTGTTAAATACATTTCTTTTCACTTTGGCATTGATTACTCCAAATTAAAAAAAAAAAATGTAAGGCGCGTTAACCTCCGAAGAGATCTAAGGCCGAGCTTCTCTTCCAATTTGCGTCGTGCTCCTCTTGATTTTCCCTACAAATTGGCCGGACGGGACCTACATGTTTTATGCCGACTCCGAACGGCATCTGCAAGGCAGATGAGTTTTCACTGAGAGCTTTTCATGGCAGAAATACACCCGGAGCGCTTGCCAAACACTGCCGAGAGGCGACCCCGCTTAGAAAAATTTTCTTCTAATTGAAAAACCTTATTTTTAAAATTTTGATGTTGCTTTGCCCGGGGTGTGAACCCAGGGCATACGGTGTGGTAGGCGGAGCACGCTACCATCACACCACGGTGGCCGCCTCCAAATTAGCTTGCTTTAAATTGACTAAGAGAGATGTCGATGTAAATTCTCAGGTTGTTGTTGTTGTTGTTGTAGCAATGCTCGCCCCACCTAATAGCCGCGACCGATCACAAATTGTCATCAATATCCTCTAACGGGAGTCCAAGGAAACTTGCCGTTTCAACAGGGGTGGACCATAAGGAAAGGGATGTTAGAGGCGTTGGTTCCACATTACAATTGAAGAGATGGTTGGTGTCATGTGGGGACACATTGCAAGCGGGGCATACATTTTGTTTGTCAGGGTTGATTCTGGATAGGTAAGAGTTTAACCTGTTACAGTATCCATAACGAAGTTGAGCAAGAGTGACACGCGTTTCCCTGGGGAGTATGTGTTCCTCTTCCGCAAGTTTTGGATAATTTTCGTTAAGTACTGGATTCACCGGGCAATTCCCGGCATAAAGGTCCGACGCCTGTTTATGGAGTTCACCAAGGACCTGCTTGTGTTTTTTCACTTCATACGGCTGGGTTCTCAGGTGCCGTATTTCCTCAAAATGCTTACGGAGATGACTCCTTAAGCCCCTAGGCGGTGCTGGTTCATCAATCAGATGTCTGTTGGGATGCCCAGGTTTCTGGGTATTCAACAGGAACTGTTTGGTCAGCATCTCATTTCTCTCCCTGATGGGGAGTATTCTCGCCTCATTATGCAGATGGTGTTCTGGGGACATAAGAAGACAGCCCGTGGCGATTCTGAGAGCAGTATTTTGGCAGGCCTGTAGTTTCTTCCAGTGGGTGATTTTTAGGCTTGGCGACCATATGGGTGACGCGTAGCACGTAATCGGCTGGCTAATTGCTTTGTATGTAGTCATGAGCGTTTCTTTATCTTTTCCCCAAGTACTGCCAGCGAGGGATTTGAGGATTTTGTTCCGGCTCTGAATTCTCGGAACAATTGCGGCTGCGTGCTCACCAAAATGTAGATCCTGATCAAACGTCATACCCAAGATTTTGGGGTGTCGGACAGTCGGTAGCGTAGTGCCATCGACGTGGATGTTCAAAATGGTCGACATTTGGGGCGTCCATGTTGTAAATAAGGTCGCGGAAGATTTAGTCGGTGATAATGCCAGGTTTCGCGAGGCGAAAAAACTGGAGAGATCAGGGAGGTAGCCGTTTATTTTATTGCATAGCGCATCGATCTTTGGGCCTGGGCCTGTGGCCATTATTGTGCAGTCATCGGCGTAGGAAACGATTGTGACTCCTTCCGGTGGTGAAGGTAGCTTAGATATGTAGAAATTAAACAAAAGTGGGGATAGGACACCACCCTGTGGCACCCCCTGTTTAATTCTCCTTGGTTTTGATGTTTCGTTTCTAAATTGCACCGATGCCTGCCGACCACCCAGATAATTTGCGGTCCACCTTTTAAGACATGGGGGAAGGGTAGACCCTTCCAGGTCCTGCAGTAACGAGCCATGGTTGACCGTATCAAAAGCTTTTGATAGGTCTAGCGCTACGAGTACTGTTCTATGGTGGGGGTATTGATTTAAACCGCAATTCTCAGGTGAGAGTTTCATTTAAAATTTGTGTGTTTGCATCTGACTATAACAAACGCTGCGCTGTGGCCCTACCAACTTAATTATTATTAAACCCTTCCGACGCCTAAAGAAAACCCCATGGTGTCGAAGACTATTAAACAATTGTCTTAACGAGCGATTGCAGGTCGCCACCTGTAACTCCACACAGTTCCAACAACTAATTTCGCTGGAATTCGGTATTTTCAGTCGATATTTACTGTTGCTGATCGGAATCACTCGCATTCCGACAGCATTAATATAACAATAAAATTATAAGATGTGTAACGAAAATAAGGCCAAACAAAATTTGGAGCAGGGGGAATTGGAAACACGTCCTTTTCAACCTTCCATTATATGTTGAGATGTGCTGATCAGAATCTTCATGCATTCCGACAGCGTATTTACTAAACAAAGTTGAGGGGTGATTGGATACACGTTATTTCTAATTTCCAACATCCAAAGACATGTTTAGCAGTGTTGATCGGAGACTAATACATTCCGACAGCTTAAAATACAAATATAATTGAAAAATATAAGTTCCAAATTTTGTTGCCTTAAGCTGTGAGCACTGGAGGATTGAAAACGCGTCCTTTCCAACCTCCCTTAAATGAGTAGTTCCCAGACTCGTCCGTTTGTCACGCTAGCAAATATGCTGATCGGAATCACATGGCATTCCAACAGCATATTCAATAGAAATAAGTGATTATAATAATGAATTGTATTTAGTAGTTTAAGTTTTAGGCATAAACAGCCAATACCCCTCTCTGTATTTATTATCAGAATGTTAGGGGTCTTAATACTAAATTAGTGGATCTTTTCGAACAAAGTTATGACTTCAGTTACGAAGTTCGGATTACTACTGAGACATGGCTGAAACCATCGGTGTTTAATTCTGAAATTTTATCAGATTCATATGAAATCTTTACGAAAGATCGTCTAAACAGAATTGGTGGTGGCGTGTTGATTGCCGTTCATACCAGATTCTCTGCGGAGGAAATGTATTTCGCGGACTGTAATGATTTTCAGTTCCTTTGTGTGAGAGTAACACTCTCCTATATTTAAAAATATTTTGTAGCATTATATATTTCGCACAGTCAGGTATTTCTATATAAATAAAACATGCTTCCGTGGTGAGGTTGGTATTTTCTTTGGCTAGGACTGTCGATGCTTTCATCGTGACTGGTGATTTTAATTTGCCTTTTGTGTCTTGGAATCTTACTGATGGTTTGCTAGTTCCCACAAAATCTCGCGATATATTCTATGATTTACTAAATGCCTTTACAGATATTGGCCTTTATCAACTGAATAGGATTCATAATGAATTTGGTAAATGCTTAGACTGAATTTTTTCGTCGAACTATTCAGTGAGTCGATGCGATCCAATAGTTTTGTTTGAATCTCTTAAAAGAACGCGTTTCTAAATGTTTAAGAACTTAAATATTCTATAGAGCTCCAAGCAGAAGTTGGATTGCTGAAGAGGTGTTAGACATAGGTACGCATTTGTGAAATATTGCACATAAAGCGTTGTGAAAGTGGGTGCAACTCAATTCAACATCTCAACAACTCATTTCAACTATGCGGCATATTCTATTATACGCCACGAGTACAACCGGCTACAGAGAAGATGTTATGCGGATTACTTAAAAAAGATTAAGCATAACATTTCCCCCATCCAGTCGTTTTATTCGCTCGTCAACTCGAAAAGAATAATCAATGATGACAACGAAATTGCTAATATATTTGCCACCTTCTTTAAATCTAATTACTCCACTGCCTAATTTTTGTAGTAGAATCCATTATTTCTTTATTTTTGACAATAACTCCGAATTTTTCTAAAAAGTTTTCTCCTAAAATTGTTGTATCAATGTTCGCAATAATGAATGGAAATTCAAAATCTCTTCTTAAACCTAAATCAATTTTAAGTAGTTTTGTACCGAAAGTTTCAATTGAAGAACCGTTTGCTGCAGTCAAAGTAAGATCTGAATTTCTTTTATAAATTTTAAATTTAGAAAAAGGAATAACTGATAAACTGCGCCGGTATCGATAAGAAAATTAAGTTTATTGAATTTATCAAATATGAATAGGTGACGAGTAGGTTTAATAATAATTCCATTATCCGTCACCGTCATTATGGATCGTTTCAGTTTAAATTTTGTTCGGAATTTGAATTATGTTTTTGATTGAAATTGCATGTGGGTATACATTTAAGAACGTTATTCTTAAATTTTTTGTGATACCAACAAATATTTGTTTGCAAATTAAAATTATGATTGTTTGAAAAATTTCTGGATCTTGAAAAATTTCGAGATTTAGATCCATTTCTATCTTTAGATCTTGAACGAATATATAATTGATTAATATCATTAGAAATTTTATTTAAATTTTGATAAATAGCCGTAGTTAATTCAGTTAAATTTTTAACGCATTGTTCTAAAATATTATTATTTATACTTGAGACTACAGGAGATTTGGAAGAGTGAGGTTTATTGATTAAATCAAAAAGTTTGTCAGCTAAAATAATTATTTCATCTTTATTTTGATTGTTACTAGAAGTTAAATGGATTTGTATTTCTTGTGGTAATTTACGAATCCATAATTTGAAAAGTAATTCTTGACTTACAATGGAGTCAGTACCTATAAGTGATTTCATAAATCTTAATAATTCAGATGGCGAACGATCACCAAGTTCAGTTTTTGAAAATAATTCTTCTAATCTTTTTTCTTCACTAAGTGAAAATCTTTCGCATAAAATCTTTTTAATTGTATTATATTTATTGAAAAGAGGAGGAGGGTTAATAATGTCAAAAATTTTAGAAATAGTATCTCGTTGAAGGGTAACTAGAACATTTTGAAATTTTAAATTATCATCAGTGATATTATTTATTTCAAATTGTCCTTCAACAAGTAAAAACCAGGCATCAGGACAATCTTGCCAAAATTGTGGTAATTTAATAGATTTAGTTGAAGGAAAATTTGTAAAGTTATCTTGTGTTGAAGTATCTTGTGTTATATTAGAAATGTTGTTTTGTGTTGTATTAATGTTAGAATTTTGAGTTGTATTGTGAGTCATGATGTTATTTGTATGGTTGTTATTTTGATTTTCACAATTTGTAAAATTATGAGTTCGTATTGGTGAACGCAGAACCATATGAAAAAAAAATTTAAATGAAAAATTTGAAAATTAGAAAATATTTAAGAATTTTTTTGGAAAGGGAGTTAACAATTTAAATACAATATTTAATTTTATATAAAAAATAAGTAAATTTAAATAATTTATATTAAAATTTTTAAGATATAAAAATAATCTTAAAATAAATTTGAAATTTTAATTTAATATTAAAATAAAAATTTTATTTGGAAAAAGTTAAAATTATTTAAAATTTATATTTACGATTTTATTACTATGGAAGAGTTGATTGATAAACTTAAATATGCAATGGCTTTAAAATATAATGATGTTCTTCTTTGTGTAGAGGACGTTAAAGATGAATGATTCCAATAAACGGTACACTATATGACGATGAAACTTCCTGAGTAGTGCTGGATCAATTTTCCACAGCTGTGGTTGTATTTGAAACAGTGGCAGTATTGTTTTGATGTGGCATTTATTTTTAAAAAATGAGTTTTAGCGTATTTACACTTCTCGTTTTAAGAGTTTTATATTGCGAACTTAAAAATATGTTGCAATGTGTTGCGAAAAATCACTTAAAAATACAATTTTTTTAATTATTTGAAAATTTTTTGTTGCGTTTTTAACTGTTTTATAATTCCTCTCAAAGTTTTAACAATTAAATAAAATAAATGTAAGGCGCGATAACCTCCGAAGAGATCTAAGGCCGAGCTTCTCTTCCAATTTGCGTCGTGCTCCTCTTGATTTTTTCCCTACAAATTGGCCGGACGGGACCTACATGTTTTATGCCGACTCCGAACGGCATCTGCAAGGCAGATGAGTTTACACTGAGAGCTTTTCATGGCAGAAATACACCCGGAGCGCTTGCCAGACACTGCCGAGGGGCGACCCCGCTTAGAAAAATTTTCTTCTAATTGAAAAATCTTATTTCTAAAATTTTTGATGTTGCTTTGCCCGGGAGTTGAACCCAGGGCATACGGAGTGATAGGCGGAGCACGCTACCATCACACCACGGTGGCCGCCAATAATAACAATTAATTAAGTTATTTTTGTTTAGTTCCAGCGGTTGCTGCTGTAAAGATTTTTATTCTTTTTTATTCTTCTATATCACATAACGGCACTTTGTTCGATATTTGTTTTAATTGTTGATTTCTTTTCACTAGCGTTAACAGATGTACCGCACAAATGTTGAGGGTAGATAGATGTGTATTTTATCCTGTTAATTTCGGTTTTTGATTTTTATTTAAATTTTAATGGTTGTTCTTGTTGTATGAAAATGCACTGAATATACTTTTAAAATTTATATTAAACAGTATTCAAGGATGTGATGATTCGGAACAGGACCGTGTGCACATTTGCTGAAACCGGTAGATAGTTTGTAATTGGTCCAGGTAACTTTAAACAAATTTTCTTTGGTAGCACGTTACTTAGTTGCACTTTTATTTGCGGTATTGTATTGGTCAGTTTTGCGATACGTAAAGCGTCACATTCAGTAATTGTATCACATATAGACTTATATAAAAATTTAGGTCCGTTGGTAGAATCGCCAATATATTTGGTGGTTAACCAAATATTTATTTTATTTTTAAAAATTTATATATTGTTTATTTTTGAGTTCAGATATTTTCATACTAATTAGAATTTTCTTTTTTGAAGTTATTCTAAAAATTAAAGTAAAGAGTAAAAAGTAGTTAACACTATAACGTCCCCCACCATCAGTTCACGACGAAACTGCTTAGTGAGCACAATTTCTGTATTTTTTTACTAACCTGGTGTGTGAGACCGTGAGTCACCGTATATGTAAGTAAAATAATTAAGGATTCATTTTATATTATTTAAAATTTTTATTATTATATACCAATTTTTATTCATTTTATAAAAGTTCCAATTATCGAAAGACTAATTAACGTTATTTTCCTTAAAGAATATGTGATTTTTTTAATTTTTTCTTAATATTAAAAAGTGGATTGCAAAAACATTGTTATTTTTAATGCTCTAGTTAAAAACGTTTGTGAATTTTAATATTGAAATAAGAGAGCTTAAATTGATTAAATATCTTTGTTTCATTGTCAAAGTGCTCAAATAAAAAAAAAACATGAACTATTTATTTATTTATTTATTTATTTATTTATTTATTTATTTAGTCTAGTAACAAATGTTTAGTACAGACACTTATGACTAAATTACAGAGACCAGCTTATATTAAGCAATGGAGAACACTAACAAGAAGAATTTATATTATTACAGATTAAGTAATTTTTTAGTTTAAGTTGAAAAGCGTATTTTGAGTCGGAGAAATCAATATCCAAAACACTAGAGAAGCAATTAATTTCTGATAGGGCTCTGTTAATAGGCGCTTTTGAGTTATAAACAGTTCTACTCAGCCCTATGAAAAAGATTTCAAAGTGGCGGAGGTTTCTACAGGGAGTATTTAAGCATAGTCTTTCAAGAAGCAGCGCGCAGTCAATTTTGCCCGTGAAAAGATCGAAAATGAACAACGAGGCCAAAAGAATTCTGCGATTATTAAGGGATAATAAGGATATTAGTTGGCATCGAGACTCATAAGACGGGATCGGTTCAGAGAAACGTAATGAAATAAGCGCGAAGCGCATAAAGATTTTTTGAACCCGTTCCAGGCGGTTGATGTGAACTTTGTGGTAGGGCCGCCAAATGAAAGCCGCATACTCAAGTTTGGACCGCACAAAGGACGTATATAAAACTTTGAGTGTGTATGGGTCAGAGAAGTTTGCGGAATGGCGTCTGACAAAAGCAAGCATTGAAAGCGCCTTAGAAATTGTGAAGCTGACGTGAGTGTTAAAATTAAACTTTGAGTCGAAGTATACCCCCAAGTCTTTAACTTCAAGATTCGTTCGAAGAAAGGTTTCTGCAATATGATAGGAGGTATGAAGTGGCCTCAGCATTTTACCATACGTCACCGTGTGGCACTTACTTATATTAAGGAAAAGACGGTTCTTAACACACCAGATATAAAGCTTATTAATCTCAGACTGAAGAACAACGACATCATTATAACAACTGATCTCAGAATAGATCTTGAGATCATCAGCATAAAGCAGAAATTTGGTAGATGAGAAGCAAGAGCTAATGTCATTAATGAACAAGATAAATAGTAAAGGGCCCAGAATACTGCCCTGGGGCACTCCAGAGGTGGCCCAAAATGGTTTCGAATAAACACCGTCAATATTTACAACATTACTTCTGTTGTGCAGGTAAGATTTAATCCACTGTAGGAACGTAGAGTGGAACCCATAACAAGCTAATTTCGCAATTAAAATTTTATGAGAAATTTTATCGAATGCTTTGGAGAAGTCAAGGTATATTGTATCAACCTGAAAACCCCGCCTAAATGCCGCGTAGCAATCCTCAGAAAAGACAGCGAGGTTCGTTAATGTGGATCTGGCCGGTACAAAACCATGTTGATTGGCGCAAATCAGGTGTTTAACGCTAAAGTAAAGCTTGTCATTGACAACACATTCAAATAGCTTCGAAGTTGTAGACAATTTGGAAATAGGCCTGTAATTAGAACAGTTACTTTTGTTGCCAGACTTAAAAATGGGAGTGACGGATGCTTGTTTCCAGACATCAATAAAAATACCCGATTCCAATGATTTATTGAATATAATCATTAAGGGTCGTACTAGAGAAGGACAATTTTTCAATAGAATAACTGAAAGATTATCAACATCAGTTCTGGAGGAATTTTTAAGTTTTACAATCCCCTCAATTATGTCTGCCTCAGTGAGAGTAAGTGACCCAAAATTATTAGCAGAGGGAGACTTAATTAACTTGTGTATGTTATCTGTATCTTCCACAGTTAAATCATTATCTGTGATAAAATTCGCCGAGAAGAAGTCAGCAAAGAGATTAGCAGCATCATTAACAGAGTTGGCAGTAATATTATTGTAGCTTACTGATTTCGGTATGCTAGATACGCTCTTCATGGAGTTAATGTAATTCCAAAAGTTCTTCGGATTGCTCTTGATGTTTACCTCAAAATTTCTGACGTACTTAGCATATAAAGACTTATTAAGATTGTTAAATTTTTTCTTATAAACAATAAACAAATCATAAAATCGACGCTGATTAGTAAACTTATATTTTTTAAAGAACTTGTTTCTCAAATTTTTTAGATGTTTGAGCGCACTATTGTGCCAGGGAGATTTGTAAATTTTATTTTTATATATCGGCACGATTTTTTCGCAAATCTTATGAATTTCATTTTTAAATACATTGAAAGACTTTCCAACTTCACTTTCGCCAAGCATAGCATCTCATATTAGTAACACGTTTCGAAAAATCTTCAGTTTAAAACCCCGGTGCATGAGACCGGCGTCACCATTAATCAAAGTCAAATTTGCGTCACCATTGGCGGGTTAAATTACCGAGGAATGGCAAAACTTAGTGCTATTCCCAAACTCTGTGAATCGATCGTCACAAAGCAACTACCTCATAGGGTATCCTCAACCATTGAATTGTCTCAACATGGTTTTTACATGGATAAATCTACTGTGACTAACTTGCTTGAGTTCACAACTCATGTGCTGAACGGATTTAAGATTAACAGAGAAATTGATGTAACATAATGATTTTAGTAAATCTTTCGATAAAGTTTCCAATTCACTTCTTCTGTTCACACTCCATCGATTTGGCGTCCCGTCTTTGTTTCTATCTTGGGTATCTAAACTTATATATTTACTAATTGTAGGTCAGAATCTATCGATGTTACTTCTGGTGTTTCTCAAGGCATCCACCTTTGTCCAATGATGTTTCTGCTGTTCATTAACGACCTTCCAAATGTTTTGAAGTACTCCAAGCCGCTAATGTACGTTGATGATGTCAAACTTGCTATGCCTATCCGCTCACCAGTGGATAGATCAAATCTACAATCTATTCGAATGGTGTAGCCTAAATGTAATGTCACTAAACCTGCCGAAGTGCAAGTTCATGTGCTTCACAAGGCAATCCTACCAATCCCAAGAGTATATTGTAACGAATTTAGGGCAATTCCGCTTATTTGCAACCTTCTGCTAACGTTCGAGTCACTAAACTGTTGAATAAATAACTCCAATATTCAGTAATGCAAAATGGTCTTTATTGGACTACTTTCACAATAACACTTCTACTTCTCAACAGAGAGCATGCTTAAATCAAACTGATTACTCATTATCAGCTTTACCTCCTTTTATACTCTGTGATTTCCTCGTTCGCATACTTCTAGGCGTTTCTAGAATTTAACTTAGTTACCAGTTATAAAATTACCAGCTATAACTATATAGCTTCTCATATGCGCGTGTATATGTGAGTGATACTTGCACAAATGATTGCCTACTTTTGTGAGAATCTCATATAAGATGTGTGTTAATCTCCGCTGCTTGTATGGACATATGTATAGACATAATGAATGATTTGTTGATGCGCATACAAGTCACTGCTTAGTATTGGCTTAGAGATGATAGTATCCCTTAGTGATTGATGATGAAATTTTATTTAATGTTCTCTTTAGACCATGGTATCAATATTACCAGGTAAAACCATTTACCCTTCTTGGCGGCCATAATGGTTTTTTGATTTAAAAAAAAATTAAAATCACTCTCTTAAATTTTGTGGAAATGCCAAACCAAACGAAACACAAAAAATTGTTGGTATGTTATTTTTCAGCCAAAAAAATAAAATACTTATGAAATAAGTGAAAAAATATTTCGAAAAGTTTTGAAATCCGTTTTTATGTATATGGTAAAAAAATTAGTTGATAATGTAAAGAATGTTAACAGCACTGAGCGATGCTAAATATTTGAACCCCTCCCTAGGTTTTTAAGCATCGGCATGGCTATGCCGTCTGGGCCCACTGCTTTGGATGGGCCTCTTTAGCGGTGATGGTGATTGGTGACGCGCTGAATTTGTGTTTATGTGCGCGTCTATTGGCTCTCCGTCTATCTTTGTCGACCGTAGGATGCATTATATATTGTCGGCAGAAAGCGTTCGCGCATTTTTTCGCGTCCGACAGCACTTTGTCGCCAAAGGCGATGGAACCTTTGTCTTTGTGCTTAGTCGGATTCGATAGGAACTTTACGATGGACCAAAGTTTACCCACACCGGTAGAGGTTACAACCTCTTAGGTGCTCCTCCCATTTCGCCCGCTTGTGTTCATCTACAAGCAATCTGATGCGTTGGTTTATATCCCTTATTTGAGGGTCGCCTGGGTCAAGCTGTCTTATAAGGTCACGTTCTCTCGCTAAGTTTGCGGCCTCCGCCGGGAAGTGGGGCCGGATTTCGGGAATTCTCCCGGCGGGAATGAAATGTGCCGAGGCGGATTTAATGACCTTACGGAAGGCACGCTCCCCTTGGCGGCATCAGTCGGGATAGGGAGGGCAGCTAGGCGGCTGGCTGTAAAGGATTTATATTCTTCCCACTTTCCTTTTTTGAAGTTTATGAAAGTGCGTTTTTCAGTGACGATGAAGTCGGCGTTACGCTCAAGCGGAATAAGTATGGGCAGGTGGTCGGATGCCAATGTTACCATCGGCTGCCAGTTGACGCAGTTTAGGAGTTCTGCGCTCACGATTGAGATGTCTGGCGAGCTGTGACAGCTTCCTACCATACGTGTGGGGGCGTCTCCGTTTATTGTGCAGAACGTCGTTTCTTCTATTTGATCCGCCAACATCTCACCCCTACTGTGCGCCCGCAAGTTTGAATGCCATAGATCATGATGGGCATTGAAATCGCCTAAGATAATGCGATTGTTGCCAGTGAGTAAGGCCCTGATATTAGGGCGGTATCCACGGGGGCAACAGGTGGCAGGAGGGATGTAGATGTTGATGATTTCTAGGTTTGCATCGCCTGACCGGACAGATAGGCCTTGACGTTCTAAGACGTTGTCCCTGCGGTCGATGCCACGATCAAATATGCAATACTGCACAGAGTGGTGTATGATAAACGCGAGACCGCCTCCATTTCCGCTTTCGCGGTCTTTCCTGTGGACGTTATACCCAGAGCAGGTCTGCAATGCAGATCTTGCAGTGAGTTTAGTCTCTTGAATCGCAGCAATGCGGATGTTGTGCCGCTTCATGAAATCGACTATCTCCGTAATCTTCCCAGTTAGTCCATTACAGTTTAACTGCAGAATTCTGAAGTGCATAAGGGGAGCCGTCGCCACTCTGGGGGTAAGTGACGGGTGACTACGCCTTGGTTGGGAAGGCCAGGGCGCAATTGCTGTTGTGGCCCTAGGACTGGGCGTCCTTGGGCAAGCATTGGGGTACCCGGATGATTTGGGTTTGCGGCCTGGCAACATGGCGCGATGAAACCCGTCGGGGGGTTGCCGTCGCGGAAGTGGCACCACCCAAGGCAGGAGCTGCATTGGGCGGATGTCGCAAACATATATATTCTGTGCTGGCAAACGGTGCAAACGGAGGTAGGGACTAAGAGTCTGTTTCCCTGACCTACACGATTGCAGCCGGAAAAGACGGGGGGGGGGGGGGGGGAAGACGGGGGCAGGGGCTGCTGCTCAGCATTGCTTCCGACTCTACAACGAAGATTGTAGTTATGAGTGGTAGCAGCTGTTTGAGTTGTTGGCGCCATGGGGAGCGAGCAGCAGCTGGTACTTGTTGTGGCTTGCTGAGCAGCGGGGCTGCTGGAAGGTAGTGGGGGCCGCTTAGACGTAGACTACGGGACGCCCTTGGGCGTGAACAGCAAGGAGCCACAAAAGATTTATAAAAGTTACGTGGACGTCGGATTTTGGGATCAAGCCCAGAACAACCTGTCCGATGCAACCATCCCTTGCACGAGACACACTGAACAGAGTATGACCGTCCTAAAAAGATTCTTTTCCGGCAGATGCAGCAAAACCATTTCTCAGGACCGGGGTCAGGAGACGGACCCGGATTGGATTCGATGCCTTCCCGGAGTAAGAGAATATGGAGCAGTCCTGCTGGAAGGATGACAATTTGTGGGAGGGACGAAACAAATTAGATGGGGTCACACTGAAATGACAGTCCTTGGTCGGGAAAAATCCCGAGTCGCTCCGGTACATAGAACCGACTGCCTTGGGAAGCGCCTAATTTTATAGTTTTCTCATTAAAAGGTCGTATGGAGCAGTTACAACTAAATCGCTCACGTGTTTCAGCAAGCAATCCAAAGGTAAAAACACCATCCTTTGACGGTTCTGTTCCTTTCCAGGTGTTTAAGATTTAGTTTGAGAAGACCGCAGCAGTGAACAACTGGACTGCTGAAGATAAAGTTGCTGCACTATTCGTGGCATTGAAAGGATCTGCCGCTGAAATCCTACAGACTATTCCCGAGGGAGAGCGGAACAACTCGAAACATTGATGAGCGCTCTAGAGAGGCGATACGAAAGCGAACACAGGAAGCAGATACACCAAATAGAGTTGCAAAACCGCTACCAAAAGGCTAATGAGACTTTGCAGGAGTTTGTGTCATATGTCGAAAGGCTTGCACATTTGGCGGATGGCGACGCACTCGTGGAATACACCGAAAGGGTAAAAATTCGGAGCTTTATAAATGGCATACGGGACGTCGAAACGAAGCGAGCCACATACGCAAACCCAAAGCTGACATTTGCTGAAACGGTATCACATGCATTGACTCAGGAAACGGCCTCACTATTGAGTAAACCAGCATACAAAGCTCATCGTGTGGAAGTGGAAAGGCCAGAGTGGGTAGACACAATTTTGGAAGCACTGAAGGGATCTCAACAGAAGAATGCCGGAGTAATTAAATGTTTCAAGTGCGGCAACCCAGGTCACATTGCACGTCATTGCGATCTTGGTCCTAATAATTCCAACAATGTGAGTGGCCGTAAACGCAAAGCTGGCGGAAATGAGCAAGAGCGTGTCGGATGTAAAGAACGAAAACTTGCCCCGGCTATTGAATGTCCTGTGATATCTGTGTCGCAGATTGGAAGGAAATCAAGCAGTCTTACCATCAGAGGGAATGTGGATGGTAAAGAGCGTGTACTGACTGTAGATACGGGGGCATCTCATTCCTTGATTCGATCTGATTTGGTCTAGAGGAGAGTAAAGTCATTACCTGGAGCAAGGTTGCGTACGGTCACAGGCGATCAATCAAGTCCAAGGCGAAGTGGTATGTGAGGTATTAATTGGAAAAGTCATGGTTCTACACAAATTCGTTGTGGCGGAGATCGTTGATGAAGTCATATTGGGAGTGGACTTCTTGGTTGACCATGACGTCAGGATCGATATGCGGAGAAAAATTATGCGCTATAAGAATCAGGACATACCACTTAACTTTAGTTTGGAAAAAGAGTTCAGCAGGAATCGGGTACTGGTGGGAAAGACTCGACAAAGACCACGAAAGTCAAATGCAAAGGTTGATAGATCGAATGGGCCAAATAAATCAAAATCAAAAGTACCTGCGAGAGAAACACTGGCATTGACAAACCCTAAAAGACGCAGGAAAACGAAGCAACGAATTTCCGAGAAAGAATGCGAGGGTAGTTTCAAGCCAGAGCGTACTAATGTGGGGAAACGTGGGAACGATACTGATTATGCAAAGCAAATCCGTCCAGCGCAAGCTCTACGAAGTAGTTAATCGGCCAAACAACAGAGTGTGAAGGAACGAACCAGGGTATTGAGTAGTACGATGAAACACAGGTACCATGAGAACAATAATTCGAAAGGTTTCTTGGCGGGAGATTTGGTACTGTTATACAACCCTCACCGGCGGAAAGGTGTTCCATCCAAATTTCGGTGCAGTTGGGAAGGCCCGTACAAGGTTGTGAAGAAGATCAGTGATACCATCTACCGCATACAAAGCATTGAGAAACCACGGAGTAGAAGAGTGGTACATTTGGAGATGCAAGCGACGTTTAGATCGAGAGGTTTAGGTGGAGGGCAGTGTAACGAATGTTAGCAGCACTGAGCGATGCTATCGTCTCTAAGCCGATGCTAAGCAGTGACGTGAATGCACATCAATAATTCAATCATTATGTATCTACATAAACGAAACAATAACCGCGTCTACATATATGTACCATGTACGTATACGAGCAGCGGAGAGTCAATGCACAAATACATGCATATATCTGAGATACCCCTACAAGTATGCAATGAGAAAAACTATAAAATTGTACAATTGTAGTTACAGCTGAGAAGTTTGAGAGCTACTGGACTAGTAGATTCTGGAAGCGCCTAGAAGATGCGAATGTTAAAATCAAAGAGTATAAAAGGCGACAGATGTAGAGGCGCTGCAATTCAGTTTGATTTGAGTTGTCAAGCAGTTACGACTAAGACGATATCTAGCGAGCAATAGCAGTATTATTTTAAAAGTCAGTTTCATTTAAGCTATCAGTTTGGTTATTAAGCTATTGGTTGCACATTTTGAGTGTTATTGTGAAGTACTTTAATAAAGGCCATTTTGCATTATTACAAATTGGAGTTATTTATTCAACAGTTTAGTGATTCGAACTTAGCAGAGGATTGCAAATAAGAGGATTTGCAAGTAAATTCGTTACAATAATATAGTGGATGCCTCAACACGTCCCAGTTTAGCAAAGGGACAAATGAAAAGACCTTCCTTCTTAACCTATTCTAATTAAGAAGCGAATGTTGGAGACCACCCCTATTGATTTTTCATTCATCCTTCTTCAGTTGGTTGATACATCTTTAACCCTTAAATATGCTGAACCTTCACTTTATAAGAGATCAGTAGTCTCAAGTGTCCTCGCTACTGCAGAAAAAAATTATCTTGGAATGTAAATTTGTTAATTGGCGCTTATCCGTTTAGGAGATGCTGGCAATTCATCCCAGCACAACAATTTGGCAAAAATTATTTTATAGTGCTAGTCGGTAAAAGGCATAAATAGGAACAATTTAAACTTGAAACTTAAAGCTAATGACTATGACCAAGAAAAGGTCACAATAAATAATCTATTTAATAAATAATAAATAAATAAACGAATGATAGAGTACATTTGCTTAGACAGAAATCAGTATTTTAATTGTCTAGGTTATTATAGAAACTTGTTAATTCTTTATTGAAGAGCAGAGCATTGCTTATAAGCCTAAGTCTAGAAGGGAGTGAGTTCCAAAGACGTATGGAAGTAATGAAGAACTGGCGATCAGATATTAGCATACGATGTCTGAAGTGGGTAAGGAGAACAGATCTAGACGACTGGGGAAAATTTAGCCTCCGATACAGATAGTCAGGTTCCTGCATATATATTAATTTATGTAGCGTATTGAGCGTTTTAAGTTTAATAAGGTTATCGAAAGAAATGTTTAACAACCTGTGAGCATGATGAGAGACCACAATACAATTCTGAATTGAAAATTTGGAATGCGGTTGACCGTTGAGATTTCTTTCCCACCAAAAAAAGTTATTTCTACCAATAAAAAATTCGGTTTGGGTAAAAAATCATAGTATTAATGTTAGAACGCAAAATACCGAGGGAGATGTCAAAAGACTCGTATTGACCTCGACCACAATAAACCGAAGGCGCAAAATAAAAATTTTACATTGTTCAAAAGATATTAACGAAAAACCGAAAAATTACCCCGGAGTGCTCCGAAACCGAGGGTGGATCCTTAGTATTTTTACTCAGAACACCTTTCAGCATTGGCGGCCTGTGGCCGCGCTTATAAAAAATTACCTTGGGTGGGTCCAACAACGGTTTGGAGACCAAAACTATATCCGCGCAAAACACTTATGTTCACAATTTTTTTTGTGGGTACAAACAAATCACTAAAATTACAAGAACCACATGAAAAATTTCAAACTTCTTTTGCAAATATCTCTTGACAAATCCAAACTTGTTTACCTTCGCTTTCGGATTCGCAATCCTGTATCCAAAACGTGTCTTTTGATAACCTACTTGATATTTTTGGACGTGTATTAAGAGTTTCATGCTGTCGTATAGAATTACCAAATATATTACAGTTGGTTATATTTCTGTTATAAAAACAAAACCAAAATAAACAAATAGAAATGTGAGAGCAGTGAGAATTAAACAATTTTTTTAAACGTCATTTCCGCTCTCACCGGGTTTACCTTGTAATTTATACCATGCTTTAGACCATCGAGACATTTTCGACCGCACATGCAGATCGAATTTTGAAATGCACGAACCTCTTCGTTCTCTGCGTACTGATTTCAGTAAGCAATGCAAAAACATTAATACGTGTGACTCACTCCTCGTAATAAAAAAAAATATCTAATGATTACCTTAAATACTCAATGATTAAATGGGGTACAAAAATTAAATGGGGTACAGTAATTTGCCATCTGAAGAAAATCTCGGCTTTATGTTCGTTCACAAATAATCTCTATGTACATATTTTAATTGTTTAATTTTAAAGATGGCTTTGTGATTATATGTATATCTGTTCTATTACAGTAATTAGTCGAACGCTTTGTTTGCATCGACTTTAAACAAACAAAAATAATAATAAAACTAGATGGACGTTTTCCTGCTGGGAAAAAGCACTCAGCAAAAATGGATTTCCTTAAACAATCGGGGGCCGAACAAGAGCTTAAAGTACCCTTAGACCTCAAAATTTGCTTCATTTCAAACTTATTATTATAATTGATATGATTGTTCAAGTTGAATTTAAATTGTTCGAAAAGCTCCGCTGTTTTTGGGGAATCAATGAGGGGTCTCTCATATTAACACTTGCGAAATCATCACAATCAGCAATAAAACCGAAAAAAGTGAAAACCAGTGCCGGAACTATAAAACATTAAACAAATGCGTCATAATTTAAATAATAAACTCAATTAGGAAAGAGCGCAGCGTATTAAATAACGGGAGAGACCAACCATCAGGTACACGTGATATATATGTAGGAATTTATTTATTTGTATACAGCGCAGCTATAGACTGTAAATCAGAGCCAATTGTAAATCGTGTTTCGCGAGAAATCAAAGAGCACAAAAAAATTGTTGCACTCCCTTTATACACATTCATAAAATGTTGGGCGATCGCAATTGTTATGACTTCGTTTTTAAATGGAAGCAATTAATTTTCCATGCATATGAATGTGCCAATTCTGTTCTTTTTTAACTGAATTTTAATAAAAGCAAAGTTATTCAAATTACATTATTTATAACTACCGAACAAACATTTTTATTCATATAGCATGGAAAATAATACAGCCATATCCACTTATACCAACACCTGCTTCACCAATACAAGATATCATCGTACATTTCAAATTAAGAGAATTGTGGAGATTGCGAAAATCGATAATTGCATAGCGACAGGCAGGGCAGGCTGGATATGATAAAAACAAAAGCAAACGAAATTGGCGAGTGACGGGCGCATGGCCAACAACACTGTATAAGGTACACACGGCAACAGTGGATGATGGCTTCGGTATCAGTGGGTGCAGGATTGTGCGAATGTAGCGCACTTTAAGCTCCGTTGCTGTAAATAGAAGTACATGTGCCAGCAGCGTAACACAATCGCCCATCACCCATGTGCTCACACTAAAATTGTCTCATAACTTTCAATAGAGCTGCATTATTTTATATATTACTCATACAAAATTGTCAGACTTGTTATTAATTGGAAGCTCTTTTTTAGTTTAGTTAATGCAAATGTCATACTGCTAGATACTTACATCTTGATCCTTGCCTTTATTTTTAAAATTCTGCAAGCGAGTTACGTTCGGATCCAGCGAAGTCATTTTGTATTATTGTACTCCTTGAAATAACAATTCACTTTCTTTTGTTCTTTTGAGTAATTTACAACGATATTTATCGCTGTGATTCGTTGTTGTCCCTCGGTTTTTCTTTAATTTGTCTTGTTTCTCTCTGTGCAAAATTTAATTGTGAAGTAAATTTTCTTAAATAATTTTCAGTACCCACATTGAGCAAAAGAAAAAGTAGACAGAAATCGTTAGACGTAACGTCAGCGAGTAACGAATTTGCAGATTTTAACGAAAAGTTACACACAAGACAAAACAGGCACGTTGCGATTCGTGCATACGAATTGTTGCCGATGCGACGAATATGATGACGAACCAAAGATGGCAACGACGAAGAGCAATGACAAAGAACAATCACCGAGAAATGAAGTAAAATAAATTAGCACCAAAATCGTGGAAACATTTATGCTTTAATGTCTTACTTTTTAAGTGATTTGTATACGAAAAACTATGCTTATTGATCCGTTTATTACTTTTATGCGATTTCTCCAATTTTTATGTTTTTCTAAAAGAGTTAAAATATACAAAATGTTACGACCGTCCTCAAGTATGTTTAAAAATTCTTTTCATTACTCGATGCAAAGGCCGAATTAGCGAGTATTTACAACTAACGAATAATTATCTAGCGAATGGTTTTTATTCAATCGTGCTACCAACTGAAGAAATAATATTTTGTCAGCCCGTAATGAAACCGGCAAGCGTGCTGTCGCAAAACAGAAGCAGAAAATTTCAGTTGTCAAAGTATTTGGCGGCACACAATAGCCAGTTTTTTTTACACGTATATACGTACGTTTGCTGGTAAAAGAAACCGCTTATCTTCACCTAGATCTAGAGGCAACTAGCTACAGAACATGTTGTACCGAAAAGAGGAGACACAAACCTCCATTGGCCATACTGTATAACCTATAGCTGAATCGGTTGCGGTGAATAGTGGACAAATACCATTTGTAGAGGTAATACATCTTCTGAGGTGAAACATAGACACATATTTCAGTTGCATCTAAGTATAATGCCTATTGAAATTTAAGAGCACATACTAATTTTTTGGGCAGCAATTTCAGAAGATCTACTCTTTTAACGCTTAGCAGTCCATATAAAGTTTAAAGCTGCAGACATTGGTGCTTTATCAGTAACCGTATCGGTAACCTTATAACAGCTGATTCGACCAACCTTATGAGAATCAATGCAATCGATTATTGGTGCCGCTAAGGTCTTAACCGTATCGTAGCCAACCATTTGGTTTACCGTCGTAACGATAAACAGCTGATTACGTCAGGGATACGACTACAGCGATACGACAAACGGCACCAATGACTAAAGCTTAAACATATATGTTTTTTTTACATGTTAACGCACTTAAACTTTATATGGACTGCCAAGTGTGCATAACTTTATTAAGAAATTGTTGCGCAGAAAACGCGTACTGCTAAAATACAATGATGTAACGAATTGACTGCAAATCCTCTTATTTTCATCCTTCTGCTAAGTTCGAATCATTACACTGTTGAATAAATAACTCCAATATTTCAATAATGCAAAATGGCCTTTATTCAAGTACTTTCAAAATAACACTTCTATTGTTCGACATATAGCGTGCTTAAATCGAAAATGATTGTAGCGCCTATACTGTTGCTGCCTTTTATACTCTTTGATTTCCTCGTTGCATCTTCTAGGCGCTTCTGTTTTATAATCTACTAATTGGTTATCTGTTATAATTATAACTACATATGTACGTGTATAGCTCTCATATGCGCGTGTGTTTGTGGGTGACACTTCAACAATTATAATTGCATATCTCAGATAAGATATCTGCATGTGTTTGTGCGTTGCTTCTCCGCTGCGTGTACGTACATATGTGTAGACCTAATGATTGATTCGTTTATGTAGATACATAATGATTGATTTATGGATGTGCATACAAATCACTCTTAGCATCGGCTTAGAGATGACAGTACCCCTTAGTGTTGCTAATATTCATAACACTGCCCTCCACCTAAGTCTAGTCGTCCCGATCAGACAAATCTCTCGATCTAAACGCTGCCAGCCTTTCCAAATGAACCATTTTCATTTTGGTTCGTGGTTTGCCAATGGTTTGTATGCGGTACACTACATCGTTGATCCGTTTTAAATTTTTGTATGGGCCTTCCCAATTACACTGCAATTTCGGGGACAAGCCTTTTTTTCGTTGTGGGTTGTATAACAGCACCAAATCTCCTTCCTGAAACCCTTCCGAATTAATTGCTTTATCGTACCTCGCTTTCATCTTGTCACACATAATCTTTGATCGTTGCCTTACAAGATCGTGTATCTCTCTCAGCTCTTCTTCCAAGACACCAGTGGATTTATTGACATTTCTCTCCGCATCGGCATCTATGCTAAACTTCAAATCAGCTGGCAGTCGTAGGTCATTGCAAAAAATTACCTTTGCGGGAGTTTGGCCCGTTGTCTCATGCACTGCCGATCGGTAAACCATCAAGAATAATGATATATGTGTATCCCACTCCTTATGGTACTTGTCTACTACTTTCCTTAAATGCTCCTCCAATGTTCTATTGAATCGTTCCACCATACCATCGGGCTGAGGATGCAATGCAGTTGTCCGTGTTTTTCGAATTCCCAATGATTTACACATTTCCCGGAACAAAGCTGATTTGAAATTCCTGCAACTCCATTCCTGTAACTCCATTGGTACACCATACCTTGCAACCCAATTGTTGCTACTGTTTCTGCTTCTTGATTTGGGATTGGGTATACCTCTGGCAACTTGCTGAAGTAATCCATAACCACCAGTACATATTTGTTTCCGCAGTAGCTAGTAGGAAATGGACCTGCAACATCCATGGCGATCCTTTCAAATGGCGTACCTGAGTTATATTGCTTCATCTGGCCATGACTTCGGGTATTGGGCCCTTTCGATCTGCTGCAAACCTCGCAGCATTGTTTACTATATGGTTTGGCAGCTTAAGTAGAGGTTATGTTGCGAATAGGGTCGAAGGCAGTGGACTAGGCAGTCGAATGTCATATAATGAAGGAATGGTGTTCGGAGTTTTTTCAAAGTTAAAAAAAAAAAATGATAAAAGCTTTAATATAAATAAAACTATTGTTTTAATAACAACAAAAACGCCATGTATATTCTGTAAACATAAATTTATAAGGATTATCTCACTTTAAAATTTGAATTAAATAATCTGAGGTTTTTTTTTTGAAACTGAGTCGAGAACTGTGCGTGTGAATGTGCGAATTTTCACCGATCAGCTGTTAGTTGCGCTACTTGGTAAAATTTACAATGCCTCGCAGTTCGCAATCCACTCAGTGACCGACTGACGGCAACCAACCCAATAGAATCTCTGTTTAATCTTCTCGAGTGTCTTCGTGATTCCAATTTGACCTCCGCTTGGACCATTATGCAGCTCGCTGAGCACGTCAGGAATCCTCTTTCTGGGAACAACTATCAGTTTCTTCTTGCATTGACCATCCTCACTCTCCCATACTAGATGCAAACTGTTCCACTGTGCCCAATATGACTTCGCAATGGGACTCTCTGCTGACATCTCCTCTCTATTTGGTCTTTCGTTTCGTTCGAGCCCTTGCATAACATGTGCCAGATCTGTATATTCTAGCTGACACTTCCTTAGCTGTTCCTTGTCCCATTCATCTGTACATGTTATAGTCATAAGCCGGACATCTATAATGTATTTTTTAGCCTCGGCCTTTGAACAGTGCTTGCATTCCAAACTACATGGTCTTCGTGACATTGCATCAGCATTTCCATGGGTACTACCTTTTCGATGCTCAATGGAAAAGTCATAGCTTTGTAGTCGCTCGATCCGTCGTGCCAATTGTCCTTCCGGATTACGGAACTGCAGAAGCCATTTCAACGCTGCGTGATCTGTCCTGACGCGGAATCGCTGGTCGTAGAGGTATTTGTGATAAAACGCCTCCTATAGCATATCCGCTCGCATCTGTATCTAGAATAAACGTTGCTCCTGGAAGCGGATATGCCAACATTGGGGCAGTGCACAAACGCTCTTTCAATGTTTGGAAAGCTACTTCCTGCTCCTTCTTCCATTCCAAAGCTTTATTTTTTTTTGCTAGCTCGTGGAGACTATGGGCTACGCTGGCAAAATTTGGTACAAATCGGCGGTAATATGTGCACAGCCCTAGGAAACTTCTCAATTCATGCAGATTCTGTGGTCTTGGCCAATCCTTCACTGCTTATATCTTTTCATTCGCGGTGCAGATGCCCTCCGTCGGTACTTTATGACCCAAGTAACTAATTTGCTTCTTCAACAGAGAACACTTTTTGGGACTAAGTTTCAGACCAGCACCAGATATTCTTTGGAAAACCTCCTCCAAGTTCTTCAGATGTTCTTCGAAGTTCTTTCCCAAACCGATGATGTCGTCTAGGTACACTAAGCATGTTTTCCAATGTAGTCCTTTCAGTACCTGATCCATGAGTCTTTCAAAAGTAGCTGGTTCATTACATAGTCCAAAAGGCATCACTGTAAATTGCCAAAGACCATCACCGACACTGAAGGCTGTTTTCTCTTTGTCTTCCTCCTTCACTTCCACTTGCCAGTAGCCGCTTTTCAAGTGGACGTGGAGCTTGACGGATCGGCCTCGCATCTCCGGTGTCAATTTGATGTTTCACAACGTTTGTGCGGCCTGGTTTGGAACCATCCTGGTAAAATATGTTCGCGTACTTTAGGAGCAGTTGTTTTGCCTTACTCTGATAGGCTTCTTCTAGCCCCTGCGTCCATGCCGTGATGTCATTTGAAAGATCAGTATTACTAGATGAAACGTGTTCCTGGAGCTGTTCACAGTTAATAATTACTTCAGCCTCTTGGCATCTTCCCAAAACAGCTCCTTTGGTCAGTTTGAGTGGTGACTTGAACTCATTGAGTACTCTTACCGGAATACGTCCATCTTGTTTTGTCATAGCCGGGGGTTTTCCTACAGGTATATTCAGTACTGATGTGTTTGCTGCTTCTACAACCCACAATTTGTTTGTCCCACAACCTCCATCAACCTTTACCCAGATAACTGCTTCGGATTTTGATGGTATTTGCTGACACCCTTCCACCAGCACTCGTTTACTGCTGTAGCCGAAATTAAGTGGCATCGTCTTGCTTTGTATATCGATCTTGATGCCTTGGTCGATTAAGAAGTCCACTCCAATTATGATTTCATCAACAATCTCTGCCACTACCATGACGTTCCCAATTGATACTTCACATGTTACTTCTCCAATTACCTGGGTGTTCTCTCCCGTGGCTGTACGTAATCTTGCTCCAAGCAATGGTCTTATCTTCTTGTTGACTAAATCTGATCGAATGATGGAATGGGATGCACCCGTATCTACAGTCAGTAAACGTTCCTTTCCATCCACATGCCCTCCGCCAGTAAGTTTGCTTGGCCTTCTTCCAATTTGCGAAATAGAGATTATGGGGCATTCAATTGAGGGAACCAGCTGTCGCCCCTTGCGGTTGACTCGCTTTAGTTTAACGATTAAGTGGATTTGGAGATTTGCTGATCTCCTTTAACTCTGCGTTTACGGCCACCCACATTGCTGGAACTGTTAGGATTGGTACTGCAATAACGTGCAATGTGCCCTGGCTTTCCACAGTTAAAGCATTTGACGGCACCATCGTTTTTCTGCTGCGTTTTTTTTTAATGCTTCCAAAATTGTGTCTGCCCAGTCTGGCCTTTCTACTTTCACACGATGGGCTTTGTACGCTGGCTTACTTAAAAGTGAGGCAGTTTCCTGAGTCAGTGCATGAAACTGCTGGGTGAGTTAGTTGCAACTCCTGTATACGATCTTTCAAAGCATCCATCTCGGCCTCCATTTTATCTTGTCGTTCACTAAAAGCCTCCAGCGGCTATGAGACTTTTGTTTCCTGTGCCACCAGCTTCGTTGAGGTACACTCCTCCTGGGCTTCGAGTTGTAATGTTATGCGTACCTCTTGCTCTTTTAATTGTTTTGCACTTTTTTACGCCATGTGTGTTTTCTGTTCTTCCAATTGTGTTTCAATATTCGCTGTTATACGGTTCTCCTGCGATTCCAGCTGAGATGACATTTGCGACGACATTTCGGATATACGTGTCTCCTGTGCTTCCATCTTGGATGTTATACGTGTCTCCTGCGATTTCAGTTGAGATGTTATATCTGTCGTTTGTACTTCGAGCTGTGTTGACATATCGGTTGATATTTGTGAAGACATTTGCTTCAGCACATCTAGTATCGCGTTAGTGTCTACACTCGCCAATGGATTCGGAGTCTCTATCTTCTCCTCCAATTTAGTCGCTGGCTCTTCCACATCAGGATAAAAGGCACATCAATTCCTTCCAACTCCATTACCTCTCGTAGCCGTACTTGAAGTTGGATCTTATTGCCGGTTGTATTCAATCCACGGCTCTCCAACTCCTTCTTCAGTTGCTGGATTATCAATTCACTCAACTTTGCCATGTCCAAGTTGTATCCGCAATCTTCGGAATTTATTCAACAATTCATCATCTGACACCAATTGTAACGAATTTACTGCAAATCCTCTTATTTGCAACCTTCTGCTAAGTTCGAATCACTACTGTTGCTGTCTTTTATACTCTTTGATTTCCTCGTTGCATCTTCCATGCGCTTCTGTTCTAGAATCTACTAGTTGGTTATCCTTGCCGCTCATGGCGGAAACATGCAAGGTGATAGCACTGTTACATACATACAAACATAATTCAAAGCTGCATGTACTTTGTTGTTGTAAATCGATGAACTAATGTCAAAGAGAATAAATATATCTATATATATATATATATATTAGGGTGGTTCAAATTTATTGTTGAAAAGGCACAACCTGTTTCTGAATCTATGGATCATGCTGAGTAATATTGTCCATGGGACCATAGGTCTGAAATGAATTTCGAGAATCCCTAATTTTGTTAGAAAATTTTATATCGCAATCCGAATAGCGACTCTGACAAATAAAATACATGAAAATATATGTCAAATTCGGATTCGGATTGGGATATAAAATGTTCTAACAAAATTAGGAAGGCTCGAAATTCATTTCAGACCTATGTTCCCATGGACAATATTACTCAGTATGACCCTTTGGTGTCCTTGGTGTCGGAGTGGTATCCATAGTATTTTTGCGCAGAACACCTTTTTGCGTTGGCGGCCTTTGGCCGCGCTTATAAAGAAGGTAAAAGTCTAGTTGAGGGGTCGACTGCTAATACGTTACCAAAAATATCGAGAGAGGTATCAAAACTTGGCAAAAATATTCGATAGTATTAAGGTGAGCGAGAATTATTTACCCAATAGGTCAGCTCCACCCGCGATTCCACATGTTTCCCGAAAAACCACATACCGCGCATAGAGTTAATTTCGGTACGTCTTGCGATTCACCATGTTTCCCGAAATAGTCGCAAGACCGATAGTGGTAAGTGGCGAGATTCAACTTATTGACGGCAAAATGCAACTCTGATACATTACTTATCCACACTTTTACGTTTGACAGTTGGTTTGGTGAAAAAATAAAAAAATTTCGATTTGTGGACTTCGCAAAATTAAATTTGTTGCAGGATTAATATAATAGATATTACTACAATTAATTTAATTCATCTACAACAAATAAGTGTAAGGATTTTTAATGCAGGGTGTTTTATAGAAAGTTCTTGTTTTCAAACAAAAGAGCTTGACGAAAATGCCAGAAGAGAAAAAAAGTTCTGACGAACAGACGGATATTCCGCTAGCGAAAGTCAAAGTAAAACAAGAAAAAATTGATCCGGAGGTAGAGGCGAAAATAAATGCAATCTCCATTACTAATGTTGTCATTAAGCGTGAATCCGATAAGGAAAAGAGAAGTTCACAGTCAAGTAAAACTTCTGGTGATTATATTGTTGGACGACAGGATAGTGACGATGGTGGAGATGACGATAGTAGTGCCGATGATGAAGAAAGCTATGGAAATTCTAAAGGCACCGGAATTCCTCTAGACGAAGATAAGAAATCGATTGAACCAGTAAAATCATCGAATGAGATACTTGCGGAATTGTTCAAAGTTTTCAACGCCGCACCACCTGAAGAACTATTAAATGATGAAAATCTTTTGAAAAAGAAAGGCCGTAAACATAAAAAGCAGAAAAAGGAAAAGGTCAAAATCAAAAAAGAAAAGGAATTGTCTGATGGTGAGGGAAGTGTATCCGATAGTGATGATGAGGGAAAGCATAAACATAAACATAAGCACAAGAAGAAGAAAACGCATAAAGTGAAAGACGAAAAGCATAAAGAGCGGTCTAAGAGTAAGGACAAAAGTAAGAAGGATATAGACAAATCTAAAGAGAGACCAAAAAGTAAAGAGAAATCGTCTGAAAAAAGTAAGGAGAACTCAAGAAAACTATTATCCGATTCAACACAAGATCATCGTCGCGAGAGCAAAGCTCAAAAGCGACATGCTGATCAATATAAGGACGAGCTAAATTTGCCAAAAAAAAGCCGCAGCGAAATCGATTATAATGCCTACTATAGCGGATCGCATGATAAAAGTCGGGAACGTGATAAACAATATGAGAGGGACAAAGAAAAAGAGACACATAGGAGTAAGGATCGTAATAAATCTAAGGAACGTAAACACAATAGTTTTTATAATGGTTATTCTGAATATGAAACTTCTTCATCGAAAACTTTAAAAATAAAACAAGAACCCAAAGACAAAATTAATAAACAAAAAAGCCGGGGTGGACATATATCCGAAGTTTCACTCTCTGATGATGAGGAAGATTATCTGAGAGATCGTCATGGCAAATCAGATTTGAAACGACATCGATTTGGTCATGATAATGGCAATGGCCACCCATACAATAGTTTCTACGCAGGATCAAACCATAGTCGGAGCCGAGATCAAGATGGAGATCGTAACCGCGATCGTGAACGAGAGCGCGACAAAAATTACCACGGAGACGGATATAGTAGAAACAGGCAACGCAGCCGTGGTCGCTCGCGCTCCCGTTCACGTGATTTAGGTATCGATAAGAAGCGACTGCTCGAAATTGCACGTAAAAATGCCATCAGCATGTTTAAACGTGGCAGCTTGCCCGGTTGTGATGGCATGTCAGAGGAACTGAAAGATAAAGTTTTGCTCAAAATGCGTTACGGCGGCAAAACCGTACAGGATCTTACAGATTTTTGTAAGAAGATATCCAACGGCGAAAATCTGTCAGATCTCAGCTCCGACGAAGACTCTGACGTCGATAAAAGTGGTAATACAAAAGCATTTCATCATCCCTTCCAGTTGAAAGAACGCGAACCCATTGTAATGCATATACGCAATTCCAACAAATTACCATTACGGCCATCAACAAGCGAACAAGTGAAAGCTATAACAATGCAATTCCCCGTTTCATCTGGAGAACGGCACCGGATGACTGAGGCGTGGGTGCCGGTGGTGCCGAAGGAGAGTCTACCACCATTGCCTGCATTACCAGCTGCAACGCAGTCGACTAGCATCTTTAAGGCAGATTTAGTCAAGAATGTCTTTGAGAAACCAATACCCGATGAACAACAAGAACCAGCATTCAAACCTGCGCAACCACCTTCAACAGAAGAGAGTAGCATACATACCAACAACACTATACCAACTGAAAGTGCAAGTAATGATGTTCTAGTGCCAGATGCAGCTTTAGCTACAACGGAATCTACAGTACCTACAGAAGCACCAGCGCCCGCAGCTAAACCTTTGATTGATCCAGCCATTGCTAGTAAACCATATTTTGCTATGACACCACCAATTGTAATAGCCACTGCTTCCACACCAGCAGCTCTTTCTGTGCCACCGGCAACTGCTCAACATTCATTCGTGCCTGATGTGCCTGTTCCATCCAGTAGAGAAACACCGAGCATGCTCTTTCCGGAGCAATCTGGTACTGGTATGGATGTATCGAGTATTATATCCAAGCGCTTACTGGCTATGCGCCGTTTACAGGTAAATTTGTTTATTTAAACTCTTTGAATTATATTGATTGCGCAAATATTCTCGCAGGAAAATCCTATGGATCCCGAAGCTATTAAAATGATGTACAACTCCCAAAAAGACATGTCTTCTTGGGCATCATCCAAATATTTACCTGGTCAATTTACCGGCAGTACTGGGGCAAATATACTAACAACTCGTGAATTACATTCTGGACCACAAGCTTGGGCTCGTCGAGATCAACTAATAACCTCACGTCCAGTTAGTGGCGGTATGGGTATGCAATTGTTGCAAAAAATGGGCTGGAAACCGGGTGAAGGATTGGGTCGTGACAAAACTGGCTCAATACAGCCACTGTTGCTTGATGTTAAACTAGATAAACATGGTTTGGTTGCACGTGACGATAATCTCTATAATGGCTATAAGCAAAATAAAAACAAGAAGCCACGCCCACAAAACATAGCGCAACAACAACAAGCCATAACAGAAAAACATCCAGTTTGTCTGCTAAATGAGTTAACATCAAAACGCAAATGGACGCCACCGTTATATACACTTATGAATGAGGCTGGCCCCTCACACAGTAGAATGTTTTTATTTTCTGTTTCAATAAATGGTCAAACCTATACACCAACACAGGGTTCGAATACAAAAAAAGAAGCAAAAGTAATTGCGGCACGTTATTGTCTACAGCAAATGGGTATCCTGCCACCAACGTAGTCTGTATTCTTGAAACAACTTTTGAGTCTTGTAGCCATCTAAGTAGTATTGATTATAATCCAGCTTATTTATTTTATATTAAAATTATTTTAAAAAAATGTTGGATTAACAGATACTTTAAATTTCTTAACATCCTACATTAATGCTTAATTGCATATAATGAAAGTAAGCTGCTGTAAGTTAAAAGAATACTCTAGAAGCTAGTGTTATGATAAAATATGTAAATAAATCAATTAAGTTATTTTTTAAATAAAACTCTGACATACACTCATACTATGTACGTATATAAATAAAACATGAATATGAATGATCCAGCTGAATAGAAAGGCAATATAAAGAAACACGCCTTTTATGAGCACTTAAAATATATGAGTACTTCCCCCTATTATAGCAAAGTCGTACTTGGTGGCTTCATATCTGTGTTGACAAGGAGTGTAGCTTTGGTTTTACCGTCCTCAAAATGCGATTCTACATTCATTATTTTGCATTTTAATCTATTTTACATCTATGTCGGCTTGGATTGTCAAGTTATTGTTGTCGGGTCAGAATACGACGGTTTGTCAACTATTTCCAGAGTGGCTCCCACACAAAATTCATTAATTGATAATTTTCGTTGGCTTCAGTGCACACCATTATCTCTGGCACTCTAACTCGGCAGCTTGTGGTAGGGAATAAGGACTTTCAGAAGAAATATATGCGCACTGAATACAAATGCGCTCACAGGAGTAGTAGAGTATTCTTACAACTCACAAGATATAGGATTCTTACACCTGTATCTGACCTCTCAGCCATACTCCTCTCCTTCGACTGTTCAGATAATGGGTCGGCTTTAAAAAATTTACGGCGCGTTTCTTCGCTGCGCTCCTCGTTCCAACTGATATTCGGACAAAGTGAGCGATGAATTATTCGGCTTCGACATGCTAAAAACTGGAAACTGACACGGACTTGATACGAATTCCCTGCTGAAGAGAATGTGCTTAAAAGCGAATCTCCGATCCAAGATATTTTCAAAAGAGAGACGGAAATATAGATGGAATATAGGAGACCCTACGGGGGTAAGCAACTTAGATTGTTCTAGCGGTTGGCATGTATGTCGTGAGAGGCGAATCCAACCCGCACGCCCAAAGATTCGAGGGATCAGCCACTCCTGATCGACAAATACCGTATCCAGTATATGTAATTAAATCGAGCCCTACCTAGGGGAGATTGGGCTAGGTTAGGTTAGGTTAGGTGGTAGCTGCCCTGATAAGGATAGCTCACTTGGACAACATGAAGGTCCGTTGTGATACCACATACACCAAAAATAACGGTGACTTAGATCTAGCTACTTAGAGAATCGTTGAGTAGAAACGATAAAGCTCCGAATGATACCGATCTCAACTTTGGATATATCCTCGGGAGATCCAAGTGAGTCGCGACCGAAGTACTTTCGCCTAGTTCTGGCAAAAGCTGGGAAATCAAGCATAAAGTGATTTGGTGGTTCCACCTCATCGTCCTCCATACAGCTGCAGCAGGATGGAGTTTCCAGTATATTGAGACGTACCGCATGGATACCCATCGGACAGTGCCCTGTCAAAACCCCAATGACAATTGATAGGTGAGCCTTAGTGAACCCAATTATTTCAGCAGACCTCCTGCCATCCACTTTCGGCCAGAAAGATCTTGCTACCCTGCAAGACGTGGTGTCCACCCAACGTTTGCTGAGCTGACTCGAGGCCCAGATATGGAGGAGCAATCCACAGGTGGTCAGCGGAATCCCGAAATTCCTACAGCCATCTTCATGCGGTTCAGTTGTACCGATGCGGGCTAAGAGATCCGCTTGACAGTTACTCGGGATATCACTATGGCCCGGGACCCAGGTAATCTTAATTGTAAAATAATTCGATGCAATCGCAAGCGAGGTCAGGCACTCCCAGACCACCCTCTATCGCACTGTAGTTGAGCTCAAGGCCTTGATAGCCGCTTGGCTATCAGAGTAGATGTTAAATTCCCTAACCGTAGTTGCACTGGATAGCATTCCATCCACCGCATCCTTAATCGCAGCAACTTCCGCTTGGAATACACTGCAGTGATCAGCCAACTTAAACTTGCGGCTTACATTTAGCTCTTGACAGGTCTCCAGGACAGTTTCTTGTCCAAAACAATCCCCAAATAATTAACCCTATCAGAAAGTACCAACGGTAACCCCCCTCCGCCCCCCTCCCAATCGAGAGAGTTCTGAAATCGGGCATCTTATATCTCCTTGTAAACCAATTCCGTTTTTCCTGGGTTGACCGCCAATCCACATGATTCAGCCCACCTAGCCACAGTATCCAAGCCCTGATGAACATCGCGCAGGGTGCCCAGAAATTTGCCTCTGACTAGGATAGCGAGGCCATCTGCATAGGCAACCACCCCACAACCATTGGTCTCCAGCTCCACAAGAAGCCCGTTGACTACCACAACCCAGAGCAGAGGAGATAGGACACCCCCCTGTGGCGTGCCCCTGCACACCTTCCTCTTAATTATGGCCCCTCCCCACTCCACGACAATTCTGCCGCATAGAAGTTTGTTAATAAATTCAACCAGAGCCGCCTCGACCCCTAAACCCACCAGAGCTCTTTCGATTGCCCCAGTAAGACATTGTTAAAAGCCCCCTCGATGTCTAGAAAGGCACCCAGAGCATACTCTTTGTGTTCTAGGGACTCCTCTATTTGCTTTACAATCGAATGGAGAGCCGTTTCCGTCGATCTGCTCTTGCAGTACGCATGCTGTGAAGCCGGCAGTAACCCCCGAGGTATCCTTTCCCGTAGGTACAGGTCAATCAACTGCTCAAACATCTTAAGAAGAAACGACGAGAGGCTAATTGGCCTGAAATCCTTAGGTGATACATGAGAGCTTCTGCCGGCCTTCCGAATGAAAATAACCCTAACCGTGTGCCAAGACTTCGGGATATAGTTAAGCCTGAGGCAGTTAGTATAGATGATGGCCGACCAGCGGCAGGAAGTCCCCAAAGACTTTTGAAGTTGCGCAGGAATGATTCCATCCGGGCCCGGAGACTTATAGGGCTTGAACGACCCTATAGCCCATGTTATTTGACTTTCCCGTATTGGAATGGCAGGCACTTCTGCAAGACCAACGCCCGCCGACCATGCAGGCGAAGACATCGGGAAAATGATTATCCAGTAGAAGCCTTAGGGACTCCTCGCTACTCATCGACCAGTCCCCACCATCATCTCGCAGATACCCCAGAGGAGCGGGATTCCTAGATAGTATTTTTCTAAACCTCGCCGATTCATTGCAGCCTTCTACGTTTTCGCAGAAGCTTCGCCATGAACCTCGCTTGGCTATCCTTATTTCATATTTATAAATCCCCAGACTCACCTTATAGAGCTCCCAGTCCGAGAGGCATTAGCATCGGCACCGATGATCACGCCAACACCTCTCCGCCTTGCTTCAGCGGTGATTTCGCCCAGTATCGCAGGTGGTGGTCCCGCTAGGTACGCTGAGACCACCCACATTTCATTACTGCCTCGCTCGAGGAAGACCGTGGTTACGTCAGCATTGCTGAAATTAGAGAGAATAAAAGCTTTAATCTCTTTTTTAACAGGCACACAGGATCTAGGCCTACCTGCCTCCCCATACACCAAGGTATTGAATTTTTCAGTCCTTAATCCAGAAATCTTTCTGCCGTTACTACTCAGCCACGGCTCCTGGACAAGGACTATATCCACTCCGCCTTATTCAAGGCAGAGCAACAAATTCGCGGAAGCCGCCTTAGAGTGCTGAAGATTGATTTGACAGATTTCCATCAAACCATCAAACCGCACCCCACACTTGGCGGATTCGTGTTAGACTTGTCCATTCTAAAAAGTCCCCCCTCAAGGCCGCTATCCGGAGCCGATTGTATAGTCGCCCTTCAACGGTCTCGTGGTTATCTATGCTACGCAGGGAGGCCACGTGAGGGTTGACGCAGTACCTTATGATATAAGCAACAATGAAATCTGATTGAGGTCAATCTGAAATGCAGGAAAGGCCGAGTTGTTACGACATAGCAACTTCAGCAATTATGAAAGATAATGAAATTTTCAGTAGGCGGTTTGAATGGAAAAATAATTGGTAGTTATTGAAAATATAATTTTGTTAATATTCTTTACGTTTAACTCTGATGAAATAATTTTATATAATGAAATGGATTGCAAATAAATATTTAAATATTAAACATACTAATTAACGGCCACCGTAGTGTGATGGGTAGCGTGCTCCGCCTATCACACCGTATGCCCTGGGTTCAACTCCCGGGCAAAGCAACATCAAAATTTTAGAAATAAGATTTTTCAATTAGAAGAAAATTTTTCTAAGCGGGGTCGCCCCTCGGCAGTGTTTGGCAAGCACTCCGGGTGTATTTCTGCCATGAAAAGCTCTCAGTGAAAACTCATCTGCTTTGCAGATGCCGTTCGGAGTCGGCATAAAACATGTAGGTCCCGTCCGGCCAATTTGTAGGGAAAATAAAGAGGAGCACGACGCAAATTGGAAGAGAAGCTCGGCCTTAGATCTCTTCGGAGGTTATCGCGCCTTACATTTATTTTTTTTATTAAGATAATTAACAAGCACCTTTTAAAAGAAATACTAGTTTCTTTAACACATGTGGTCATACCAAATCGTTCCCGTGATGGTCGGGCTAGTACCTTAATGGTGTTTGTTCCGGATATGCATCCGCCAAAGGACCATCAACATCGATAACACTGTTGTTGTTGTTGTATTAACGATAAAGCTTTGGGGAGTGTTATCGATGTTGATGGTCCTTTGCCGGATATAAATCATTAAGGTACTAGCCCGACCATCTCGGGAACGATTTATATGACCACATTAAACCGTCTAGCCCATCTCGCCCTCCCCACCCCCTAGTTCCATGAGAAACTTGGGGTTGCCAGAGCCTCGGCTGTTAATGGAACAGGATTCGCCACGGATAGGTGAGGTTGACAATTGGGTTGGAGAATCTATATATTGTGCTGGCAACCCCTTGAGAGTGTTGCGCTACACAACCCCTTGAATCAAATTGGTATTTTAGTCGCCTCTTACGACAGGCATACCTACCGCGTGTATATTCTAAGCCCACTAAAACGCTGGGGGGTCTAAATAAATAAGCTGGAGTTCACGAAGCTATTCGAAACCAAACTAGGCTTTAGACAAGGCGACTCCCTAACGGGCGAGTTTTTTAACCTAATATTGGAAAAGACAATTTATGGGAGGGACAAAAAAAGTTAAATGGGGTTACACTGAAATCACAGCTCTTAGTCAGGAAAAATCCTGAGTCGCTCGCGTACATAAAACCGGCTGGCGTAGGGTGCGGACATGGACACGGCAAATGTCGACTATATTGGACATCCACGTCAATGGCATTACGCTGCCTATTGTAGTACATCCAAAAATACTGGGTGTGACGTGCGATCAGGATCTACATTTTTGAAAGCATGCAGCGGCAATTGTACCTTAAGTCCATGGCTGCAACAAAATCATCAACTCTCTTGTCGGAAGCATTTGGGGCATAGATAAAAGAACGCTCTTGATCAACTATAGATCAATTGGCCGGTCGCTTGTACGTAACGCGTCCCGAATATGGTCGCCGAGCCTAAAATAAACACACTGGAGGAAACTTCCTGCCTGTCAAAACACCGCACTCGGAACTGCCACGGGGTGTCTTCTTGTGTCCCTAGAACATCACTACACAAGGAGGCAAGAATACTCCACATAGAAGAAATAAATTAAATGCTGAACAGACATCTGATTGAAGAGGCCCCGCCTCCCAGGAACCTTATTTGCGTAGGCATTATGAAGAAATCTGGCATTTAAGAACTTAGTCGTTTGAAAAGGAGGAGCATTGCAGCGCCCTCCGAAACATTCATTCAAAGACAAATAGCCTAAACTCGCAGTTGAGCAAACCAAACTCCCCAGGGACGCGATCTGGATACTATAATAGGTTAAACTGTTACTTAAAGGAATCAACCCCGACATACCCAATGTATATCCTGCTTGTAATGTCTTCCAACATTACAGCAACCATCTTTTCAATTGCAATGTGGAACCAATGCTTCCCTATCTCTCTGGTCCAACCTTATTGAAACTGCAAATATCCTTGAACCCCCGTTAGACGACAATGATGACAATTAGTGAGTGGTCGCACCTGTTGGATGAGGCGAAGCACTGCTACAAAAAACTACAACTGGAGAAGAATACCAGTATCGATCTAAACCGCGATCACACAATCTATTATGAGAGCTTTTGATTTCTGGCGTATGCCAATGTTGTTGATATTATTGGCATTAACAAAAGCGCCATGATCAAGTGGTTGACTGATTAGGCAATAGAAAAGTAAAGTCCTCTCTTGACAAAAAAAAAAAAAAAATCATGCTCTAAAGTCTCTCACCGTACTTGTCTTGATGTCATGGATGCTACGTTGGCAAGGTCATGTTTTACCAAAGGATGAAACCGCTTTGGCTTAGAAGGTACTCTTATCGGTACCCGTTTTCAAAGGAAACAGGGAGATGTCCACTGGGTTGGGAGAGGAAGGTGGAAGAGGACTTGATTTCCCTAGGTGATCCCAATTACCACCAGTTTTCGCTAAACAGGGATAGATGGTGTGATGAAGACATCGTTCATAGGGTAGCGACCCCATAACAATCCGGTAGAAAAAAGAAGTAGAAGCACTTACAGAATCTATTTTTTTTAGTGAGAGCGTTTCCATTTAAATTTTTTCTTGAATTATTTTTTGTATGAATTGAATCAATTGAAAAGGCCTTGCCATTTCGCTTCTAGAGGAATAGCTTATGGAAGGAGTTCACTTCAAAAACATTACAAATGCCTCGTTGTACGATATTGTCTATTCGCTTGCCAGCTCACTGCTCTATAAGAAGCGCAGAAAGCACTCTCAGTTTGCTCTTGTTTAAAAGCTGTACTATGATGCTAAAAACAGAAGGATTGATTCCATTTTCCAAGTGCTTATTTAAAATTGTTTCTACAAGAGCTTCGAACGACTAAGGCGGGTGAATTTGCTGAGAAGCTTTTCAAGGCAGAAATACCTTCCAAGATAGTTTTACCATAGTTTGGATAGAAGGCAACGAAAGTCCGATGAGTTAACAAAGGAGCGTGCAGCACTAGATGAAGCAACGAAAGACGTCTGGCTTCAAATGCTTATAAGTCAGTAACAGCAGATTTGGGAAGTGCGACGCACAGGAAGAAACGGTTGAGCACGTTCTATGTGCGTGACTTCTGAGGGGGCGTAAGGGCCGCCAAAAATCCCTCTTTGCAATCCCCTCTGAAACAAACACATTGAAGGTCGACGACTGCTCAAGCGCCTATATATATACTTCAAAGTATTTACAACATTAAACGTAGTACAGAAGATGAGAGCCAACAGCATGTATATGTAGCATTTTCACTCTTTGTTATTGTATAATAAAAGGGGGAGAATGAGATTTTGACACAGATTCTCTCCCACAGGATGTCTGCTATAGGAGCGAACGTGGCTGGGAGTATATTTCCGTAAAGCAGCGCATAGTTATCATAAAAATAACGGTATTAGGTGAAAGCAGTGTTCGTCCAATAGCCGCTAGCAGCAGTAGTGAACAATTTTGCAATTCTTCTAGTGCAATTCGCGGCGGTTCGTGTTGCATGTGTGGATGTGTGTTAAATAGAAAAAGGAAAAATCAAAAGGATTAAATTAAGCAAAATACAAAATATAAGTAAATAGAAAGAAAACGTATAGCTTAGTCGCTTGTGATAAGAGTTTAGCAGACGAGTATAGAATAACGGTAAATTGAATAAAGCGAAAAATATTTTGCAAAGTTATTCCTGTGGAAAAAAGTAGAAAAAAGTATGTCGTTATAGTGCATTTATGTTATTTTGCGGTCGTCGAATTGGCATAATAGGGTGTAACCACTAAACCATTTTGTGTGTTTGTGTGCCTTTTATACAATACATACATACATACATATATACAAGGTACCTATGTTGGTGCTGAGATGGAGACATGCAGAACCTGTGCGAGATGTGATTTTGAGGACGAAAATAAATGGTTTGATTTATTTCATACGACACGTTGGACGCGTGAAATCGAAGAAATGCGTGTGGAGTTCAATAATTGGCATTTGCAGGTACATACATGCATATATATAACCGTAAATATTTTATGCAATAAATTTTACCTTCTGGGAGATTTAGAGTCTCTTCCAATGTGCGTTGTGCTCCTTTTTAATTTTTCCTAAAAATTGGCGTGACGGGGCCTCGCTTGTTTTAAGCCGACTCCGAATGGCATCTGCCGAATCACTGCCGAGGGGCGAACCCGCTTAGAAAATTTTTTTTTAATTGAAAATCTTTTTTATATATTTTGATGTTGCTTTAACCGGGACTTGAATGCAGGACCTTCGGTATGGTGGGCGGAGTACGCTACTACCAGAAAACGGCGGACGCCAATATATACGTTAGGTTGAACTGGCCGGTCCATGAGGACCTCACTTAGATTGAATAAGTCCGTAGTGTTACCAAACTGAAAAACCAGGAGCTATGTTATAAAATAACTCCGTCCTCTTGGCAAATACTAGAAGCTTCCTAGGACTTAAGCCACTTGCTGCTTCTGGATATGACAGCTGTATCACTCCTAATAGCTGGAGCCTTAGCCTGACAAGCGCAGGGCACGAGCAGGGACTGCTTACACTCTAACACGCATTTAGATTCTGTGCTATGCGAGATTATTGCTTAATTGCTGCTTGACTGTCAATATAAAAGCTAACACGATTGCAGCTTGAGCTATTTTCTTCCAGGGTCTCTACTGCTTTGGTTACGGCTACTATTTCCGCATGGAAAACGCTACAGTAATCCGGAGCCTGTAGGATCTGTTTATTTCCGGATCAGCACACCATCTGTGAACACATGTATCGCTTCGTCCGCCATTTGAGCACCCTTGCGCCAACCGTCCACCTCCATTGTGCCAATATATAACTGTATGCGCTTCCCAGATATTGCTGGCCTCTTTATTTTTGCTTTTGTAAACATGTATGAGAAGCGAAAAAGATGGCCTTTATGGTGACCTCAACGCGATGGCGAGTGCCGAGCAAGATTTGGGGGCACATTATGTATAACACAATGGACTTATCTTTCCTTGTTCGAACCAAAATTTCTATCATATAAGAGCATTCATACAATTCAGTGAGTGGCAGTAAATTTGAATGCCTTTATGGAATTTTTAGAACTATAAAGTGGTGACTGTGAATGTGAGTGACTGCGACGCAAAGTGCGCAAATGCGTCATACATAATCCGGCCCTAACTGATGAGCTGTACGAGCTTTACGCAACCATCAACATAGTCCAGTGAATTGAAACTGTTATGGTCTACGGTTACGGTTGACTTGGGAGCGTGTTTGTGCGAACACACTGAATGACTGGGGATGGGGCGAAAGTTGCGATACAAAAGTATCGAAAACCAGAAAAAAAACAGACCGGCGATCACTAGCGAAAATTGCCATGAGTTTCCGGCCGCAAGTAAAACGAAGACGTGGAAAAATTTAGAAAAAAAGCAGCAAAAACGATAGCCACGAGTTTTCCGGCCGGGAAAAAAGGCAAGAAATAGCTTTTTACTTGCGCAGTTAATCGGAAATTTTTATAAAACCAAAAAGGTTTATCGTAAAACAAGTCCTATAAGGCGTTATACCAACGAGAAGATTTGTGATTTGCTTCAGCCTAAATTTTGGCGGCTCTGCGACCATACCAAAAGGATCGTATAACATCTAGGCCACAACTTCAACACCAAAGGCGTCAGGCTCAGAGATTGCTTCATTAGCACTATTGCTTACCTCAACTGCACGCCCCCAACTATATTCAACTCATCGCAAAACACCCTCGCGTGCTGTGCACATTTTCAAGAGAGTATTGTGAAGAACCAAAGGACTGCAACGAGGAACCGCCGGCCGATTCCTTAACCCAACTACCAAAGAATAAACCGGGAAATGCCCAGAAACTAGGAAGAGTCGATAGCGCAAAGTACCGACACAGTCCATTCCGACAAGCCTCGTTTTTACTCGTCTATTTCGGGGTGGTAATAAACCTTACGACGGTTGTGTGGTGGTGACACAAGCTCCCCGTATAGAATATCCAGTTGAAGTAGGTCGGCGTTTCACAGTCACACCTAGTGAGGAAAGTTCTAGTGATTCCGATTCGGATTCGGACGGCACTAAACTAAATGGTGATGAGAACCCTTGTTATCCGAAGATAAACCCCTTTCTCTACGTTTACGAAGTACACTACCACCTTCGGAAAAGCGTCCGACACCACCTCCGCCTCCAGGGCCAGCAGTACGCTGCCGCGTAATACAACTAACGCCAAAATTACCAAGTCATCCAGATCGTAAAGGTCAGCACGAAGTTTTATCGCCACCAGGTTCACTCGATTACCTCGGACCAGAGCGCAACAACCACCAACAGTACCAACACAGCGCGCCCAAGACCGCGTGCCATAACCAACAACGGCGACGGCTTCACCAGCAAAAACAACATCACCAGTAACCACGCCGGCAGAGGCCCATGGTACGTACTCTGGCGGCTATGTAAGTACCAGCAAAGTATAACCCTAGATGTAATTAGTTAAAAGAAACTTCTAAGCAGTACCTAGAGAGTTTTATGCAGCCCGGTTAAACCATTTAACAAGGGTCGATTTTTTTTTCGTCAAATTTTATTATTGAATACTTGAAATTGTTAGCTTTACAACAAAGGGCATACATTTTTTATATCATTTTAATAATATATTTTGTTGCTTTAAAATGATTCAAGTTAGCTCTATAAATTTTATTCATAATAAGCCGTCTTTATCACGTGAAACGTTTTGGCGATCCATTTTTGGAGCTCAACCATAAATTGTTAGAAAAAAATTTGCGACCGCAGCCATTGGTCGATTATGAACGAATTGGCTAAAAGATTTAAACTTTTTTTCTTATATCATACAAATACAATATATATATATATATATATATATATATATATATATATATATATATATATATATATATATATATATATATATATATATATATATATATATATATATATATATATATATATATATATATGAATCACTATTGCTAGCAACATCGTTCGAACAACCAGAAGAAAATAATATACGTGCATATAATACATAGTGCTATCACAATTTCATCTTTATTGCTTTTATAACAAATTTTCTTAGTACATATTACATATTATTATCATTATACCAGGGATGCACCTTAACGTTAAGCTAATCGTTTATCAAAAAATTTCCACCGTTTCCGTTGAAACACTTCGAACTATTATCGATAAAGAAATTATCAAGATAAATTGTATCTCGTTTTTAACCGAAACGAAAAGCTTTCGTTAACGTTAAAAACGTTAACGAAAACGTAATACTTTATGTTTGAATTATGCTGGCAATGCTATAGCCATGGTGAAGCCGTAAGGTGGCAACAACGAGCGCATATACACACACAAACTCTATGTAATTTGTTTGTGTAATTCGTTGGTGGTAATGTCAAAAATACTCTGAGAAATGTTCGTACTGTCAAAATTCATGAGAAAAGTTGCAATCAGCTTGGATAATGCTTTCACCTTTAATTACTCCGCCATCAATGAGCTTTGCCAGCATAGTTTAAAATTAATAATCAACATAAACGATTTGATTTCGTTTTGATATGGCAGAAAACGAAACGAAATCATTTCGTTAATTTGACGATCTTAACGTTAATAAACGAAACGAAATGACTTCGTTTCGTTTATTAACGTTGATTATCGTAACGAAATGATATCGTTTCGTTGGTTAAGCATGCCTGCATTATACTATGCCACTATACCAGATTGATATTTTGTTACACTCAAAATTAAGATCTACTACAACAACATAATAATTTTGTAAGAGAGCCCCAATTACCGGAATGGGTATCCAAACTTTATAGCCCTAAAATATGTTTTGTGAATGGAAAAAAGGGGTATTCAACCAAATTCTTACTTTGTATGTAGTATATTTACTATACATAAGTACATTTAATTACATTTTTTTTTTCACACAAAGCGTTTATAAAGCTTATCAAAAAAAAAAAAGGGGGAGACATAAATATATGTATAATTTGAAATATTACGAGCAAAAGTAAGAAAAGAACCCCCAACAGAACAAACTTAGCCAGACTTAGGTATTCATATTAGATTTCGTTTTCGATTTCGGCCCAATAAAGTGTGAACTGTTGGATCATTTTTTTTCTCTCACTTTATATACTACATACACTTACATACATTTTCATAGTGTAAATAGCTATTCCGAGTTCAACATTTTCTTTTTCTCGTTCTGAATTTATCTTGGGACGATGCTATAAGCAGTTTTGGCTTTGGAGCCTATGCTGTAGCCCTGGTTAAGAAACCTGCACTATCGTATTTTTTTGTAGCATACATACGTGAACAGAAATGAGTATTGAATAAAATTTGTAAATAAATGGGAATGCTGGTGTTCTGGCTCATTTAGAAGGCACGTAGGGTTACCAGGTAAGGGGCCACCGAAATTTTAGGTGCGTCGGTGGCCATGGATTTTGAGGGTGGGACATAGCACCGGGCGTCGCAACAATACCCGCGGCGCCCCCTATATATATTCGGCCCTTTTCGTTTATTTTCCTTTTTGTTTTCTTTTTATTTTTCAGCAGTTTTTTTTGATTTTGATTTTGAACTTGTGGTAACCGGTTATTTCCGGTTCGGTAGTTTTTTTTTGCGTCAGTCTTTTTTGAATTTGAATTTTTGAATATGTCAACGGTCTGTCCGTGGCATCCGGTTCGACCGGATGTCGTTTTAATTTGTATTGATAAGCGTTTTGAGTCTGTCTCTGCGCTTCTGTCGGTTTTTTCGAATTTGACAGCTGTTAGTTTTGATAGGCATGATATGACATTTTTTTCTGGTTATGGCGCAGGAACAGTAAGGTTGGCAAGGACCCGCCCCAGCCGACAATGACTAGCCACTGTGCACCACCACATCATGCCGACCGCCTTCCTTACTGCTTCCATCGAAAATGCGAATCCATAACAAAACATAGCGGCTACGCTGGTTAGACTATGTTATGTGGATGAAAGATTATGCTCCGACTTAAGCGGGAGTCATTGGTGCCGTATGTCGTATCGCTGTAGTCGTATCCCTAACGTAATCAGCTGTTTATCGTTACAACGGTAAACCAAAAACCAATTGGTTGGCTACGATACGGTTACGACCTTAAGCGCCAAATACACGACACGAACATTTCCGCGAACATTCCCGTTATGTCATGTTTCTGCGACCTTTTCTGTCGTGTATGGTGGTGTTTGCCAGTTCGCGCAAATGTTCGCCAAAAATCAAAATATTTTAATTTTTGGCGAACATTTGCGCGAACTGTTCGTGCGTGTATGGCGAAATAGCTCATAATCGTAGTAATTTCTGAACGGAACAGACGTGCGCGGAAAAGTAAAATGGACAATAAAAAATTTCTGAGTGAATTTATTGAAATGTATAAATCTTTGCCATCATTGTGGCAAGTAAAAAGCAAAGATTATTGTATTAGAATTAAAAAGAATAATGATTATGCGACTTTAATCGAAAAATTAAAAGAAGTAGATCCTGATGCCACAAAGGATACAGTTATAAAAAAAATAAGTAGTTTGCGGGCGTAATACCGGCGTGAATCAAAATCACATGAAACTCTTCTTGTTTAGTCGAAAACAAATAATTTAATCAATAAATAATTACCTTAATAAAATCTTTCAATTAAATTATTATGACATGACAAGTCTCTGTAACTATTTTCCCAATCATTTGGGGCGCAATTGCTGTCAAAAATTTTAAGCCTTCAAAGCTATTGCCACTAGCTAGAAAGCGCAAAGTTAAAGAAAGGCGGTGATGAGGGGAAATCGCTTCTCTCATTATTGTATCCCGTTTCGTTATGAGTGGCAACATTTTTTGTAAAAGTTGGTCAAATGTTGCCTTGCTCATACGAACGTAATTTTTAAAATCATTTTGTGACGTGAATTCCATTTCTTTAATAAGCTCACTTTGTCCAAGAACTGCTCGTTTTTTAAACCATTCTTTGCACCAAATTCTTTTTTTGCGATCTTCTCTCTTTTTTTACGCTTAATTGCCACAGCGAGCAATATTGCTGCAGCACAATTGTTGTCCGTATTCATCGCTGTCTGGAAGAGAACTAATGTTCGGCCAAAAGTTCGTATGGTGTATAGCCAAAGTTGCGAACAAGATTGCGGAATGTTCGTGTCGTGTATTTGGCGCTTTAGCGGCACCAATAATCGATTGCAATTCTTCCCATAAGTCGAATCAGCTGTTATAAGGTTACCGATACGGTTACCGATAAAGAACCAATGTCTGCAGCTTAAGAAAGTATTGTTATCGGAACCCACCTACAGAAGCTGAGAAAGAGGTCCGCCTCCATTCCGCTGGAAGAACCATGTGGAGAACGATTTAAATTCCTTTGTTGTTATCAATTGGCGCCAGGTAGCATAGCGAAGAAGCGATTGGCGAGCCTTGTTGAACAGACATAACCGTTTGAATAGTTAAGCGCCAATTAAGTGAGATAGTAAATTTTTATTTTCGTTACATTAAAACAGTAAAGAAAATTATAAATAATGAGGTAGAACTACTTCGCCGTGGATTGAAGTTTGGCCATATGTAGTACCAGCAAAGAGGATAAATACAATAAGAGCCGTCACTCGTTATTTTTTAGGCATTTACTCGATGTATACTGAGAGGTAGTAGCTACTTTTTTTTGGGCGAGATGTTTATAAATGTCTTCTATACATTTTCGTGGGGCTTTTGTGATTATTTTTCCGACTGTATTTAACTAACTTATTTAATTCTCTTTCCAAAAATCGCAGTTGCACAAGGGGCCTACACGGCATGGATAAATGCGAGACAATTAAAAATTTCCCTCTCAGAAAACATTCGGCATCAATTTTTTCAATTTCCAGCGAAATACTCGCCACAAAATAACGAGTGACGGCTTTTATTGTATTTATCCTCTTTGGTACCAGGCTCCAATATAAAACGATACACCAAGCACCCAGATAGTGTCTTCTATATGCACTGTCTATGTGGTTTTAATGTCGACTCTAGCTACAATTTAAACTAGTCAAACTGCATCGACTAGCTTCTATTGGCATAACGAGTGCGATGAGAATGTCTCTTCCTTCCCTATTCTTATAGAGAAAGAGGCAACTTTTGCTGCACTGCTGACATGGCAGGGCATATGAAGATAATTAGAAAATTCATAGAAAATCACATACTGAAACTAAGTGATGCAATGGCCGCTATGCTCAGAATCTTAAGGAACTTTGAGGTGTTCATTGTGGCCAGAACAGGGAATCCATATAATGACCAGACTGGATCGAAATTTGATGGTGGAAAAACGGGAGCTGGTATCTATTAGTCGAACTTCAAGAAATCGATACCAATAGAGTTAGCAGATATACGTTTTTAAGCGCTCCCTCTATGTCGAGGCAAGGTGACTTCCTTCAAGGAAATGCTTTGATATGATACCATGAAGAGTTATCTCCACGGACTTTCCTTCGAATGACGATTATTTCTAATGTGCGCATCCAAGTTTTTCCGAGGCTTTCAAGAAAAAGGTGCAAGGCATACCTGGTGACTTTCGACTCTGTTTGCGTGGTTCGTTGGATACGAAGTCGAGAGAGATGCACAAACACATGCATGAAGGCATTGAAAGATCGGATTTAGGAGTTACAATTGCGCCGTCCAATCACGTCAACGTCTACTCTGAAGGTAAAATCCCCAACGTTTGATGGTTCTGTTCCTTTCCAGTTATTTAGCTACAGTTTGAGAAGACCGCAGCAGTGAACAACTGGAATGCTGAAGATAAAGTTGCAGCTCTATTCGTAGCATTGAAGGGGCCAGCAGTCGAAATCCTACAGACCATTCCAGAGGGCGAACGGAACTGTTATGAAGCATTGATCGGCGCTCTAGAGAGACGATACGGAACCGAGCATAGGAGACAGATATACCAAATGGAGTTACTGAGGCGCTTCCAGAGGCCTGGTGAAACATTGCAAGTGTTTGCGTCGGATGTTGAAAGGCTGGCACATTTAGCGAATGCGGACGCACCCGTGGAATATTCCGAAAGGGTAAAAATCCAGAGCTTTATTAATGGAATGCGGGATATCGAAACGAAGCGAGCGACATACGCAAACCCAAAACCTACATTCACAGAAACTGTATCACATGCTCTGATTCAGGAAACAGCATCGCTTCTGTGTAAGCCAGCGTTCAAAGCACGCCGTGTGGAGGTAGAAATGCCAGACTGGTTATTGGAGGCGCTGAAAGGATCGCAAAAGCGGAGTGAAAGAGCTATCAAATGCGGGAAGCCCGGTCACATTGCACGTCATTGCGATCTTGATCCTAGTGGTTGCAACAGCATGGGTGGTCTTAATAACAAAGTTGGAGGGGATGAGCAAGAGCGAGTAAGATGTAGAGATCGAGAGCTATCTCCAGCTATTGAATGTCCTGTGATATCTGTGCCGCAAATTGGAAGGAAATCAAGCAGTCTTACCGTCAGAGGGAATGTGGATGGCAAAGAACGTGTACTGACTGTAGATACGGGCGCATCTTATTCCTTGATTCGATCTGATTTGGTCAACAGAAGAGTAAAGCCATTATTACCTAGAGCAAGGTTACGTACGGTCACTGGTGAGTATAACCAAGTCCTGGGAGAAGTGATCTGTGAAGTCTTAATTGGGAAGGTTATGGTTATACACAAGTTCGTTGTGACGGAGATCGTTGATGAAGTCATATTGGGAGTGGACTTCTTAGTTGACCATGACATCAGGATCGATATGCGGAGAAATATTATGCGCTATAAAAACAAGGATGTGCCACTTAACTTCAGTTTGGAGAAAGGATTCAGCAGTAAGCGAGTGATGGTGGAGGAGATTCGACAGAGACCACAGAGTTCAAGGAAAGTAGATCGGGCAAAGGTTGATGGAACGAATGGGCCAAACAAATCAAAGCCGAAGGTACCTGCGAGAGAAATACTGGCATTGAAAAACCCTAATGGACGCACTAAAACCAACGAAAGAATTTCCCAGAAAGAATGCAAGGGTGGTTTCAAGCCAGCGCGCACTACTGTTGGGAAACGTCGGGACGATACTGATTATGTGAAGCCAATCCGTCAAGAGCAAGCTCTACAAAGTAGTTTATTGGCCAAACAACAGAGTGCGAGGGAACGATCCAGGATAATGAGTAGTAAGATGAAACGCAGGTACGATGAGAACAATAATTCGGAAGGTTTCTTGGAGGGAGATTTGGTACTGTTATACAACACTCACCGGCGGAAAGGTGTTCCATCCAAATTTCGGTGCAGTTGGGAAGGCCCGTACAAAGTTGTGAAGAAGATCAGTGACACCATCACCTGCATACAACCATTGGGAAATCACGAAATAGAAGAGTGGTTCATTTGGAGATGCTAGCGGCGTTTAGATCAGGAAATTTATCTGATCGGGGCGATCAGACTTAGGTGGAGGGCGGTGTGACGAATATTAGTGACACTAATTGATACTCACATCACTAGTCTGATGCTAAGTAAATGAAGCCACAACTGCAATAAAGCAGGCAGTCACTTGTATGTACATAAACAAATCAATCATTATGTCTGTACATATGTACGTACACGCAGAAGAGAGAGACGCACAAACACATGCATATATCTTATCTGAGATGCTCCCAAAAGTAGGCAATTATCTGTGAAAGTATCACTCACATATACACGCGCATATGAGAAGCTATAAACGTTATAGCTGGTAATTTTATAGCTGGTAACTAACTAGTAAATTCTAGAAATAGAAACGCCTAGAAATATGCCAAAGAGGAAACCAAACAGAATAAAAGCAACAGCAGCTGAGGCACGATGAATCAGTTTGATTTAAGCAAGCTACCAGTTGCGAAGTATAAGTGTTATTGTGGAGTTTTATTCAACAGTTTAGTCATTCGAACGTTAGTAGAAGGTTGAAAATAAGCGGAATTTCCCTAAATTCGTTACAGTATGATAGCCCATTGAATTTGTAAGGCATTATTACGTTTATATGGAATATGAAAAAAAGGTTACGGCAATATCAATTTTCAATTCTTCATAAATTTCTATTTCGAAAAATGTGTGCGATGCCACGCCCTGTCGTGAAAATAAATTCGTTATAGCTATAGTATATGTACGAACTATCTAATAATTGTGGTCGCCATGGTATAGAGGTAATTTGCTGGTCTACCATACTAACGATTCTATGTTCAAGTCCCTGGAAAATACATCTTAGAAAAAAGAGAAGAAGGCATAAGACGGAGGAGGAGGAGGATGAGAAGAGGGGAAGGAGGAGGGATGCCGTGAAAAGGGCTGAAAGGAGGGGTAAGTAAAGGAAATAAACGACTTTTTAATAATTAATGAGCTTAACACCAGTAAATAATAATTTTAATTCAATTATAATAATTGTTTACGAGCCTGACCCGTGCGCAACTTGCGCAACCAATACAAAAGTCTCTTATCAAATATCAACAGAAATCAGCTGTTCTATTAACTTGCTTACGCTGCCATCTAGCAACTGCCGCCAATCAATTAAAGATGTAGAGATCGAGAGCTATCTCCAGCTATTGAATGTCCTGTGATATCTGTGCCGCAAATTGGAAGGAAATCAAGCAGTCTTACCGTCAGAGGGAATGTGGATGGCAAAGAACGTGTACTGACTGTAGATACGGGCGCATCTTATTCCTTGATTCGATCTGATTTGGTCAACAGAAGAGTAAAGCCATTACCTAGAGCAAGGTTACGTACGGTCACTGGTGAGTATAACCAAGTCCTGGGAGAAGTGATCTGTGAAGTCTTAATTGGGAAGGTTATGGTTATACACAAATTCGTTGTGGCGGAGATCGTTGATGAAGTCATATTGGGAGTGGACTTCTTAGTTGACCATGACATCAGGATCGATATGCGGAGAAATATTATGCGCTATAAAAACAAGGATGTGCCACTTAACTTCAGTTTGGAGAAAGGATTCAGCAGTAAGCGAGTGATGGTGGAGGAGATTCGACAGAGACCACAGAATTCAAGGAAAGTAGATCGGGCAAAGGTTGATGGAACGAATGGGCCAAACAAATCAAAGCCGAAGGTACCTGCGAGAGAAATACTGGCATTGAAAAACCCTAATGGACGCACTAAAACGAACGAAAGAATTTCCCAGAAAGAATGCAAGGGTGGTTTCAAGCCAGCGCGCACTACTGTTGGGAAACGGCGGGACGATACTGATTATGTGAAGCCAATCCGTCAAGAGCAAGCTCTACAAAGTAGTTTATTGGCGAAACAACAGAGTGCGAGGGAACGATCCAGGATAATGAGTAGTAAGATGAAACGCTTGCGCTGCAATATAGCATACGATAGCAACTGCCGGTAATGCAGTGCAAATATTCACAATAGTGCCATAGTACAAATAGATATCTTTGTGTGCTCACAGTCGTTTATTTTTAACAAATTATTTTAATAAAATATAGCTAAATAAAAGCACTACGACCAAAATTGCCCAAAGCTCGCTAATAGCCCGAATCTCCATCTTTACAACCAAAAATTTATTTATTTATTTGGATGCCAAATAAGAGAGAAAAAGCGACCCGTACATAACAACAGCAATTAGAAATAATATATATGATGATTAGGGAAAACTGAAAAGAAGGAAACATTTACTGGCATACTGATGGTACCATTCCGAAAACCGCTACGTCATCATCATCAGGCGATTTCGTAATGTATTTTTTTCAACAGGTTTTACTGAGGATGAAACTTCTATGTTGTAACTTATATAGGAGGAATGACAATTTTTGAGCTCCCGGAACTTTAGAGATCTGACAATTCAATTGATTTTGAATAGAGATAGAAAAAAAAGATATCTAGAAGTGACGTGAGCTCAAATGTACCTAAAAACGTGTTTTTGCACTATTAGGTTCAAATATCTTATACTTGATCTAAGATTCAGGTTCACCACGTCAAAAACTTTGAGAAAGTATTTAGAAAGTTACAAAATTGACTTGGCAAAGGCGTTTTTCAAAAACCTAAATTAATTTAGAAATGCGTACAAAAATGTATGTATGTACATAAAAGTGAGCGGTCGCTAAATTAGGAGGACGAAAAGTAAATGAAGAGATGTGGGGCGTTTTTTGGAAAAATTTCTCAAAATTATTCATTCGTTACTTGGCTTGTGTGGCAAGTTGCCCCTGACTTCAATTAGCCCCAATTCGCCGCTTTGATAAACCAGCTTCTGAATTAATCATTCGGTTCGCCACAGTTTCTTGCGCACCTGGCTGTGGCTATGATGTGGTATTGTTTTTTAGTCCTCTTCATGTCGCCATGTTCCAACAAACCAATGCTTCGTAAATACCGCAGTTAGTCTTTATATGTCTTTCCTATCCATCTTAATATTGGGTGAAGATCTTATTTCGTTATAGAAGGTCACATACTTCTACACACAATACAATAGAGCAAGCAATCTTTTCCAACTAAATGAAAGTTTTGTACACTACTAAAGCCTGGGAAACCAGCTAACGAAGGCAAGCCATATCGACCGATATCACTCTTTTCCAACATGGCATAGCACTACCCTGGTGCTAAACACGATAAACCATCAGATAAATTAAGCGGAAACGCCCGATCCATCGAAGAGCTTATTGTTGGGATGCACTATCCGCTTATGACAACTGAAGCGTGATCTTCCCACGCCGTAAGATTGACGGGTTCTACATCGAACTGTATGAGTAGATGGTTGATGATCAGCGCTCGCAGCAGAGGAGAGAGAAGGAATTGTCCTATTCTTTTCTCTATGTTTATAACCAACCCATGCAGTGCCGTGTCTACCGACATGCCTTTGGTGTACGCATGCTGTGTTTTGGGGAACAGTTTTCCATCCATGTTAGATACATATGACTGATCTTCCACTCCTTTGGTAGGAAAACGACATGAGTAGTTTGGACCAAATCAGGAGAAATCCATCATAGGACGGTGCTCGTGGCACTCGATCTGTTAAAAGCTTTTGACACAGTCAACTACGGCACGCTACTTTAAGACATAGAAGGTTGACCCCTTTCCCCTTGTCTAAAAAGATGAACCGGCGGCCACCGTAGTGTGATGGTAGCGTGCTCCGCCTACCACACCGTATGCCCTGGGTTCGCACCCCGGACAAAGCAACATCAAAATTTTAGAAATAAGGTTTTTAAATTAGAAGAAAATATTTCTAAGCGGGGTCGCCCATCGGCAGTGTTTGGCAAGCGCTCCGGGTATATTTCTGCCATGAAAAGCTCTCAGTGAAAACTCATCTGCCTTGCAGATGCCGTTCGGAGTCGGCATAAAACATGTAGGTCCCGTCCGGCCTCCTTACATTTATATATTTTTATTATAAAAAGATGAACCGGAAATTATCTGAATGGTCGGCAAGCCTCGGTTCAATCTAGGAACGAAACCTCAAAGTCTGGGAGAATTAAACAAGGTTTTGGGGAGTGTTATCGATGTTTATGGTCCCTTGCCGGATATAGATTCGGAACGTACTGGTCGCAAGCACAATTAAGGTACAAACCCGACAATAGCGAGAACGATTTAATATGACCACATTGACCTTCTACGCAATCTCGAGCCCCACCCCCTACTTCCATGAGGAACTTGGGGTCGCCCGAGCCTCGGTTAATAAAGAAACTGAATTTACCATGGGCATTGGGTTGGAGAAGCTCTAAATTGCGCTGAAAACCCCTTGAAAAGGTTACGCTACAAAACCCCTTAAACCATTTGGATATTTTGGTCGCCTCTAACGACAGCCATGCCTGCCGCGGGTATAGTCTAAGCCACCTAACCCCCAGTCTTTCTAATTTCTTGACCTCGCGCGACCTGGCATAATCACCGACCAAATCGACGACCACTCTGCTCACGACGTGGATTTGCAGACGGCGCAAGTATTGGACGTTCACGTCCATGGTGTTACGCTATCAACTGTCGGTCATCCAAAGATCTTAGGGGTAACGTTCGATAATACTCTCACCTTCAAGGCGCATGCCACCGAACCTGTATTTAAAGTACAAAGCCGCAACATAATCCGCAAGCCATTTTTCGGTAGTATGAAGAAACTTTGCTAACCACTTACAAAGCAATTGAGCCACTCATGTGCTAGGCGCCTACAGTTTAGTCGGCTGAACTTAAAACCGCATGCTCGAAAAGGCTCAACATTAAAGAGCATAACTTAATGTGGAACGGACAGTTTTTCCACAATTGTCACAAACCGGGACACCCTAACAAACAATTGCTTGATATAGCCCCGTCTTCAAGAGGGTTAAAGGAAGATCCTCATAAGCAGTATCGTGAGACCCGGTACCTGCCAATACAGTCGTTTGATCCAGACGAGCATAAGAAAGCTCTAGGCCATGTGCACACAGATCTGGAACCGCCTTTACCAGCCCGCGCCCGGTGAACCCCACTTTTACTTTATATGGCCTCTGAAATCCATTTGGTGCAGTGGAAAAGATTCTATTCCCCCAACGTAAGTTAGGGAATAACTTGATTTTAGTTCATAACATTCCCAAATGTTAAATATCTAAGTGAGCTTTCGACTTATCGAATATTGCTCAGCGAATAACAGTTGTCGACTTCTGTCAGGAAGAGTAAATCGATTAACCGATTAGTCCCTGCTATACTTGCTATGCTCTTAAAAGGGGGAGTTTTGTGGAACAAGTTTTAAATTATTTAAATGAATAGAGGCCCATCTAGCGGCAATGGTTAAATAACTAGCTACAGAACAGGGTGTACCTAAAATCGGAGACACAAACCTATGGTGGCCATAATGTATAACATATAGCTGCATCAGTTGCGATGAATAGTGGACACGCACCATTTTAAGAGGTGATACATAGAATTAGTGTAGAGGTGAAACAAATACACATATTTCAGTTACATCTGAGTATAATGCGTATTGAAATTTAGTAGTACTAATTTTATGCGCAGCAATTTCAGAGGTGTATTTAAAGTTTGACGCTTAGATTAAGCTTACAGATTAAGCGTAAACGTCTATAGATGTAAAAAAAACACAGATATTAAAATGATATTAGCTGTGTTTTTTTTGTCATCTATATACGTTTACACATAAACTTTATATGGACTGCTAACACCTCTGAAATTGCTACGCATAAAATTAGTACTACCAAAGAGGATAAATACAATAAGAGCCGTCACTCGTTATTTTGTGGCGAGTATTTCGCTGGAAATTGAAAAAATTGATGCCGAATGTTTTCTGAGAGGGACATTTTTAATTGTCTCGCATTTATCCATGCCGATTTTTGGAAAGAGAATTAAATAAGTTAGTTAAATACAGTCGGAAAAATAATCACAAAAGCCCCACGAAAATGTATAGAAGACATTTATAAACATCTCGCCCAAAAAAAAAGTAGCGACTCTCTCTCAGTATACATCGAGTAAATGCCTAAAAATAACGAGTGACGGCTCTTATTGTATTTATCCTCTTTGGTACTACTAAATTTCAATACGCATTATACTCAAATGTAACTGAAATATGTGTCTTTGTGTCACCCTCTGCACTAATTCTATGGATTCTATGCGCGTCCACTATTTATCGCAACTGATTCAGCTATATGTTATACACAGAAATACAACAGAGGGTTGTGTCTCCGCTTTTCGGTACACCCTGTTGCTGTAGGTAGTTGTTTAACCACAGCCGCTAGATGGGTCTCCTAAGCATTATCTAAGCGAGCATAGGCGTTTTTATTCACGCGCAAACGAAACGTATACGCGCGTATAAAAACACGGCTATTTTCAACAATCCCGAAATTTAAAGCCCTTAATCACGGGATTTTGCGGACGTACCGGATGGTCATCCCTAGTACAGATATATGCACTAATTTATATGCATCTAAGTTTTCCTATGACTTTTACTTTCCACCACCACCTTAAATTAAGTAATAAATCATAAATCATTCTTCTTTTCACGCCCCATACAAAATATTTAGATCTCACCCAACGATGGACTGCCGCAAAAAATCTGTTCGGACTGCTTTTCGAAGTTTTGCAATGTCTTCACGTTTCGGTTACAATGCCAGCAAGCACAAATGAAGTTAAATAATATTTTCGATAAAATCGAAACGCAAAGCATGGACGACGACCATTTCGAGGATAATCTTGAAGAATTAAACGCACAGCTGTTACGAATTGTAGAGGAAAGCACACGACAAATAACAAATTCACCGAATAACGAAGAAAACTGCCAAAGCGATGACTGTAATGCTGCCGATGCCGTTGCTGCTGCAGCGCCAAAAAAGACCACCCCCTCAGCTGCTGCCATTGTAATGTTGGATATGCTCGATGAGAATAGTATAACTAATTACACCACCGACCCCAGGAGCAGCACCAGCACCACCCGCAACATTAATGGTTACAAAAGGGAATATGAGGATGTCACACAACAGATTAATCACATTTCAGCAATCCCAAAAAAGGTTTCAACTAGAACAATCCGATACGATAACTTCCCAACAACAAAAACAGATGATAATACTTTGAACGCCGATGCCATAACTGATTCCAATTTTTACACTGCCGGCGTCGGTGTAGAATGTCAAAGTGAAACGGATATGCCCATGGCAAAGATGATGTCTGTAGTAGATGAATTAGCGGAAGGCGATGATGAACGAGAGGATTGCTACCATGCAAAAGAAGGAAGTAAAGAAGAGTTGGCAGTAGTACAGCAAGAAAATTTGAATGAGCATATGGACTTGCATGTAGACGATATAATTGAGGAAGATTTTGAGGATGAAGAGGAGTTAACAATGGCTTCGACAAATGAACTCTTGAATCATGAATTGAACGGAAGTCTGACACAACCTGAAGGTTATGCCGAAGAAAGTGTGCCTTTTGTAGAAACTACTCATGATGAGGAAAACGACGTTTATAACAGTGAAGATGAAGGTGTGTTGGAAGCATTCGAACCAGTAACGCTTCCAAGGAATACTTACAATACCAATAACAATACTAAGATAGTATCACAATATGTCTTTCCAACCTCGACCATCAAATATACAACGTCGGCAATATGTGAACCGCAGGAGGTAAACATTGTCTTCGAATGTAAATACTGTTACAAGACAAAAGATATGCCAAGTACACACTTCGAGACGCAACGTGCCCTTCTCGAGCACATAACGAATGCCCACGATGGCGAATATCCATTTACATGCCCACAACGTGATTGTAAAGAGGGTTTTCGCGACGCCGCCTCACGCACGGTCCACATGAAAAGCGAACACGTGGCCAAACATTATGAGTGTGATGTGTGCGGCAAAAAATATGCAGATCGCTTCAATTTAAGGCATCATCATGAGAAATTTCATAGCGAAACTGATTTTGGATGTGAGACATGCGGAAAGCGTTTTTATTCGCGCAAAAGTCTTAACTATCATATGAAATGGCATAATCCAGAATTATTATTAAAATGTAGCCATTGTGACCGGATATTCATTAATCAACGACATTTGAAATGTCACGAAGAGACACACAATGGGGTGAGGAATAGTGAATGTTGTACATTCTGTGGTAAAAGTAAGTAAATTTGTTTATAATTTATAATAGCACTGAGAGGGTTCGTAGTTTTGTATATATTATAAAAGCAAGTGTTTTCCTCATCTCCATATTTTTATAGGAGGATGAAGAATATCTCGCCCGGAAATATTACTAAGAATTGGGTCGTATGACGAACATGCTATGCACGTGTGTTCCGATGGTTCCAAAAATGATTAAGCGGTTGGGTCTGCTATATACTGTGTCGATTCAGAAATAACTAGATCCTACAGGCTAACAGATCACTGTAGTATTTTTCTGGCACAAATTGTAGTTTTAAGGAAAGCAGCAGAAATTCTGAAGAAAGTTTGCTTTAGCTGTAGACCTGTCGCTATATATATTGATAGTCAGGCGGCGATCAAGGCCATAATCTCAAACAGAACTTCATCGATAAGTGCCCTGGAATGCTAAGAAGCATTGCACAGGCCAGGCCATACATCTATACTGGTTTTCCAGGGATAGAAGGTAACGAATAGGCCGATGAGCTGGGAAAGGAGGGTGCAGCATTTGACAAACTTACGGTAGGCTTCCCAATCAGTTTAGGAGAAATCAAAAGGAGCCAGGAGTTGCATATGATTCATCCAGCAAGACAGGCATGGATAAAAGCACGGGGATGCAAAACTTCTAAGATCATGTGCATGTTACTCATATCGTTAAAGAAAGACTCATGATGGACATACTAACTAGACACTGCCTTCTAGCGTCACATAGATACTTTAAAAGTAGGCGTCGTCAGCAACAGCGGTAAGTTGGGAGAAGCGGTTGAGTACGTGTTGTCTTCGCGTACTACGCTCGCGAGGTCAAGGCTTCAGCTTCTAAGGCCGGCAGAGCAGCCAGATATCGATGCAGCAATTAAACTAAGTCATAGAAAACTTCTAGTATTTGCCAGGACAACGAAGTTTTTCTTTTTAATAACATAAGTACTAGTACCTAATTGGAGTTTTCACGTTTGGTCGTCAAAAAAATTCTGTTAGTTCAAATAGATACATTCAGTCTACGTGAGATCTCTATTTTTTTTTTTTTTGCGGGAGGGCTGAAAAATGCTTAATGCACCATAATTGCTGCCGTCGCAGCCACCGTGTGTCCGTAGACTAAAAAAATCCCCTTTTTTTAATCGTCGCCCACCCCGGTACCTCTTTCGCATTACTTCAGGGTGGCGTTCCATACTTCTCATTTTTTAAGAGCCTACCGTTGTCCCTACATCCAGGTACCCGCTATTTACTCTGAGTGTCGATTTAATCGCCACTGCTTCGCATGCGCATTTCTCTGCGTCCCCTCTCAGCATCCATCAGGCGTGTCATGACTATAAATGCCATTTTGCTCACTGCAGTCCAGCACTCTTTCCTGTTTCACATTTGTGATACTAAATTTCTCGTGGTAGGTTCCTCCCCAAAGTCTCTATGCAAGGCAAAACTTTTCTCGTGGAAACGGGGCAGTGGAACATGACGTGTTCTGCATTTTTTAACTCCGTGGTACACATTGGGCAAAGAAGATCTTCCTCTATCCTACGCTTCCATAAATACTCTTTGAAACCGCCGTGCTTCCTACTTTCCAAAAAAGCGTGAACGAAGCCTCCCACCGTTCTTGCCACTTAGCTATTGTTTGTGTCCTTGCTCTTTTCTTGGCTTCTTCAGATTGTCGCTCGATATTAGTGTTACACAGATCGGCCATTTCGCGTGCCAGTAAGTCCACTGGGATTTGCCGGGTTAGAACCATGATCGCGTAGTCGGACACCGTCCGATAAACACTTGCTATTGTTAAAACAGCAAGTCGTTACCCTGCTAATATATCTTTTTGATGGGTCCGTTTAGATCCATACCACACTGGTGATGCTTATAGTATTATTGAGCTGGTTACTGTGGACAATAGTTGACGTGTAGCTTCGCTCGGATCACCAATGTTAGGCATTATTCGCATAAGTGCTCCATTAACTTTGGTAACTTTCTCTCCCACCGCTCTGAAGTGCTCTTTGAAAGTTAACTTGTACTCCTAAGTATTTTAGAGAATCCTTTGAAGTGATTTGATGATCCCCGACAGTTAAGACTAACACGTTCGCCAACCGTTTGGAGCTTACTAATACCACTTCCGTCTTTTGGCTAGCCAACTCCAGTCCCGTATTGGTTAGCCATTCCTTTAGTCTTCCTACTGCGTCATTACATAATGCTTGAAGCAGGTCCAGTTTCTTGGCCACTACTACCACTGCAATATCATCAGCATATCCCACAATTTGCGTGTTTTCTGGTAGATCAATCTTTAGCACCCGTCATACATTACATTCCAAAGCGTTGGACCGAGAACAGATCCCTGTGGGACGCGTCCAGTGATTTTGTACTCTTTTGCTCCTTGATCCGTGTCAAAAAGAAGTACTCTGTCTTTAAGATAGCTACCTATTATTCTGCGTAAGTAAGCTGGTGTGCCGAAGCGAGATCTCTATTGAACGGCCCGTTTAATCTTATATAACCTGGGTCATATGACTTTAATCCAGACCAGCTAAATTTTAGTTAGGATTAGTTATCAATTAAATATATGCATAGCTCAGTTGCCAATGGTTATTTGTATTGTTTTCCGAAAAAAGGAAAAAATCAAAAAAGCCTTTTTTTGAGAGGAATCCTTCCTTATCCTGTATTCAACAGGTATTCATACAACCAGCGATACACGACAGTTGAAGGTATCTTGTACCGCCAGCTCCATTTTATCATGTTTGAAAGCTAAAACGCATGATTGTGACCAACTGGATAAGAGACTTGCAGAGTGTTATTTTCGTTCCTTTGCTTCAGAATTGCCTATTCAGTTCAAAAGAGCATTTGTTGGCAACTACAATTCGCTGTTGCATTTCATATTTTTCAAAGTAGACTCATTTATTCTTAGTTAGGAATTTGGAGTGGAAATCAAAATAGTCCAGCGAATTAAAACACAGCGGCTACGATGACTGGAACATGTTATGTGAATGAATAAAACCGTTTAAAAAAGAGGTGCTGACCTAAAAGATTTTCTTATCGAGATCCCTTTATGGAAACAGACCGCTGGTAGGACCAGATAGAAAATGATAAGAGTTCCTTTGGTGTTGCCAATTAGTGCTAGTTAGCGACCGGCGCTGTTTTTCGGACTGCCAAAACCGTTAAAACTGTTACGCGCAAATTTAGTAAGTAATGTAGCGCTTAGAAATATGCCCCTTTATTAGTTGGCTCTCAGGGATCGGGAGTGCTGATCGTGTTATTAGTCTGCAACCGCTTGATGTCGAAATCGTTTACTATATCAAATTTGTTTAAGACCCGCTTTTTCAGTATTTGGTTAAGCTAAGGTTAAACTAATTTTGCTTAAACTCTAGTCAAATTTAAACTCCCGTTAAACTACTGAGCAGTTTTTCAGCCACATTCAGATAATTTGTAGATACAACTGCTGGATTTTTCTTACCCATCAAACATTTGAAATATATTTCTCCAGCGAAATATACATCTAGTTCCGGAGGTGATATCCAACATCATTATCTAGTTATTCTTAAACAGATAGTTCTCAAGTTGATATCCAACAACATTCTCCAATCACTATCCAACCTTTGAGAAATTTTGTAAAATTGATAGTTCTCGAGTTGATCTCCAACGTCATTAGCATTTTCAAATTATTGTCGAACCTTTGAGAGATTTTGAGAAATGCACAGTTCTCAAATGAATATTCAACACATTTCTACAGTTGATATCCCACATTGGATATTGAGTTGAGGTGAAGTTGAAAAAAAATCTCCAAGGTGGGACCACCACCGCCAACAGCTATTTATTGTGAGAAATAAACACCTGATTGATAGCAGTAATGAAGCGTAATTTATCAAAAATAAATTATATATGTGACCACGACCCTATTGTGCGAAAACAAGTTTTCGAGAAAAACGCGTTTAAAGATAGAAACAGAAGAAGTAATTGTACTTGTCACTTGTACTTTAATTTGTGAAAAAACTAAGAAAAAGAGGAAACTGCGGTTTATTCCATTGGAAAGAGCCTTAAATTTCCTATAAGAATCACTCAAAATGTGAAAAACGGTATTTTGCTACAAATGGGTCATTTGATGATTCCAGGTCACATATATTTTATTTTATTTTCGTGAAAATACTGTAGCAATGGAATCTTTCATTTGAGTCCAGTCAAAGAACCAGATGTTGGAACTATCATTTTTTCAACTTAAGTAATAGTATTTTTCGCTTTACAAAAAATTCCCTCTTTTGCTGAGTACACTATGATTCTCAAGTTGAGCCACTGTTTCGTAACAACTCTTTAGATTTTAGGGCTGTGCTAGTTATCATCATAATATACTCATAATGGTACTCAAGCCCAAATGCTTGTTGGGTATATTCGTCGCCATTTTGAGCGAACGCAAATCACCGATAGGTTAACACAGGTTTAACTCTGTGAGATCGGCCGCTTAAGCTCAGCTTAAACTACAGTTAAAGTAGACTGAAAAACTGCAGAATAAGTTTTGCGTGGTTTAAATGACAAACTGAGTTGAACTTGTACTGAAAAACCGGGTCTAAAGCTAGCTTCACTAGTGTGTATGTAACCCTCCTTTTGTATACCAAATAAAATAAAAAATTTACTTATATGCACTGGTACCCTTTTTATACTCAGTTGAGCAGAGCTCACAGAGTATATTAAGTTTGATTGGATAACGGTTGGTTGTACATATATAAAGGGATCGAGATAGATATAGACTTCCATATATCAAAATAATCAGGATCGAAAAAAAATTTGATTGAGCCATGTCCGTCCGTCCGTCCGTCCGTCCGTCCGTCCGTCCGTCCGTCCGTTAACACGATAACTTGAGTAAATTTTGAGGTATCTTGATGAAATTTGGTATGTAGGTTCCTGAGCACTCATCTCAGATCGCTATTTAAAATGAACGATATCGGACTATAACCACGCCCACTTTTTCGATATCGAAAATTTCGAAAAACCGAAAAAATGCGATAATTCATTTCCAAAGGCGGTTAAAGCGCTGAAACTTGGTAGATGGGTTGACGTTATGACGCAGAATAGAAAACTAGTAAGATTTTGGACAATGGGCGTGGCACCGCCCACTTTTACAAGAAGGTAATTTAAAAGTTTTGCAAGCTGTAATTTGGCAGTCGTTGAAGATATCATGATGAAATTTGGCAGGAACGTTACTACTATTACTACATATGTGCTAAATAAAAATTAGCAAAATTGGATGAAGAACACGCCCACTTTTTAAAAAAAATTTTTTTTAAATTCAAATTTTAACAAAAAAGTTAATATCTTTACTGTATATAAGTAAATTAAGTCAAAATTCAACTCCAGTAATGATATGATGCAACAAAATCCAAAAATAAAAGAAAATTTCAAAATGGGTGTGGCTCCGCCCATTTTCATTTAGTTTGTCTAGAATACTTTTAATGCCATAAGTCGAACAAAAATATACCAATCCTTCTCAAATTTGGTAGGGGCATAGTTTCTGTGATGGTAACTGTTCTCTGTGAAAATGGGCGAAATCGGTGGAAGCCACGCCCAGTTTTTATACACAGTCCACCGTCTGTCCTTCCGCTCGGCCTTTAACACAATAACTTGAGCAAAAATCGATATATCTTTACTAAACTTAGCCCACGTACTTACCTGAACTCACTTTATCTTGGTATAAAAAATGGCCGAAATCCGACCTTAACCACGCCCACTTTATCGATATCGAAAATGACGAAAAATGAAAAAAATGCCATAATTCTATACCAACTACGAAAAAAGGGATGAAACATGGTAACTGGATTGGTTTATTGACGCAAAATATAACTTTGGAAAAAACTTTGTAAAATGGGTGTGACACCTACCATATTAAGTAGAAGAAAATGAAAAAGTTCTACAAGGCGAAATCAACAGCCCTTGGAATCTTGGCAGGAATACTGTTAGTGGTATTGCATATATAAATAAATTAGCAGTACCCGACAGATGATTTTCTGGATCACCTGGTCCACATTTTGGTCGATATCGCGAGAACGCCTTCACATATACATCTAAGGGCCACTCGCTGTTAAAACCCTCATTAATACTTTTAGTTTGATATCCATATCGTACAAACACATTCTAGAATCACCCTGGCCCACCCTAATGGCGATATCTCGAAAAGGCGTCCACCTATAGACCTAATGCCCACTCCCTCTTAAAATGCTCAGTAACACCTTTCGTTTGATACCCATATCGTACAAAAATTCTAGAGTCACCCCTGGCCCACCCTAATGGCGATATCTCGAAAAGGCGTCCGCCTATAGACCTAACGCCCACTCCCTCTTAAAATGCTCAGTAACACCTTTCGTTTGATACCCATATCGTACAAACATTCTAGAGTCACCCCTGGCCCACCCTAATGGCGATATCTCGAAAAGGCGTCCACATATAGACCTAATGCCCACTCCCTCTTAAAATGCTCAGTAACCCTTGGTCCACCTTTATGGCGATATCTCGAAAAGGCGTCCACCTATAGAACTAAGGATTACTCCCTTTTAAAATACTCATTACCACCTTACATTTGATACCCATATCGTACAAACACATTCTAGAGTCACCCTGGCCCACCCTAATGGCGATATCTCGAAAAGGCGTCCACCTATAGACCTAATGCCCACTCCCTCTTAAAATGCTCAGTAACACCTTTCGTTTGATACCCATATCGTACAAACATTCTAGAGTCACCCTGGCCCACCCTAATGGCGATATCTCGAAAAGGCGTCCACCTATAGACCTAATGCCCACTCCCTCTTAAAATGCTCAGTAACACCTTTCGGTTGATATCCATATCGTACAAACATTCTAGAGTCACCCTTGGTCCACCTTTATGGCGATATCTCGAAAAGGCGTCCACCTATAGAACTAAGGATTACTCCCTTTTAAAATACTCATTACCACCTTTCATTTGATACCCATATCGTACAAAAACATTCTAGAGTCACCCCTGGCCCACCCTAATGGCGATATCTCGAAAAGGAGTCCACCTATAGACCTAATGCCCACTCCCTATTAAAATGATCAGTAACACCTTTCGTTTGATACCCATATCGTACAAACATTCTAGAGTCACCCCTGGCCCACCCTAATGGCGATATCTCGAAAAGGCGTCCACCTATAGACCTAATGCCCACTCCCTCTTAAAATGATCAGTAACACCTTTCGTTTGATACCCATATCGTACAAACACATTCTAGAGTCACCCCTGGCCCACCCTAATGACGATACCTCGAAAAGGCGTCCACCTATAGACCTAATGCCCACTTCCTCTTAAAATGCTCAGTAGCACCTTTCGTTTGATACCCATATCGTACAAACATTCTAGAGTCACCCTTGGTCCACCTTTATGGCGATATCTCGAAAAGGCGTCCACCTATAGAACTAAGGATTACTCCCTTTTAAAAAACTCATTACCATCTTTCATTTGATACCCATATCATACAAACACATTCTAGAGTCACCCCTGGCCCACCCTAATGGCGACATTTCGAAAAGGCGTGCACCTATAGACCTAATGCCCACTCCCTCTTAAAATGCTCAGTAACACCTTTCATTTGATTCCCATATCGTACAACTAGAGACACCCCTGGTCCATCTTTATGGCGATATCTCGAAACGGCGTCCACCTATGGAACTAAGGATCACTGCTTTTCAAAATACTCATTAACAGCTTTCATTTGATACCCATATCGTACAAACATATTCTAGAGTCACCCCTGGTCCACCTTTATGGCGATATCCCTAAATGGCGTCCATCCATAGAACTATGGCCTACTCTCTCTTAAAATACTCTTTAATACCTTCCATTTGATACACATGTCATACAACCACATTCCAGGGTTACCCTAGGTTCATTTTCCTACATGGTGATTTTCCTTATTTTGTCTCCATAGCTCTCAACTGAGTATGTAATATTCGGTTACACCCGAACTTAGCCTTCCTTACTTGTTACAGGTGGTACGGATAAGGTTGCGTGCAATTAGATAGTTTTTAATAAAACATATGAAACCATAACCTTGTAACTTAGTACATATGTAAATATTTTGTTATAAAAACTTCTTTCCAGCTTTTATTCACTTGAAAACTTTACGTTGGCATTTGTATCGACAACATGGCGGCGAAAAACCATATAAATGTGGTCATTGTACCGAGGGTAAGCAGAGCTTTACCCGACTTTCGAAATTCATTTAAAACAAGAACTACATGCATTTCATACGCTCATTCATACAAAAAAAAAAAACATCTTTCTCAAAATCATTTATCGTTTACAACATTTTGTATGTACGTACTACAATCTCTACAATATATATCATCACATCATCGGATACACACATTTTTCAAATGCATAGCAGTGAGAATATATTTAGAAAACGCTTAAAAAAATTTAATGGTAAAAGTAATTTTTTCTTATTCATAAATTCTAATTATCATTTTACCCTATTTGCATAGATTTTAGATATTCGTTGCATGTTGTTTGCATGTAAGTTAGTGCAATTGGCTTAAGTATGTTGATGTCCTTAAAAATTTGTTTTAATTTTTTTACTAACAGAGATCCCTGATGACATTCGGATATGTATTTAATAGGGACTCTCACACCCTAGATTTTTTAATATCCATCTGCATCTCAACTTCCCTTTGGACCTCCCATTCTCCAATCCTTTTCTCCTTTCTCCTTTGTCTATAGAATTGTCGGAACGCATGATTCAATTACAAGAGGTTTACCCGATAGACAAAATATTGTAAACAATGTTAAGGAAAATTTTTCATTTAAGTAATTGTGCAATCGTTGTACATATTTGGAATATTCGGGCCGCGATCGTGGATTCAACCTAGCAGCATTTCTATTAAGTTCAAAAAAAAAAAAAATAGTCTGAATGCTTGTCATGTCTTTTTGTTGTAAGATTATTTTCAATGGTTTCGTAAGTAAACTATAAAACTTGGCAAATACGATTGGCAAACGATTCACGCAGAAGAAGTCTGAACTTGAAGTACTGAGAAATTCAGCACTTTTTCCTCTTTTTTCCTGAAATATTTAGTTAAAATTTTATAATTTCTCCAAGACCTAGTGGCATTTACAAAACAACTATCACTACTAATATACTACATAAGGTACTTATCTACTACACGCAGAAAGGGATTGATTTATTCCCCTTTTTCAATGCTTCGTAAAAGCAACCCGAACAGATTTTTGAATTCGGGAGTATCGAAGACCTGGGGTCCTATTCAGTAACTGTGAGTTTTAAAATGTACACTTTTTCTTCATAGAATTTGTATGAAAGAAAAATGTACATTTCAAAACTCATAGTTACTGAATAGGGCACCTGCTGCCAACAATCATGGTTGGAATCCAGATACATCTCTGGATTGACAGTTGAATATAATTCTCTTGTAAGCGACTATTATGTCAAACAAATGTAAACAAATGAATTAACCCTATGTGGTGCATGTAACATTTTACATTGTATGACAGCATCATTTATGACTACATAGATAACAATATTAGAACTTCAAAAGCCAACCGTACTTGTTTCAATAAAACCAAACACACAAGTTACAGTTGTCTAAAAATAAAACATATCTGCTTACATAACCGTTTTAGCCATTTTTTAATATATATTTCGCCAAGACATATGCCTTTCTACATCAATTATCATCCCAATTCCAGAACTACTCTCCTTGCTTTCATGTTTCCTATTTTCTCCTTTCGAGAACTGGTTTCGAAAGGGCTTTCTGTTTGAGTTTCCGAATCAGAAATTTATATGGTCTTTTGCTTAATTGTGCCCATACTGGAAGGACTCGGTTCAATGTGTTCGCATGGAAACAGCTCCTGGATACAACCGAGCATGTTTGAAAAGACTCAGATCTCTCAGATAAAATCAGTTTCCTTAAAACGTTCTACTCCTTTCCACACTTCTACCTTCTATGATCGAAATGGACTTGTAAAAGAATTCAAGGGGTTGATAAGTGCAGCCTCACCTGCCCGAGAGGATTCATTTTACAAATATGTATATATCATACAAATATTTAGCAGGCGAGGCTCTGGGCAACCCAAGTTCCTCATGGAACTACGAAGTGGGTGTGGTATATTGAAGGACGTTCAATGTGGTCTGATTTAATGTTGCCGAGATAGTCGTGCCTGTACCTCAATGGTACTTTTTACCCAAACGTACCCAGTCTATGTTTTGCAAAGGACCATGAACAACAAAAACAAGTTGCTTTCGCAAATTTTGGTAAGGTTGAACTGGCCGGTCCATGAGGACCTCACATAGACTGAATAAGTCCGCAGTAGTGTTTTGTTTAAAAATACAAACTATCTTTCACAAATTTTAACTTCACTTTGAGTACAGCCTTTTGAACCTTTTTGAAATTGTCGAAAAGTTTTTTTCCGAAATCATTAAATATGCCCATTGTGAATTCATACAAGTGACGAATGTTTGATAAAAAAGTTTACGATAGTTGACGTCCTCGTTCACCTTTTTAATCGCTGTTCGATTACTTAAATCATTTGCTCAATAGTGTTTTGCAAACATTTTTGTAGACGATTGGTTTATTACAATATTTACATATTTTAAAATGTTTGCTTAATTGGCTGCTCAGATTTTATCTGCTAACTACATTTTAGAAATTAATATTAATATGTAATCTGATTCTGTATTCTGATTAAAAAATTAACTTCCACTTATTAAAAGTCCTTGAAGGACATTCGCAAGTACAACATTTATATGGGCAATTTACTCCCCACTCCAATCTAAATAAAAGAACTTATGCCATTATTTCTCCTAAAATTACTGGTTTACGGGATATTAGCCAATAAAGACATATACTATTTTTTAGTGCATTTTTAGCCTTTAGGTCAAATTTCCATGGAATTTTTCATTACAGATGGCCAAATTTTTTTACAGCTTATTTTGTATCCTCATTATTTCAGAAAATGCGTGGGAAGCGAAGAAAATTAGCACTTTATTTCTGTGGGTGTTCTAATATGTATGTATGTATATGGCTTTGTTTAATGATGAATGACACTTTCAGCGAAATATAAATATTTTCAGTTAAATCTGTGCTGCAACCAATGATTGTGAAGAATTAAGCATAATGATGTTACTCATACGCCTAGGGGTATTGCCAAAGGTTAATTATACTGTACGACAGCTGAAATCAGGATGCATGTAGTACAAAGAAATGCATAAACTCCTAGGCTTCTGAATAATCGTCCATTACTTATTGGCGCTTCGCCAGGTCGTGTTATTGATAACATTACCCGCAGATAGGCCTCCAAGTATCTCTTCATGGTCGGAGAATTGCCTGCATTCGAAGAAGGTGTGACGCTCATCGTCTATTTTCCCACAGTACAGGCAGGTGGCGTAATGCCCATTATGTTCAGATATTTGCGGAAGTAACTGTGTCCGGTTAAAAACAGAATCAGGTAAAAGTCTACCTCTTCGTGAGGTCGCTGCAACCTGCATCAATGGTTCAGGGATTAGTTTTTTAGTCCACTTTCCTACGGTGTTGTTGCTCCACTGTTCTTGCCATCGTCGAATCGATTCTTCTCGCACCTATTATGTTCATATCTGTTATAATCTCATATAACTCATCATTAAACTTTGACGGTAATGATCATGAGTCTTCCAGTGAACTTTTCTGTCGTATCCTCTGTAGCTTAAAGAAAGAAGTGTTTTTTTTCGAATGCCTACTCATCTCAAAGAAACCCATGTTGGCAAGAATGATTCTCAGTTTGTTTTCTAGGCTGTTAATGCTGGATCAAAACAGGCAAAGCCTTTTACAAATAGAGAAAACTGGTCTTAAGCCAATAGATTGTACCATCGCGGTCAAGATCCCTCAAGTCATATTTTTCACCATCAGGGTAAATGGCATGATAAAAACACCTTTACTAAAGCCTTTTTTGATGTCGGGGGATTCTGAAAGGTCATTGCGTTATCCTTACGGAGGAGATGGTGTTGTCATTTGGCAAAGCCTTATAAGCTTTTCGAGGAACTCAAATTCCTAAAAAAACCGCTTTAAGGTTGACGAAATATGCTGCGTATAGATTCTCTTGTTCTAAACTTTGTGTAAAATATTGGCTTTAGTCCTTGGTATGTTAAATAAAACTTAATATGTAAAGTTAAGCAGGAGTCGCCTTTTTGTGGATTGGCCTTTGCAAACTTAATTTCCAACATAGAGACATGCACTCTTTTGAAAATATTTTTGTACTGGAGTTAGTCAACGCTCTTTTGCCGGTGATGGAAAGTCAGGGAAATCGTGCTCGTATTATTCCTATCCATCTAATAATGAGAAGAGTTCCCTCCTTAACTTATTATTCCTGCAGGAGTCTGTCCCAGATTTTTTGCTCAAGTTTCACTACATTTTCATATCAGGCAGCAGCTATGTAAAAGTATGTCTTTTTATTTTATTTATGTATTTATTTTAGATATTTTTGACGATGTAGTTTTAGCGTTGGCAAATGTTGGATTTTGGGTGCAGGACAGTCAAGCAGCTTGATGCATCTTTTTTGAGCTGAAGCCTGGTACTTCGGGATAACTATTTTTCGAATCGCGTCGAATTCGATCAACACTTAAGAAGTTTTTCAACGTGGAAACTGAACTTTTCGAGTGTAGGTCCAAATACTTCTTCCTTGCCCTTCATGGCGTCAACGTCTAAGCATGAGTTTTATGTCGTTTCTACTTTCTCCTCGCAGGGGTCCTCATCCACGTCGACCGCATCCTATTTTGCCGTAAATGATATTAAAAAAAAATAAATAAATGTAAGGCGCGATAACCTCCGAAGAGATCTAAGGCCGAGCTTCTCTTCCAATTTGCGTCGTGCTCCTCTTGATTTTCCCTACAAGTTGGCCGGACGGGACCTACATGTTTCATGCCGACTCCGAACGGCATCTGCAAGGCAGATGAGTTTTCACTGAGCGCTTTTCATGGCAGAATCACACCCGGAGCGCTTGCCAAACACCCCGCTTAGAAAAATTTTCTTCTAAATTAGAAACCTTATTTCTAAAATTTTGATGTTGCTTTGCGGAGCACGCTACCATCACACCACGGTGGCCGCCATGATATTAGAAAATAATATTTTAAGTTTTTTGGGAGTTAATGATATCATGAAATTCCTTTTTTGTCTTATAAAATCATAATAGACAGCCCTGTTCCGGGTTTCACAAAATATTTTGAATCGATTTTAATTATTACGATTATTAATTATACGATTTGTTCTAATAACAGCATGGCGGAACGATACAAGGTGGCAGCATGGGACAGCTGATTATAAACTTTTTTTATTTTATTTGATACATCAACTTCCGGCGCAGTACGACTTTGACATTTGTCCTTCGAATTTACAAAAACAAAGTACATAGAATTTTATATATGTTTGTAGGTATGTAACCATGCTGCCACCTTATATCGTTCCGCCAAGAATAACATTATTTTATTTTCCTAAATATTCGATTCATTTGTTCAAGGCTTCTTGAATTGAAATCAAATAATTGAAGTATATCACAAAAGCCTGCTAATCATTTGCATTCATAAATTTTTAGTTTTCTGAATTGCATTTATACTTACTATAAAACTGTCCACGTCTCAGTGGAATATCATCCTATCTTTATTGCTAATTCGAAAACGCCCTGTCGTTAAACGAGTTTAAAGAACACCCTTCCTAAGTATTTTGTCCAAAAACGAATATCTCGAAATTTGCTGCGAAGACGCCAAATCTTGGTTGAAAATATACTGAATTGAACAATTTTGAAACAAATTTTTGGATAGCGCGTCATTCAAAAAAATTCTACGTTAAACTCTGAGAGCTTTTTGAAGAGTTTGCTGTGATAGGGCGCTTTTTGAATAAGCAAAGGAAATAGGTAATGTTCCAGTCGATTTATTTGCAATAATTAAAAATAAAAAAACAATTTTTTAACTCAAAAATATCAGTTTTTGCGTCATATTTGGAAAAGCGAATACATATGCTGGATAATCATTTGGAAAATCTCACTACAATCGAACGCACCGAATGTATGCTTTGTCGTGAACATTACGAAAATGGACTCGAATTAAGTGAACACATTCGAAGTAAACATATGGAAAAACCAAAATCTTCAGTATTATTGATAGCGAATAATAAACGAGTCGTACGTAATAAACGTCAAAAGCATTATAGCGGTATATTTCAATGTGATTTATGTGGTCAACGCTTTAATATGAAATCGGCATTGGATCGACATTCAGCGGTGCATTCGAGTATTGGACGACCGCATAAATGTCCAGTGGAAGCGTGTGCGAAGCGTTTTAAACGAGCTCAAGACATGAGTTGGCATATGAAGACACACTCGAATGAGAAGCCAAATGTTTGCGATATTTGTGGTAAAGGATTTGCTCTCAAATATGTGCTGAATCAGCATAAACGGAGTCATGAAGGTAAGCGAAGGCAAAGAACTGAGATATTATTTTAATTTTACGGTTTGAAAATATATTTTAAATGTTTTGTTCTCATGTAACCCTAAAAAATTTATTTTTGGATGGATTAGTCTTAAAGTTTAAATAAGAAAACGGCTATAAATATTCTTTTCCAGAATTTAAGATTTGAATAGAACCTATAAAACTATAAAAACAACAACTATTGTTATGTTGACACATCCATTTCGGAGGTCGCTACACTCGAGAAAAACGCCGTTCTAAAATGCAGCACCACCGGCCTCAGTTCAAGCTTTTCATATTCTTACTTTTTTGTTCTTGAAAAACGAACGACCTCAAAAAACTAGCCTTGTTCATGAACTGACAACCATGTTCTTGAAAAGAGAACGGCTGGTCTTAAAATATGAACAAATCTTCTATTAATGAGACCGATGTTCTTAAATTAAGTTCAAGAAAAAATAAACGGGACAATTCGTGTGCACTACAATGTTAAATACAACATTTGGCACAAACTATCAAGCAGTTGTAGTGGCCCAGCGGCTATGATGTTGTTGTGATCGTGTGGCGCGAGTTCGATCACCGTCAAAGTCTGAAGTTTTTTAAAATAGCTTTTTTATCTTCTATTTTGGTAACTCTTATTTTTCGTTCAGTTCCATTTACATATGCAAAGGTAATTCTTAAACTTGTTATGAAATGGTTTAGATTGCATCACCAAATAACAAGAATTTCTCAATAAGATGCATATTATGCGTTTTTTCTAATCTTTGGATTTTTATAATAGTGTAACGAATTTACTGCAATTCTTCTTATTTGCAACCTTCTGCTAACGTTCGAATCACTAAACTGTTGAATAAATAACTCCAATATTCGATAATGCAAAATGGCCTTTATTAGACTACTTTCAAAATAACACTCCTATTGCTCGCCAGATAGCGTCTTAAATCAAACTGATTGTCGTGCCTCTACGGTTGCTGCCTTTTATACTCTGTGATTTCTCGTTCGCATACATCTAGGCGCTTCCATTTCTAGAATTTACTAGTTGGTTATCAGCTATAAAATGACTACGTTTATAGCTTCTCATATGTGCGTGTATATGTGAGCACAATTATAATTGCATACTTTTGGGAGCATCTCAGATAAGATGTATGCATATGTTTGTGCGTCTCTTCTCCGCTGCTCGTATGGACATATAGGTAGACATAATGATTGATTTAATGATGTGCATTCAAGTGACTGCTTAGCATCGGCTTAGAGATGATTGTATCCCTTAGTGTTGCTAATGCTCGTCACAATAGTTTTTTTGTTATTAAAATTTTTTATTAATGGCAAAACAATTATTATTAATAAAAAATAAATAAATAAATTTGTGATGATTAAAAAAATTACCTGCCCACCAATGACCAAGCACAAACGTTCTTGAATTGAGACCGAAAACTGTTAAATCGACCACAAATCATTCTCGAAGCGTGAGAACGAAAAATCTTAAATCAAGCCCATGTAGTGCTCGAAATGAGCACACAAGGTTCACACATCAATACCAAACTGGTCACAAAATACGAACGGTGTGCTTGGAAAAACTGTTCTTAAAACAAGCCCATTGGTCGCGAGGTAAGAAAAAAAGTACTTAACAGACTTTTGTCAACGAATGTTCTTAATGTTGAACTTGTTTCGTTCGTTTTAAAACGATTTTTTCTTTGCCAACATTTGACAGCGGTATATTCGTTTAACAACTGCTGTTCGCTAACTTTTGTCAAACCTAAGCTCGATAAATCGTTGTCCATTTGACAATTGGCAATTTATTGTGATCTTTGTTGATATTTTTATCTTTCGAGAAAGGTGAGTTAAATACCGAAATTATTATTATTTAGAAATAAATTTTGTGCTTTTTTTTAAGAAAATGGCATTTGAGTTTGTTGCGGTATGCAACTGCAAATAATACAAGAATGATAGACCGGCGTTTGCTCAGGGATATTTTTTTTTTGAAAGAGTTGTGCTATACAACGATTTATTTATTTATTTATTTATTTAAAATACACATATAAGACATAGTCTTTTACAGTGCCATATTTGCTATTATTCTTATTACTAGTACAAAGTAAGTTTAAAAGCTAGAAACAAAAATAGAAGTAACATTCAAACCATACAGCATATGTTCCATGGAGGTAAGTAAAAAAGAAAAAGAAAAAGTAAAATACAAAAGAATGTTCAAGAACAAAGGGTGCGATGTACAGCTAATTTGAAGCACTTAGGATTTGATTCTAATTTTACTTTATTAGGCAAAGCATTCCACAACTGCACAGCCCTAACGAAAAACATTCTCGATGTTACTGAATACTTAAAATACGGTACAATTAGATTGCAAGTACGGGATGATTGTGCGAAAGTAAGTTTTACAAAAAGGCATTCCGGCGTACGAGAAAAGATAATCTTATGTATAAATATTAGTAAACGACGGTCAAAGAATGCTGATAAACTGCATTCAAGAATAGTTTTTGAGAAGTTCGAAATATGATCATATTTCCGTTTAAGATAGATATATCTGGCACAATTATTAATCAGTAGTTGATATTTGTTCATGGAAGCTTTATCCAGGCAACCATATATCAATTCATGGTAAGATATTATTGGTATTAATAGACTTTTGACAAGTTTAAGTTTTATATCTTCTCGAATAAAATAAGCCGTTTTCCATAAATGCCTTAACATATAATATAACCTACTAATTGAGGAATTCACATGATCAACACAAGTTAGGTGCTTATTTAAGATAAATCCAAGAGTTTTGACATTCTTCTCATATTTCACAACACTTCCATTTATAACTAGCGGAGAAATGCCATTCAGATTGTAGGAAAAATGTGAAATAGCGATCGCCTGTGTTTTGGATGCATTAAGGTGTAGCTTGTTCTTTTTAGACCATTGAAATATAGCTTCTAAATCTTCATTTAATCGGCAAACTAAATCCTCTATTAAGCCAAGAGGGGCAGAAAGGTATATCTGAGCATCATCCGCGTAGAGGTGAATGGATACTTTACGACAGCATTTTTCTATGTCATTAATGTACAAACTAAATAAAATTGGACCAAGAATAGAACCCTGTGGAACCCCAGATTTTACTGGTAATAACCTGGATCCACGATCCCCACATATTACCCGTTGGTACCTGTTTGTCAAATAGCTCTCAAGCAGCTTCACAGCATCGCTACTGAATCCAAAATATTTTTTTAGCTTATGCAGGAGAATTCTGTGGCAGACCGTGTCGAATGCCTTAGAGAAGTCCAATAACGTAAGAATTGTGAGTTCGCCATTGTCAAATTTTGGTCGTATGTCTTCTAAAACCTTGAGCATAGCGGTTGAGCAACTATGTCCAATGCGATAACCTGATTGATTTACCGAAAGCAAATTTTCTTCAGTCAGATATTTCCTAATCTGGTTCGATAAGAGCTTTTCCATCACTTTTGATAAGCAGGGAAGAATACTTATTGGCCGAAAATCACATGGTTGGGAAGCATTAACCTTTTTTGGAATAGGTATAATATTAGCCACCTTCCAAGCATCAGGAAAACTTAGAGATGTTAAAGCAAAATTTAAAATATGCGTTAATGGCGCAATCACATATGGTAATATAAGTTTAATAAATCTTAGACTTATTTTATCTTCCCCTGTTGCATTTGATTTTATTGAAAATATGGATTGTATTGTTTCAGATTCAGTAATATTAGAAAAGTTAAATTTACTGCACCAATCAAGCAAAGAATCGTCGCTGGAAATATTTGACTCACTCTCATTCGGTAACTTGGTAGCAAAGAAATCATTCATTACATCAGCCTCAATCGAGCATTCCGATTTTAAATCATTCTTAATACCAAGTTGTTTTAGATTATTCCAGAGAATCTTTGGTGGTAGACATAGATCAAGTTTGCTTCGGAAATAACCCCTTTTGGCATCCCTAGTAATTTTGGTAGCTCTGTTTCGCAATATCTTATAAGCCTGCCAGTTTTCTTCACAAGGAGATTTCCTCCAAAGTGAATAGCTTTTATTTCTTGCTTTTATTGCCTGAAGTACATCTCGACTGAACCATGGTTGCTTATTTTTGTTCACTCTAATTTTCTTAAGTGGGACATATTTATCAAATAGGTAGTTAACCAAATTGGAAAAATTTTCAACTTTTTTATTTATGTCTGCTTCAAACCAACTGTCATTCCAAGGAAGTGAAGATGCTTCAGCAGCTAAAGCTCTGATATTGATTCTACTGAAATCACGAACGTACTGGTTGCTAATGGAGATAGTATTCGTAGATTGCAAAACTACATTATAACTCAAAAAAATTAAGTCATGGTCGCTAATACCTCCCAGAGAAAGCTGATCAAAATGTAAGACATTGCCCATGTCAGCCACACAAAATACATCAAGTAAACTAGGTTTGCAATGGGGTCCGAAACGAGTAGCAAGTTTATTTACAACTTCCAATCCTACGCCTGAAATGCTATCAACAAAATGTTTGGACCGATCGTTTTCCACAAGCAAATCAATATTTAAGTCTCCACACAAGAGTATGTGTTCATAAATTGCACTATATTTATCGAAACTCTTAAAAAAGTTACCCAAATCATATGACTTTTTCGGATTATATACACATACAACAAGGCAACGCTCAAAATTATTGAAGAACTCAAACATCAAAAACTCCACAGGATCAAGTTGATCCGACCTGTCAATTACTCTTCCCTGCAATGCCTTTTTATAATAGATCGCAATACCACCACCGCGCTTGTCTTGCTGTCTGTCATTCCTTACAATACCGTAATCAAGAAATTGGTAATTATAATCAGCCATATCATTCTGAAACCAAGTTTCAGTAATACACAAGACATCAATACACGCAGAGCTAAAAACGTGATTTAAGTAATCAAGTTTTGTTTGATTTAAACTTCTCGAGTTAAAATGACAAACCTGAAATCCAGGATGACAATCACTCAAAATCTTCAGTACTATCTTATTGTTGCATTCATTAGAGCCAACAGCTGAGCTATTTACCTTCATAAATAAATCCACAAGTGTGCGTTTCAAATTGCCAACATACTAGAGTGCATAACAGAGAAGGGTCAACAGGAGAGTACATATGAAAAGTGGTTAAAGAATAAAATAAAAACTTAAACATATTAATAAATATTCCTAATGCAAAAGAACAAAGAAATATAACTAAAAGTATGGTCATATTAATCAGCTGCTCCTTTTCCATCTACGGTGCTCAAAAGAGAATCCACTTCCTCTTTGCTAGCTATCAATTTAGGCTCTTCATTGGGCTTTAATCGTACAAAAACTTTTCCACGAACTGAGAACGCAGATGCTAAAAGATATTGATGACACTTTTGAGTTAGCGGCTAGCGAGTTTCGAAAATTGAACCGGGTGGATCATGGCTCAATTATATGGTTGGCTCATCTCATCAGTTCATTTTATTTATTTCATTACATGGCCGATGGGATTGTCAAAAGGAGATGGCAAACTCGAAATGAAACCAACACATTGGCAACATTTCCTTACAACTTACAAAAACTGCTAAGTTTTATGTTTTCATTCCATACCATTCGCACCAACACCAACACGCAGGTTTTGACAATCTGAACTAACATATTTTGTTTTTGTACAGATGAGCCAACCATATAGTTGCACCATGGGGTGGATCCAGATTTTACCATCGATGTCGCTGAACATCTGGAGGAAAAGTTGAACGGGAAACTAATCACCACAATATCGGAAGAGAAACAGACAAAACGTATTATATGTTTGAAACTATGCAACGTTGAGCTTCTCCGCCATTTTTTTCCAGTTCTTCCATTCGTCATTTTTCCATGGAGTCACTGACATCTTCCTTATGTTAATCCCTCAGTATCGATGATACTGTCGACCATCGCCTTCATTTGTTTAGCCGAGCTCGGCTTTTTTTGCTGCTTCCTTGCTGGTGGACGCCATTCTGAAAAAAAAAAAATTAAAAAAGAAGATAAAAATTTCTTAAGTACTTTCTTTATATAAATGGACAAGAACAAAGGAAAACTTGTCTTTTTAAACATAATTTGGTTGAACTTTGATATTTTGAATTTTAACATATCCACTGTAAACATTTTTATGAGGAACGAACGTACATATAAACGTGGAGTGCACATTGCCGAACTAAGCTATGGATAATATCGAAGGTCTATTTATTGCAGCCAGAGCTGGGTAAATTCAATTCCATTACATTACCGATTACATTCCTCAGTAATTGGAAAAAGTAATCAATTTCTTTCCTCCACAGCAATGGAATTGATTACATTTCAATTCTTCAAAAAAAAAATACCAAAAGTACTTTCGTTTTTTGAAGCTCAAGTACAAAAAATGTAATTAAAAAAAAAATACTTTGCTCAAATGTAATTTCTGCCCCAGTACTCTCGAAAGGAATTTCAATTGTAATTGAAAATTTTCCAATTACATTACAAGGAATGGAAAAAATTCTTTCGAATTTTCCATTCCATTCCGCAAAGGAATTGCGAAAGTAATTGAAAAACTACAAGTTACTCTGTGTATAGGAATTTACTCCGGTTGATGTGGGTGACTTTTCGGGTCACAGTTTTCATTATTTCATCAGATTTTTCTTGTGAGTGGTAACTGAAAGCATTTAGAAACACCAATGAATACAAAATCATTAACCTCTTAAAGTTCATAGCTAAGTAAGGTCATCTCCTTTCCTTCCTCCCCTATCAAGGGGTGGTGGCTATAGGAAAGCAGCATACTTTTTAACTTTCTTTGATACATTCAGCTGCCGTTTTCTCTTATTGTTACATATTTCACAAATGCAATATAGAAACAGGATTTCGGCACAGATGTAAAATGTATTCCAATAAAAAACAATTTGTGTTGATGAAATTGTAAATTTTTCGCATGAATTACATGGCTTTATATGGGAAAAGGGTTTGGAAGTATGCTTCTAATATCCCTCACTAAGGTAGGCACCTTGTCGTTTGTGTGAGGGCTTAGCCGAACACAATAGCGCCCGACTATGAAGCGCAACGGTTTAGGACTACGCCGTTTCGCCTCATAGGAGGGCGGCGGAATGTCGGTGACCAAGAACTGCCAACCCCCTAATTCACGGCATTATTCGGACCGTGCCTATTGGACGGTTTGCAGCCATGGGATAAATTCGAACGAAGCCTTCCCGATACCGGACCACTCGGGAAGTATTGATGGCATTACCACAGTAAGGGACGCTGCAGTGGAGGACGGTTCTTTCCCCGTACATAATACTGAACCGCTGAGCCCTCCCTGTCGGACAGGTGGTCATACGACGAAGATGAACAACTCATTATCTAATTCTAATAAGGACGGTGATAATGGGAGGACTGAGTCGCAAGCCAAAAACGAAAAAAACGCAATAAGCGATGCGTCGGACCCGGGGAGCGAGAGTAGTGCTGATTCAATGAACTCCGTGTTGGAAAAGCATACAACTGAAAACGGAGTAGAAGAGTGGAGAATGGTACTGGCCAGAGGAAGTAAGAGAGCCCTGTCGCATTACCGATCAGCACTAAGAAAACCTTGGAGCAGTGTTAGCTCGAAGGCAGTTCAAAAGGTTTGTTGCGAGAAACTCTCGGCACTGCAACCGGTACGAGTAGGAAGAAATATCGAATTACAGAATGAGGAGGCAACGTTCGAAGGAAAGCGAAAAGTCTGCTTTCAAGAGTCTGAAAGGACCCAGCCCCAGAGCCGCGTGGCAGGGCAGCCGCATAGACAAGATAAGTAGGCCTAAAGCTGTATGACAGGTGGCCCCAATAGCGAGACAGCTAACTCGAAAGCTGCAAGTCAGAGGAAGGACATCAAAAGTGGCGAAGTGCCAACTAGGGAAGTAGGAGATAATCCAAAGGGAGAAAAAGCTAAGACTCCGGCTTTTCCAGAGAAGATGAATGATGTAGCAAGGTAGTCGCCGACTTTGGTGCTGGTTGATAGCAGGAATCCTTTCGGACAGATGACAACTGAAAAGTGGAGATCTGTAGAAAGGAGGCTTATTTACTTAATGCTTAAGATGATACGGGGACAACCACGTAAGGCCCTGGTGTGAAGATGATATCGTCCGCGAGCTTGCTGTGGCTGGAGGAAGTGGTTCCAAACCTCCAAAGCCAAGGCACGAACGCGAAGTTCGAGTTGGTGGATAAAGCGCAAATCTCCACGGTACCAAAATCTAAAGTACGAATACCATGCGTGAAGAAGTCGAAGGGTACACTGCGACTTCTGCAGAATCAGAATCCGAATATACCGACACAGGATTGGACATTGGGATCTTTATATTGATTTCCATTCTGCTGCAATATCACCAGACTCAGCGCTATGATTCGAGCTCACCTAATATATGTTTAAAAATTAATTAAAAGATTCTGTAAAATCTTTATCTAACCCAAAGAAACACAATTATAACACAGGCCGACAGCATCTCAGACCCAGAAACTAGACTATATATTTTCGAAGGATTTTGATGCTATGAATCGAAATCTGGTCTCAAAATTTCTCTATCAGCTCTAATTTTCGAGATATCGTAACCTAAAAGTGTCTAACCCCTAGAAACCGCCCCTACCACACCACAAAATTTCAAAATGCGATATCTCAGCGAAAAAATATTTGAGCAAACTCAATGCAACTTGAAAGAAGAATACTTGTATTTAAAGATGCCATCCTTTAATTTTGGTGAAAGAAAACATCTGCAAGACTACATAACCTCAAATATGGGCAAAAACGGTGTTTTTTGCACTTTTAGGTTAGGATAAACTAGAGCTTATAGGGCAATTCTGAGGCCAGATTTGGATTCAGCACATCGTAAACCTTTGAAAATATATAGTCCGGTATCTGGGTGTGAATGGTGGTTAAATTTTGTCGGCCTGTGTAATTTATCCATCGCCTTTGGCGATACAACACTGGTGACTCGAAGACACGCGTGAACGGTTTTTGCGGGCAATTTTTAATGCCCGGAATTTTTAATTCCCCGGATGAGGGGAACATAGACACAAAAAGCCATGAAAAAAGCCAAACCTTCTAAATCAATAGGTCCAATTGGAGTAGTCATGGCAATGCTAAAACTTCTTGGTGCTGAGGAGAAAGTTACCTGACGCACGTTTTCAAGCCTGTGAAACAGGCTAACCTAGGTGAGTTATAACGACCGGTATCACTCCGTTCGCGAGTAGCAAAGACATTGGAAACATTCCTGCCCCTTTAGTTTAGTGCGTATCTTTGCCTACCCACTCATCAGCATGGCTCCCGCAAAATACATAGCACTACGAGCACTGTCAAAAGCTATTGACACAGTCAACCACGGTACTATACTCCAAGATTAGAAGATTCAGCCTTTCCCCTTTATATAAAAGGATAGACTGCAAATTATCTTTTTTTATACTCAGTTGAGCAGAGCTCACAGAGTATATTAACTTTGATTGGATAACGGTTGGTTGTACAGGTATAAAGGAATCGAGATAGATATAGACTTCCATATATCAAAATCATCAGGATCGAAAAAAAATTTGATTGAGCCATGTCTGCCCGTCTGTTCGTTAACACGATAACTTGAGTAAATTTTGAAGTATCTTGATGAAATTTGGTATGTAGGTTTCTGAGCACTCATCTCAGATCGCTATTTAAAATGAACAATATCGGACTATAACCACGCCCACTTTTTCGATATCGAAAATTTCGAAAAACCGAAAAAGTGCGATAATTCATTACGAAAGACGGATAAAGCGATGAAAATTGGTACGTGAGTTGAACTGATGACGCAGAAAAGAAAATTAGTAAAATTTTGGACAATGGGCGTGGCACCACCCACTTTTAAAAGAAGGTAATTTAAAATTTTGCAAGCTGTAATTTGGCATTCGTTGAAGATATCATGATGAAATTTGGCAGGAACGTTACTCCTATTACTATATGTATGCTTAATAAAAATTAGCAAAATCGGAGAACGACCACGCCCACTTTTAAAAAAAAATTTTTTTTAAAGTCAAATTTTAACAAAAAATTTAATATCTTTACAGTATATAAGTAAATTATGTCAACATTCAACTCCAGTAATAATATGGTGCAACAAAATGCAAAAATAAAAGAAAATTTCAAAATGGGCGTGGACCCGCCCTTTTTCATTTAATTTGTCTAGGATACTTTTAATGCCATAAGTCGAACAAAAATTTACCAATATTTGTGAAATTTGGTAAGGGCTTAGATTCTGGGACAATAACTTATTTCTGTGAAAAAAGGCGAAATCGGTTGAAGCCACGCCCAGTTTTTATACACAGTCGACCGTCTGTCCTTCCGCTCGGCCGTTAACACGATAACTTGAGCAAAAATCGATATATCTTTACTAAACTCAGTTCACGTACTTATCTGAACTCACTTTGTATTGGTATAAAAAATGGCCGAAATCCGACTATGACCACGCCCAATTTTTCGATATCGAAAATTACCAAAAACGAAAAAAATGCCATAATTCTATACCAAATACGAAAAAAGGGATAAAACATGGTATTTGGATTGGTTTATTGACGCAAAATATAACTTTAGAAAAAAACTTTGTAAAATGGGTGTGACACCTACCATATTAAGTGGAATGAAATGAAAAAGTTCTGCAGGGCGAAATAAAAAACCCTTGAAATCTTGGCAGGAATTATTTATATAAATAAATTAGCGGTATCCAACAGATGATGTTCTGGGTCACCCTGCTCCATATTTTAATCGATATCTGGAAAACGCCTTCACATATGCAACTACCACCACTCCCTTTTAAAATCCTCATTAATACCTTTAATTTGATACCCATATCGTACAAACACATTCTAGAGTCACCCCTGGTCCACCTTTATGGCGATATATCGAAAAGGCGTCCACCTATAGAACTAAGCCCCACGCCCCTTTAAAATACTCATTAACACCTTTCATTTGATACCCATATCCTACAAACATATTCTAGAGTCACCCATGGTCCACCTTTATGGCGATATCTCGAAAAGGCGACCACCTATAGAACTAAGGCCCACTCCCTTTTAAAAAGACTCATTAACACCTTTCATTTGATACCCATATCGCACAAACAAAGTCTAGAGTCACCACTGGTCCACCTTTACGGCGATATCTCGAAAAGGCGACCACCTATACAACTACCATCACTCCCTTTTAAAACCCGCATTAATATCTTTAATTTGATACCGATATCGTACAAACACATTCTAGAGTCACCCATGGTCCACCTTTATGGCGATATCTCGAAAAGGCGACCCCCTATACAACTACCACCACTCCTTTTTAAAACCCTCATTAATACCTTTAAATTGATACCCATATCGTACAAACACATTCTAGAGTCACCTATGGTCCACCTTTATGGCGATATCTCGAAAAGGCGTCTACCTATAGAACTAAGGCCCACTCCCTTTTAAAATACTCATTAACACCTTTCGTTTGATACCCATATTGTACAAACGCATTCTAGAGTCACCCCTGGTCCACCTTTATGGCGATATCTCGAAAAGGCGTCTACCTATAGAACTAAGGCCACTCCCTTTTAAAATGCTCATTAACCCCTTTCATTTGATACCCATATCGTACAAAGAAATCCTAGGGTCACCCCTGGTCCACCTTTATGGCGATATCTCGAAACGGCGTCCACCTATGGAACTAGGGATCACTCCCTTTTAAAATAATCATTAACACCTTTAGCCGCACGCCCTTTTAAAGTACTCATCAACACCTTTCGTTTGATACCCATATTGTACAAACGCATTCTAGAGTCACCCCTGGTCCACCTTTATGCCGATATCTCGAAAAGGCGACCACCTATACAACTACCACCACTCCCTTTTAAAACCCTCATTAATACCTTTAATTTGATACCCATATCGTACAAACACATTCTAGAGTCACCCCTGGTCCACCTTAATGGCGATATCTCGAAAAGGCGACCCCCTATACAACTACCACCACTCCCTTTTAAAACCCTCATTAATACCTTTAGCCGCACGCCCTTTTAAAGTACTCATCAACACCTTTCGTTTGATACCCATATTGTACAAACGCATTCTAGAGTCACCCCTGGTCCACCTTTATGCCGATATCTCGAAAAGGCGACCACCTATACAACTACCACCACTCCCTTTTAAAACCCTCATTAATACCTTTAATTTGATACCCATATCGTACAAACACATTCTAGAGTCACCCCTGGTCAACCTTAATGGCGATATCTCGAAAAGGCGTTCACCTATAGAACTAAGACCCACTCCCTTTTAAAGTGTTCATTAACCCCTTTCATTTGATACCCATATTGTACAAACAAATTCTAGAGTCAACCCTGATCCACCTTTATGGCGATATCCCTAAATGGCGTCCATCTATAGAACTATGGCCCACTCCCTCATAAAATACTCTTTAATACTTTTCATTTGATACACATGTCATACAAACACATTCCAGGATTACCCTCGGTTCATTTTCCTACATGGTTATTTTCCCTTATGTTGTCACCATAGCTCTCAACTGAGTATGTAATTTTCGGTTACACCCGAACTTAACCTTCCTTACTTGTTTTTTAATAATGTTTATTTATTTAATATTCATGAGCTTAGATACTAAAATAAACAATAGTTTCAGTTGTCTTGTTCAATATAGTTATACAATGGCTAGACGAGTTCTCATGTACTTGACGGTCTTCATATTGATATTGTCACGGATATTAACATCACTAAGTTATACCATCACTAAGGCGATGCCAAGGCCACGATAAGCAGTATTTACGTCAATAATCAAATCAGATATACACATATATAAGGCAGCCGAAAGAGGTCACACACAGATGCATTTACTTATACGCCTATGTATGCGCGAGAGACTGTAAACTACAAACATTCACATCAATAATTGAATCATTATGTATCTACATAAACGAATAAATAATTGCGTCTACACATATCGAGCCTTAACCGCCGAATTGGTGTAAGGGACAAAATATCGATTTTTTTTTATTATCGAAGTCGATAGTGTTAGTCCTGATCTGTCATCTCCGAAAATTTCATAGTTCTATGTTTTACCGTTATAAAGTTATAGCAGAAACAATTTTGGTGTAAATGCGCAATACACTTTGTTTATATTTTTCCATGAGCGCACATTGTTACTTACATCAAAAATATCTAGTGTGCTTTGTTGCTTGCAGCAAAAATATTTAATTCTAATAAACTAAATGCGCTTCACGGAGATAAGTTATATATAAAATAACATAATAAATAGTTCTTTGTGCGAATAATGGAAGCTTTTGAATCAGAGGTAATTATTTTGGCTGCAAGCAATAGGAAAAATTATACCTTTCTATTTAGGGCTTAATAATAAATTAGTTTATCGTTGTTTTCTTTAGTTTGCAAAGATACATGCTCTCGCCCCCTATAGTGAAAGTGAGTCCAATACTTCCATTGATGATGAAACGTGCGTTGGTAATAGGGGCTTTAAAAAGTCAAAAGTTATCCGAAAAAACGGAAAACAAGAGTCGGAAATCCACTGCCGTTAAACTGAATCCCTGTTTGAATAAAAATTGTGGAAACTCATGTGCGGACAAATTTACGGAATCAGATCGTGTGGCAATAAACGAGTACTTCTGGAGTATGGGGAATAAAATAAGGCAGCGGGACTGTATACTTTCATGTACGACACGTAAGTGTATTAAAAGAAGAAAATCCGAAAATACTAAAAGGAAGTGGAGTTTTGAGTACACAATAAGTTTTAATAATATAAAACCAAAAGTATGCCAAAAGTGTTTGCTTCACACTCTTAATGTATCTCAAAACATGCTAATCTATACTAGGAATAATACACAGTGTCTACAAACAACCAAAGAAGCTAACAAAAAATTAAAACCACACAATAAGTCTGATGAAAATACAGTAGCACTTTTGAAATCTTTTATTACCCAAATACGCTTACTACAATGAAAGCATTTATGAAAGTGTTACAAGAAATGGTTATTGCTTTTTGTGGGGCGAAAAGGACGGAAAACGGGGATGTAATGAGATATGCACAGTAATTTTTAAGTACTTCAAACTCCTTGATAAAAAAGGAACGTATACCTTTATTAGCCTTTACTGTGACAGTTGTGCAGGACAAAATCGAAAGAGAGCCATGCTTGCTATGTTCGCTTTTTTTTTAAAATCTTGTACAAATATAAAAACCCTGAAAATAACCTTTCTGTTACCCGGCCATACCATGATGCCAGTCTACTCTATTCATAGTACGATAGAGTCGTTTACGCGCCAAAGAAATATTTGGGCTCCCAGCGAATTGTATACCGTTATTTCCAATGCGAGAACTAACCCAAAAAATTACGAGTGTATAATAATGGAATATTCCGATTTCAAAGACTGGAAAAACTTTGCGCGTACTATGTTCCCTACCTCAACCAAAATAGAGTTTAACTCTCTTCGATCTGCTATGTTCCAAAAGGATTCCTCTCTTAAGACTTTAAAGCATAGATACTGCAATAACTCACAGATAAAAGAATACAATCTAGCTTCAATGCGTCAATCCAAACGCAATATTTCCATTAGAAACGAAGAACCCCTTTCTCTGTATGATAAGCCCTTGAAAATTTCTTTAAAAAAGTTTAACGACTTAAAAAAACTTTGCGAAAAAGGCGCTATACCAAAACAGTTTCACAATGAGTTTTTAAATATGCAACAAAGCGCAACAATTACAGATGAGTTACTTGAAACTGACGAGGAAGATACATTTTAGGTATTAAATAACAAATAATAAGTTAATTTCTGAATTTCGGATTTTTTGTTTAATTTTGGCTAGCAATTGTTATTTACGGTCCCTGATATGCTTAAATTACGTTTAATGAATTTTTCTTAATTTTATAAAATATACTGTAACGTTCTTTGAATGAAATAAAAGTTTATATGTAAAAAAACTTTATGATTATTTTGATGTAAGTAACATAACATTTCAGCAGCAGGTGGTGAGTGTGCCAGCGAAATTGAAGTAAGTAACAAAAAACACAACTACGACTTATTTTAGCTACTGAAATTGATTGCGTTATGTACTTAGAGCACAACCAGGGCCGTTTACAAAATTTAGTTAAAATTTTTTTGGTTATTAACAGAGATAATTAAAAAAAACCTCCCCCTGTATAATTTGTTATTTGTCCCTTACACCAATTTGGCGGTAAAGGCTCGATATGTACGTATTCGAGCAGCGGAGCGGCAATGCACAAACACATGCATATATCTTATCTGAGTTGTCACAAGAGAGAGCAATAATTTGTGCACGTAGTTGTGGCTGGCGATTTTGTAGCCGAAACTAACTAGTAACTTCTGGAAATCGAAGAACCGAGAAGTATGCAGCGTAAACTATAAAAGCGGGGCAGGCGAGTAAGAAGTAATTCAGTTTGATTTTAGTTGTCAAGCAGTTGCGATTAAGACGATATCTAGCGAGCAATAGCAGTATTATTTTGAATAGTAGAGTTTCATTGAGCTATCAATCAGTGTGGTTATTAAGCAAGCTATTCGTTGCACAGTTCGAGTGTATTGTGAAGTACTTTAATAAAGGCCATTTTGCATTATTACATATTGGAGTTATTTATTCAACAGTTTAGTGATTCGAACTTAGCAGAGGATTGCAAATAAGAGGATTTGCAGCAAGTTCGTTACAATTGGTGTCAGAAGAGGAATTGTTGAATAAATTCCGAAGATTGGGAATACAACTTGGGCATGGCAAAGTTCAGTGAATTGAAGATCCAGCAACTGAAAAAGGAGTTGGAGAACCGTGGATTAAATACAACCGGCAATAAGATCGTACTTCAAGGACGGCTACGAGAGGTAATGGAGTCGCAAGGAATTGATGTGGACGAGTTTGTCTTTTATCCTGATGGGGACGAAACAACAACAAAAATTGAAGAGAAAAACGAAACATCGCAGACGGTTACCAGCACAGACTTGAACATGATATTGGCTGCAATAACTGCTCAAACATCGACAGTAACATCCAAGATTGAAGCACAAGAAACGCGTATGTCAGAAATGTCGACACAGATTACATCGAAGATTGAAGCACAAGATTGAAGCAGAAATGTCGACACAGATTACATCAAAGATGGAGACACAACTGAAAGAACAAGAGGCACGCATAACAGTACAACTCGAAGCACGTATGGACGAGAAAATAACGCAGTTTGAGGAAAAAATCGAAGCCGAGGTGGATGCTTTGAGAGGTCGTATACAAGAGTTGCAATTAAACCGCCCAGCTGTTTCAGCAAGCAATACAAAGGTAAAAACACCATCCTTTGACGGTTCTGTTCCTTTCCAGGTCTTCAAGCTACAGTTTGAGAAGACCGCAGCAGTGAACAACTGGAATGCGGAAGATAAAGTTGTTTCACTGTTCGTGGCATTGAAGGGGCCAGCAGCGGAAATTCTACAGACGATTCCCGAAGGAGAGCGGAACAATTATGAAGCATTGATGGCTGCTGTAGAACGACGTTATGGAAGCGAGCATAGAAAACAGATATTCCAAATTGAGTTGCAAAACCGCTACCAAAAAGCAAATGAGACATTGCAGGAGTTTGCTTCAGATATTGAAAGATTGGCTCATCTTGCAAATGCGGACGCACCCGTGGAATACACTGAAAGGGTAAAAATCCAGAGTTTCATAAATGGCATACGGGACGTGGAAACGAAGCGAGCTACATACGCAAGCCCAAAGCTGACATTTGCTGAAACGGTATCACATGCATTGACTCAGGAAACGGCCTCACTATTGAGTAAACCAGCATACAAAGCTCATCGTGTAGAAGTGGAAAGACCAGATTGGGTAGACACTATTTTGGAAGCACTGAAGGGATCACAACAGAAAAATGCCGGAGTTATTAAATGTTTCAAGTGCGGCAACCCAGGTCATATTGCACGACATTGCAGCAGCGGTCCCAATAGCTCCAACAATGTGGGTGGTCGTAAACGCAGAGCAGAAGGTGATGAGCAAATATCCAAGACCACTCAATCGTTAAACTAAATCGAGTCAGCCGCAAGGGGCGACAGCTGGCTCCCGCAATTGAATGCCCCATAATCTCTATCTCGCAGATTGGAAGAAGATCGACCAATCTTACTGTTGGAGGACATGTGGACGGAAAGGAACGGTTACTGACTGTAGATACGGGTGCATCTCATTCCATCATTCGAGCGGATTTAGTCAACAAAAAGATAAGACCATTGCTTGGAGCAAGATTACGTACAGCCACGGGAGAGGACACCCAGGTAATTGGAGAAGTAGAATGTGAAGTCGCGATTGGGAACGTCACGGTAGTACACAATTTTATAGTGGCAGAAATTGTTGATGAAATCATAATTGGAGTGGACTTCTTAATCGACCAGGGCATCAAAATCGACATGCAAAGCAAGACGATGCGATATAAAAACATGGATGTACCACTTAATTTCGGCTACGAGAGAGGCTACAGCAGTAAACGAGTGCTGGTGGAAGAGAGTCAGCAAATACCACCAAAATCCGAAGCAGTCATCTGGGCAAAGGTTGATGGAGATTGTGGGACAAACAAATTGTGGGTTGTCGAAGCAGCAAACAAATCAGCACTAAACATACTTGTAGGAAAAACCCTGGCTATGACAAAACAAGATGGACGTGTTCCGGTAAGAGTACTCAATGAGTTCAATTCACCACTCAAACTGACTAAAGGAGCTATTTTGGGAAAATGCCAAGGGGCTGAAGTAGTTATTAACTGTGAACAGCTCCAGGAACACGTTTCAGCTAGTAATACTGATCTTTCAAATGACATCACGGCATGGATGGAGGGGCTAGAGGAAGCATCTCAGAGTAAGGCAAAACGACTGCTCCTAAAGTACGCGAACATATTTGACCAGGATGATTCTAAACCATGCCGCACCAACGTTGTGAAACATCAAATTGCCACTGGAGATGCGAGGCCGATCCTTCAAGCTCCACGTAGTGTTCCACTGGCGAAGCGGGAAGTTGTGAGTCAAATCATTCAAGAAATGAGCGACAGCGGCGTCATCGAACCATCAGCTAGTCCATGGAGCTCGACGGTAGTACTTGTAAAAAAGAAGGATGGAAAAATGAGGTTTTGCGTGGACTACCGGAAGTTGAACGACGTAACGAAAAAGGATAGCTACCCATTGCCAAGAATTGACGACACTCTGGACTCGCTATCTGGTACGAAATGGTTTTCCACGCTGGACTTGAAAAGCGGCTACTGGCAAGTGGAGGTGAAGGAGGAAGATAAAAAGAAAACAGCCTTCAGTGTCGGTGATGGTCTTTGGCAATTTACAGTGATGCCTTTTGGACTTTGTAATGCACCAGCTACTATTGAGAGACTCATGGACCAGGTACTGAAAGGACTACATTGGAAAACATGTTTGGTGTACCTGGACGACATCATCGTATTGGGCAAGAATTTTAATGAACATCTAAGGAACTTGGAGGAAGTTTTCCAAAGAATAGCTGGCGCTGGTCTGAAGTTAAGTCCCAAAAAGTGTGCGCTGTTTAAAAAGGAAGTAAATTATGTGGGTCACAAGGTAACGGCAGAGGGCATCTGCACTGCGAACGAAAAGATAGAGGCTGTAAAGGATTGGCCAAGACCACAGAACCTACGTGAATTAAGAAGTTTCCTTGGGCTGTGCACGTATTACCGCCGATTTGTACCAAATTTTTCCAGCGTAGCCCATATCCTCCATGAGCTTACAAGAAAAAATAAAGCTTTTGAATAGAAGAAGGATCAAGAAGTGGCTTTCCGAATATTGAAGGAGCGTTTGTGCACTGCCCCAATGTTAGCATATCCGATTCCAGGAGCAACATTTATTCTAGATACAGATGCGAGTGGATATGCTATAGGAGGCGCTTTATCACAACTGGTCGATGGACAGGAGAAGGTAGTTGCATATTACAGCCGTTCGATTGGAAAAGCAAAGAGGAACTACTGTGTTACGCGGAGAGAGCTGTTGGCATTGGTAGAGTGCATTAAACATTTTCACAAATACCTCTACGGCCAGCGATTCCGTGTCAGGACAGATCACGCAGCGTTGAAATGGCTGCTGCAGTTCCGTAATCCGGAAGGACAATTGGCACGGTGGATCGAGCGACTACAAAGCTATGACTTTTCCATTGAGCATCGAAAAGGTAGCACCCATGGAAATGCCGATGCAATGTCACGAAGGCCACGTAGTTTGGAATGCAAGCACTGTTCAAAGGCCGAGGATAAAGAAGACATTATAGATGTCCGGCTAATGACTATAACGTTTACGGATGAATGGGACAAGGAACAACTAAGAAAGTGTCAGCTAGAAGATACAGATCTGTCACATGTTATGCAAGGGCTCGAACGAAACGAAAGACCAAGCAGAGAGGAGATGTCAGCAGAGAGTCCCATTGCGAAGTCATATTGGGCACAGTGGAACAGTTTAGAATTGATATCCGGTTGCTTGCATCGAGTATGGGAGAGTGAGGATGGTCAATGCAAGAAGAAACTGATAGTTGTTCCCAGAAAGAGGATTCCTGACGTGCTCAGCGAGCTGCACAATGGTCCAAGTGGAGGTCATTTTGGAATCACGAAGACACTCGAGAAAATTAAGCAGAGATTCTATTGGGTTGGTTGCCGTCAGTCGGTCTCCGAGTGGATTGTCAATTGCGAGGTATGCAACAGAGCGAAAGGGCCTAAAACCCGAAGTCATGGCCAGATGAAGCAGTATATTTCAAGTGCACCATTTGAAAGGATCGCCATGGATGTCGCAGGTCCATTTCCTACTAGCAACCGCGGAAACAAATACGTACTGGTGGTTATGGATTATTTCAGTAAATGGCCAGAGGTATACCCAATCCCAAACCAAGAAGCAGAAACAGTGGCAGAAGTGGTTAAAAACGAATGGGTTGCAAGGTATGGTGTACCAATGGAGTTACATTCTGACCAAGGCAGGAATTATGAATCAGCTGTGTTCCAAGAAATGTGCAAGAAGTTGGGCATTCGAAAAATACGGACAACTGCATTGCATCCTTAGTCCGATGGTATGGTGGAACGCTTCAATAGAACATTGGAGGAGCATTTAAGGAAAGTAGTAGACAAGTACCATAAGGACTGGGATACACACATATCGTTATTCTTGATGGCCTACCGATCGGCAGTACATGACACAACGGGCCAAACTCCCGCAAAGGTAATTTTTGGCAATGACCTTCGACTGCCAGCTGATTTGAAGTATGGGATAGATGCCGATGCGGAGAGGAATGTCAAGAAATCCACTGGTGTCTTGGAAGAAGAGCTGAGAGAGATACACGATCTGGTAAGGCAACGAGCAAAGATTATGAGTGACAAGATGACAGCGAGGTATGATAAAGCAATTAATTCGGAAGGGTTTCAGGAAGGAGATTTGGTGCTGCTATACAACCCACAACGAAAAAAAGGTTTGTCCCCGAAATTTCAGTGTAACTGGGAAGGCCCATACAAAGTTGTAAAACGGATCAGCGATGTAGTATACCGCATACAAACCACTACCAAACCACGAACCAAAATGAAAGTGGTTCATATGGAGAGATTAGCAACGTTTAGATCAAGAGATTTGTCTGATCGGGACGATCAGACTTAGGTGGAGGGCAGTGTCACGGATATTAGCATCACTAAGCTATACCATCACTAAGGCGATGCTAAGGCCATACTAAGCGATATTTACGTCAATAATCAAATCATGTATACACATATATAAGGCAGCCGAGAGATATTACACACAGATGCATTTACTTATACGCCTATGTATGCGCGAGAGACTGTAAACTACAAACATTCACATCAATAATTCAATCATTATGTATCTACATAAACGAATAAATAATTGCGTCTACACATATGTACCATGTACGAATACGAGCAGCGGAGAGTCAATGCGCAAACACATGCATATATCTGAGATACTCCTATAAGTATGCAATGAGAAAAACTATAAAATTGTGCAATTGTAGTTACAGCTGAGAAGTTTGAGAGCTACTGGACTAGTAGATTCTCGAAGCGACTAGAAGATGCGAATGTTAAAATCAAAGAGTATAAAAGGCGACAGATGTAGAGGCGCTGTAATTCAGTTTGATTTGAGTTGTCAAGCAGTTACGACTAAGACGATATCTAGCGAGCAATAGCAGTATTATTTTGAAAGTCAGTTTCATTTAAGCTCTCAGTTTGGTCATTAAGCTATTCGTTGCACAGTTTGAGTGTTATTGTGAAGTATTTTAATAAAGGCCATTTTTCCATTATTCAATATTGGAGTTATTTATTCAACAGTTTAGCGATACGAACCTAGCAAAAGGGCAAATAAGAGGATTTGCAGCAAATTCGTTACAATATTATTAACTGAAGGGGAAATTTATAACCAATGAGTTTTGTTATAAGTCCTTTTATCCACAGTTTATCGAAAGCCTTTTCTATGTCCAGGAAGCAAGCTCCTGTGACGTGTTTTTTATTCCAGTTCCAGTTTATTTCGGAAACGAGAAGGCTGATGGCATAAGTAGTTGAATGCCCATATTTAAAACCAAATTGGTTGGGGGCTTATTAAGTCATTGTTTTCAATAATTCTATTGATATTTATATTTATTACTCCCTCGAATACTTTACTAATGTTTGGAAGCAAACTGATCAGACGAAGATTTTTGAGACTGTTTTTGTCTTTGTTCTTTTTGGGTATAACTATTGTTTTTGCGGGTTCCCAAATGGGTGGGATGTATGCATTGTTCAACATATTGTTGAAAAGCGTACAATATTCTAGTATTATATCTGTTGGAAGATTTTTAGGATGATATTTGGTATTTGATCTAAACCTGATGACAGTTTTCCCTTCAAATTCGCAAATACATCTGAGAGGTCATTAGTAAGAATGAAGTATCTTTCGGTTTGTTCTTCGGTAAGGTTATTTGCCCTTTTTTCTGCGCTAAATGTTGTTTTGGTTACCTCGATGCTATCAAACAAAGTTTTAGTCTTTTAAATGTTATTGATGCATTCTTTAACCTGTGAATGGATTAGATTGTCAGGATTGTTTTGTTTTAAAGAGTGAATTTATTCAAGATGAACGCCAATTATATCAACTATATCTTTGTTATTTTTGATAATGTAGCTGTTAGTTGTGAGGTTCTTCTCAATTAAGTTACAATCCAATCCCGCTTCTTGTATGAGTGGGGATGAAGTAAAGGGAATACAAAGGTGAATGATGGTCTCACTCTGATTTGGAAGAAATGATTTTTTAATAAAAGACATTTTAGAGGGATCGCCAGTCTTGATATAAGATAGTTTGAGTTCCAGTTGCTTATTTATATGTATTTTGATGTTGTCCTGAATTAGCTTCTTTATTAATTTTAGTTTAGCTTCTTCTTGTTGTATAGCACTATAAGAGCAATGTACTTGTAGGCGGTTATAATTTTTTATAATGGTAAGGGTTCCACTTTTTTCTAAAAGTAGAGATTTTAAAATGGGTATGTTTGCGAGTGTGTTAGTGATGCTGCCAGATCTTCTTTTTGGCACATTCCTTTCTATGACGGTTAGAATTATTTTGTTTAGTTTGCCTAAGTGATGGTCGATTTCACCGTTTTTCAAGTTCCTATTGTCTGGTGTCCGAGCTTCGTTTTGCAGTTCTGAACTTAGGGTGTTTTTAAATTTTTTTCCAGTGTGTTTTTTTTTTTATAATCCAACGTTTTTATAACGGAGTTATCCTGCAATGTAAAGAAGCTCGTGCTGTCTCTGCGAGCAACTATTTCTATGGCGTTATGGTCGCTGTCATATTTAAAGCATCTTAGACAGTTAACCGTGTTGTTGTCTTTTTGTTTAATCTGTTATCGGCAATACAGATGTCTAAAAACGAGTTACATCTAAAGTATGAAGGAGATACGGAAACGTACAGGTTGCATCGGTATTTTATCTCATTAGATATAAGCCAATTTCTAAGTGCAAATTATCTGAACCTAGCCGGCCAAATCCATGGTCACTGTTTTGCGACGTGGAATATTTGACGTTCACGTCGATGGTGCTGCGCTACCGATTGTCAGCCATTAAAATATCTTAGGAGTAACATTCGATCACACTCTCACCTTCAAGACGTATGCCATCGAAGTTGTATCTAAAGTACAAATCCGCAACAAAATCCTCAAGTCGCTTGCCAGTAGCACTTGGGGAAAAGATGAAGAAACGTTGCTAGCCACGTACAAAGCAATCGGCCGGCCACTCAACAGCAAATCTAAACTACGATGATACAATCCTACCATAACCTTCCTTATATATAGCGAGAAGAAATGAATTACAAGTCATTGAAGAGCAGTGCTTGTGTTTTAAAAACATTTTCTTTTGGTCCAAAAATATATTTTACACTAAGAATTTTTTAATTACTTTTGCAATTCCTTTGAGGAATGGGAATTCGAAAGTACTTTTTCCATTCCTTGTAATGTAATTGGAAAAATTTCAATTACATTTGCAATTCCTTTCGAAAGTAATTGGGCAGAAATTACATGTGAACAAAGTATTTTTTTCTCAATTACAAACAAAAAATTTTTTGTACTTGAGCCTCCAAAAACGAAATTACTTTTGGTATTTGTTTTTTTTTTTTTGAGGACTTGAAATGTAATCAATTCCCCTGCCCCGTCTAAAAAACACATTTATCCTTAATATAACAATTTAATAGAACTCGAAAGTGAAATTTCCAAGTTCGGACGATTTTTAGAACTTTCACGATCCCTGAACAACATAACGAATTTTTTTCCCTCATATTGCATTGTCATGAGGTTCTGCAGTATCTCCTTAGTTTCAATAATCTAGCTCTACGGGAAGTTGCTCAAACAGTGGTCGCAAAATCCCACACTTTGTAAATGGACTTTCTCAGTATCTTAAAATATCTCGATCCCACTCTTTTATACTTAAAATTCTAAACTTATTAATCCCGAAGTTTCTCTCAAAGTTTAACTATTTTATCTTAAATATTACCAAATCTTCGTTCGAAGTATCAGGTAACTAGGTTATCGAGAAATTCCTTAAAACTCGAAAATTTTCAAGTTTCAAGAGTCTAGCTCTCCCGGAAGCTATTTAAAAATGGATTGCAAGATTCTCCAATTTTGTATGGAAATTGGCGGAAAAGCATCAAGCGAAACTAATAAATAAATATTCAGTTGAGAGCTATCGAGACAAAATAAGGAAAAATCACCTCGTAGTAAAATGAACCTAGGGTAACCCTGGAATGTGTTTGTATGACATGTGTATCAAATGGAAGCTAATAAAGAGTATTTTAAGAGGGTGTGGGCCATAGTTCTATAGATGGACGCCATTTAAGGATATCGCCATAGCGGTGGACCAGGGCTGACTCTAGAATTTGTTTGTACGACATGGGTAGCAAATGAAAGTGTTAATGAGTATTTTAAAAGGGAGTGGGCCTAAGTTCTATAGGAGAATTTGAGTATTTTAAAAGGGAGTGGGTCTTAGTTCTATAGGTGGACGCCTTTTCGAGATATCGCCATAAAGGTGGACCAGGGGTGACTCTAGAATTTGTTTGTACGATATGGGTATCAAATGAAAGGTGTTAATGAGTATTTTAAAAGGTCGTGGGCCTTAGTTCTATAGGTGGACGCCTTTTCGAGATATCGCCATAAAGGTGGACCAGGGGTGACTCTATAATGTGTTTGTACGATATTGGTATGAAATTAAAGGTATTAATGAGGGTTTTAAAAGGGAGTGGTGGTAGTTGTATATGTGAAGGCGTTTTCGAGATATCGACCAAAATGTGGACCAGGGTGACCCAGAACATCATCTGTCGGGTACCGCTAATTTATTTATATATGTAATACCTGCCAAGATTCCAAGCGCTTTTGATTTCGCCCTGCAAAACTTTTTCATTTTCTTCTACTTAATATGCTAGGTGTCACACCCATTTTACAAAGTTTTTTTCTAAAGTTATATTTTGCGTCAATAAACCAATCCAGTTACCATGTTTCATCCCTTTTTTCGTATTTGGTATAGAATTATGGAATTATTTCATTTTTAGTAATATTCGATATCGAAAAAGTGGGCGTGGTCATAGTCGGATTTCGGCCATTTTTTACACCAATATAAAGTGAGTTCAGATAAGTATGTGAACTGACTTTGGTAAAGGTATATCGATTTTCGCTCATGTTATCGTGTTAACGGCCGAGCGGAAGGACAGACGGTCGACTGTGTATAAAAACTGGGCGTGGCTTCAACCGATTTCGCCCTTTTTCACGAAAACAGTTATCGTCCTAGAATCTAAGCCTCTACCAAATTTCACAACGATTGGTAATGGTTTGTTCGACATATGGCATTAAAAGTATCCTAGACAAATTAAATGAAAAAGGGCGGAGCCACGCCCATTTTGAAAATTTCTTTTATTTTTGTATTTTGTTGCACCATATCATTACTGGAGTTGAATGTTGACATAATTTACTTATATACTGTAAAGATATTAACTTTTCTTTTAAAATTTGACTTTAAAAAAAATTGTTTTTAAAAAGTGGGCGTGGTCGTTCTCCGATTTTGCTAATAACGTTCCCGCCAAATTTAATCATGATATCTTCAACGGCTGCCAAATTACAGCTTGCAAAACTTCTAAATTACCTTCTTTTAAAAGTGGGCGGTGCCACGCCCATTTTCCAAAATTTTACTAGTTTTCTATTCTTCGTCATAAGTTCAACTCACCTACCAAGTTTCATCACTTTATCCGTATATGGTAATGAATTATCGCACTTTTCGATTTTTCGAAATTTTCGATATCAAAAAAGTGGGCGTGGTTATAGTCCGATATCGTTCATTTTAAGTAGCGATCTGAGATGAGTGCCCAGGAACATACATACCAAATTTCATCAAGAGACCTCAAAATTTACTGAAGTTATCGTGTTAACGGACGGACGGAAGTCTATATCTATCTCGATTCCTTTATACCTGTACAACCAACCGTTATTCAATCAAAGTTAATATACTCTGTGAGCTCTGCTCAACTGAGTATAAAAAGAGCATTTTGAAACAAGTTTTGCGTTAACAGCCCCAAATAAATTTGATATTAACAATCTTATTCAAAACTGGTAACAGCATTATTCTATCGGTTACGAAAATGACAAACAACTTTTCGTTTTCTTATTGCTGATAATGTTACCAGTAAAATAGGTGGCAACGTCTTGTAATCACCAAAAATTGCACGTCTTTAATAAATATGTGTTTGTATCATATAAGAATTTCCAAACATTGTTACTAGTTGTTATTTTAACACAAAATCTAGTTCACATTTCATTTTATTCTCGATTACTCAAATTTTTGTTTTGACAGTATAAAGTTGTAAGTCAGAATAGCGGTTACATGAACTGGTCGAGATTTTCAGTTAGATAATAACAAATTTACCGGTAACGTTCGGAATAAGGCCGTTTATAAAAAATGTTTTTGATATAGGAAGTTTTCGAAACGACATCCGCAATTGATTGATCTTTCACTCGGCAGTTGATATATAAAAACAAATCCCAAAAACTTTAACTTTTTTGGATACTCGGGTTTTACACACGGGCAAAAAATTTAAGGCCAGAAAAGAGTACAAGGTCATTAAGTTTGACCTTTTGACTATCCGATCTGATGCTTTTAAAAATCAAGAAAATTGATAATAAGTTTTTGCAGAACTTCGAAACGTAAAAAAGTCGATTTTTGCACTTTTTCAAGCGATACGCTTGATTTTTAATTTTTTTTTTTTTGAATTTTTTCGATAAAATTTTGAGGCATCGCTGCAACGCTATGGAATTTAAACTGAATGTTGTTTTTCAGACGGAGATTCTAAAAGTATGAGTAAAATTAATGTGCCCCTCCAATACTCAAAACTATCATCAATCAAAGTAGCGATACTTTTTTTTGTCATTTTCAATATTGACAATTTTTTGCTTATAGCTTTTTGAGGCAACTGAGTATTGAAATTTAGATTACGCACGATAATAGCATATCAGGGAATAAAAGTACCTGGGGCTTCAAATTAGATGTGCCCCTTTCAGTTTTGAAGGTAGAGGCAGAAAAGTGGAAGCGCTTGGTTGCGTAAATTTTTTTCAGGAGCATGTTTGGAGTTTTGTGGGCACAGCTACAATTTTACTTTTATCACTTCATACCCGTTTGTTAATTTTTTCTCTACACCACAGTAGTATACCATCAATTGCCTCATCTTGGAATATTCATGCAAGGAAAATTATTGATGTTTGTACATGGGGAAATATACGAAATTTCTGACAAAAATTGGCAATCGTCAAAAAGTGTAGAAAAACATTTTTTTTTAAACCAGGTTTTGTTTAAATGTAAATGAAAACAAACACAAATTTGGTACAAAAATTGAAAAAAAAAAAAATAAAACTTTGTCTACACCTTTTGACGATTGCCAATTTCTGGCGAAAATTTCGTATATTTGCCCCATGTACAAACATGAATAACTTTCCTTGCGTGAATATTCCAAGATGAGGCAATTGTTGGTATACTACTGTGGTGTAGAGAAAAAATAAACAAACGGGTATGAAATATTTGACCGTTACCCGGTTTCATATTTTTGCCGATATCTCTAAAACCGGGTTTCGGGTATCAACAAAATTTTACCTAAATATACCCCACACAGATATGTACATCCTGATAAAATTTCAACACAATCGGTTAAGTGTTTAAATAAGTAAAAAAATTTAAGGTTATCCGGGTTTATATTTTTCCAATATCTCCAAAACCGGATCTCGGGTATTAAAACTATTTTACCTAAACATACTTCGTTCAAATATCTATATGCTTTTAAAGTTTCAAAAGAATCGGTAGAAAGGTGTTAAAATAAATGTGTTGCAAACTTTTCAGTAAAAAATATTTGGCGGTTATTCGGTTTTATATTTTTACCGATTTCTAGAAAACCGGTCTCGTGTATCAAAAAAATTTTACATAACTAACAGCTGCATATATCTCCATATTTTGCTAAAATTTCGATATAATCGGTACAGAAGTGTTGAAATAAATGTATATTTAATATTGCGACCTCAATTTATATATATACTAGCAGCACTGGCAGACGTTGTTCTGCCCAAAATTTGGTTTATCTGCATACATTTTAATAAGCTTTTTCCGTCTAACTCTGCTCTCCCCCGTCTACACTTTTTCCTAATCCTTTTATTTACTCCTCCCTCCGTCTTTTTCGCTTCATCTATCTCCATCTTCGTCTCATTCTATCTCTTTCTCAGTCTCCTTCTCTCCTTTCTCTTCTCTCTTCTCAAGTTCTTCTCATTCCTCTTCATCCCTTATTTCCAGTCCCAGAGGGTGGTATGTATTTTGTTCCAATCCCCTTCCGAGTCTCAGTCCCAGTCCCACTCCGAGTCTCAGTCCCAGTCCTAGTCCTAATCCCTGTCACAGTCCGTCCCTGGTCTACTTCCCGAAAAAACGATCTTAAATCTTAATATAGGCAAATTTATATACCAAACTAAAAATTTCATGGCAATCTTTCTATCCGTTCTCGAGTTATGGAGTGATAATCAAAATGTACACTTCTTTTTATTTTTTTTTCCAAATTTTAAATTTTTTCTAAAAAAAATCATAACTCAAGAATGGCTAAGCCAATTTGGGATTTCAAAATCAACTAACCATCATCTCTCCTTCCTGTATCTTTCCTAAAAATTTCATGGCAATCTTTCTATCCGTTCTCGAGTTATGGAGTGACAATCAAAATGTACACTTCTTTTTATATATATAGAAGAATATAGAAGATAGGGGAAGCAAATTATGCATTCTGGAGTAAACACTACAGGCATAGGTATATGTGCGAAAAACAATAGTTAGTATACATTTGTTAGGACCTCTATTCTATAAAAATTATGCTATATTTTAATTAAGACAAAATGCTACTAATTTACAAAACTCAACTAAATCGCATTACGAATATTATATTTTAGAATAAACCGGTTTTTAGTTGCAAAATTATTGTTTAGAATAGGTCGGTCCCGGGTCCAGTTCCCGGAAGAAAAATTATTGTTATTTTAATCCAGGCATAACGCTACTTTAATATCAAATTTCAAGCAAATCGAGCCATATATACGATAGTTTAGAATAAATCGGTCCCTGATCCACTTCCCTGAAGAAAAATTATCCGACATTTTATTCTCTTCTACATATAACGCTACCCACATACCAAATTTCAGGCAAATCGAGCCATATATACGATAGTTTAGAATAAATCGGTCCCTGGTCCACTTCCCGGAAGAACAATTATCCGACATTTTATTCTAGATATAACGCTACCTACATACCAAATTTCAGGCAAATCGAGCCATATATACGATAGTTTAGAATAAATCGGTCCCTGATCCACTTCCCGGAAGAAAAATTATCCGACATTTTATTCTATATTTAACGCTACCCACATACCAAATTTCAGGCAAATCGAGCCATATATACGATAGTTTAGAATAAATCGATCCCTGGTCCACTTCCCGGAAGAAAAATTATCCGACATTGTATTCTAGATATAACGATACCTACATACCAAATTTCAGACAAATCGAGCCATATATACGATAGTTTAGAATAAATCGGTCCCTGTTCCACTTCCCGAAAAAAAAACTTTTCACAAACACTCTCCGGGTTCCTACTAAGTTATCTTAAAAATTCCATGGCAATCTTTCTATCCGTTCTCGAGTTATGGAGTGACAATCAAAATGTACACTTTTTATATATATAGATTTGCTCGATCTTTTGATTATATCTTTTTGAGGCATTATGTAAGACGAGTAACGGCAAAGCACTATAGCTCAAATTTACCCCTCAATGTTCGTAACAAAAAGATATTTGCGTGATACCATGTTTCAAAAATAAATTTTTGTCTCCAAAAAAACCAAAGTTTGGCGGATTTCCCCATATGTATACCCAAGGAGAATTCAGTACCAGGTGTTATCCCAACAGCTGATTGCTTTTCTTCGTGATTATTTCGCATACAACGCCTCAACGATGCGTTGTACTACAATATGTCAGTTAATGGAAATCAATGAAAATTTTCTTTTGACTTGACATTCTTCTGCACGCCGATTTGGTTGAATTCGGTTTGCCACCACCGCATGGTTCAATTATGTACAGGTTGGCTCATCTCATCAGCTGATTTTATTTATGTCATTGCATGGTCGAAGGGATTGTCAAAAGGAGATGGCAAACTCAAAATGAAACCAACACATTGGCAACATTTTACTTACACATACAAAAACTGCTAAGTCTTACGTTTACATTCCATACCATTCGCACCAACACCAATACACAGATTTTGACAATTTGAACAGACATATTTTGTTGCTTTACAGATGAGCCAACCTGTATATAGTTGAACCATGCCACCACCGGGTATGAATTGAGCCGTTTATTTTGAAAGTGACATAAGTCATTTCATGTCGTTTAGGTTCAGTGATAATTTGTTTGTATCTCTCCTCGCCTTCAGTTTGTTAGAGTCCAATATCCAAAAGATGCAATTCTTATTATTATTTTATAATTGTAGAACCATCTGCTGCATATATCAATCGTTCAAAAATAACAATGCATTTAAGACCATGAGTTGGAAATGACTTATCCCACTTTCAAAATAAACGGCTCAATTGGCCTTGCATATACGTATCTTTATTCTTTGCAGTGCTGGAGAAAAACTTTAAATGCCTGATATGTGGACGTGCCTATCTCTTTGAGAAATCACTGCGTATGCATGAACGTGTACACCTTGGCGATAGTTATTACCGTTGCGATTTATGTGGCGAAAATTTTGTGACCCATATGAAATTTAAAAGTGAGTAATATTTACAAAACTTTAAAATTATTACAACTCCAATTTAAGAGAACCATGATTCAATCACAAGAGGTTTGCTCGGCTGACAAATTTTTTGACAATTGCAGCCATTTTGCTCCCAAATCGAATTGACATCCGTTAACTGTGTTCGTTTCTTTTTGTGATTTTTCGAAAAATATTAGTACGAGAAATAGGAAGCAATCAGTTTACAAATACCTGATAAGTACTGCTCTGCATAACTCCTTAGAACAATTGTTTTTAGTGTTGTGATGAATTTATTAACTATGCCATGATCTATTAGTGTGGCTGAACGTAGTTAATTTTATGAAAAGTACGGACATCAAGGAATATAGCTGGATTCGATTAGATTTTTTAAGAATCGATTCTAGAAAAAAATCGATTTATCGATTAAATCGAACCAAACAAAGTTCATTTTGCTTATTCTTTATAACAGTGTACTTGCTTATACGCCAATTACACGGCTCAAGTATCCTTGTGCCAATTACCAATTTGCACAAGGATTTGCCCGGTGTGTGCACTGGTTGCGCCATTTGCGCAGAGAACTGCGCTAAAATCAAAACGAGTTTGATATTTACGCATGTCTGCAAATATTGCACATGTTTTTTTCTTCGTGTGTGGTGAATGTTACACAGTTTACCCGTTGTTTCTGATAATATAACTGTAGGGTTATATTTATATTCAACTTTAAATGTACCTACTTTAAATAAATTGAATTTTTTTGTTCTTGTTAATTTTTATTTTTCAATTGTAAAATATTGTCTTTCAAAAATTTTCATTCGGTTGAAATATTTAAAAACGTTTTGTAACATACTTTTAGGAGCGGTTAAATAAAAATATTTTATAAAAGTAAGTATTGCTTATTATTAAATAGTGATTTATATATTAAATACCACATTGGCGATCTAGCCAGCCAAACATAAAAACTGTCCTTCAAAAACAACGAATCAAATTTTAATTCTTTTATATATTATGCGATTGGAAACCATATTGACTTCCGAAAACGATACCATAGTTCTGTTTACTATATCCAACTTATTACGTTTTTATCAGCAAATTCTTAAACAAATTGTTAAAGGTGGTGCACTTGAACAAACTTTAATTGATTTACAAAAGACCAGCGAAGAGATTTATTTAAATTCACTTTCAAATAAAGTGCGTAACATCTTGCAACGTCCAGCTCTAACTCGCTAAAAGTTTTGTAATTCGTACCTTTAAACTAGTGTGAAGTGTCCTCACTACTCGAAGAATTATCTGAAAAACAAGTTGAAAATATATACCAAATATATCGTGAACATCACAAGAGCCCTCTCTAACGCGTATTTGACGTAGACGTGGTGGTCCAAAAACTAGATTCACTTCTATAAAATTAGTTTATTTTCAACTGCACGACGTCATCTTCGTCGTATTTTTCGATTGTCATTATTTCAGGCGTTACCGCTGCATCATTAACATCAGCCTTTCAATCAAACATTGCAAGAGCAACAACAACAAAAGCTACAAATACAAAACAATTAAAGCCATTGCACAATACATTGTCTAATTTCATCAATCAATTTTAAAGCCATTGCACAATACATTGTCCAATTTCATCAATCAATTTTAAAGCCATTGCACAATACATTGTCTAAATTCATCAATCAATTTTAAAACCATTGCGACAAATATTTGGTGAGCTGTATCTAGTATTAATATTATTTATATATATCTGTATATGTATCAAAATATATTAATAATTTGGGTTTTATAAACGCTCCTTTCCGGACATTTTTATTTCTTCCTATAATATAATTTTTGTAGTTATTTCTATTAACAATGTTTCATTCACCATCAAATAATACACGTACATCTACACCACGAAATCAAGTAAACGATTCACTTATTGATTTGGATAATGAAAATTATCAAAATGATTTACCAAATCCATATGTGAATCAAAATAATGAAATTTTTGCTACATCGGTAAAACTTCCCCAATTTTGGACTAATTGCCCTGAAGCATGGTTCATCCATGCTGAAATGCAATTTAGTCGAAAGAACATTACTCCGGAAGGGACAAAATATGAATATGTCATAACTGCACTTCCACAGGATGTAATTATGACAATTCTTGATTTTATTCAAAATCCTCCTGAAAATGACAAATTTTCTGCATTAAAGAAAATTTTAATTGAACGGCACTCATTAAGTGAGAATGCCAAATTAGATCGAGTGTTATCCGATTCAGAAATGGGAGATCGTAAACCTTCTGAGTTTTATCGGTCTCTAGTGCTACTCTCTGGAAACAATTTTAGCAAAGAAATTCTTAAAAAGCTTTGGATAAGGAAGTTGCCCAAAAATTTAATTATTATTCTTACTAGTTCGAATTTGAATGGAATAAGTGAATTAGTTAAATTAGCCGATAATATTTGGGAAGTTTATAATAAAAATGAAATAGCCTCAGTTAGTAATTTTCCAAATTCTAAAAGCGAAAATGCAATTATTTCAAATTTGGTTCAAACAACTAACATGATGTGCAAAAATTTTGAAAAATTGTCATTAGAGATCAGTGAAATTAAAAATCAGATGAGTCAAAATTATTCAAGGTCTCGATCTTTTAGTAGGAATCGTTTTAGAAGTCCTTCTAGATATCGATCAAAGTCTCGTGACAACCCAAATTGGCTCTGTATCATTATAAGTTTGGTAATCAGGCTTTGAAGTGCGAACAACCATGCGCTTTTAAAAATAATAGTTCGTCAAACTAAAGTTATCCGTTGTTACGGCGACAAACAACGGACATTTAGACACCTTTACACGTCGATTATTTATTTTTGATAAAACAAACAAACTTAATTTTTTAATAGATAGTGGAGCAGAAATTTCAGTGCTTCCGGTTTCAAAATCTTCAAGTTCGCAAGTTAGATATTATTTTAACTGCAGCTAACGGTTCAACGATTTCGACATACGGTAAAAAACTTTTAAATATTAATTTAGGACTGCGTCGCGAATTTCCGTTCACGTTTTTAATAGCGGATATAGCTAAACCAATTATCGGTGCTGATTTTTTGTGTAAATATGGTCTCTTAGTTGATGTTAAACCCAAATGCTTAGTAGATCCGATAACAATGAAATGAAATGAATATTGCGCAGTGTTTTTGAGCCGTGTATGTCAAAATTTTCATTTGCACAAATTCCGTCGTTTTATATTTGCGCATGGCTTTTGTGTCATGTATGGGCCATCTTACGTACTTAACCATTTACACGATTTTCCCCGACAAATAAAGCTGACAGTTTCTCTCTCGTTTCGTTGCATGCCGACAAATTTGGAAGCATTAAGGAATGCCACATCGGTCTTCACTTGATCCTTTCATCAGAGTGAGATAATTAGTATAGTTTTACCGAAATGTCGTACTTTTTGCGCTTTTTTGAATCTTCTATTTCAAAATATAGGGAAACAAACGTTGGGAACATTAACCAATACACTTCCTTCTTTAGTACTTATTATTACAATATGCATAATGTTCTCGCTTCGTTTACGGCATTAGAATCGATCTATGTTCAGCGTCATATAAAAAGGAAGTATTTATTACATACGTAAGGTAACATGTTCTCCAGTATACGTTTGCAGCTTTTTAATCAATGAGTATACGGAACTTGCAATTGACAACATACGGCAATTTGTGTCATGGTTTGCGTAGTTTCAGTTAAAAACTTTATGGAAGTATTTTCTTAGCTTATAGAAAATAAAAAGGAATAAGGAACTTAATTGACGAAATTTCATAAAAATTGCCACTTCTGTTTTCGTGTCTGCTGCTGCCTATGTCATAAAAAGCATCGATTTTATACATTTATTAAAATTGTTTTCCTAATGGTACTCGTTAAGGCAAAACGTACCGAGGATCCAAGCATTGTGTAAAATATCTGAATCCGTTATCTTCGCATATCTGTGGCAATCATTCTAATCAAAGCACAATCCAGTTGTTTTTTTCGCTCATCTACAGACTGAGACTTCCTTATGTTGTTGTTATTAGGTTCAAAAAAGGATTCTATAAGAGCTGTTGATGAAGACATTTCCATCAACGTTGGATGTGACCGCTTAAAGTGATTTAACAAGTTGGTTGTATTTCCACTTGTTTTGCATGATTTTCCGTACGATTTGCATTTAGCAGAATCGCCCTGCACTTGAATAAAATACTTCCAGACAACAGATCTGCGAATCTTTGGATTACTTATAAGTTTGAATTCCCCTTCAGTTACTTTAAACTGGTTTACTAGAATCTAAAACTGTGGTATTAATTTCGTACTGAACACAATATCATACCACAAAACAGATAAACACATGTTCAATATATTGCTTACCAGAAGTGCGAAGAAATTTATTCATCTTTCTCCTTTCTATCGAAGACACCAACACAATAAAGCTAAATTTTAAAAAATTACAGAATACGTTTTTCCTCAAGTAACCGTAAAGTAGATAGTGATGAAAACTTCGATGCCTAGAGAATCGAACGATTTAAAAAAAAATCCATTCTACATTTCTAAAAAAAAGATCGATTAAATCGATTAAGACTCGAATCGAAATCCAGCTCTACCAAGGAATCGTGCACTTTCGTAAACCTACGAACATACAAAACTTAAACCAATTCAGAATTCATCGTTCAACGCCAAAAACTCGATGCACGTAAAAATGTCACTTATAAATAATGGAGATGCAATAACGGAATGTTCTCATTGAGCACGTTAGCTTATTCATTCCCGTATGTCGGAATATTCATCTCCAATTAAGAATATGAGGACTCGGCTTATTTTTGGAATATTATGTATATACTTATTTGATATATTCGGACGTCGTTAGGTAGTATCAAACGAACGTGTTCCGAATATTGTAAATTAACGGTTTATCCGGAACCTTACCAGGAATACTAAACGGTAAATAGCTTTCCGAAATTTCATAATAAAAAGGTGAATACTCCCTGTGTAGCAGGATCGCACAAAAGCTGAACTCTTCTGTCAAAGTCAAGGCCGGAATATAAAGTTCTAAGACAATAAGCCATTTTCCTTTATATTTTTGCCAGTTAATTGCGTCTGCTTGGTAGAGTATCACCCCATGTCGGCTGTCTGTTCAAAATCATCCTATCTCAAAATATTTTAAAAAAATTTTCCATTTCAGGATTTGTCACAAAAACGCCCTATATTAGCATTAGATTGAAGAACGCATTATCTTAGAATTCTTTTCATAAACTCCCTCTTATATGGTCTAAGGCCCTTGCTGCTATGGCTTTATAGCTATATTACAATTTTAGCTTTTTAATAAATAAGTAAATACATAAATAACTCCCTCTTATGTCAAAATGCATTGAACTTATATTCAGATAGGGAGTTTTTGAAACAAATTTTGAGATAGAGTATATTTGAATAAAATTCTAACGTGCGGCATTCTTCAAACAAATTCTGAAAGAAGGACCAAACCAACATAACTCCATCAATTCACGAAATATTTAGTGGAAAATAAATTATTTTATATATTATATGAATTTTCGGGGGGAAACCTGTTGACATTTAAACATTTTTTTATCACCACTAACATACTACTAAAGGTAGTTTTCTACTACATTTTTCGGTGCAGGCGATTAAATTATTCCCCGTTTTCCTTACTTCATAAAAGCAACCCGTCCAGATATTTAAATTTGGGAGTGTCAAAGCTCTGTCATCATTGGAGAACAAACCGTTAGTAATTGAATCATGTAAGATAACAGTAAATATATGTAGAAATCTAATTAGCTTTATTTTTTTATGTCTTTCAGCACACATGATGAAAAATCATGAACCAAGCATAACAAATCTTGAAGACTATAATCTATATGTTTTTGAAGAGCAAATGCGTGAACCGTAGAAATGTATGGTAGTAATCTATGTATAACTCTACATTTTAGAGAAAATTTATGCTAGAAAATATTTGAAATTGTTAAAATGAATTTTATACACGGAACTTGTACTCAAATATGTATTGTAGGGGCACATTTGGAGCCCACAACTGATTGCAGGGCCCGTATTATGTTTTACAATTACTGACTGAAAACTATTTTTACTCATTTTATAGTATGTGAAAAATTATTGTTTAAAATAAAGCATTGCTATCAGTTGACATGCTATTATTATTATGATTATGAAATATACAGTTTTAATACTTAAATTAAGTATTTAGTTAGTCGTTGTGTCTCACTTTACTGCAAGTACATCGGGACGGCAACGTATTGTATCTGTTTAAGCCTTTATTCTTCTAAAGGAAATGCGTTTCGAAAGCTGTCAAATTACATACTTTTTTTCAAATGTGAAAGAAATTTATTTCGAATCGAGTTACATAATAGGACCCCAGTTTTGTTTTTAGTTTTCACCTATGTATATTTTCAGTGTGTTCGTTTTGCAAATATCAACAGACCAACTTAGAAGTGGCTTTAAGCAGCCTAAATGAAAACCAAACAAAAATTAAGTTTAAAATACATGTTCAGAAATTCATTCATTTTAAATGTCCCTCAATATTGAATCAATATGTGCACTTAAAATCAAAACTTATATTGTTTTCGGAATTGTTAGACTATATATAAATTTTAAATAAAATCAGCATTACTTTCTTTATACTATTACAATGGAATCAAAAAATTATAAAACGCACAGATTTTGCATTCGTTAAAGAAGCAATAGAAGAAAAGAAATTCCAAACAAATACAAATTACACCTACTAAAAATAGTTATAGATACTGTGACGAATTTTGTGCAATTCCTCTTATTTGCAACCTTCTACTAACGTTCGAATCACTAAACTGTTGAATAAATAACTCCACTATTCAATAATGAAAAATGGCATTTATGAAAGTACTTCACAATAACACTTATACTTCGCAACTGATAGCTTGCTTAAATTAAACTGATTGTCGTGCCTCTAATGTTGCCGCTTTTATACTCTTCGATTGCCTCGTTCCATACTTCTAGCCGTTTCCAGAATTAACTTAGTTACTGCTATAAAATTATATATACAAATGCACGTGTATAGCTTCTCATATGCGCGCGTATATGTGAGTGATACTTCCACAGATAATTGCCTACTTTTGGGAGCATCTGTTTGTGTTTGTGCGTCTCTTCTCCGCTGCGTGTACGTACATATGTGTAGACATAATGATTGATTCGTTTATGTAGATACAAGTGACTGCCTGCTTTATTGTTGTAGTGGCTTCGTTTACTTAGCACAGACTAGCGATGTGAGTATCACTTAGTGTCACTAATATTCGTCACACTGCCCTCCACCTAAGTCTGATTGTCCCAATCAGACAAATCTCTCGATCTAATCGCTGCTAGCCTCTCCAAATGAACCACCCTTCTGTTTCGTGTTTCCCAATTGTTTGTATGCGGTAGATGACATCACTGAACCTCTTCACAACTTTGTACGGGCCTTCCCAACTGCACCAAAATTCGGATGGAACACCTTTCCGCCGGTGAGGGTTGTATAGCAGTACTAAATCGCCCTCCCGGAAACCTTCCGAATTATTTTTCTTGTCGTACCTGTGATTCATCTTACTGCTCATTACCCTGGGCCGTTCCCTCACACTCTGTTGTTTGGCCAATGAACTACTTCGTTGAGCCTGAGCTTGACGGATTGGCTTCGCATAATCAGTATCGTTCCCACGTTTCACAACAGTAGTGCGCCCGGCTTAAAACTACCTTCGCATTCTTTCTGGGAAATTCGTTCCTTCGTTTTTGTGCGTCCATTTGGTTTTGTCAGTGCCAGTGTTTCTCTCGCAGGTACTTTTGATTTCGCTTTATTTGGCTCATTCGATCCATCAACCTTTGCCTTTGACTTGCGAGTCTTCTCCACCAGTACCCGATTTCTACTGAACCCTCTCCCCAAAGTGAAGTTAAGTGCTATATCCTGGTTCTTATAACGCATAATCCTTCTCTGCATGTCGATCCTGATGTCATGGTCAACTAAGAAGTCCACTCCCAATATAACTTCATCAATAATCTCCGCTACAACGAATTTGTGTAGAACCATGACTTTCCCAATTAAGACTTCACATATCACTTCTCCCAGGACTTGATTATACTCGCCAGGTACGCAACCTTGCTCCAGGTAATGGCTTTACTCTCCTGTAGACCAAATCAGATCGAATCAAGGAATGAGATGTACCCGTATCTACAGTCAGTACACGTTCTTTGCCATCCACATTCCCTCTGACGGTAAGACTGCTTGATTTCATTCCAATTTGCGACACAGATAGCACAGGACATTCAATAGCTGGGTCAAGTTTTCGATCTTTACATATGACTCGCTCTTGCTTATCTCCTCCAGCTTCGGTTTACGGCCACCCAAGTTGGAACTAAGTACCAGGACCGGTGCTGCAATGACAAGCAATGTGACCTGGGTTACCGCACTTGAAACATTTGATTGCACCATTATTCTTCTGTTGCGTTTGTTTTATAGCTTCTAAAATTGCGTCTACCCACTCTGGCCTTTCTACTTCCACACGGCGTGCTTTGAAAACTGGCTTACGCAGAAGCGACGCTGTTTCCTGAATCAGAGCATGTGATACCGTTTTTGCGAATGTTGGCTTTGGGTTTGCGTATGTAGCTCGCTTTGTTTCGACGTCCCGTATGCCATTTATAAAGCTCTGAATCTTTACCCTTTCAGTGTATTCCACGGGCGCGTAATGTGCCAGCCTTTCAACATCTGATGCAAACTCCTGCAAAGTCTCATTAGCTTTTTGGTAGCGGTTTTGCAACTCTATCTATATATATAAAAAGAAGTGTATATTTTGATTGTCACTCCATAACTCGAGAACGGCTCGACAGATTGCCATGAAATTTTTAGGAAAGATACAGGAAGGAGAGATGATGGTTAGTTGATTTTGAAATCCCAAATCGGTTTAGCCATATGTATATAAAAATGAATGTTTGTATGTATGTCATCGATGAACTCAAAAACTACCGAACCGATTATTATGAAAATTGTTATATATATGTATTTTTCCACGGGGAAGGTTTGTATAATGAGTACTTTGATACCGGGTGACTAGGGTCTCGAGATACAGGCCAAAACATGGACCCGGGTAACTCCAGGAAGTGTTTGTACAATATGGGTATCAAATGGAAGCTGTTTATAAGTACTTTGACACTGGGTATTTTTCTTACCCCTGGGTGACTAGGGTCTCGAGATATAGGCCAAAACGTGGACCCGGGCACTCCTAGAATGTGTTTATACAATATGGATATCAAATGAAAGCTGTTGATGAGTGCTTTAGTACAGGGTAGTTGTCATAGCTATTGGTGACTAGGGTCTCGATATATTGGCCAAAACGTGTACCAGGGTACCCCTAGGATATCAAATGAAAGCTGTTGATGAGTACTATAGCACAGGATAATTTTCATACAACTCAGAGATTAGGGTCTCGAGATATAGCCCAAAACGTGGACCCGGATACACCTAGAATATGTTTTTACATTATGGGTATCAAATTGAAGCTGTTGATGTATGCTTTAGTACAGAGTAAGTTTTACACCGCTGGGTGACCACGGTCTCGAGATATAGGTCAAAACATGGACCCGGACACACCTAGAATGTGTTTTTAAATTATGGGTATCAAATTGAAGCTGTTGATGTATGCTTTAGTACAGAGTAAGTTTTACACCGCTGAGTGACTAGGGTCTCGAGATATAGGCCAAAACATGGATTCGGATACCCCTAGAATGTGTGTGTATTTTGAATATCAAATGAAAGCTGTTGCTGAGAGCTTTTAAGTAATTTTCATTGTGATATTCTATTTAGTCGCATCAACCTGGCAAAACCGATAAATATGCATGCGAAGCCGAAATAAAGACATGAATTAATAATACCCACATACCTATTTACATACGTCCTATTCGATTTGCCTGAAATTTGGTACATAAATTAGTATTTACGATGCTTTTTTCCGGGAAGTAGACCAGAGACGTACTGGGACTGGGATTAGGACTGGGACTGAGACTGAGACTCGGAGTGGGACTGGGACTGAGACTCGGAATGGGACTGGAACAAAATACATACCACCCTCTGGGAATGGCAATAAGATATGAAGAAGAATGAGAAAAACTTGAGAGAAGAGAAAAGAGAGAAGGAGACTGAGAAAGAGATAGAATGAGACGAAGATGGAGATAGATGAAGCGAAAAATACGGAGGGAGGAGTGAATACAAAGATTAGGAAAAAGTGTAGAGGGGCGAGGGCAGAGTTAGACGGAAAAAGCTCATTAAAATGTATGCAGATATACCAAATTTAGGGCAGAACAACGTCTGCCGGGTCTGCTAGTTTGGTATATCTGCTTCCTGTGTTCGCTTCCGTATCGCCTCTCTAGAGCGCTCATCAATGTTTCGTAATTGTTCCGCTCCCCATCGGGAATAGTCTGTAGGATTTCAGCAGCAGATCCTTTCAATGCCACGAATAGTGCAGCAACTTTATCTTCAGCACTCCAGTTGTTCACTGCTGCGGTCTTCTCAAACTGAATCTTAAACACCTGAAAAGGAACAGAGCCGTCAAAAGATGGAGTTTTTACCTTCGTATTGCTTGCTGAAACAACTGGGCGATTTAGTTGCAACTCCTGTATATGACCTCACAATGTTTCAATCTCGGCATCGATTTTGTTCTCGAGTTGCAGAATTTTTGTGTCCTGCGCCTCCATCTTCGAAGAAATACGTCCTTCTTGCTATTCCAGTTGTGCAGAGATCAGCGCTGAAATTTGTGCCGAAATTTCGGATATTCGTGCCTCTTGTGCTTCAATATTTGATGTTATAGGGCTCTCCAGTGATTCCAAATGAGATGCTATACGTGTCTCCTGTGTTTCCAGTTGGGGTGCCATATTTGTGGATATTTGTGATGACATTTCTGTTATGCGTGTTTCCTGGGTTTCCATTTTTGCCGATATCTGTGATAACAAAGCCAATATCGCATTATTCTCGCCGCGTGCGACTGGACTCGGACTTCCGATCTTCTCTTCAATTTTTGTTGTTGTGTCGTCCCCATCAGGATGAAAGACATCATCATCCACATTAATTCCTTCCAACTCCATTACCTCTCGTAGCCGTGCTTAGATCTTATTGCCGGCTGTCCAACTCCCTCTTCAGTTGCTGGATCCTCAATTTACTCAACTTTGCCATGTCCAAGTTGTATTCGCAATCTTCGTAATTAATTTAACAAATCCTCTTCTGACACCAATTGTAACGAATTTTGTGCAATTCCTCTTATTTGCAACCTTCTACTAACGTTCGAATCACTAAACTGTTGAACGGCGGCCGCCGTGGTGTGATGGTAGCGTGCTCCGCTACCACACCGTATGCCCTGGGTTCACACCCCGGGCAAAGCAACATCAAAATTTTAGAAATAAGGTTTTTCAATTAGAAGACAATTTTTCTAAGCGGGGTCGCCCCTCGGTAGTGTTTGGCAAGCGCTCCGGGTGTATTTCTGTCATCTCAGTGAAAACTCATCTGCCTTGCAGATGCCGTTCGGAGTCGGCATAAAACATATAGGTCCCGTCCAGCCAATTTGTAGGGAAAATCAAAAGGAACACGACGCAAATTAGAAGAGAAGCTCGGCTTTAGATCTCTTCGGAGGTTATCACGCCTTACATTTATTTATTTACTATTCAGTAATGCAAAATGGCCTTTATTAAAGTACTTCACAATAACACTTATACTTCGCAACTGATAGCTTGCTTAAATCAAACTGATTGTCGTGCCTCTACTGTTGCCGCTTTTATACTCTTCGATTGCCTCGTTCCATACTTCTAGGCGTTTCCAGAATTAACATAGTTACTGCTATAAAATTATAACAACAAATGCACGTGTATAGCTTCTCATATGCGCGTGTATATGTGAGTGACACTTCCACAGATAATTGCCTACTTTTGGGAGCATCTCAGATAAGATATATGCATGTGTTTGTGCGTCTCTTCTCCGCTGCTTGTACGTACATATGTGTAGACATAATAATTGATTCGTTTATGTAGATACAAGTGACTGCCTGCTTTATTGTTGTAGTGGCTTCATTTACTTAGCATCAGACTAGTGATGTGAGTATCACTTTGTGTCACTAATATTCGTCACAATACCTTTATATTTTAAATACTTAATTAGAAAATTAATACATAATTTCATAGCAGGGATGCACCTTAACGTTAAGCTAATCGTTTATCAAAAAATTTCCACCGTTTCCGTTGAAACACTTCGAAATATTATCGATAAAGAAATTATCAAAATAAATTGTATCTCGTTTTTAACTGAAACGAAAAGCTTTCGTTAACGTTAAAAACGTTAACAAAAACGTTATAATTTATGTTTCAATTGTGCTGGCAATGCTATAGCAGTGGTGAAGCCGTAAGGTGGCAACAACGAGCGCACATACACACACAAACTCTATGTAATTTGTTTGTGTAATTCGTTGGTGGTAATGTCAAAAATACTTTGAGAAATGTTCGTACTGTCAAAATTCATGAGAAAAGTTGCAATCAGCTTGGCTAATGCTTTCACCTTTAATGACTCCGCCATCAATCAGCTTTGCCAGCATAGTTTGAAATTAATAATCAACATAAACGATTTGATTTCGTTTTGATATGGCAGAAAACGAAACGAAATCATTTCGTTAATTTGACGATCTTAACGTTAATAAACGAAACGAAATGACTTCGTTTCGTTTATTAACGTTGATTATCGTAACGAAATGAAATCGTTTCGTTGGTTAAGCATGCCTGGTTCATAGTATGCAACTATAGATAATAAAAAGGTAATTATATATCGTCGACTTATATTCAATACCTTCCAGCAAAAAGTTTAACGAAAATGAGTTTTTGGTGATAAAAAGATCTTAAGACTTTAATGCCCGGTTTTTCAGTGCGAGTTTAAACTACACCTGTTAACTACAGTTTAACCTTTCCAATTCGGCCGCTTAAGCTGAGATGAACAGAAAAATTGCATGTTATCGATCAAAGTGGCAAGGTCAATCTCTCTCTAGTCAACTTTGACTGTAGGCAAAGAAGAGGAAAGGAAGGTTAACGCAGCTAACTGGATTGAAAGATGCAACTTTTCCTTACTTACTTACTTAAGCTGGATACATTGGTGCTTTATCGGTAACCGTATCGGTAACCTTATAACAGCTGATTCGACCAACCTTATAGGAATCAATGCAATCGATTATTGGTGCCGCTAATGTCGTAACCGTATCGTAGCCAACCAATTGGGTTTTGGTTTACCGTCGTAACAATAAACAGCTGATTACGTTAGGGATACGGATACAGCGATACGACATACGGCACCAATGACTCCGGCTTTAATTGGCGATTAACCGTCTAAACGGTTATGGCCGTCCAACAAGGCACGCCAGTCGCTCCGCCAACCGGCGCCAATTGGTCACACAAAGGGAGTTTAAATCGTTTTCCACCTGGTCCTTCCAACGGAGTGGGGCCGCCCTCTACCTCTGCTTCCATAGGCGGGTTCCGATAGAAACACTTTCTTGGCCGGAGCATCTTCTTTCATTCGCATAACATGGCCTAGTCAGCGCAGCCACTGCGTTTAATTCGCTGGACTATGTTGATGTCTGCGTATAGCTCGTACAGCTCATCATAAAATCTTTTTGGGTACTCGCCATCGCCAACGCGTAGAGGTCCATAAATCTTTCGAAGAACTTTTCTCTCGAACACTCCCAAAGCCGCTTGATCTGCTGTTGTCATGGTCCATGCTTCTGCCCCATATAGCAGGACGGGTACGATAAGTGACTTGTAGAGTATGATTTTCGTTCGCCGAGAGAGGACTTTACTTTTCAATTGCCTACCTAGTCCAAAGTAGCATTTATTGGCAAGATTGATTCTTCGCTGTATTTCAGTGCTGATGTTGTTGCTAGTGTTGATGCTGGTTCCCAAATAAACGAAGTCTTTTAATATTTCGAAATTATGGCTGCCAACAGTAGCGTGGTTGCTAAAGCGCATATGCGCTGACTCTTTGCTCGATGACAACAGGTACTTCGTTTTGTCCTCATTCACCATCAAACCCATCTTTACCACTTCTTCTTCCAGTTTGGAGTAAGCAGAACTAACGGCGCGAGTGTTTAGGCCGATGATATCAATGTGATCAGCATACGCCAGTAATTGCACGCTTTTATAGAATATTATTCCAGAGCGGTTAATTTCTGCAGCTAGTATAATTTTCTCCAGCATCAAATTAAATAAATCGCACGATAGGGGGTCACCCTGTCTGAAACCTCGTTTAGTTTCGAGTGGCTTGGAGAGGTCCTTCCCAATTCTGACTGAGTTGATGGTGTTGCTCAACGTCGACGAAGAGGTGATGTGTGTCGATTCTCTTTTCACGGGTTTTTTCCAAGATTTGGCGCGTTGTGAAAATCTGGTCGATGGTACATTTACCAGGTCTGAAGCCGCACTGATAAGGTCCAATCAGCCGGTTCACGGTGGGCTTCAATCTTTCGCACAATACACTTGAAAGGACTTTATATGCGATATTAAGAAGACTGATTCCACGATAGTTGGTGCATTTTGCAATATCCCCCTTCTTGTGGACTGGGCAAAGAACACTTAGATTCCAACCGTCGGGCATGCACTCGTCCGCCCATATTTTGCTAAGAAGCTGCTGCATGCGCCCTACCAACTCCTCGCCGCCGTATTTGAATAGATCCGCAGGCAATCCATCAGCGCCCACGGCCTTGTTGTTTTTCAATCTGGTTATTGCTATTCTAACGCGCCAGTTGTTTTTTCGTGGCCGCCGGTAACCAATTTTATCCTCGGCGGCAGTACGAAGTGCTTTGGAGATATGCTCCCACTGTTCCTGTATTCCTTCAGGATGAGTTGTGCTCTCAGAGAGCAGGTATGAGAGTCGAGTTGCGAAATCATTGGCAGTCTGTTGTGATTGAAACTTTTCAACGTCTAGCTTTCCTTGTGTTTTTTGTTCCTTGGTTTTAGCCGCGACTTTTCCACGCAGACAAAATTGATGTGCTTGTTCTCCATGCAAATAACGAGCTACTTCCGCTAGTTTCCATGGGAATAATGAAACCGTGTTAGTTTTTCATCGCTGTTTGAAACGCGTGGGAGCGACAATAGAAAGTTGGATTTTCCCTGAATTGACAGCTCCTTACTGTTATCTATGTTCCTTGAAAATTGATATCATTGCCTCCGGTATAAAACACTAGCACTTAATCCACTCTTAACACACAAAAAAATAAAGTATGGTGTAACACTTTTCCGAGTAATATCAAAACAAATTTTTGTGTACTTTCAAATTTAGCACCAAAATAGTGCAATGTGAAAAAGTTTGGTAAAATTGTACAGTATTGCACTTTTCGGAGTGATATCAAAAATAATTTTGGAGTCAACGTTGTTGTTCGTTGTATTGTGTATATATGTTTTATATATGTGAGAAGCAAGCCGCAGTGGTATGGAGGTATGATGATCCGCCTTTCATACCGAATGTCCGAATGGGTTCAAGTCACTGACAAAGCAACCTCTAAATTTATTATTTATTATTATTATTTAAATGCTAGAGGCAATTGAATATCAACCTACGATACCTATAACAATGGGCCATATGCATGCAAGTTGTGAAGTAAATTTTGAATAATAATAAAAACTATATTGGAATTTCAATAAATTGCTATGAAAAAAGCGTTAACTAGTTTTATACATATAGCCCAAAAGCTATTAACAATAGCTTATGAACAATTACTTTGAACATACTAAATTTTCTGGAACCATGTACTTATGTATATAATGAATAAATTATTTAAATGAAATGCATTTATTGTGTGTTATGCAATTATTTAGATAAATTAATTTTATAAACAAGAAAATAAATAAGAAATTTGTAGTTATAATTTGTCAGTTACCGATTTATAAGTAGGTAAATATATACATAGTTCGAAAATTAAATGCTCGTGTTCATTGTATCCTAATACACTCTTGTATTAAAAATTTCGGCTTTGGTGGCGTGGGCCAGGTTTCATAGAACTTCAGTCAGCCGAGCAAGAAATTCTACTTAGTCAAGACGAATCAGAAGTACATCGTAGTGAAATGCGCATCGTTTCAGGAGTGGCTAGTCTTCCTTCTGCCTATCCACTAGCAACTCGACGCCTAGATGGTCAGGTCATACCATTGGACGAACGATTCAGTTCCATGCAGCGATTATTGGGTACGGTGGCCATCATGCTGCGTTGGTTGGGTAGATGTCGACACCTTCGCCAACCTGTCATAAGCGCCAGAGAAAGAGACGAGGCATTGAATGTCTTGATTCGCTTTGAGCAACAGAGACACTTCAAGGTCGAAATGAATCAGTTGAAGACTGCTTTAGGTTTGTCATCTTCCTATAAATTAATCTCATTGAATTCATTTATAGATGAGCATCAGATGTTACGTGTCGGAGGTCGGCTCGCTAAGGCAGATGTAGAGGATGATCAACGTTTTCCTATAATACTTCCGAAATCTACTCCATTAGTTCAGCTTCTAATACGACGAGTCCACGAGACCACGCTCCATGGTGGAACCCAGCTGATGCTGTATACTTTACGACGCAGGTATTGGATGTTGAATGCTAGACAGGTCGTCAAAACTTGTATACACAGATGTGTGGTGTGTCGTCGTCATCGAGGTCAAATGTTTCAACAGCAAATGGCTTCGTTACCCGGGCAGAGAGTTAAGCCTGTAAGACCATTCGTTTCATCTGGCGTAGATTACTGTGGACCGTTCACTCTGCGTATCGGTGCGAAACGCTCTCGCACTCTCGTTAAAACGTATTTGGCAATATTTGTATGCATGGCTACTAAGACCGTTCACATAGAAGTGGTTGACGACCTGTCCGCACAAGCCTTCATCGACGCATTCACCCGCTTCATTAGCCGCCTTGGTCCGTGTTGTGATTTATACAGCGACAACGGCACTGCCTTCGTAGGCGCTAATCGACTTCTCCAAGAAGACTTTTCGGCATGGCAAAGCGCTTATACTCAACACTCCTTAGCGAGCACAGGGACGAATTGGCATTTCATCACACCGAGTGCTCCTCATCAAGGTGGCCTTTGTGAGGCTGCTGTCAAGAGCGCTAAACGTCACTTGGTCCGCTGTGTTGGTTCGCAAACTTTGTGGTATGGTCAATTACAGACTTTAGCCGCACGCATTGAGGCGTGTCTGAATTCTCGTCCGATAACTCCGCTCTACGATGATCCTCACGACAAACTTGCATTAACACCCGGCGATTTCCTTATCGGCGCTCCGCTTCTGGCTGTTCCAGAACCAGACGTACGCCATATTCCAACCAACCGTTTGAAGCAATGGCAATGGGTCAGACAAGTGCACCAAGAGTTCTGGCGGCGATGGAGTGAGGAGTACCTGATTACACTGCAACGGCGCAATAAGTGGCAAAGGCGCAAACCAGATATAAAGATCGGTGATATTGTGGTGGTTAAGAGCGAGAACCTACCGCCAACTCAGTGGCGCATGGGTCGTGTGACAGAAGTCCATCCTGGCGACGATGGTGCCATACGCAATGTCACCTTGAAGACCGCCAGTGGAATTATGCAGCGAGCTGTCCAGAAACTGTGCCGCCTCTTCGACCAAGAGGATTTCGAGTCCGCCGACTCGACCGGCCAGGATGTTACGAATTACTCTTCGGAATGCTTTACCAAACGTCATTAAACAAATGAAACGTTACGTCCCGTCAACTGAAGGAAATTTTATATTGACTGTATGGCAGCACTGTCACATACATATATGTACCAGTATTTTTTTCTCTCAATTTTGTGTCATCATTTTGCGCTTGTAATTTTCATAGTTCATCATTCTTAATAAACGGTTCAATCTGTTCAGTTATATTATACTTAATTCCGCGGTACAGTTATTACTAACAGAATATATATCACCATGTTTCACGTTTTTATATTGGAAACTAAAGGAGAAATGGCCAAAAATCTTTCTATCTGAACGATCGGTTGTATGGGATCTATACTATATATAACTCCGATCAAAGTGATTTTTTCAGGATATCTTCTATGATATATTAGAATATATATCACCGAGTTTCACGTTTATACTTTTTAAATTGCGGCAGGAATGACCAAAGTCGTCTTATCTGAATGATCGGTTGTATGGAATATATATGTTATAGTGGTCCGATCCTAACGGATCCGACAAATATCTAGTATAATACAAAAATACATCCTTGTGCCAAATTTCATTGAGATATCTCAAAATTTGAGGGACTAGTTTGCGTTCAAACAGACAGACGGACGGACGGACATGGATATATCAACTCAGTTCGTCGCCCTGATCAATTCGGTATTCATAATGGTGAGTCTATCTTCTATATTTCTCAACGTTACAAGCATCGGACCAAAGTTAATATACCATTTCATGTTCATGAAAGGGATAAAAATAAAATAAAGTTAAAAAACTATCTAACTAAAAAAATTCAATTATTATTTATTAAATTAAATTGAATTAAATTATATTAAATTTAACTTAATTAATTAAATTAAATAGATTTTTAATCCGTTTGATATCTAAAAGTTTTGGATTTATTTTCGAAAAATGATCGATATGCTATAAGTATCTGATTGCTACCAATTCCTTATCGGAGTGTTATCGAAAAGTTATCGATTTGTTATCAAAATAGTACGTAGTTCTTCGTTGATACTCTTGTGGGTGTTAATACTGGTTTACAGGCAAATTAAGTCCTCTACTGGTTTACAGGAAAATTAAGTCCTCTACACTTTCGAAGTGATAGCTGCTAATAGTGGCGTGGTTGCCAAGATGAAATGACCCGACTTTGCTTGATCACAACAGCTGTTTAGTTTATTTTGCCGCTTTGGTCGATATTAGATTTACAAGGTCTGAAACCTATCATGAGCCAGGTGAGTGAACTTTGTCAGTGAGGCTTTAGTGAATTGTGAAGGACCTCTCCGTCACATAACTGAGGGAACGCGGGGCTAAAACTCTCTGACCGACACATTTCGACTGGCAATATGGGCAATGAGGCCCTTTGAGCATTACGAGTTCATAGGAGTGGACAGCAGTCTCGCGTTGGCCGATATTCCAAGGATTTGGAAAAGTCTTATAGGTGCTCTCACTCTGCCTACACAAATAATAAACATATTTCCTGCATCAGACACTGTCAACCATGACTAAGGCATCAATGGCTAGGCAAAAAAGCTACTCCGACACCTCACATGCATCTAAATGTTAGTGCTTCGCTAGAAATATCCAGCCCTTGTATAGGAATACAAGCTGCAATCATTACTTATGATTTTTCGGCAGCTTGCGAAGCTGCCATGATAGAATGGAAGAGACTAAGAGACACATGATCTGCAATTGGGACGAATCTCAAGACGAAGACAAAAGATATACGGACTACCTTAAATAAAATATGGGCACATATACCAACTAGAGTCCACACTAATTTTCGAGGATTAGCCCATTCGTAAACATTCTCTATTGCACACTTCTATTGCAAGGATTTGTGCTTGAAAAATAGTGGGATATCCCAGGCAGCTCCCGTTTTTCCGTCATCAAATTTTGATCCATGCGTGAATCAGACCTTTGAGTCAGGGGCTTGATTTGTATTCCCTGTTTCCCAAAGAGTTCTGTCCACAATAGATACCTCAACATTCTGTGAGATTCTGAGCGTGGAGGCCATTGCATCACGAAGTCGCAAGAAATTGTGATACAAATGAGCACAATAAAAAAGAATATAATGAAAAGCTGAAAACATAGCTTTTGCTGAATTGTCACAAAGCGGGGCACTTCAGCAAAGAACTGCTTGTAAAGAATAAAGAGATGTCTTCGTGAGCACTTTCATGGGATTCGGTATTTACGAGCAGAAACCATTAATCTAGAAAACCACAAATAGCTCCCAAGTCTTATTTAAATAAATAAATGTAAGGCGCGATAGCCTCCGAAGAGATTTAACGCCGAGCTTCTTTTCCAATTTGCGTCGTGCTCCTTTTAATTTTTCCTACAAATTGGCGGGACGGGACCTACTTGTTTTATGTCGACTCCGAACGGCATCTGCAAGGCAGATGAGTTTTTACTGAGAGCTTTTCATGGCACAAATACACTCGGAGTGCTTGCCAAACACTGCCGAGGGGCGACACCGCTTAGAAATATTTTCTTGTAATTGAAAAACCTTGTTTCTAAAATTTTGATGCTGCTTTGCCCGGGGCGTGAACCTAGGGTCTTCGTTGTGGTAGGCGGAGCACGCTACCATCACACCGCGGCGGCCACAGAGTCTATATACATCTTTGACAGATCTCGCACTGTGAATTCCGTTATTAAGATATGTTGTGCCACACTTACACAACTTCGGCAGCGGGTTAGGGGGTTAGAATATACCCGCGGTAGGTATGTCTGTCGTAAGAGGCGACTAAAATACTGGATTCAAGGGGTTTGTGTGGCACAGCGCTTTCAGGTTGCCAGTGCAATACATAGCTTGTCCAAACCCGATTGTCAACCTCACTTATCCGTGGCGAATCCTGTTTCATTAACAGCTGATGCTCTGGCGAACCCGAATTCCTCATGGATTTAGGGGGTCGGAGGGCGGTATGGCGTAGAAGGTCGCATGTGGTCATAACAAATCGTTTCCGAGATGGTCGGGCTTGATAATGGAACGTACCGGATCTGCATCCGGCAAAGGACCATCAACTCGATAACACTCCCCAAGGCCTTCAGGGAGTGTCCTTATCGCTACAACAACAACAACAGCAACAGCTCTTACTTTTCATGTATGTCCTGCATGCAATGTCTCCGACATGACCCCAACCATCTTTCAAATTGTAAAATAATACTAATTTCACTACGGTTGTTGCTGTTGTAGAAGTGCTTCGCCCCATTCCATAGGTGCGATTACACACAAGTTGTCAGCAATTTATCTACGGTCGTCCAACTCTGTTGAATATTAAGTTTCCTTAAACTTCCGTTAAAGGACTTGGATTAGCTCAACAACAACAATAATGCGAGGATACAGCGCAAAACAATATAAAGCCTTCTCCAAAAGCATTATGTAAGACAACTTTACAAAATTAGCTCTTTTCGAAATATAATAAAATATCAGTTCGTGAAATAAGAATAGTAAATTGGGATAACGGATATCGGCTATGCTAACGAATATCCGCCTAAACACAAGTACTGGAAACAACACCACTTGTCGGGAGAAGCAACTTGTCGAAAGATTGATAACAAATCAACCAATCAGCGAAGACCACATAGCGAATGCAACACTGCATTCTATCAGAAACTCAAAGAGGCTATTGATCTCTATCACACTTCAAAAATGTAAAGCACTTGTACTAGCATGCTGTTTCGCTGGATGTAAGTCTTTTCTCGACTGACGTGTGTTTGACAACAGGCCTGTGAAGAAGCAGAAGTTAATACAATTGTAGGAAGCTCTTATTTATTTTATATTAAACACTACAGAAGCAAGCATTTAATAAGATAATTAGCGATTGAGGGACTTTAATAATACTAAGCTGAATTTTTAATGTAACAAAGTTGTAAGAAAAGTAGGCGTGAAAAAATTTAGGTGTCGTTTTTCAAAGTTTTTGGCCGGAAAGTGCACCACCGGGTCTAGTGTACAGCGTTTGGGAGTATTCATTTTTTTGTAGCAGTGCTTAAATATTTAGAAAGTGGCAGTAGTTTATACATAATACTTTTCCTTTTTAATATATAAAACATCGGCTGCTGGAGACGGCATTGCTTGAAGCCAAACATCAATTACACACAATGGTAGTGCCGCTGAATGATATGCTGCATTTTGCCAGCGGGGAAAGAAAGCTGACAGCCTGTGTTTTGTTATTGCTACTTGAACTATTTCTAGAAGGTATGTGGTTTTTATTTAAATCGTAATAAAGTTCGCTTAAATTATGAATTATTTCAAGGCATTTAGTAATGCTTACAACAAGTAAATGAGTTATAAATAATGTTTTATTATTCTCTCTCTACTTTTATTTAACTACTGCCAACTGTGCAAACACGCTGCCTTGCTGCTCTTCAAAAACAATAACAACAAAACTGATATTAATATAACCTTAACCTTAGGCGCTGCGTCAGAGCCAAATCAAGCAGATATTGAAAACCATCTGGAGTTAGGAAAAAAATTTCTTGCAATTGGACAGCTCTCAGATGCACTTACACATTATCATGCAGCTGTTGGTGAGTAAAAGACATTAGCCATATTATTGGACAATTATATATGTTTTTTTTTATGGCAGAGGGTGATCCAAACAATTACTTAACACTTTTCAAACGTGGTACCGTCTACTTGGCCCTAAGTAAAGCACGTTTTGCCATTCAAGATTTTACACGGGTGTTGGAGCTAAAACCAGATTTTGTGGCAGCGCGATTGCAACTCGGCATTGTGCATATGAAAAGTGGCGAATATAAATTAGCCGCAGAGGACTTTAAACAAGTGGTAGGTACAAACACTAATCAAGTGTGGGTAACGTTTTACAAAACGGTGCACCATCTAATTTTTTTCAAAAATTATCAAAGGTGGTATCAGAAGACGCGCCTCGACATCCGCTTTAAGAATCAGAAAGCAGAAATCAATAATTTTATAATAAAATGATAAATAAACAAAATGACCCCTAGAGGGTCCGAAATATGGGTCCCGATCCATAGTTTTTTTTTTTTTTTTTTTGCATAAAACACCCTTCTGCGTTGGCGGCCTTTGGCCGCGCTTATAAAAAATTACCCTGGGTGGGTCCGACACCCGTTTGGGAAGGAAAACTAAATGCGGTCAGAACAATCTTCTGCATTAGTGTGTGTGTGTACAACAAATCTGCCAAAAAAACAACACCCACATGAAAATTTGAACCGATTTTTTGCTTATATCGTTTTACAGAAATAAAAAATTAAATTTTCGCTTTCGGATTCTAAAAACGGTCTCGACCGTCTTTTGATACCACCTTTGATAATTTTTGATAACAATTAGGTGGTGCATCGTCTTGTAAAACGTTACCCAAGTGTGTTATGAAATCCAATTGATGTAGCAATCGGATTCATTTTATGAACATTCAGTCGTGTTTAATTTCAGTTAACTTTCAAAATCTAATTCCATCATTTCACTGCTTGTTTGTCTATGATCTCTGTTGTTGTTGTAGCAGTACTTCGCCCCATCCAATAGGTGCGACCGATCACAAATTGTCATCAATATCCTCTAACGGGAGTCCAGGGAAACTTGGTGTTTCAACAGGGGTCGACCATAATTTGAGGGGTGTTAGAGGCGTTGGTTCCACATTACAATTAAAGAGATGGTTGGTGTCATGTAAGGACACATTGCAAGCGGGGCATACATTTTGTATGTCGGGATTGATTCTGGATAGGCAAGAGTTTACCCTGTTAGTCCAGTTCGAAGTTGAGCTAGAGTCACTCGCGTTTCCCTGGGGAGTGTGCGTTCCTCTTCCGCAAGTTTTGGGAATCTTCTTTGAGTACTGGATTCACCGGGCAATTCCTGGCATAAAGGTCCGACGCCTGTTTGTGGAGTTCACTAAGGACTTGCTTATGTTTATTTCTTCATACGGCTGAGTTCTCAGGTGCCGTATTTTCTCATTATGCTTACGGAGATGGCTCGTTTTCGGTACAATTGCGGCTGCATGCTCACGAAAATGTAGATCCTGATCAAACGTCACACCCAAGATTTTGGGGTGTTGGACAGTCTGTAGCTTAGTTCCATCGACGTGGTTATTCAAAATGGTCGACATTTGGGACGTCCATGTTGTAAATACGGTCGCGGAGGATTTAGTCGGCGATAATGCCAGGGTTCGCGAGGCGAAAAAACTGGAGAGATCACGGAGATAGCCGTTTATTCTGTTGCAAAGCTCATCGATCTTTGGCCCGGGCCTGTGGCCATTATTGTGCAGTCAGCGGCGTAGGAAACGATAGTAACTCCTGGTGGTGATGGTAGCTTTGATATGTAGAAGTTAAACAAAATTGGGGATAGTACACCACCATGTAGAAGTTAAACAAAATTGGGGATAGTACACCACCCTGTGGCACCCCTTGTTTAATTCTTCTTGGTTTTGATTTTTCGTTTCTAAATTGCAACGATGCCTGCCGACCTCACAAATAATTTGCGGTCCACCTTTTAAGACATGGGGAAGGGTAGACCCTTCCAGGTCTTGCAGTAACGTGCCGTGGTTGACCGTATCAAAAGCTTTCTAGATAGGTCTAGCGCAACGAGTACTGTTCTGTGGTGGGGATTTTGATTTAAGCCGCAATTTATCTGGGTACTAATGGTATTTAGCGAGGTGGTTGTGCTATGGAGTCATTTAATATACCTAATAGGTGTGTTCTTTCATTTAGTTATAAGTGGACTATTCAGTTTTAATAACTTCGTATCGAGCCTGTAAGATTCTTTTTGATCATAGACTGAATAAATTAAACATAAACAAGATGCATGTTTTTATTTTATGCTATTTTTTAACGATGTATATTGGAACGAATTTCCGTTTTTTAACTCTAAATCTAAAATTTTTTCTCCTCTCTTATAGCTTCAGGAAGATCCCCACAATGAGCTTGCCAAAGAACATTTCCAACGCATTGATGCAGCTATAGAACAATGGGAAATTATCAAAGATTTAAAACGTCGAGGTGATGCGCGCAACATAATACCAATGATAACACAATTGCTAGAAATCTCACCATGGGCAACTGAGTTCCGTCAAGCGCGGGCAGATGCTAATATTGCTATAAATGAGATACAGTCTGCCATATCCGATCTCCGTTCAGTGAATAAACTTTCACAGGACAGTACAGCTGGCTATTATCGTATTGCATTGTTACTGTACAAATTGGGTCAGGCTACGAATGCGCTCAAAGAGATACGTGAGTGTTTGCATCTTGATCCCGAACATAAAGACTGTTTCCCATTCTACAAGAAGCTTAGAAAAGTGGAGAAAAATTTATCGAATGCCGAACAAGCGCAAGAACATAAACAATATGCTGATTGTATAACATATGCTGAATCAGCGTTAAAACAAGAGAAGGAAGAAAAAATGATTATATATGAAACTAAGCGTTTGCTTTGCTCGTGCTATACACGGGATGAACAATACGCTAAGGCTATAGGTCACTGTAAAGAAGCGCTCGAAATAGTGCGTGATCCACAATTGTTGTGCGTACGCGCTGATGCTTATATCGGCTCAGAAATGTATGATGATGCCATACACGACTATCAGAAAGCATTGGAATTGGATGAGAATTTACAATGTGCCAAAGAAGGCATCGAAAAAGCGAAAAAAATGCAAAAACAAGCTGAGCGACGAGATTATTATAAAATTCTTGGCGTTAAACGGAATGCAAGCAAACAAGAAATAGTCAAAGCATATCGTAAAGCAGCACAAAAATGGCATCCAGATAATTTTAAGGATGAGGAGAAAAAAATCGCTGAAAAGAAATTTATCGATATTGCGGCAGCTAAAGAAGTACTGACCGATCCCGAAAAACGAAAAAAATTCGATATGGGTGAAGATCCTCTCGATCCAGAGAGTCAACAAGGTGGCTTCCCTCGTGATGGTAGTCCATTTGCACATTTCCAACATGGTTCACCCTTCCAATTTAAATTTCACTTTAACTAGGAATATGATATTCATCAGGCGAAAACTATAAACCATTATATGATTAGCGTCGTATATGTAGCATTAGTCGGTTTGTTATCAGGTCTTTTTTATTTAATTCTAATACGATTGATTTAGTATAAGCCTGTGAGCAATGTGCGTTACTACTGTTGCCATACAATCAAATTAGCAATACATGCAGTATGTACGTACATTTGCTATATTTGCTTGTTACTTTTTTTTCTTCTTTTTTAATTTAAATTGACTGTAAAGAAATATGCATAATGTACATACGATCAATTTGTATGCACTAATGTATTTATATGCATATGTGCATACGTAATGATTTAGAAAACAATTGTTTTTGTAAAATTAGCGCTTCAAATTGCAAATGTCGTCAACGCTCAATTACTTTCTATACATATTCTTATTAATCATAAACCTTTCTATCTGTCCCCATTGCAACTTAATTGCTTTAACTGAAAACGGCATCCCAAACTATATTATTTTGCTATAAGAATCAATTAAATTTATTTGTAAATAGTAGGATAAATTAACAAAAATGTATATTCCTATTTCTTTTCTTAAATAGGAACGATATAACTGTATAAGAAGTAGTACTAAATTTTAAAGTTGAAAAATAAAACCATAAACATATTAATGTATTTGAAACGAATTAAAAAAATATATAATGAACGCGGAAAATATGTTTAAATGAGTACAGATTTGTTGCTAACATTTAATCATTAGCAAATATTTATGTGAGAGACCAAAATAAACACGCTGGTTTGAATAAAAGAACTGCTTGGCCAATGAAAAACGGTTCAGTGTCTTCAGAATCTGTACTTACTTAATTGGCGCTTAACCGCTTAAACGGTTTTGGCCGTCCAACAAGGGGCGCCAGTCTCTTCTTCACTCTGCCAACCGGCGTCAATTGGTAACACCAATATAATGGGGGTCGCCCTCTACCTCTGCTTCCATAGGTGGGTGCTGATAGAAACACTTTCTTGGTCGGAGCGTCATCTTTCATTCGCATAACATGGCCTAGCCAGCGCATCCGCTGCGTTTTAATTCGCTGGACTATGTTGATGTCTGCGTAGAGCTCATACAGCTCATCGTTAATACCGAAGAAGATTCGCCATCGCCAACGCGTAGAGTTCTATAAATCTTTCGAAGAACCTTTCTCTCCAACACTCCCAGAGCCGCTTCATCTGATGTTGTCATGGTCCATGCTTCTGCACCATATAGCAGGACGGGTATAGTGACTTGTAGAGTATGATTTTCGTTTGCCGAGAGGACTTTACTTTTCAATTGCCTACCTAGTCCAAAGTGGCATTTATTTGCATTACCTTTTTATAACAAATAAATAAAATTAATGCCGCTTATTTCAGAAACTCTAGCATTATTGCTCTCCAACTTAATGCACTTTTCTCTGCTGACATTAAGAGCGAAAACAAGGGCAGCTTAGAAATCAAAGGAGAACCATTTATGCAAACAATTTGTACTTTAGGATAAGTAGGCAATTGAAAATGAAGTTCTCATAGATAGATGGATTATTGTGAGTAATGTATTGTGACCTATGGACTGTGTCTATTATACCCTAGTTCTCTTCACAGTACCTCATCCAAGCCAAGCTCCCTGAGGAAATCCAGTATGGCGCTCGGATTTAGAGGGTGTATAAGCTTATTTTATAGTTTTAGCGATCTAAGGACACTTGGTCTTTTTCTCGCGGCGAGAAGGATATGTTCTCCCGTCTCATCAGCCAGCTGTCGCAGAACCAACACAGATCATTAGACCAATGGTAACATTGGTATCCGACCACCTGCCTATACTTATTTCGCTCGAGCGTCCCGCCGCCTTCATCGTCGCAGAAAACCACACTTTCATTAACTTTAACAAAGGAAAGTGGGACGAATACAAATCCTTTACAGACAACCGCTTTGCTGCCCTCCCTATCCCAACTGATGCCCGCCAAGGGGAGCGTGCTTTCCGCAAGGTCATTGAATCCGCCTCGGCTCGTTTCATTCCCGCCGGTAGAATTACCGAAATTCGGGCCCACTTCCCGGCAGAGGCCGCAAGTTTAGCGAGAGAACGTGACCTTATAAGACAGCTTGATTCCGCCGACCCTAAATAAGGGATATAAACCAACGCATCAGATTGCTTGTGGGTGAACATAAGCGGGCGAAATGGGAGGAGCACCTAAGCGGTTGTAACCTCTCTGCCGGTGTAGGTAAACTTTGGTCCACTGTAAAGTCCCTCCCTATCGAATCCGTCTAGGCAAAATGACAAAGTTTCCATCGCCTTTGGCGACAAAGTGCTGTCGGATGCGAAAAAATGAGCGAGCGCTTTCTGTTGACAATACATAATTATAAATATAAATAAATATATAAATACGGTCGACAAAAATAGACGGTGGGCCAACAGACACGCACGTAAACATAAGTTCAGCGCGTCACCAATTACCATCACCGCCAAAGAGGTTGAGGATGCCATCGGTCATGCTAAACCATCCAAAGCAGTGGGCCCAGACGGCATAGCCATTCCCATGCTTAAAAGCCTAGGGAAAGAGGGTTTCAAATATTTCGCACCTGTCTCTTTCCACCTTTGTCATACCCGAAAAATGGAAAATGGCCAAGGTGGTCCCGCTACTAAAGCCTGGGAAACCAGCTAACATAGAAGAGTCATATCGCCCGATATCTCTCCTATCGCTAGTAGCAAAGACGCTTGAAGCCATTTTGCTCCCCTACTTCAAAGCAAATTTGCAGCTAGCCTGTCATCAGCATGGTTTTAGAAAACTCCATAGCACCACCACCGCGCTAAATGCCATTAGCACCCAGATAAATTGTGGATTACATCAGAAGCCCCAACATAGCACAGTACTCGTAGCGCTAGACCTATCAAAAGCTTTTGATACGGTCAACCATGGCACGCTACTGCAAGACTTGGAAGGGTCTACCCTTCCACCATGTCTTAAAAGGTGGACCGCAAATTATCTGGGTGGTCGGCAGGCATCGGTGCAATTCAGAAACGAAATATCAAAGCCAAGAAGAATTAAACAAGGGGTGCCACAGGGTAGTGTCCTATCCCCACTTTTGTAAAATTTTACATATCAAAACTACCTTCGCCACCGGAAGGAGTTACTATCGTTTCTTACGCCGATGACTGCACAATAATGGCCACAGGCCCGGGCCCACAGATCGATGAGCTTTGCAACAGAATAAACGGCTACCTTCCCTGATCTCTCCAGTTTTTCGCCTCGCGAAAGCTGGCGTTATCACCGACTAAATAATCTGCGACCTTATTTACAACTTGGACGTCCCAAATGTCGACCATTTTAAACATCCACGTCGATGGCACAACGTTACCGACTGTCCTACACCCCAAAATCTTGGGTGTGACGTTTGATCAGGATCTACATTTTGGTGAGCACGCAGCCGCAATTGTTCCGAAAATCCAGAGCCGTAATAAAATCCTCAAATCCCTTGCTGGCAGTAGCACGCAGCCGCAATTGTTCCGAAAATCCAGAGCCGTAATAAAATCCTCAAATCCCTTGCTGGCAGTACTTGGGGAAAATACAAAGAAACGCTTACCACATACAAAGCAATTGGCCAGCCGTTTGCGTGCTACGCGTCCCCTATATGGTCACCAAGCCTAAAAACTACCCCCTGGAAGAAGCTACAGGCCTGCCAAAATACTGCGCTCAGAACCGTCACGGGCTGTCTTCTTATGTCCCCAGAACACCATCTACATAATGAGGCGAGAAATGAAATGCTAACCAACAACAAACAGACATCTGATTGATGAGCCAGCACCGCCTAGGGACTTAAGGAGTCATCTCCGTAAGCATTTTGAGGAAATACGGCACCTGAGAACTCAGCCGTATGAAGCAACAACAACACAAGCAGGTCCTTGGTGAACTCCACAAACAGGCGTCGGACCTTTATGCCGGGAATTGCCCGGTGAATCCAGTACTCAGGGAACAGTACCAAAAACTTGCGGAAGAAGACGCATACTCCCCAGGGAAACGCGAGTCACTCTGGCTCAACTTCGTTCTGGATACTGTAACAGGTTAAACTCTTACATATCCAGAATCAACCACGACATATAAAATGTATGCCCCGCTTACAATGTGTCCCCACATGACACCAACCATCTCTTTAATTGTAATGTGGAACCAACGCCTCTAACGCCCCTTTCATTATGGTCCACCCCTGTCGAAACAGCAAGTTTCCTTGGACTCCCGTTAGAGGATATTGATGACAATTTGTGATCGGTCGCAGCTATTAGGTGGGGCGAAACATTGCTACAACAACATTAGGCCATGTGCCTAATTTATGCATGTGATTATTTAGTCTGCAGTGACTTGTGAGTATGCCTGCTACAATTCTAATGCAGTTTTTTGGGAGGTTGATCATGACTTTATATCGCTTTGTGTTACATCGTCCTATCAGTGTCTTTGCCTGACCGACTCCTGGAATTCCCGCCAATGTCGTTCTCTGAAGCGGCCTCCTCCTGCTTGAATAACAATAATCCCTCATTATGTGGGACCCATTACCCACTTACTATGTGTACCCTTAGTCTTTCGGCCGCTGCCCTGCTGGCCAGCCTGTCCGCTTCCTCGTTTCATCCACCCGGTGTGGCCCGGTAGCCAAGCCAAACTCGTCGTGTTTTTGCCCTAAACGATTCAAACCCTCCACGCACTCAATGACTGTTGTTGCTGTTGTAGCAGTGCTTCGCCCCATTCAATGGGCACGATCACTCACAAATTGTCGTCAAAATCCTCTAACGGGAGTCAAAGGAAACTGGCTGTTTCAACAGGCTCGGACATAGGGAGATGGGTGTTAGAGGCGTAAGTTCCACATTACAATTGAAAAGATGGTTGGTGTCATGTAGGGACACATCACATGCAGGACATACATTACGTATGTCGGGGTTGATTCTGAACAAGTAAGAGTTAAACCTCTTACAGTATCCAGAGCCTTATTATGTAGATGGTGTTCGGGGTCATAAGGAGACATCCGGTGGCAGTTCTGATTGCAGCATTTTGACAGGCCTGTAGCCTTTTCCAGTATGTATTTTTAAGACCAGGCGAACAAACTGGTGACGCGTAGCTCATGAGCGGCCGGCCAATTGCTTTGTACGTGGTTAGCAACGTTTCTTTATCTTTTCCCTATGCGCTGCAGGCAAGAGACTTGGGGATTTTGTTGCGACTTTGTACTTTAGAAGTTTAGTCAAGTTGCGTGTTATTTTAGAAACTAATTCATCGACTGAAGGGCCAGGACCAGTAGCCATAATCATTCAGTCGTCAGCATAGGAAATGATTGTGACTCCTTCTGGTGGGGAAGGCAGTTTTGATATGTAAAAATTAAACAGAAGCGGGGATAGGACACCACCCTGTGGAACCCCCTGTTTAATTTTTCTGTTTAGAAATTTCGTTCCTAAATTCAACCGACGCCTGCCAACCACTCAGATAATTAGCGGTCCATCTTTTTAGACAAGCAGGAAGGTGAGAGCCTTCTATGTCTTGGAGTAGCGTGCCGTGGTTGACTGTGTCAAAAGATTTGACAGGTCAAGTGCCACGAGCACCGTCCTATGATGGGGTTTTTGCTGATTTAATCCGTAATTAATCTGAGTGTTAATGGTGTTGAGCGCGGTGGTGGTGCTCTGCATTTTACGGAAACCATGTTGATGCGTGGCTAGGCGAAGATTTGCCGTGAAATGAGAGAGCAGAACTTTTCCTAATGTCTTAGCTACTGACGAAAGGAGCGATATCGGTCGATAAGACTCGCCTTTATTAGCTGGTTTACCGGGTTTTAGTAGCGGGATTATCCTTGCCATTTTCCATTTTTCGGGAATAACGAAGGATTCCAGTGACAGGTTGAAAACATGTGTGAGGTATTTTATTCCCTCATCGCCAAGGTGTTTAAACATTGGTATGGCTATTCCGTCGACGCCTATCGACTTGGAGGGCCTGTCCTTACGGATGGCTGCTTTAACCTCTGTGGGGGTGATGGTAATGGGTGGGATGGAATCAAGGTTGGTCTCAAAGGATTTACGATACTTTGGAGGGTGCCAACATCGTACAGCAACGAATAAAAGACCAAAGGCTTCGCTGACTAAGTTATTTAAAGTACTTGGCAAATGCATTGTTTGAGAAGCACGACTTAAGCGATATAAATCCATCATAAATCCCTTAAGAATTTTAACAGCAGGAGTAACACGTCACTGCAGACTCAAAGCTACAAGGTATATTTATAGTGGAAGTAAATAAATTTTCCCGTCTTTGGTATGAAGACGACTCGTGCCAAGGCTGCGGAAATTGATTAAGTTTTATGCGTCTCTCAAATAATGCTTGAGCTGTGTCGTTTAGCAGGGTATATCCCACCTGGAGCCGTCGATTTAAATTATTTCCGGGACTATTTTCGCTATAGTTGCAGAATTTTGAATTCAGAATTGGGAACCTATCGGGACTATTCAAAAATTTCGGCATAGTTCCAGGACTATCTTCGAAATTTTTTCTTGAACTTATTGTGCTTATTTTCGGAATCATTTTGGGACTATCGCCAGATCTTTTCGAAACTGTATGCGGATAACTACGGGACTTTTCTGAAACAATTCCGAACTATTTACAGAATTTTTCCGGATTGTTTTCTTAATAAATTAGGACCGGCTTCGTAACAATTTCTATCTTTGAACTTGCTAGGATTTTTTGGACCCAATTCTGAGATTGTTCTAAATATCAAAGTTTTAATAATCATTCGGGACTACTAGCGGGATCACGCTACTTAAGCTATTCCTCCTCCCGCTATAATAACGGCACTAAAAAACTATGATAAGCAATTCTACTTTTGCATGTATTAACATTCCTAAATTATTATATACTAGCAGCCCGGCAGACGTTGTTCTGCCCTAAATTTGGTATATCTGCATACATTTTAATAAGCTTTTTCCGTCTAAATCTGCCCTCCCCCTCTACACTTTTTCCTAATCTTTGTATTCACTCCACCATCCGTATTTTTCGCTTCATATATCACAATCTTCGTCTCATTCTATCTCTTTCTCAGCCTCCCTCTCTCTTTTTTCTTCTCTCAAGTTTTTCTCCTTCTTCTTCATATCCTATTGCCAGCCCCAGAGCATTGTTTACTATCATGATTCAATCAGAAGAGGTTTGCTCGACAGACGAATTTTTTGACAATTGCAGCCATTTTGCTCCCAAATCGAATTGACATCCGTTAACTGTGTTGTTTCTTTCCAATTTTTCGAAAAATATTAGTAGTAGAAAAAGGAAGCAATCAGTTTACAAATCCCTGATAAGTACTGAACTGCATAATTCATTAGAACGTTTATTTTAATTTTATGATGAATTTATTAACTATGCCATGATCTATTAGTGTGGGTGAACATAGGTAATTTTTTGAAAAGTACGGACATCAAGGAATCGTGCACTTTCGTAAACCTATGAACAGACGAAACCTAAACCACTTCAAAATTCATCGTTCAACGTCAAAAACTCGACTAGTAAATCGATTTACATAAAAATGTAATTAGTAAATATCGGAGATGCCATAATGAAATGTACTCATTGAGCATGTTAACTTATTCATTCCGTATGTTCGGAAAATTTGTCCCCATTTAAGAATTTGGGGAATCGGTTTATATTTGGAATATTATGTAGTATATACTTATTTGATATATTCGGACCCCGTGAGGTAGTATGAAAGGGACGTGTTCCGAATATTCTAAATTAACGGAAGACTTCCATGAATACTCAACGTAAAGGAGCTTTCCGAAATTTCAGAGTAAAAAGGTGAATACGCCCTGTGTAGCAGGACCACATAAAAGCTGAACTCTTCTGTCAAAGTCAAGACTGGAATATAAAGTTCTAAGACAATAAACCATTTTCTTTTACATTTTTTTTGGCAGACCATGTCGGCTGCATTTTCAATATAGTCCTATCTCAAAATATTTTTCAAAAACTTACCATTTCATGATTTGTCACAAAAACGCCCTATATTAGAATTAGATTGAAGAACGCCTCAGAATGCTTTTCATTAACTCCCTCTTATGTCAAAATGCATTGAACTTATGCTCATATAGGGGGTTTTTGAAACAAATTGAGATAGTGTATTTTTGAATAAAATTCTAAACCAACATAGCTCTTTATAAATTCATGAAATATTTAGTAGAAAATGAATTATTTCCTCCAAAACCTGTTGGCATTTACAAATTTTTTTATCACTACTAATATACTACTAAATGTACTTTTCTACTACAATTTTCGCTAAAGGGAATTTAATTATTCCCCGTTTTCCTTACTTCGTAAAAGCAACCCGTCCAGATTTTTCAATTTGGGAGTGTCAAAGCTCTGCCGTCATTGAAGAACAAACCTCTAGTAATTGAATCATGGTTTACTATATAGTTTGGCAGCTTAAACAGAGGTTATGTTGCGAATAGAGTGGAAGGCAGTGGACTAGGCAGTCGAATGTCATATAATGAAGGAATGGTGTTCGAAGTTTTTTCAATGTTTTAAACAAAAATGATAAAAGCTTTAATATAAATAAAACTATTGTTTTAATAACAACAAAAACGCCTTATATATTCTATATACATAAATTCGTAAGGATTATCTCACTTTAAAATTTGAGTTAAATAATCTAAAATTTTTTTTTGAAACTGAGTCGAGAACTGTGCATGTGAATGTTCGAATTTTCACCTATCAGCTGTTAGCTGCGCTACTTGGTAAAATTTACAATGCCCCAGAGGGTGGTATGTATTTTGTTCCAGTCCCATTCCGAGTCTTAGTCCCAGTCCCACTCCGAGTCTCAGTCTCAGTCCCAGTCCTAATCCCAGTCCCAGTCCGTCTCTGGTCTACTTCCCGGAAAAAACATCGTAAATACTAATATAGGCAAATTTATATACCAAATTTAAAGCAAATCGAATAGGACGTATGTAAATAGGTATGTGGGTATTATTAATTCATGACTTTATTTCGGATTCGCATGCATATTTATCAGTTTTGCCAGGTTGATGCGACTAAATCGAATATCACAATGAAAGTTACTTAAAAGCTCTCAGCAACAGCTTTCATTTGATATCCAAAATACACACACATTCTAGGGGTATCCGTGTCCATGTTTTGGCCTATATATCGAGACCCTAGTCACCAGTAGGTATGAAAACTACCCTGTACTAAAGCACTCATCAACAGCTTTCATTTGATATCCATATTGTATAAACACATTCTAGGGGTGCCCGGGTCCATGTTTTGGCCTATATCTCGAGACCCTAGTCACCAATAGGTATGAAAACTACCCTGTACTAAAGCACTCATCAGCAGCTTTCATTTGATATCCATATTGTATAAACACATCCTAGGGGTGCCCGGGTCCACGTTTTGGCCTATATCTCGAGACTCTAGTCACCAATATGTAAGAAAACTACCCTGTACTAAAGCACTCATCAGCAGCTTTCATTTGATATCCATATTGTATAAACACATTCTAGGGGTGCCTGGATCCATGTTTTGGCCTATATCTCGAGACCTAGTCACCCAGGGGTACGAAAAATACCCAGTGTCAAAGTACTCATAAACAGTTTCCATTTGATACCCATATTGTACAAACACTTCCTGGAGTTACCCGGGTCCATGTTTTGGCCTATATATCGAGACCCTAGCCACCCGGTATCAAAGTGCTCATTATATAAACCTTCCCCGTGGAAAAATACATATATATACCAATTTTCATAATAATCGGTCCAGTAGTTTTTGAATTAATCGATGACATACATACAAACATTCATTTTTATATATATATATATATGGGTAAACCGATTTGGGATTTAAAATCATCTAACCATTATCTCTCCTTCCTGTATCTTTCCTAAAAATGTCATGGCAATCTTTCTATCCGTTCTCGAGTTATGTAGTGACAATCAAAATGTACACTTCTTTTTATATATATAGTTGTTTTTGTTAGAGCAGTAGTTCGTTCTGCTTACTCGGCACGCTCAATGTTATTGTTACATATAAATAATTAGCGCTCACATATCAGCAGCTTTGTGCTATTCGTTCTTAGCACATTTGTCTGTTTTTGAATTATGACGTAGTAGATAAGCTAACGATTTCTAAATGAGTCTAATCCAAAAAAAATATCGATGACGTCAGCTCCATAAAGAAAAGGCGACTCATATTTGTTTTTGGGTTTTTTTTGTGTGCGCATTAGCGCTTTATTACTTTTATAACGCAAACGAAATTTCCAGTAGTACAATACATATAAACATACATACATACATATGCATATATAAATACAATAGAATGCGTATATATACTTAAATGAATACATTTTTTGTTATATATTAGAGTTACAAAAGAAATAAATAAGGAAGATTATAAAAGAGCAGCCTTCACCACAGAAATTATAAAATTGTCCATTTCAAGCATGACGACAAATCTATTGATTTAATTTCTCTTTCTTGATTGAGTATCATAGCAAAAACATAAATGTGCACAGACCTACATACTTAAATTATTTAAACAAAAATTGCCAAAATTAGTGAAGCAGTCATTTTTTAATTTATCAAGCACAAAACAAAAAACAATTTAATTTAAAGAAAAAGAAAAATATTATGTTCAAATGAAACTAATTTTGAATTGAAATTTCCTCTATTCATTATAAATATTTAAACAAATACCTAAATATCATACTTTTATAAATCTACAAACACGCGATTAAATTTCGACAAGTCAAATACATATGTTCTTCTGTTTGCAATTATTGGCTCGACAATCTTTGCAATCGTTTGCCACTTTTTCCATATCAAGGATGCACCTTGGTGGGTAGCAATACCTCATCAGCTGGAGCTTTCTCAATAAAAACTACATAAACGAAAACAGCCGCTGCAAAAATGGCAAACATATATAACATTTGTTTAATGTGATATTTGCGATCCATTGCTGCTATAAAGTTTGCCAACGAAGTGTTAAGATCATCGCCATCATAATCATCCGCACCAACTGTATTTATTAGGGGTCTACCTACCGGTGAATGATTATAACGTGCTCTGGGTGATGAACTCGACCCTGTCGTAGTACTGCGTCGATATGGCAAACGTTCTTGAATTTTATTACTACCAAAACTGCTATATATTTTCTTATTACCCGGTATATATTCTTCTTCTTCTTCACTATCTTGCACATAAATTTCATCGCCGGACAGTTTTTCTTCTTCTGAGCCACTGTCCGGTTCATCAATGCTGCGCGTGTAACTTGTATTGCTGCTTGAGTTAGTAGTATAACGCTTGATAGCTGGCGGAGGCGATGATGGTTTAGTTGCAGCAGCATGGGGCACATATGTCTCCCGTGATAATGGGCTGTTGGCATAACGCGGCGTTGCATCCAATGTATCGCGTAATGTCGATTGTAGATGTGGTTCAAAAGGCAAATGTTGTGTTTCAGCGCCACGTTGTAGACCAGCAAGATAACTTGAGCGTTCGTAATTTGTGCCACCACTAGGTGTATTGATATGAGGCCTTTCGTAATCACCAGCACCATTGTCTATTAAAGCGTGCTCATCGCCACTCTCTACCTCAATGTGTTTTACATCTTTAACAGGTGATATCTCTTGATAATATGAAGTAGTCATTACACCCGATTTAGTTAAGGAGGGCGCACGATTGGAGCGATTAGATGATTGTTGTGATTCCGGTGAAGTCGGGGGTGAGGTGGAGTAAGGAGGTGGTGAAGGTAAGTCATTGGGTAAGCGTGGATATAAACGTTGTGCATCAGCTTGATTATAAGATGTATTCGTAGTATTGGATTTAGAAAGTGCAATTGGCCGTTTGAAAACGTTTTCTTGTGCAGTCGGTGGTGAAGTGCCACTACCAAACTGGTTTCCTAGTGTTGATGAATGACTTGCTTTGTTTTCATTATTGAAAACCGTAGGTGGCGAGCCTGGGCTGTAGAAGCCATATGATGTACGATTGTATGTGCTCTCTGGCGGTGTGGCTATGTAGCCATGTCGTGGTGTAATATTTTCGTCCTCTTGATAAGTGGTATTACGTGTTTGACTGTAACCCAGATTGTGTGAAGGTGCTTTGTACCCACTCAATGGTGTGTTGTCGCATACATCTTGTGAATAATTTCCGAAACCCAAATTATTTGAAACTGCTTGATAGCTACTACGCGTTTGTTCCACCTGCAGGGGTGTACGCATTCCACTCGCGTCGAAGTTAATTCCATGATTCAAGTTAACATCTTTGTTGAGTGATGATGCATCATTACGACGCACTTCAATGTTATAATCATCTTGTTCCGTCCAATCAACTTCTATAGGCAAAATTCGTGCGCTATTGCTAAGACCAACACCACTATTAGCATTTGTATCCATGCGTTGTGTAGTTTGTTTTTGCTTTATTGTTGAGGTTTTTGGTTCCGCTGCGGTAGTTGCGCTGGCCATTGAACGTCTATTATTATTTGGTGTTGTATCAAATGATACATTATGTCCTTTGGGTGATTGCGTACGTGTTCGAGTTTTTGTAATTTCTGTTCGACTTTGCCTTTCAACTTCTTTCTCATCGCTGGACACATGCACCGACACATTAGCGGTTTTACGTCGTTCAATAGGTGTAGATGGTTGCTTTTTGTTGGCCTTGGGTGATGCTATGTTTGGATCCCCGGTTATTGACTTAATTAGTTTGCGTATAATGACATCTCGTGTTGAATCGGCAACTGGCACTTTCATGCCATGCTCGACGCATTTCTGGTGTAGTTCTTTATTATTCAACACCTGTAATTGTGCGCGTAGTTCGGGATAATCTACATTTTTGCTCATTTTCGCAATGATATAAAATAGTTTTTGTCACTTTTTACAATTTTCAGTTTTACATATATACGACACGTAAAATTTCCAACACATCTGTACAATGCAAAATTACTAATCGAAATGATGAAATGTTTTTGGTTTGTTTTTTTAGCACAGTTTTCTCTGCGGCGCTGCCGACTTGAAAAATTAGCACCCATAGTTGCATGTGTATAACACATACGGTCCAGCAGTACGATTCACGCTGCTCAATGCGCCAGTACCGAAAGCCGGAGTCATTGGTGCCGTATGTCGTATCGCTGTATCCGTATCCCTAACGTAATCAGCTGTTTATCGTTACGACGGTAAACCAAAACACAATTGGTTGGCTACGATACGGTTACGACCCATGGTTCAACTATATACAGGTTGGCTCATCTGTAAAGCAACAAAATATGTCTGTTGATATTGTCAAAATCTGTGTATTGGTGTTGGAGCGAATGGTATGGAATGGAAACATAAAACTTAGCAGTTTTTGTATGTGCAAGTAAAATGTTGCCAATGTGTTGGTTTCATTTTGAGTTTGCCATCTCTTTTTGACAATCCCTTCGACCATGCAATGATATAAATAAAATCAGCTGATGAGATGAGCCAACCTGTACATAATTGAACCATGGTTACGACCTTAGCGGCACCAATAATCGATTGCATTGATTCTCAAAAGATTGGTCGAATCAGCTGTTATAAGGTTACCGATAAAGCACCAATGTCTCCAGCTGAAAATAGTGGCAAGGTACGCACGAGGCTACGCGTCATAGACGCGTACAAGATAATTCATATAGCTACAATTTCTCTACGCCTCAAGATCTGCACACGAAGCTACTTTCTAGCGTCGCTACAAAAAGCAAACAATTATTGAAAAAAATAAAAAATTAAATTTCTTCAGCTATATCCGTTCCCGAAACTAAAGGAAAATAGGTATTAAACGTTGTTTGCATCCCCGTGCCTTTGTAAATTATGAAAGGCAATTTTAAACCACCGCGGACTAGAGAAAAGGGTGATTTCTAGCTTCCAACACTTTTTAGCCTTTTAAACGCTTCAACAATGTCTAACCAAGCTGTTGTGGTGTTTAATAATCTTTTTCGCTTAGGTAATATACCTTTCACGCACTTTTATTAATTAAGTAACATTTTTTAACTAATTACACAAATTTGCATACAAAAAAATGTAAACAAACATCTCGTTTTTCCTTTTTTTCAAGCGTACGTACGCTCAGCGACCAACCTTGCTGTACGCTTAGCTACACGAAAATTTCGTGCTTTGTCGCTTTCATGCAGCTGACGCCTCGTATGCAGCTCTCCATTCAAATACATGTGTTCGGTATCAAAGCGTACAAATATCGCCTGCAGCTACTATGAAACGTAGCCTCGTGTGCACCTTGCCTACGAGTAGCAAATTGACGTCTCTTGTTTTAGGTTAAATTTAAATCAGAGCGCTATCCGCCGTACCGCGGACTTTTTGTCGAATGTGCTGTAATATAGCACGGTATAAGGGTTTTCCCTTGATGACTGCAAAGTCAGCAAGGATGGTTTCTACGGAGTGTACCCAGAACACGAAGTGTATAGGGCTTCCATCGAAAACTTGAAGCTCTTTTACGCAATCAGGCAGACGATATATTTCGCTTGCGCCACCACTTCCTCTGTTGCCTCGCTACTCGTAGGACCACTGAAGGTATTATTGGGCCGGTCAAACTCCGTCACAAGTCTCTCTAAAGTTTTCATCTTCTACAGCAGAGCATTAACGGCACCTGTTAAATTCGTTACGTTCACTTTAAGATCCTTCATCCTTGTTACCGTTGAAAAAAAGAAGGTATATTTAATCATTGGTTAAGTTCTATGGTAACAGCACCACTACGTTCATAATGTTCATAAGTGGTGTTATATCGTGTACGTTGTTTTTTCCTAAGATGAGCCAGCTTCTATTTATATATTTTTGGTTGCTTGTTTGCTTTTCTCAATGTGAGGTTCTTTACCCCTTTTATCTTTTCGGTTTTTAATTTTTTTATATTAATATTTTTTTAATTTCCCTTCAAAAAATGCGAGTACTCCATAAATAATGTAAGGAATACTCCTTTGGGAGTATAGGACTGCTCCAAATCTAATCTGTATTCATACAAAAAATGTGCTCCTATTAACATTGAGGAGAGGAGTAGGTGATCCCACTCTCGCTTTGTTTGTGAGTATTCCATAGAGTACATACGTGAGAGTACTTTCCAAAGTACTTTCACTGTAGTACCCCATGGAGCACCCACAGAGGATCATATGCCAAAGTACTAAAGAGGAATTGTATCGGAAAGAAATATCGAAGTGAATTTAATTTAAAATGAAAGTAAATGAAGAGGGGCAATACAACTTTTATATTTTATACTACGAATATTCTTATGTTATTTAGCATTTTCGTGAATAAAGAAACTAATATTTCTCTATACATACTATAGTATGTATACATAAAACCATTGCGCTGTTGCATTTTATCAGAGTTGCCAAAGTAAATTTTATTATTAGTTATTTGCATGCAATATTTTACTTTTGGCAACTCTGTTCGATCGTCATCGTGTCGTGATCACTGTCGTTAAAAAACGAGCAATGATCGGCTGATGGTGGTCCGCAAACGCATTGCAAAGGAGTATTGTTAGAGTACTCCAACATGAAAAAAGTGGAACACGTAAACCAACAATTTTTGCAGGGTTGCTTATTTCAACGTAAGCTTCTTTCTCACTTCACAGCTTTTTTCCTATTTGATCCTTAAAGGATATTCACTTCCACAAGCGGTCCCTGCTCGGGCGCCACTTAGGGATCTCAGATCCTTTCACTTAAAAAATTAAGGAACTAACTCGCTCCACACAAACTAAGAAGTTGAAATTAGTACAACAATGAAATTTAAAGTTAAGAAAATATTTGTTATATAAATGGTTGAATATTAACTTAAACACCAAATCGACTTAATCGTACGGATGTTAGAATGCAGGTGAGAGTAACCGTGGCCTTGATTTCCCACAAGCGTTGCGTTATGAAATTATTGGTATTGCATTTCATGATGAAATACAAATATTCTTACGCTGCAGCGCATGCAACGATCGACGGGAAACAAAATGTGCTGACGTTGCGGCGCGTGTGTTGATCGAAGGTGGGAATGGTATGAATGGGCAGTGGCTGAGCGTGTTAACTTCGAGAACACTCGCCAAGGCCTTCGGCGAGTGTCCTTATCGCTACAGCAACAATAACTACAACAACTTTGCAAAAATAGCGCTTATATGGATTCCTGGGGGTCAATTCCCTAACTGTGAAAAACTGAAAAATGTACTCTCATTGAAAACTCATTTGCACACACAATTTACACTTTAAATTTTCATGCAATTCTGTAAATTATTGTGCACATTGTTTTGCTGAATGAACGCTGAATGTAAAAGTCTTGCCAGTGAGAAAATATTCATCAAACGCCATGAAAACAAAAAAGTCATTTTGCAACAGTGCGTATGAGTTTTGAATGTCAAGAAAACTCACGAAGTTTTTATCAGCGAATTTTTTGTTCACAGTTTTGCTTTCCAGAATCAGAATTCCAAAATTTACATAATTTTTTGTATACACTTTAAAACTCACAGTTAGCGAATAGGGCCTCTGGTCAGAAACACAATAGTCCGATGAGCTTGCAAAAGCAAAGGCACTGCTGGATGCAGTAAAGATTGTGGAGATGGATATTCCAGCAAATGAATCTTCAGTATCATTGCCACAATCACTGGCTTCTTGGCCTGCATGCTGAGAGAACGGGGATAACTTTTTACAGCATTGGCAGGAGCAGCGGCGAGGAGGACAGCAAAGAAACAGCCACGCACTACCTCTGCGAATGCTCATATAGGTTTCAAACTATGGGCAGTAGAACAGAGTCAGAACTTCCGGAATTTTATTAGTATTCCGTAAAAGAGATGAGGAGGTTAATTTTCCGAAACAAATGTTTTAAAAAGAGCACCTTACTAAATAATAGCAATAATTTTCAAATGAAAGTGCAAAAAAATGGCACCTCGTGCGCTACTTTGACTCCGGTTTTAGCATACTGGCGGGACGGCAACCACTCATGATTTGTACTTTTTTGCGGCATCTACCAAATTAATGCAAAATTCAAATAATCAGCATTGTTACAATTTTGGGGTTTTAATTGTAATTTACCCAAAATTTACAGCAAAACTAAAAAAGTGTGCCCAATTAAAAATTTTTTCATGAAAAGTAAAATTTTCTGTACTATTTTAAAGTTTTGTTCGTTATTCAGAAAGGAGTTTGAAAAGAAATAACAATTTTCATTATTAGGAGCCACTCGGGAGTTTGGAATGTGAAAACCACAGGGTTATCTAGGGCTATATGGATAAGCTTAATAACTGAACAATGGAGCGAAACACCAAAACGGGCCAACCGATAATTCAGAAATTTGTCGATAGGAAACTTTCAACCTAAAAAAGGTGCCATTGTAAAAAAAAAAAAAACTGAATTGAACAACAAATGATTTGGCTGACCAGCGCTGATGAGTAGCGTTGGATAGCAATTTGTTAATTGTCTTTATTGATGGCATTCATTATTATTTATACAAAAGTTCTTAACCTATACATATATACATACTTACATTAATATTTACATACTACAGCGAATTATTATATTGACCTACATATTTTCAATATGATTCCTGCTTGAGCAGTTTGGTATGACGCATTAATACAATAGACGACTTGGCAAACGCGAATGAACTCATGGTAGTTATCTGCGTCAATGAACGAATGTTTGTAATGTTAAGCGTGTTTGAAGTGAGGTGAATTCCACGCGATACTACACCATCGGTCCTTTAAGTGAGCGTATATAATTTTATGCTTAATTATAGACGGTCACTTCAATGTCACTGTGATAAGTGTGTCGTGTTGTTTCATTTTTCGTTAAATGACCCAGTCAACTTGCTTGGTGTTACCAGAATAGATTTTTTTTTTGAATTTAAATGTAATAATTAATTATGTCATTGTGGTAACTTGATATTATGAGTAAATGTGTTTTCTTTTTTGTTTTTACTCGTTTGCATTTGATTTACATTCAGTGCCCGTTATGCTGATTCTCGCTTCTTCATAATAAGCTGACTTTTGCTATTTTTTTTGTATATTTACTATTATGAGTAATTTTGTTTTTGACAAATTTTTTTTTTCTTGACACATTTTTTTGTACATTTTTCTTTGTAAATATATATATTATTCTGTTTTATGAGCTCTAGGCCTGTTTTAAATAAAACAACTCCGTTTGTTGCTAATATGTATTTAATTTCGATATTTCGATCTCAATCTGAGATCATCATCAGGACTGTAATAAAAAACAATAAAAACACACATTCAATTACACATAAAAAACATATCCATCTCTTAAACATATTATATTTCACATAAAAACATGTAAATCTACTTAAACATAATGCATAAGCGCGACTTACATCTTCCGCTGTGATGCAAAGACTAAAAATTATGAAGAAAAGTGATTATCGGAACCAACGAAAAAATAAACAGAGAGTGTAAACATGTAGATAAGCAAATGAAATACCGTAATTGTAAACAAAAATTGAGAAAAATTTACAACAATAATATGGCAAGCGGCGAAAATAATAATACTGTAGGTATGCATACAAGTAATCAGGTGTATAGTTATTGTACCAAGGCACAGAAACTACATGAGTGTGCATATGCAGAGAATGGAGCAAATTGTTATTATTTTTGTTTTATTTTATCAAGAGTATTGATTGTGCTTTAAAATCAGGTTGCGGTAGGCGTAAGCACAATGATCAGTGTCAGCCTTAAAATTCATCCTTCTATCATTAGGGGTGTTCACTATGTGAAGCATTTCTAAAGTAAAACGCTTATGATAATTTTTCTCCTCTTCCAAAATTTTGATATTTTCGAAATCCGGGTAATGTCCGGTATCCTTACAATGAGATGATAGAGCCGTTTTGTTGTCAGAAAAATTGTTCCTTAATTTTATATTGGATTTGTGAGCGGATATCCTTGTCTTCAGTTTTGATTTTGTAGTACCCACATATACTTTCTCGCATACGTGGGACCCGTCGCCGTTGCAAGGAATCCTATAAACAACATCCGATTTTTCTTTTATTGGTATTGGGTCTTTTAATCTGCTGAACACCTTTTTTTAAAGAATTGCTGTAGGTAAATGCCAGCTGAACATTATCCATATCATACATTTTTGAATGTTTGATCCTTTCTGAAAGCCCAGGGATATATGTGACGGATTTAAAGATTTTGGCATTTTGATTTTTCTCCTTATTATCTTTACCTAGACGCGAGTAATAATTATATATAAGTTTGTTCACTAATTTAATTGGAAAATCGTTCTTTTCGAGGGTATCCTTTATAAGTTTAATATTTTTGGTATGGTAAATTCTATCACTAATTGAGAGAACTCGTCTCACGAAATTATTGGCCGTGTTCACTATTACTCCTCTATCATGCTGTGAGTTGAAGTTAATCAGTCTGCCGGATGCAGTAGGTTTTTTGTACCAGTCTAATGCTAATTGGTTGTCCCTCATCACTCATCAATCACTAGGGTGTCCAGAAAAGGTATTTTTCCGTCCCTTTCTACTTCAATAGTGAATTTAATCGATCGGTGGTATCCGTTAAGTAGGTTAAGCAAAATATTTGTGTCCTCCGTTTTTATTATCGCGAACAAATCATCTACATATTTCGTAAGCATTCGTGGTGCGCCTGCATTTCAAACCGGTATAAAAGTTCCTCCATCACAATATCCGCAATAACCGGTGACGCTGGGGATCCCATGGGCATTCCCGATCGTTGCTCGTATATTTTATCCTTATATTTGAAATACCGATTTTCCTTAATGCAAAACTTGACTACCGTCAAGAAACGTTCTTTCGTCATGGGCGTGTGCTCCTTTATCATGTCCCACTTTGCACCTATGATGTCTAGTGCTAAATCAACTGGTATGCTGGGAAATAAAGACACGACGTCGAACGACACCAAACTCTCGTCGTCATGCACATACGTATTGTGTATCTTATTTTTGAACTCAGCTGCATCTTTGATGTTGTATTTGGATGAAGAGGTCAGATTTTTCAGAATTTGTATGACAAATTTACACAGATTGTAGGACGGAGACTTGACGGACGAACAGATAGGTCTAAGTGGAATTCCTGCTTTATGGATCTTGGGCAGGCCATAGATTCGGGGGGGGGGGGGGGGGGGGGATAGGAAGTTTTACAATTAAGACTAACTTTTTCTTTTAAATCAATGACATTGTTGTTGTATAATTTATCCACTATATCGTTGTTTTTCCTTTGAAGCTGATTGGTAGGGTCGCGTTTTAATACTTTATACATAGAAATATCATTAACAATTTTGTGCATCTTTATGTCGTATTCAGTTCTGTCCATTAACACTGTGACATTTCCCTTATCTGCATTGAGAACTAAGATTTGTTCATTCTTTTTCAAAAATTGTTTTGTGGCTCGCAGTGTGTCTACCGTGAATTTGTCTCTAGCTGAAATTTTTGTTTTGTTAATGTGGTTCTGTAGAAGTGCCGTCAAGTTGTTCCTTTCGATTTCCTGTTTATCTTTTTCTTTAATAGTTTGAATGTGATTTTCCCCATCTGCTATCAATTTGAATAACGGGAATTCTTTAACCAACGTGGGCAGAGCATGTTTGGGACCAAGGGAAAGAAGCCACATGATATTTGTCGGTATTTGTATATCCGTCGTGTTACAAATATATTCAGGTATCACCCTAATGTTAAAGCTTTGTTCCCCCGAATCTATGGCCTGCCCAAGATCCATAAAGCAGGAATTCCACTTAGACATATCTGTTCGTCCGTCAAGTCTCCGTCCTACAATCTGTGTAAATTTGTCACACAAATTCTGAAAAATCTGACCTCTTCATCCAAATACAACATCAAAGATGCAGCTGAGTTCAAAAATAAGATACATAATACGTATGTGCATGACGACGAGAGTTTGGTGTCGTTCGCTTCGTGTCTTTATTTCCCAGCATACCAGTTGATTTAGCACTAGACATCATAGGTGCAAAGTGGGACATGATAAAGGAGCACACGTCCATGACGAAAGAACTTTTCTTGACGGTAGTCAAGTTTTGCATTAAGGAAAATCGGTATTTCAAATATAAGGATAAAATATACGAGCAACGATCGGGAATGCCCATGGGATCCCCAGCGTCACCGGTTATTGCGGATATTGTGATGGAGGAACTTTTATCCCGGTTTGAAATGCAGGCGCCGAACAAACCACGAATGCTTACGAAATATGTAGATGATTTGTTCGCGATAATAAAAACGGAGGACACAAATATTTTGCTTAACCTACTTAACGGATACCACCGATCGATTAAATTCACTATTGAAGTAGAAAGGGACGGAAAAATACCTTTTCTGGACACCCTAGTGATTAGGAGGAACAACCAATTAGCATTGGACTGGTACAAAAAACCTACTGCATCCGGCAGACTGATTAACTTCAACTCACAGCATGATAGAGGAGTAATAGTGAACACGGCCAATAATTTCAATTAGTGATAGAATTTACCATACCAAAAATATTAAACTTATAAAGGATACCCTCGAAAAGAACGATTTTCCAATTAAATTAGTGAACAAACTTATATATAATTATTACTCGCGTCTAGGTAAAGATAATAAGGAGAAAAATCAAAATACCAAAATCTTTAAATCCGTCACATAATGTTCAGCTGGCATTTACCTACAGCAATTCTTTAAAAAGGTGTTCAGCAGATTAAAAGACCCAATACCAATAAAAGAAAAATCGGATGTTGTTTATAGGATTCCTTGCAACGGCGACGGGTCCCACGTATGCGAGAAAGTATATGTGGGTACTACAAAATCAAAACTGAAGACAAGGAAATCCGCTCACAAATCCAATATAAAATTAAGGAACAATTTTTCTGACAACAAAACGGCTCTATCATCTCATTGTAAGGATACCGGACATTACCCGGATTTCGAAAATATCAAAATTTTGGAAGAGGAGAAAAATTATCATAAGCGTTTTACTTTAGAAATGCTTCACATAGTGAACACCCCTAATGATAGAAGGATGAATTTTAAGGCTGACACGGATCATTGTGCTTACGCCTACCGCAATCTAATTTTAAAGCACAATCAATACTCTTGATAAAATAAAACAAAAATAATAACAATTTACTCCATTCTCTGCACATGCACACTCATGTAGTTTCTGTGCCTTGGTACAATAACTATACACATGATTACTTGTATGCATACCTACAGTATTATTATTTTCGCCGCTTGCCATATTATTGTTGTAAATTTTTCTCAATTTTTGTTTACAATTACGGTATTTCATTTGATTATCTACATGTTTACACTCTCTGTTTATTTTTTCGTTGGTTCCGATAATCACTTTTCTTCATAATTTTTAGTCTTTGCATCGCAGCGGAAGATGTAAGTCACGCTTATGCATTATGTTTAAGTAGATTAACATGTTTTTATGTGAAATATAATATGTTTAAGAGATGGATATGTTTTTTATGTGTAATTGAATGTGTGTTTTTATTGTTTTTTATTACAGTCCTGGTGATGATCTCAGATTGAGATCGAAATATCGAAATTAAATACATATAAGCAACAAACGGAGTTGTTTTATTTAAAACAGGCCTAGAGCTCATAAAACAGAATAATATATATATTTATTCATTAACGGCCAATAAACAAATTAGTTATTTTTCTTTGTGCTAATTTTTTATGGTTGAGTGCTTACGATTATGAATAGTGTTTTGCATCAAGTGTTATTGACATTTGCTTTTACATATTAGAATTTTAAGTGTGTCGACTCACTTAAAATCTGTTTATGTTAACATATTTATTATGAAGTAACAGTCACTTGATGCTAACATGGGCTAGTATTTATTATTTCTTTTGTTTATTTACATTTTCTTTCTTACTTATCTATGTTGTTGAGTAAATTGGGATGCTTATAGTATGATTGTTTTGGTTTTCAAATCGTATGTGTTACTAGTAAATGTTCTATACTAGTTTAAACCTATTTTTATGGATTACTATTTCCTTATTTTGTAGGTAGGTTAAAAGAAGAAAGAAATGTTTCCTATTTCATGTAAAGAAATGTTTCCTATTTCTATTTTCTAATCTATTTAGAATGAAAGATATTTTCCTACTACAATTTCTTATTCTATTAAAAAATATTTTTCCTAAAATTATTACCTCTCTAAAAACTAGGTTTCCTAACTGAAGCATCTCATATTTATATCTATTTTTTCTATTTCTAACTTTAATTATTTCTATTAAATAACATCTTTTCATTGTTATTTCATTTTATCAGGGTTACATTAAACTTAGTACAATAAAAAAATCTGTAGCTAATTATACGGAATTTATAATATGAAATATGTCACTAAGTATACAGAAATTTCGTATCTGTGATTGATGGAAGAGAAAGGTAGTTTATATTAGCGGTAACAGTTTAGCTGGTTAGTGGTAGAAGGTATAGTGGATGCAAAAATTATTCTATCTTTTAATTTATTTTTCTTATTTTTCCAGCAATTTCTTTGATCTTATTTGTCATGCGATTTCTGCGTCGGCCACCAAGACAGAATCGTCATGACTTTTATGAAGAATTTTTTTTTTTATATACGGGGATTTGTCACTTGCACAACCTCTTGGATTTGTGCAATTAGTTGATCTTGAGAAGCTGGTTATCAATTTTAAATTTGCCTACTGCAGTAAATATTCAATTAATTTTTCCTTATAAATTTCAAGTCCTGGATTGCCGGCATTTATTGTATGCCTGTCAATAACTTCCCCAACAATCTGGTTGCTTGATAATTTTTCTACGCTAACATTTGTTGCAAATTTATATAGCGCTTCACATATATTTTAGGGTTCTCTTTGTGACTTTTCTTCATTCTTGCTGTTGTTATGGGCTGGTTTTAAAGTTTTTGTATTTTGCATATATCCACTGACATGAATTATATCGGGGCTGTGGTATAAATCTTTTTCTTGACAGCCTTCAAGGATGTTATTTTGCTAACTTCCATGGAAACTACTACTGTGAAGTATGCAAATTATTGATTTGTCATTATTGTAAATTTGGGCAGGTCTAATGAAGCTGCCTTTAATGTCGTTTGCGACATTTTGAGGGTTTCTGTTTAAAGGTTTATTTATTTATTTTTAATTATTTGTTGCCCTTCCTCAGCTTTGGGTTTGATTTTGAGTAAAAGGTGCTAAAGTGGACGTTTGTAAATTGGGGGAAAAAATTTTAGATACGGTCTTGAACGGGTTTTAGTTGCCTCTACTTATGCTTCATATATTTCTTTAGTATTGTGGATATTGTAATGATCAATAGCCCGATTATGCAAAGCAAAACGGCTAGCCAAACATCTGGAATATTTGGTGTAATTCTTGTCTCTGGTTCAGCTGGTGGCTCATATTTTATTAGTCTATTCTCTGGTACTTCAGAATTTTTTTTCCCTAATTCATATCTAGCTATCGCTATCAGGATGCCGTGGGCAATCTTTGTCCACCAAGCCATGTTGAATTTTTCCTATAATTATTTTGCCTGCTTATGTGTGAAAGGAACTAAATTTTATTTTTAATAAAATTTTTGGTTTTATTCTTTATCATATTGTTACGAATATTAGCAACACTAAGGGGTACTGCCATCTCTAAGCCGATACTAAGCAGTGATTGTATGCACATTCATAAATCAATCATTATGTATCTACATAAACGAATCAATCATTATGTCTACACATATGTACGTACACGCAGCGGATAAAGCAATGTACAACCACATGCATATATCTGAGATACTCCCGAAAGTATGCAATGAGAGAATCTATAAAATCGTGCATCTGTAGTTATAGCTGAGAAATTTGATAGCTGATTGCCAACTAGTAGATTCTGGAAAAGGAAGCGCCTAGGAGATGCGAACGAGGAAATCAGAGAGTATAAAAGGCAGCTACAGTAGAGGCGATATAATCAGTTGGATTTAAGACGCTATCTAGCGAGCAATAGCAGTATTATTTTGAAAATCAGTTGTAGGTTATTGTAAAGAACTTTAATAAAGGCCATTTTGCATTATTGAATAATGGAGTTATTTATTCAACAGTTTAGTGATTCGAACTTAGCAGAAGGTTGCAAATAAGAGGATTTTCAGTAAATTCATTACAATTGGTGTCAGAATAGGAATTGTTGAATAAATTCCAAAGATTGCGAATACAATTTGGGCATGGCAAAGTTGAGTGAATTGAGAATCCAGCAACTGAAGAAGGGGTCGGAGAGCCGTGGATTGAATACAACCGGCAATAAGATCGAACTTCAAGCACGGCTACGAGAGGTAATGGAGTCGGAAGGAATTAATGTGGACGATGATGTCTTTCATCCTGATGGGGACGAGACAACAACAAAAATTGAAGAGAAGAACGGAAGTCCGGGTCCAGTCGCAAGCGGCGAGAATAATGCAATATTGGCCTTGTTATCACAGGTATCGGCAAAAATGGAAACCCAGGAAACACGCATAACAGAAATATCATCACAAATATCCACAAATATGTCAGCACAGCTCGAAGTACAAAAGACAGATATAGCATCTCAACTGGCAGAACAGAAGACATATATGGAATCGCAGGAGACACGCATAACGTTCAAGATTGAAGCACAAGAAACGCGTATTTCAGAAATATCGACACAGATAACAACCAAAATGGAAACACAGTTAGAAGAACAGAAGGCATATATGGCTGATCAGTTGAAAGCACAAGAAACTCGCATATCCTTGCAGCTGGAGGCACAGGAAGCAAGGGTATCATCAAAACTTGAATCGCAGGATGCAAAAATTGCACAATTTCAGGCAGAAGTCGATGATTTAAAAGGTCGTATGGAGCAATTAAAACTAAGTCCCCGGCTGTTTCAGCAAGCAATCCGAAGGTAAAAACTCCATTTTTTGACGGATTTGTTCCTTTCCAGGTCTTTAGGCTTCAATTTGAGAAGACATCAGCAGTGAACAACTGGAATGCTGAAGATAAAGTTGCTGCACTGTTCGTGCCATTGAAAGGGCCTGCAGCTGAAATCTTACAAACCATTCCAGAGGGCGAACGGAACTGTTATGAAGCATTGATGGGAGTTTACTGGAGTTACGGGACCGCTTCCAGATGCCTGGTGAGACATTGCAAGAGTTTGCGTCGGATGTTGAAAGGCTGGCACATTTAGCGAATGCGGACGCACCCGTGGAATACACTGAAAGGGTGAAGATTCAGAGCTTTATAAATGGCATACGGAACGTCGAAACAAAGTGAGCTACATACACAAACCCAAAGCCAACATTCGAATGCACGGTTTCGCAAAATTTGATTCAGGAAACAGCGTCGCTTCTGTGTAAGCCAGTTTTCAAAGCACGCCGTGTGGAAGTAGAAAGGCGAGAGTGGGTGGACGCAATATTGGAGGCGCTGAAAGGATCGCAAAAGCGGAGTGAAAAAATTATCAAATGCTTCAAATGCGGGAAGCCCAGTCACATTGCACGTCATTGCAATCTTGGTCCTAATAGTTCCAACAATGTGGGTGGCCGTAAACGCAAAGCTGGAGGAGATGAGCAAGAGCGTGTCAGATGTAAAGAACGAAAACTTGCCCCAGCTATTGAATATCCTGTGATATCTGTGTCGCAAATTGGAAGAAAATCGAGCAGTCTTGCCGTCGAAGGAAAGCTGGATGGCAAGGAGCGTGTACTGACTGTAGATACGGGCGCATCTCATTCCTTAATCCGATCTGACTTGGTCAACAGGAGAGTAAAACCGTTGCCTGGAGCAAGGTTGCGTACGGGCACTGGCGAGTATAATCAAGTCCAAGAAGAAGTGGTATGTGAGGTATTAATTGGAAAGGTCATGGTTCTACACAAATTCATTGTGGCGGAGATTGTTGATGAAGTCATATTGGGAGTGGAATTCTTGGTTAACCATGACATCAATATCGATATGTAGAGAAGGGTGATGCGTTATGAGAACCAGGATGTGCCACTTAACTTCAGTTTGGAAAAAGGGTTCAGCAGTAAGCGAGTGCTGGTGGAGATTCGACAGAGACCATGAAAGTTAAGGAAAGTATATCGAGCAAAGGTTGATGGAAAAAATGGGCCAAACAAATCAAACCCGAAGGTACCTGTGAGAGAAACACTGGCATTGAAAAGCCCTAACGGACGCACTAAAACGAAGGAAAGAATTTCGCAGAAAGAATGCAAGGGTGGTTTCAAGCCAGGACACACTACTGTTGTGAAGAGTCGGAAAAATACTGATTATGCAAAGCAAATCCGTCAAGCGCAAGCTCTACGAAGTAGTTCATTGGCCAAACAACAGAGTGTGAAGGAACGCACCAGGGTAATGAGTATACGATGAAACACAGGTACGATGAGAACAATAATTCGGAAGGTTTCTTGGCGGGATTTTTGGTACTGTTATACAACCCTCACCGGCGAAAAGGTGTTCCATCCAAGATTCGGTACAGTTGGGAAGACCCGCACAAAGTTGTGAAGAAGATCAGTGATACCACCTACCGCATACAAACCATTGGGAAACCACGGAGTAAAAGAGTGGTACATTTGGCGATGCTAGCGGCGTTTAGTTCGGCGGGACGATCAGAAAGTATGCAATGAGAGAAGCTATAATATCGTGCTTCTGTAGTTACAGCTGAGAAATTTGATAGCTGATGGCCAGCTAGTAGATTCTGGAAATGGAAGCGCCTAGAAGATGCGAACGAGGAAATCAGAGAGTATAAAAGGCAGCAACAGTAGAGGCGCGATAATCAGTTGGATTTAAGACGCTTTCTAGCGACCAATAGCAGTATTATCTTGAAAATCAGTTGTAGGTTATTGTAAAGAACTTTAATAAAGGCCATTTTGCATTATTGAATAGTGGAGTTATTTATTCAACAGTTTAGTTATTCGAACTTAGCAGAAGGTTGCAAATAAGAGGATTTGCTGTAAATTCGTTACAATATGCATTCCATTTTACTTTATTATTTTTTTTTTTTTTATTATTTAGAAAAAAAATCCTTATTCTTAAAGAAAAATTTTGTTAAACTTAACACTTCAAATTCAGATATTTCAAATTTTCTTACAAAATTTTCAAAATATTAATTTTACAAAGTATTTAAAAAAATTTATTTCTATGTTATTTTTTTCTTTTTGTTTAATTACTTTTACAAAATGATTAACATTTTTCTTTAAATTTTAGAAATATTAGTTTTTTTTTTTCAATCTACAAAATATTTTAAAAATTTATTTTTATGCCATTTTGCTATTTTTCTTTATTTAATTAACATTATAAAAGCTATTGTATAAATTTGTTTCTAAAATTTTTTACTTTCTTAAAAAAAGTTTTTAAATTTAATATTTTTGACATTTATGTTTTTCTTAAAATTGAAATTTATTTAATTTTTTTTATTGAATTTACTTTACAAAGTATTGTTTAAAATTGAATTTTGTGCTATTGTTATTTTTCTATGCCACTTTGGGCTTCAATTTTTATTATTTTTTGGTTTAGTTTGTGTCATTTTCAAAGCTGACATCAAACATTTTGTAAAAAAATTTGTTCATCTAAAAAAAAATCCTAAGCAAAAACCAAGTTTTTGCTCATGGTTTAGCGTCCCTGAGGCCGCTCAATTGATTCTAGTTATATTTACTCTTACACTAATTGCTGCCAGTCTCAATTGTTGTTTTTTACTGCCTCCAGTCAATTGTAATATTCCACTCCTTTTTATGCTGTTAAAATTGCTTCCATTTGATTTAATTTTTTGCCATCACTATGCTTTTGCTACGAGTGTAATATTCCACTCCTTTTTATGCTGTTGAAATTGCTTCCATTTAATTTTTTGCCATCACTTTGCTTTTGCTGCGATACGACAAAATGTCTTTGCGAATGTAGTAATTCATTGTATCTCCTTTATTTTCTAATAACTTCTAAAAAATGTCCTGTTTTTGTTGCCAATGTGTAGTTTTCCGGGACTTTAAAAAATTAGTCTTTTGTGTTTTTAACGTGAGCTGCTAGGCTCTTCTGACAAGATAGATCTTTAGCAGTTTTGCTAATTCTGATCTAGACTGGCAGGATCGCCATGTAAGGAAAAAATGAATTGAACAACAAATGATTTGGCTGACCAACGCTGATGAGTAGTGTTGGATAGCAATTTGTTAATTGTCTTTATTGATGACATTCATTATTATTTATACAAAAGTTCTTAACCTATACATATATACATATTATATTAATATTTACATACTACAGGTGCATGACTCAATAGTGAGCAATGCTTGGTCAGAGGATTATTATATTGACCTACATATTGTCAATATGATTCCTGCTTGAGCAGTTTGGTATGACGCATTAATACATTAGGCGATTTGGCAAACGCGAATGTACTCATGGTAGTTATATGGGTCAATGAACGAATGTTTGTAATGTTAAGCGTGTTTGAAGTGAGGTAAACTACACACGATACTACACATGCTTAAATTTTGCAGTTTTTGTATTTCAGATAGCCATAGAGCCTTGCTATTTGTCGTTTCTCATGAAAATACATTAATGTGGCGACAACACGTCACGACAACACGGTACTAATTAATTTCCCTAAAAACTATTTTGGTGTGGCAACTATGATTAGAAAAAGAATATTTGGCTGTCAAATGAGCGATTTTGACATTTCTTTTTTGTTACATCCTCTCTTTCGCCATTTATCAAATTTCCGGTATGTACGCAATTTTCCTGCCATTCAATTAATAAATTGCTAAATTCATATGAATTGTGGAAAACTCAATAAAATAACAATTGAAAATGAGAGATAATATATTTTTATGTTCGTGCAAGTTGTTGGCCATACAAAAGCGGCATATTGCAGAGCGATGTTATTGGATAAAAATTTGTTCAAGCAACTACATAGTTTTTTCGCAGAACTGATTGGAGCAAATATATTGACTTTAAGAAAAGTGCTTGCGATATGGCCAATTGCGTGCTCTACATTTCAAAGTTCCATTTTGAGACAAAATGTTTATTCGTATTTTTGTTTACAGTTGAATATGGCTGACGTACAAGCAAAACCCGCTGTTGCCCCAGCGTCGAAAGCGCTAAAAGCTGCCAAGGCACCCAAAGCTAAAGCGCCAAAGATCGAAAAGCCTACCAGTGCTCCAGCCGTAGCACATAAATACAAACGACATGGACGTCTCTTTGCCAAGGCAGTGTTTACTGGCTACAAACGTGGCCTTCGTAATCAACACGAGAACCAGGCAATATTGAAGGTAAGTCTGTAAGGTCTTGTTTACAGTTTAAGATCAACCTTTTTTTTTTATGCTGCAGATTGAGGGTGCTCGCCGTAAGGAACACGGAAAATTCTATATTGGCAAACGTTGCGTGTATGTTTACAAAGCCAAGACAAAGAAGTGCGTTCCCCAACACCCTGAACGTAAAACGAGAATTCGTGCGATATGGGGGAAAGTGACCCGTGTGCATGGTAATACAGGATCTGTGCGTGCACGATTCAACAGAAATTTACCTGGTCATGCAATGGGCCACCGCATACGTATAGTAAGATCATAAGTATTTGAATTTTCTGAGCTATATCGAAATAATATATTATTCTCTTTACAGATGTTGTACCCTTCCAGGATTTAAGTGCATAAAATAATTACTATTATTTTACCTACAAACTTACGTTTTTTTTTTTAAAGAATAAAAAAATATTACACTTAAACAAATTTAATTTGCTAAGAACACATTTAAGGAGAATATAGGCTTCATTTGGCATTATTTTTGCTTAGGTATTAATAGTAGCGCCTAAATAAATAATAAAATAATAAGCTACCAATCCGTTTAATTAGATTACATACGAATAATACATTTTCAAACCACGCCGCAATGGTTGTAATCATTGATCAGTTGTTAGGCGAATAATCAATGCCCAAAGTACATGTTTAGATTTAACACGCCCGACGGGAGCCGAAAACATCTTTCAGCAATTTCATGTAATACCGACGCCACATTCATCTTTTCATATTGGAGCAGAACTTTTGCAAGGACTACAGTTAGAGATGATCCAAAATAATGTCGGTTAAGCAGAGCTAAGAGCTGTTAAACTACGAAAAACTTGGTAGGCTTACACACCAGATATTTTGAGTAATACCCGAGCTTAGGTGGTAGTACGGAGCTCTCGCGATCTCTTCTCTTTCCATTCCGGCCATGTGACTTGCCGTGTGGCATCTACCATGATGCTTCCACCTGGCTCCCGCTTCCATCAGTAGAGCCTCCTTTATCTTGAGCTTGCAGGTGGAGAGCGGCATGCCCAACCTCTTCCAGGATGGCGAAAGTGGAAGGGAGGTACCCTTTCTTGCAAGCTCATCTGCCCTCTCATTACCTGGTATGCCCTTATGTCCCGGAACCCATACCAGATGCAGAGTAAACTGTTCAGCCATCACGTTAACCTATCTGCGACAGCCTACTAGAGTTTCCGAATAAGTTGTGACAGAGTCGAGGGCTTTCAATGCTGCTTGACTGTCTGAGAAAATATAAATGTGCTTCTGAGAGACAGCCTCCTGCCTAAGGCAGTCCACAGCCTCTTGTATGACCGCAAGATCGGCCTAAAATACGCTACAGTGATCCGGAAGGCGAAACGATCTTTGTATCTCCAATCGTTCCGAATAGTCACCCCTTCCGACTCTGTTATCCAGTTTAGATCCACCTGTGTAGATCTGAATGCTGTTGGTGGGCCAATCAAGGTCATTCACCCACTGTTCCCTCTCATGGATCAATATCTCGTACCCCTTGTTAAATTGGTATGTGGTTTGCAGAAATCTGTCTATTCTGGTATGCAGAATCTGTCGAGAACTTAGTATGGTTGCAGTGAGACCATGTGGTCAGTTTCCTCAGCTAAAAGCTGCACATGCTGCATATTTTATGCCTACTATATCTATGGGTAGTAGGTTCAGTATTACATTCATAGACTCCGTTGGCGTGCGGATGGCTCCGCTTATGCATAGTAGTGCAGATGTTTGCACCTTTTGAATAGCAAGAACCGTCGAGGATTTATTCAAGGCGGTCCATCATACCGCCACCCCGCATAGCAATATTGGCCTAACTATGGCCGTGTATATCCAATGTACTATCATAGGGGACATACCCTATTTCCGTCCAATTGGCCCTTTACATTTGTAGAGGGCAACCGAGGCCTTACGGACACATTCCGTGGTGTTTTGTGTCCAGTTCAATTTCTTATCAAGTGTGAGCCGTATATAGTTGGCGGACTCACTTAACTTAAGCACTGTGTTTGCCAGCACTTGAGTTGAGAGAGGTGGTATCTTATACCTCCTCGTAAAGAGCACCAGCTGCGTTTTAGTTGGGTTCACCACCAGACCATTATAAACGCCCATGCTTCGAGCCTTCTTAATTCCACCTGCATCACATCGCAGAGAGTTTGTGGAAACTTCCCACTTATCACCAAGGCAAGGTCGGCAGCATATGCTATAACTTTACAGCCCCTCTCCTCCTCCATGTCCCTTAGCAGCAGATTCACCGCCAAGACCCATAATAGAGGGGATAGGACTCCACCTTGGGGAGTTCCCCTACTTACGAACCTGCTCACAGATACCCCTGCAAGTTTTGCCTGTACTACCATGCATAGCAGCAATTGGTGCACAAGACCTACCAGCTGAGATTCGATGCCCAGATCAGTCAGTACCTTAATGATTGAGTCGGGTTTGATGTTATTGAACGCTCCTTCTATGTCTAGGAAAGCTGCCACGCAGTATTCCTTGAAGAAGAAGGACCTCTCTATGCACGATGTAATTTCGTGCAATGCCCTTTCCGTTGAATTACCCTTCATATAGGCGTGTTGTGTTTCAGAGAGTTGGAAATTCACTGCCTTCTTGAAATATGTTTCCATCAGCCTCTCCATTACCTTTAGTTGAAACGAAGATAGACTGATGGGTCTGAAGTCCTTAGACTTCGCGTGACACGCTTTGCCTGCCTTGTGAATATTTTCCATATACGTGGGATGTGGTTTAGTGCCACGACACCTCCTATTATAGCGTATAGCCAGTTAGTGCTGCATTCCAGTGATTATTGCAGTTGTATAGGTTTAACTACGTCCGGCCCTGCAGTTTTGAATGGTTCAAAAGATTGGATGGCCCAAGATATCGTATCTCTTGTAATTAGGTTTTGCAGTATAGGTTGCACTGTTGCTTGTGTCAAGCTTTGTGTATCCCCTGGTTCGTTCCTAGTTGCACCTGGAAAGTGTGTATCCAGCAGTAGATCCAAGGCATCCTCGCCAGTTTCAATCCACGAACCATCAGGCATTTGCAAGCGTCCTGGGCCGTATTAGCCGGTCTGGAAAGTACTTTCCTGAATCTACCCCTTCAGACACTGTTTCCATGCTGCTACAGAAACTCGCCAGTAGGATCTTTTGGCTTTCCTTAGCTCAAACTTATAATTTCTAAGATGTTTAGAAATAAGAGGCTTTGGCTGCATTGAAAGTGGTTCTACTTATCCCGCGAAGGTTTTCGATTTGTGAATTCAACCATGGTGGCTTCCTTTTACCTTCTTCTTGAATTCTCTTGGGGCAGACTTTATCTAGTGCCTTGCGGCATGCTCCCGTGGTTATTCACCAGTCTTTCGAGATCTGGTATGCTACCTGGCGTTTCGGGTACGCTCTCTAGTTCCCTGTTGTATTCTTGCTAGTTTGTGTTATTAATATTTCTTGTGGCAGCGTTCTGCTTTTTCACCAAGTCTAAGTCAAATTGGATGTAACGATGATCAGAGATTGAGTGGTCGTTAAGGACCCTCCAATTTCTGACCAACTCCTCCGTATCTTCTAAGACTAAGCTGACATCGAGATCTTGCCTTCTTGTTTTTGTAATAAAGGTTGGTTCAGTTCCCCTATTGCTATTGGTTAATCTATAGTTTAGGATGAAATCAAATAGTAACTCACCCCTTTCGTTTTTGTCATTACTCCCCCAGGTGGAGTGGTGCGCGTTTACAGCTCCTTCCAGTATCAGTGCACCTGATGTGGCTTCCACCAGCTTCCTGACGGTCGATGTCGGCACCGTCTTGTCATGGGCAAGATAAATTGATGATAGCCTGCTTTGACCCATACTTAAGCTCAGGCTGATCTTTGTTTTGTCTTCATCACTAAATTGAGGAAGAAACAAACATTAAGTTTGGTACTAACAAGTCTACACGATATAGGCTTTCCCGAGGTGCCACAGCTTACCAATATGTAGCGGGTGGACTTGAGTCCGCAAATGTTTTGTCCTACAACCCACGGTTCCTGGATGAGGACAATATCAGCTGCCCCTTTGGATGCCAGTCGGAGCAGCAGTGCAGCGGAGGCTGCTTTACTGTGGTGCAGGTTTATCTGGAGGACCCGCACCGACATCGCACACTAACGCTCCCTCCTTGAGCGTGGAGTTAGCTGCATCTTCCAGCATCAGCTCCTGCTCTGTGTATTCCAGGTGTATCCTTCCTATACCGATGGATGAGGTAGACGAGATGTAGCCGTCCAACGTATCCTGCTCACCCCCATTTGCCTTCATATCTACGTCCTCGTCGCTCTCTTCTTCTGGCTCCACCTCGGCTGCCAAATTTCCAGCGGCATTGACGTCATTACTATAGACCTTTATAGTGACAGTGTCTAGGCCATAGTTAATCTCGCCTCCGGTTTTCTTCAATACCGATAGCGATTCCTCATTCCGTAGGAGAACAGCCTGACGTTTGCCGGTAGCCACACCCTTGCTCGTGGCTCGCTCTTCACCCATTTCCATTTGTCGTTCTTGACTGCACCTTCTTCCTGATTGTTGTTGTTGTTGTAGCAATGCTCGCCCCACCTAATAGCCGCGACCGATCACAAATTGTCATCAATATCCTCTAACGGGAGTCCAAGGAAACTTGCCGTTTCAACAGGGGTGGACCATAAGGAAAGGGGTGTTAGAGGCGTTGGTTCCACATTACAATTAAAGAGATGGTTGGTGTCATGTGGGGACACATTGCAAGCAGGGCATACATTTTGTATGTCGGGGTTGATTCTGGATAGGTAAGAGTTTAACCTGTTACAGTATCCAGAACGAAGTTGAGCAAGAGTGACACGCGTTTCCCTGGGGAGTATGCGTTCCTCTTCTGCGAGTTCTGGATATTTTTCTTCAAGTACTGGATTCACCGGGCAATTCCCGACATAAAGGTCCGACGCCTGTCTATGGAGTTCACCAAGGACCTGCTTGTGTTTTTCCTATTCATACGGCTGGGTTCTCAGGTGCCGTATTTCCTCAAAATGCTTACGGAGATGACTCCTTAGGCCCCTAGGCGGTGCTGGTTCGTCAATCAGATGTCTGTTGGGATGCCCAGGTTTCTGGGTATTCAACAGAAACTGTTTGGTCAGCATCTCATTTCTCTCCCTGATGGGGAGTATTCTCGCCTCATTATGCAGATGGTGTTCTGGGGACATAAGAAGACAGCCCGTGGCGATTCTGAGAGCAGTATTTTGGCAGGCCTGTAGTTTCTTCCAGTGGGTGGTTTTTAGGCTTGGCGACCATATGGGTGACGCGTAGCACGTAATCGGCTGGCTAATTGCTTTGTATGTGGTCAAGAGCGTTTCTTTATCTTTTCCCCAGGTACTGCCAGCAAGGGATTTGAGGATTTTATTACGGCTCTGAATTCTTGGAACAATTGCGGTTGCGTGCGCACCAAAATGTAGATCCTGATCAAACGTCACACCCAAGATTTTGGGGTGTAGGACAGTCGGTAGCGTAGTGCCATCGACGTGGATGTTCAATATGGTCGACATTTGGGGCGTCCATGTTGTAAATAAGGTCGCGGAAGATTTAGTCGGTGACAATGACAGGTTTCGCGAGGCGAAAAAACTGGAGAGATCAGGGAGATAGCCGTTTATTTTATTGCATAGCTCATCGATCTTTGGGCCTGGGCCTGTGGCCATTATTGTGCAGTCATCGGCGTAGGAAACGATTGTGACTCCTTCCGGTGGTGAAGGTAGCTTAGATATGTAGAAATTAAACAAAAGCGGGGATAGGACACCACCCTGTGGCACCCCTTGTTTAATTCTCCTTTGTTTTGATGTTTCGTTTCTGAATTGCACCGATGCCTGCCGACCACCCAGATAATTTGCGGTCCACCTTTTAAGACATGGGGGAAGGGTAGACCCTTCCAGGTCTTCCAGTAACGAGCCATGGTTGACCGTATCAAAAGCTTTTGATAGGTCTAACGCTACGAGTACTGTTCTATGGTGGGGATATTGATTCAAACCGCAATTTATCTGGGTGCTAATGACATTTAGCGCGGAGGTAGTGCTATGGAGTTTTATGAAGCCATGCTGATGAGGGGCTAGCTGCAAATGTGCTTGGAAATGAGGGAGCAAAATGGCTTCAAGCGTCTTTGCCACTGGCGATAGGAGAGATATCGGACGATATGACTCACCTACGTTAGCTGGTTTCCCAGGCTTTAGTAGCGGGACCACCTTGGCCATTTTCTATTTCTCGGGTATGACAAAGGTGGAAAGAGACAGGTTGAAGACATGCGCTAAATATTTGAAACCCTCTTTCCCTAGGTTTTTAAGCATCGGCATGGCTATGCCGTCTGGGCCCACTGCTTTGGATGGTTTAGCGCGACCAATGGCGTCCTTCCTGATTGTCGTCAAGGACCCCTAGCAGGATTTTGTCCTTGACCACTCCTGGCCTTTGAAGAGCGCCGGTCTCTTTTTTTTGTATTCCTTATGTTGTTTTTGTTCATGTTTCCACGAGTGGCGGAGAAAAGGAACGTCCACCCGGGCAGAGATCCGCAATACCCGGGTAAGGTCTTCGCCCAACCTGGTGCGACCTGGTGCCAGGAGGGTTCCGTTCGCGACTGGGCTATTTAGGGGCCCAGCCTGGCTGATCCTCGGCACGGAAACGCATAACGCCTTGATGCAGCTCCCGAGAAGGAAAGGAAACAGGAATGAAAGAAAAGAGAAAGAAAAAGTAGTAGAAAGAGAGAAAGATACCCCAGAAACCATGGTCACAGTCCTGATTCCGGATCTTGGCTGGACACCGTCCTGACATCGCACAGCCTCAATACTGTAGTGTCCATTTCCAGTCGGCACCCTCTTGGAGGGTTCAGTTGGGGATTTGTGCCAACCATTTGGTCATACTAAATCGTTCCCGAGGCGCTCGGGCTAGTACATTAATAGTGCTTGTTACCGAAACGGCAAAGGACCATCAACATCGGTAACTCTCCGCAAAACCTTCGGGTGTGTTTATGAAACTGTTATGGCCTAGAAGATTTCATGTGGTCATACCAAATCGTTCCCAAGATGTTCGGGATAGCACCTTAATCGTTGTTTTTACCGGAAGGTATCGGATCTGCATCCGGCAAAGGACCATCATCATCGATAAAACTGTTGTTGTTAACGGTAAAGACACTCCCCGAAGTTGTGGGGAGTGTTATCGACGTTAATGGTGCTTGGCGGGATCTAGATCCGGCAAGTTCCGGCAACAAAGCTCTATTAAGGTACTAGCCCGACCATTTCGGGAACGATTTATATGACCATATTAAACCTTCAGGTCATCCCTCCCTCTCCACCCCCTAGTTCCATGAGGAGCTTGGGGTCGCAGAGCCTCGTCTGTTAATGAAACAGGATTCGCCGCGGGTAGGTGAGGTTGACAATTGGGTTGGAGAAGCTTGAGAGGGTTGCGCTGCACAATCCCGTGAATCCCAACCGATAACAAAAACAACAACAACATGTAGAAACATACACTTAGGCGTTAAATTTATTAAATAACTAGCTTATGCACGTGGGGTAAAATATGAGTTGGTAAGATTGACTTCTGCTACAGCTAATGACTGTTGTTGTATGATATATTCATATTTGTAACAGGATTCCCCTCGCGCAGGTGAGGTTGGCAATTGAGTTGCAGAAGCTCTGAAGCTATAAAGGTTTGTATTGCGCTCATCAATCCCTTGATTCGAAGCTAATGACCGTCCTTGAGCTTCATTGATAGGGATAGGAAATTTGAGGCATTTAAAATTGAAAAGACAAATCTATCGGTATCAATGGAACCATCGGTTTTAAACTTTTTGTATCCGAAATTTTCCGATAAAATGAATTGCTTCAATAACATTCGTAAAAGTTTTGTGATGAAAAGCCTTGTCCCACTACATAAGCGTGGAGAATCGAAAAACGAAGCATAAATATTACGATATTATGGGCCCTTTTTTAAGGATCAATCGATGAGGAGAAATTTCTGATGGCTCAAAAGAGCTAATAAACTCAATCGAGTCACAGCTTGGTACTCTTCCGCGACTGTGTTAATAGAGTGACAAGTTGTCTTGGTTCTAGTGATATTAACATTCTCATTTTAAAGTGCCTAAAATGCCTTTTCTCAAAGTCATTTATAGTTTGTAAAGATAGATTCAATATTTGGAAATTAATATTAGCAAAAGCTGCTGCTGAAGTGTTTCAGCCAAAATGCCCTCTCATATTTCTAAAGAGAGTAAATTTTTGTACGTAAAGCCGTCTATAGACGAAAAAGCACGCATTTACTTCAACTGCAGCTGTTCCAGGAAGTAACAGGAAAGCACCACCTTTGGGATGGTGATTACACCTTAAATTCTTGGGGGTTTGGTCTAAAACTTGTACCGACTGTTTATGAGTCATGGTGCACACATCGCACACCCTCACTTTGGCCTGCCAGTTTGCTATGTTGCACATCGGTGTATCAGATGTTTGCAGACAGTGGTCATTTAAATGTGGAGTTGTACGTCCACCACACGAAAGGTATCCGCGGTATCTGAGAGAGCAACTGTCATAGTGATTCCTCTTTTTGCTCTTATATCAATTAATATCAAATTAAACAGAAATGTATTTTTCCGGTTCCTCCAGGCGTATCCAAAAATACCAACCCTGAAGATAACATAGAAGAATACTAAAGGAATAACAGCCAAACCCAACTCTGCAATCAAACTTTACGTGTTGAAATAACCTAGGTGCCACGTCCCTTCTTCAATTAAGAGGTTTATGCTGATCACTTTGTCGGCGTGCCGGCCACGCCGCCGCCGCCGGTATATAATAGAGCCTACGCCGCCGCGCCGATTAAGTGACCGGCGTATACCTCTAGTTTGTAGTAACTTCATATATACAAAATCAGGCAATTTCCTTTTGGCTATTTTATTTAAGTATAGCTTTAAGCACATCACAGTTTACCTGTGGAAATAATGTGGAGACAAATCACATGCAGGACATACATTACGTTTGTCGGGGTTGATTCTGGACAAGTAAGAGTTTAACCTGTTACAGTATCCAGAACAAAGTTGGGCCAGGGTGACTCGTGTTTCCCTGAGTGCTTTCTTATTCTGCAAGGGTGGGATATTGTATATTAATAACGGGGTTCACCGGGCGCGTTCTGACAAAAGCGTTTACCAATTCTGTGTGGATTTGGCTTAGGGCCTACTTATGCTTGCCTGGATCAAACGGCTGTGTTGGCAGGTGTCGGATCTCGTCATAGTGCTTTAGGAGATATTCCCTTAATCCCCGTGGAAGCGGTGATAAATCAAGCAGTTGTTTGCTAGGATGTCCTGGTTTATGACAATTAAGCAAGAACTGCTTGTTCAGCATTTCGACGTGCTCTTTAATATTGAGCTCTTTGGCCTCATTATGTAGATGGTGTTCGGGAGTTATAAGGAGACATCCGGTGGCAGTTCTGATTGCAGCATTTTGACAGACCTGTAGCCTTTTCCAGTGTGTATTTTTAAGACTAGGCGACAAGACTGGTGACGCGTAGCTCATGAGCGTCCGGCCAATTGCTTTGTACGTGGTTAGCAACGTTTCTTTATCTTTTCCTATCGGTAAGCGACTTGAGGATTTTGTTGCGACTTTGTACTTTAGAAAAAATATCGGTGGCATGAGCCTTGAAGGTTAGAGTATTATCGAACGTTACCCCTAAGATATGTGGGTGACTGACAGTCGGAAGTGTGACACCATCGACGCGTACGTCGAATATTTCCGACATCTGTTCCTTCCACGTCGTAAATAGGGTAGCAGTGGATTTTGTCGGTGATAATGCCAAGTTGCATGAGGTGAAGAAACCGGAAAGATCGGGGAGATAGCTGTTTATTTTAGAAACTAATTCATCCATCGAAGGGCAAGGTGCTGTTGCCATAATCGTGGAGTCGTCAGCATAGGAAATGATTGTGACTCCTTCTGGTGGGAAGGGAGTTTTGATATGTAAAAATTAAACAGAAGCGGGGATAGGACACCACCCTGTGGAACCCCCTGTTTAATTTTTCTATGTTTAGAAATTTCGTTCCTAAATTCAACCGACGCCTGCCGACCACTCAGATAATTAGCGGTCCATCTTGGTGTAGCGTGCCGTGGTTGACTGTGCCAAAAGCTTTTGACAGGTCAAGTGCCACGAGCACCGTCCTATGATGGGGTTTTTGCTGATTTAATCCGTAATTAATCTGAGTGTTAATGGCGTTGAGCGCGGTGGTGGTGCTGTGCATTTTTCGGAAGCCATGTTAGTGCGTGGCTAGGCGAAGATTTGCCGTGAAATGAGGAAGCAGAACGGTTTCCAATGTCTTAGCAACTGGCGAAAGGAGTGATAGCGGTCGATAAGACTCGCCTTCGTTAGCTTGTTTGCCAGGCTTTAGCAGCGAGATTATAATTGCTTTTTCCATTTTTGGGGAATAACGAAGGATTCCAGTGACAGGTTGAAAACATGTGTGAGGTGTTTTATTCCCTCATTGTCAAGGTGTTTAAGCATTGGCATGGCTATTCCGTCGGGGCCTATCAACTTGGAGGGCTTGGCCTTACGGATGGCTGCTTCAACCTCTGTGGGGGTGATGGTAAAGGGGGGCCGTCGTGTTTATGTTTATGAGCTCGTCTGTTAGCACGACGTCTGGCTTTGTCACCAGAAGAATGCATTATAAATTGTCGGCAAAAGCCGCTCGCGTATTTTTTCGAATCAGATAAAGTTGTATCACCGAAGGCTATAGATACTTTATCATTGTGTTTAGTTGGATTATACAAGGATTTGACGGTTGACCACAATTTACGAACACCCGCAGAGAGGTTGCAGTTCTTTAGATGCTCCTCCCATTTGGTACATTTTCATTTACCAGCCGCCTGATATCCAAATTTAGACTCCTAATAAGGGGGTCTCTAGGGTTGAAGTGTTTCGCAAGGTCACGTTCTCTTGCTTAATTTGCGGTTTCGGCCGGAAAATGCGAACGCACGCTCGCCCTGCCGGACATCGGTCGGAACGGGCAGCAAAAGATTGGTTTATAAAGGTTGTGTGGTCTTCCCAATTGGCTTTTTTTAAATTAATGAAAGTCCGCTTTACAGAGGTGATAAAATTAGCAGGTCGCTAATTGAAAGGAGTATAGGCAGGTGATCAGAAGTTAAAGTAAGGATCGGTTGCCATTCAACGCAATTTATGAGCTCTGCACTGACGATTGAGATGTCGGTGAGCTGTGGCAATTTCCTGCAATTCTGGTGGGGCCGTGCAGAAAGTCGTATTGTCTATTTGTTCTGCTAGCTGCCTGCCTCTGCTGTCGATTGGCAAGCTGGAATGCCAGATATCATGGTGAGCGTTGAAATCGCCAAGGATAAGACGGTTTTCGCCACAAAGTAGCTTACTGATATCTAGGCCTGATGAGAGGGGGGGGGGGGGTGGGGGGATTCCCCTGGGCCCGGGGTTTCTCAGGGGGCACGTGATTTAGAGGTACTAAGACATTTTTTTTTTAAATTCAGGGAGTCTTTAGTTGTTCCAAGTGCAAATTTTAAGCCGAATTTCGAAAGCAACGAATATTGATAATGATTTTTTGCCTGGGTATGAGGAGACAATAAAAACATCAAACAAAAATGTATGTTTACATGAATCCGAAATCGTAAAGTTTTCGTGGTGACACTGATGAAGGTTCATCTTCAAAAAGTCTTCCAACAATACCACCAACTCTGTATCAAAGTCCAGATTATTTAAACGATTTCGATATCGGTACCGTGATTAATGAGTTTTTGCGATCTGAAGAAGTCAACGAAATTATTCGTAGAGGTTATCAAAAGTGTCCTGTTATTTTTCCACGTGATTGTCATGACGAGGCATTTCCTACCTCGTTGTTAAACAGAATCTTGCCAAATGGAGAGAAAGTGGAGCGTCACTGGTTAGTGTGGAGTGCCAGTAGCAATGCTTTTTATTGCCTACCATGTCCTCTGTTATTTGTTCTGTATATCAATGACTTACCCGATGTCCTTAAGTATTGTAATGTTCATATCTACGCTGATGATGTGCAGTTGTTTATGTGTTGTCCTCGTGATCAAACTAGCTTGTGCATATGTAAGTAACTTAAACCACGATTTGAATCAAATATTTTCATGGGCTACTATGAATGGCTTATGTATAAACCCCAATAAGTCAAAATGTATTGTTATTCATAGAAGGTTTTTTCCCACTAATGATTTAGAGAATGTAGTGTTCGACAATTCCGTTATAGAATACGTAGATACGGCGAAAAACTTAGGTGTAATTTTTAACAAAACATTGACATGGAAAGACCATATTTTTATAACGGTTGGAAAAGTGTATGGAATGCTTCGTACACTATGGTTAACACAGTACTTCACGCCTTTGCACATAAGACTACTTCTGGCTAAAGCGACGTAATACCTACGCTACTCTATGGTTGTGAGATTTACTCAAACTGTGACTATGTGTGCAAGAACAAACTAAATGTTGTTTACAACAATATTGCTAGATATGTTTATAGGTTGAAAAGACTTGACCAAATATCACAAAATGCTGAAAGGTTGCTAAACATTTCTTTCGAAAATCTTTTAAAAGTCAAAACACTGTCCTTCCTCCATAAATTGATACACACGAAGGAACCTGACTATCTATATCGTAAGCTTATTTTTCTGCAATCATCAAGATCTGTGCTTCTTCTTAAGCACATTAGATACCGCACGCTAACCTCTGAGCGCCAATTCTTTGTTACTGCAATACGTCTTTGGAAATCCCAACCTACAAGTCTTCGACTCTTAAGTAATGCTCTGCACTTCAAAAAAGAGCTAACATCATTTTTTACGCTGCACTTCAAAAAAGAGCTAACATAATTTTTTAACGACTCTTAAACTGGATCTCAAATTGTTCTTGTTAAAATGTTCATTTCTAAGTCCTTTTCCTTTCTCTGTGTCTTCTTTCTTTATTTGTTAAATACTATTCGATCTATAACCAGCCAAATGTTACCATCACTACTGCTGTCTTTTAATATTTGTTAATTACTTTTCTTTAGTTTTAAGATTTCCATTTACATACATAAATATTTCACTATTATCCGTTATATTTAATTTAATTTGATTAATCTAATTTAATTTATTATTATTATAAATGTTCAATTTTTATAGCTCATGCTATTCAGACTAGCATTGTTAAATAATTTGTCAAAATTGTTGTGCTAGGAACAAATTTTCAAATAAATACATACATACATACATACATGTCGTCTGTTAAGTACCAATACTTTAAATCGACCTAAAATTTGTTGTCCTGGCGGATATTCGAAATTTAAGTATGGAAGAAGCTATACGATAAACTGCCATCACACGAAAATACTCAAGATCACATTAAATGTTATATTCAATTGCGATCTTTACAAAATCTAATTCAAAAGGAGGCTACAATTGATACACTTATCAATGACCAGCTAATCACTGAAACTCAAAAGTAGAAAGAAATTTTATATAGAATTTTGGACACTATTTTATTTTTGGGTGAAAGAGGCCTAGCTTTCAAAGGTGAACGAAACGATGAAATTTTTTGGGCATATAAGATCTCATAAGCCAATATTCATTTGGAGAAAGTTAGAATTTCACAACAGCAGCACAAACGTTTACAAGTTCACTATAGTTCCCCAGACATTCAGAACGAGTTTATAGAAATTTGTGCAAAACACGTGAGGGAAACTATATTAGACCAAGGCAAGAAAGCCAAGTATTTTGCTATTATCGTTGATGCTATGCCTGATGCTAGTCACGTTGACTACGTTCATTTTGCGCTAACTCCATTTCAATTCGAAAGCACCAAATTTTACAATTCAAGAACGGTTTTTGGCTTTCGTGAATTGTAACCAAAAAACTGGTCAGAAAATCGCTGTTCTAATTTGCCATACTTGATTGAAGATTGTCGTGCACAAGGGTACGATAACGGCGCGAATATGAAAGGAGCTTACAACGGAGCACTACGTCACATTCTCGACAAAAACTCGAATGCTGATTACTCGCCTTGTGCAACCCACAGTCTCAATTTATGTGGTGTTGATGCTGCAGAATGTTGTACGGCTGCAATTACTTTCTTCGGAGTTGTACACAAATCTTTTACTATTTTCAGCAGAACTCCACAACGATGGGACATCCTCAAAAAATTAGATGGGGTTACACTGAAATGACAGTCCTTGGTCGGGAAAAGTCCCGAGCCGCTCCGGTACATAGAACCAACTGCCAGGCGTCGGACCTTGTTAAAACAGCAAGTTTCCTTGGATTCCCGTTAGAGGATATTGATGACAATTAGTGATCGATCGCACCTATTGTGTGGGGCAAAGCACTGTTAAAACAACAAGAACATGGGACATCCTCAAAAAATGTACCGAGCTCTCTTCATAGTCTTTCAACCAAAAGCCAAATTTGACTGCGCAAGCATATGGAGATGTTACCAGCATTCTCAAGTACACAAGTTCGAATGTATCTTGCTGTGCTCAATTTGGTTCAAAATACTGATTACCATTAATGAAAGAAACGTGGTTCTCCAGCTAGAGACGCCACCATAGATGTTGAGGTCCGACATCTAGATGCCTTATTAGCTGATTTGAAGTTGATCGGGAACAAATGGGAAACAATTTTAAACGAATGCAAAACAGTTGCTATTCAATTGAACATCTCGCCAAAGTTTCCGGACATTCGAAAGAGTAAACTCAAAAGACGTTCTGAAGATAATTTAAATGAGACGATTACGGGTGATTCTGAGTCTGATTTTAAAAACAATACATTCCTGGTGATCGTTGATTCGGTAATCACTGGCATTACTGAACGATTTGCAGGTATGAGAAATTTGAGCGAGACGTTTCCCTTTTTGTGGCAATTTAAAGACATGGATGAAACTACGGTTCGGGCGAGCGCAGGAAAATTTGTCGCAAAATACAAGTAAGACATTTCTCAAAGCTTAGAATGCAAAATAATTCATTTGAAACACATTTACGAAGCAAATTTTTATAAAGGTCTGTCACCATTGGAATTGCTAAATGACATCTATGTTCAAAATCTGTATACGATTTTCCCCAACATTTGTGTTGCTTTACGTATCTTTTGCACTATACCTGTCACTTTATCTAGTGCAGAACGTTCCTTCAGCGTCCTTTCAAGAATCAAAAACTTTCATAGATCGTGTTCATCTAAAGAGCGAGTTTTAGGACTTGTCATGCTTTGTGTTGAATCCGTTTTGGGAAGACAGTTAAATTTTGATATTATTATAAAAAATTTTGCAGAGAAAAAGGCAAGAAAAGCCACTCTTTGATATCCGAACTATCTCTGCGATCTTGCCAGTTAATCCGTTACAATTAAGTTGCGGAATTCCGAAGTGCATCGTGGGGGCAGTCGTCACTCTGGGAGTCGGAGATGGATGAAGGCGCCTTAAAGGATATGAGCTTTGTCGAGTGTGTTGTCCGATTGATGCTGGTGCACCTGGTGTCAATGAGTTGCTATTAGTGTTTTGGCAGCAAGGTGCAACGAATGTACCGGTCGGACGGTTGCCGTTTCTAAGCCCAGAGTATCTATGAAGGTGGCATAGGCCAATGTATGAACTGCATTGGAGCGATGCCGCGATCGTAAATACTCTGAGCTGGCATACGGAACACATGGTGTGGGGGACAAGGATTTAATGACTCCTTCTTAAGCGAGTACGAGTGTCGGAAGGGGGGGGGGGCAGGGGTTCAGGGGTTCAGGGGGACAGGAAGCTGGTGCTCGGCATTGCTACTATCCATGCTACGTAGATTGTAGTGATGGGTTGCAGCGGCGCGTTAGGTGGAAGCGCGAGCAACAGCGGAGGGTTGATGTGGATTGCTGAGCAGCGTCGCTGCTAGAAGGTGACGGAGGTACGTTTGAGAGTGAACCGCGGGACATTATTTAACGTGAACAGCAGGGAGCCACAAAGGTTTTATAGAAATTTCGGGGGCGCCGAACGTTGGGATCTAACCCAGAACAGCCGGAACGATGCAAGCATCTTTTACACGTGACACACTGACAAGAGTATGACCGTCTAAGACAAATCATTTTCCGACCACAGACTGGGACCGGGGTTAGGTTCAATACCTTCCCGGAGCAGGAGGGTATGGAGCAGTTCAGCTGCAAGGGGCGTCTCCGAGGATAGCAATTTGTGGGAGGACGCAACAAATTAAATGGGGTTACACGAAATGACAGTCCTTGGTCGGGGAAAAAAATCCCGAGTCGCTCCGGTACGACGAACCGGCTGCCGTGGGAAGCTAATTAATAATAATAATAATAAACCCAAAGGATAAATACCCTCAAAAGCCCGCCCAACCGACACGAGGGGCGCATCCGCATGACGCACGGATTTTGTTTTTGCCGAGTTGTTGATAGGCGGAGGTTTGTTAAGCGTTGAAATCTAAAACTGCTCAGCTACACAATAAATATCATCAGTTGAGTATTATACATAACAGTTGGAAATAATACATACACTACATTGTTAAATAAGTGAACATTTTATATAAAATTATTTTTATTTTGTTACGAGTTAAGATAGGATATGACAGTTTTCTTTATAGTAAAAATATCAAACGAGTTCGAATGAGAGTTAAAATCATGACACAAACACCGAATAGGTTCATTTAATTCGAAATTAGTTCTGCACTGCCTCAAAAGAAGAGGTTTGTAATGTCTTGACACTCGTGATGGGACATTGAAGTTTACTTCGTTCAAAAGAAAGGGGCTAGAAATCAGTCCATTCAGTAGTTTAGCCATGAATAATACGCCTAGCATTTCTCTACGACTTGCAAGAGTTGGAAGATTGATAAGCCTTAACCGACTAGTATAAGGTGGAAGATTATACCTAGAGTCTCAATGAAAATTCCTTAAAGAAAAAAGTAAAAATTGCTTCTGTATTGACTCTAGTCTTTCTGCATGAACTTGATATCGCGGATTCCAGACTATTGATTCGTATTCTAGTATCGGTCTAACTAATGTGGTAAAAAGGGCTTTAGTTACATAAGGGTCACTAAATTCTTTAGACGATCGTTTCACGAATGATAGAGCACCTCTAGCGTTATTAACAGTAGCCATAATGTGAAGGTTGAAACTAAGTTGAGCATCCATCGTAACTCCCAAGTCAACAAAATAATTTACTGACGCAAAACAAAAATTATTAATTACGTAAGAGGTTGCTGGCACAGATCTTCGAGAGATCATAACTTTAGACATAACTTTAGAGACATAAATTTACATTTATTGAGGTTCAGCGGCATTGAGTTTGCGTTGCACCAAGCAACTAAGCAGTTTAAATCCGCTTGAAGCAAGGGACGTTCATCAATAGACGCATAGGACCTAAAAAGTCTTACATCATCAGCATATATTAAAATTTTGGAATATTTTATTGTGGTACAGATATCATTAATAAATAGCAAGAACAGAATTGGACTGAGTTGACTGCCTTGTGGAACGCCAGAGAGAACATTAATAACATTTGAAAGAGTATTTTTAAAAATTACTTTTTGCGTTCTATCACAGAGATACGAAGAGATCCACTGGGTGAGATCAGGTTGGAAGCCAAGTCGATCAAGCTTGTGGATAAGCAAGGGGTGGGAAACTTTATCAAATGCTTTACTGAAATCAGTGTGAAGATTTTCTCTAAATCCATTAGAAAAATGAGTTGTGAATTGAAGTAAGTTGGTAGTGGTAGATTTGCCTTTACAGAACCCGTGCTGTGAATCTGTAATCAACGTAGAAATGGAAGATGTTAGCTGATTAGTAACAATGGCTTCAAATACCTTTGGTCAGACAATTAGCAATTCCTCGATAATTTTCTACACATGACCTACTGCCGTTTTTATGAAGGGGTATAAGAAAAGATTCCTTCCAAGCAGCAGGAAAAACTTCATGATTTAGGGACATATTGAATAAGTCAGTTAGGGGCTGATAAACATGTTCAGCGCATTTTTTAAGAAAACATGTTAGAATAAGGTCAGTACCGTATTTGTAAGATTCCTTCAAAGACGTTAAATGTGAAAAAACCCCCTCAGGATATATTGCTGGAATATTAACTGCGTTAACTGATTGAGGTTGATACGGGTATTCATTAGACAAGGAAAATAATTCAGGGGAATAGTTGTAATTGAAAAATTGTGCGAAAAAGTTGGCAATATCTTGATCGTCGCTAGAGAAATCTTCACGGTATTTCATACCAGAAGGAAACCCTTTAACCCTACTTTTAGAGTTTACGAAACCATAGACAGCTTTCGGATTGCAAGTTATTTTCTTTTTCATCGTACAGAGATAGGTATTATAACACTTTTTGTATAATTCAAAATATTTATGACGCAATATAGAGTACTTCAAGTAGTCAGAGTGTGAACCCGTCTTCTTGTACAGCTTGAAGGAACGCGATTTTTTATTTTTTGAAGATTTCAGCTCTTTGGTAAACCATATTTGGACTAGTTCAGTGGCAACACGTTTACGCTTAGGTACGTGTCTTTCCAGAATAGCGTGAATGATGGTATTGAAGTCCGAAACGTTTTTGTCAATATCTGCACCGTATTTGGGCCAAACTATTGTAGATAAATTTTGGTTAAGTTTATTAAAATTAGCCTTCGCGAATTCAAATCTAAAGCTAGAGTCGTATACAGTGGTAATGCAACTCCGAGAACTTTGTTTCAATTCGTAAACTATTTCCAGGGAAGGATGGTAAGGGTCTTCAGGTACAGTAAGAGGTTAACTCCTCCTAAGAGTGAATTTTGATGCATCATCAACAAATACTAACTCAAGAATTAATGTCTTATTATCATTTAACAAAAGATGTTAATTAAAGCCTTCATATTTGGCTGGAATACGCATAAATGCCTTATATTTGTCAATTTGGTAGATCAGAAGCTGTTTGTTTAACTGAAAAAAAAAAGTTCAATATACATACATATCTCACCGTTTTTTCATAAGGTAATTCTTTACGACAGCATGACACTGGTAATACGCGTTCAAAAATATCGAGCGAGGTACCAAGAGACGCGTCTTGACATCAGTATTAATAATCCGAAGGCGGAAGATAAATATTTTAACACATTCAAAAGATATTAACGAAAAACCGAAAAAAGACCCGAGGGTACTTCCGAAACCGGGGGTGGATCCATAGTATTTTTGGGCAGAACACCTTTCTGCGTTGGCGGCCTTCGGCCGTGCTTATGAAAAATTACCCTGGGTGGGTCCAACACCGGTTTGGAGACCAAAACTATATTCGCACAAAACACTTATGTTCACAAATTTTTGTGTGGGTACAACAACATTACAACAACCATATGAAAATCGCCAACTTCAAATAAATTTCAATAAAATTTTTCTTTTCCGCCTTCGGATTATTGTTCTCGAGATTAATACGCGTCTATTGACACCTCTCTCGATATTTTTTGACGCGTATTACTAGTGTCAAGCTGTCGTAAAGAATTACCTTTCATAACAAATTAAATAAATTTCAGAGCGAGTCTATACTAGTTATACCAGATATAAAAATTATTTTTAATTGAAATTTCAGCAAATATGCGCCTGTGTCTTGTGTAAACACTTTCGATTGTGTGATTTGACTTCCACCCAAAAAATTCTACAAGCTTTAAAATGTATAAATAGTGCCCACAGAACATTACCAGCTTTACTTAATACTTAACAAACCGCGTAGAAAGTACAAAATTAAAATCATTGTTTACTATAATTAAAATGAATTTAAGCAATCACTTCATGCTCTTGTTTTTCATGCTCAACTGCCTGATAACATTTACGAATTCGAAATTCCGAATTGCCAATGGAAAAACATCGGATATAAGGGATCATTCATATTTGGTAGCATTATTTTATGACGGCGACTATTATTGCGTTGGCTCATTAGTCACTCTGAAAGTTGTAATTACAGCTGATACCTGCCTGAAAGGTTTTACAATAACCAAAATCACCGTTGTGGCTGGAATAACCAATATAAAAGAAAAGGGAGAACGTCGCACTGGGCTGAAGGCGAAATATCCTTTTCATGGATCCAATTCAGGCCTTGCTGATATAGGTGCGCTTAAACTGAATGCATCCTTTACCAAGAGTGATAAAATATCAACGATAGAACTTTGCAGAACTGAACTAAGAGTGGCCAAACAAATGCTAGTTATTGGATGGGGTGCAAGTACCCATCGTACGAACCCTATACTTCAACTTCAAAGTACTGAAGTTTTTATAGAACATCCGGATCGATGTGTCACCTGTTTAAAGAGATCTTTATCAAAATTAATGATTTGTGGTGAAGGTAAGAAAACTAGTCTGTGCCATGCAGATCGTGGAGCACCGGGCATTGTGGATGGACGACTTTGTGCGGTGGCATCATCTGGGGCGGATTGTGGGCACACACAATATCCGCATATATATACAAATGCAAATACGAACGAAATTCGAAATTTTATAAAGAAATCGAAGAAAATGTAATTGGAAGGTGTTGCTATAAATCGAACACTCAGTGGAATATCATCCCATCTTGGCTGAACGCCCCATTTTAGAAGTTTCCTGAGAGTGGTGTTATTACAGTCAGCAGTCGAAACGGTGATATTTTTTTTTTGTATTATCTCAAAATAAATATTTGCGATTGAAATTAAAAAAAAAAATTTTTTGGTTGTATTCAATGAAAGTGTGACGCATGCAAATGCCTTAGGTAAGTGGACCAAAATTTAGTCATAACAAAGGTTCAGAAAAAGTCCTCATTAATATATTAAGTTTTTTATCTTTTTTACTTCCCTGCAAACCACTGCATGCAAATTTAGCTTAAAATCCAATCCAGTCACACAGTTTAAGAAAATGCCAATACCAAGCCATTTAAAAAATTTTTCAAAATAGAACAGTTGTTTTTCAGTAGTTGATGAAACTCTAGTCAAATTTAAACTTCAGTTAAGCTACAGAGCAGTTTTTCTGTCAAAGCTTTACGCCGGCCTTGGCGTAGATTTTTTTACGGCAACATTTGTTTTTATAATTATCTAGATAACTTGTATATATGGCAACAGCTGGATTTTGTTTACCGAACAAACAGGGCCCCCGAGAGAAAATCCGGGCCCGGGGACAAAAAATACAGGCCCCCATACTAAAATGAACAAATTCTCAAAATCAAAATTACCATCTTTTACATATTTGTATATAGATATATATTTAAGCGTATACATGCATATATGTATATTATGTTCAATGAATATATATATGTAGTTACGAACTTTAATTTATCTACACATTCATACAGATCATGACAGCAAATCGTTCGGTAATACCTGCAATAACCGAATCAACTAGCATAAAAAGGTATTGTTTTTGAAATCAGTTTCTTGATCGTCGTCGATCGTCTCGTCTCGAACGTCAAGAAACTTTGGTGAGATTCCCAATCCAGTTGCGACTGTTTTGCATTCGAATAAATTGTTTTCCCATTGATTTCTGATCAGATTTAAATTAGAGATCAAACTTTCTAAGTTTATAACTTCGATATCGATCGTAGTATCCCTGGCTTTCGATCGATATCGAAGTTATAAACTTAAAAAGTTTGATCTCTGATTTAAATCTGATCAGAAATCAATGGGAAAACATCTTATTCGAATGCAAAACAGTCGCAACTGGATTGGGAATCTCATAGTATCCCTGGCTTTCGGGGGTTAAGATACTTGGCTTGGATATCATACGTGGTTCCAGGCTCTGGATCAGGGAATGGTATCAGTCTTAGACCGGCCATAGTGACGAATTGTCACACGTGATTGGTTGTCACGTCCTGCACGAGGTGCCCCTGCTTCTACTGATAATGGCGGATCTAGAGAGGACAACTCGATAAAAGCCGCACCCCTGAGTCATTGTGCCGAGCTCAGGGGAGGGAGGACCCTGTTAAGGGTCAAGATCGGTACTCAACGGTGACGAACTGGATTGTTAGGGACTTGATTTTGACTATGGATAGGAATTGATGACTTTGGGCTGGTAGGTGCAGTATTCTGCCACCTTAGTAGGTCGGGGTGAAACCCTATGGAAATGGCTGGTAGGCTAATGCTGCACCTGCCCACGTCCCGTTAAAGCCGTGGCGGGCCTCAAGGTACGTTCCGGCTCCGTCGCCGTTAAGTTGGTGGTGTAGGTGCGGTTGAAGATTTTCCCGCTTTGCGTCCGGTCTGGCTCTGAACGCATTACCCATAAGGTAATGCGTCAACCCTCGCGTGGCCTCCCTGCGCAGCATAGATAACCACGGGACCGTTGAAGGGCGACTACACAATCGGCTCCGGATAGCGGCCTTGAGGGGGGACTTCTTAGAATGGACACGAAGACGAACAAAAAGGAGGGTAGGAGTGACGGCGAAGGTCGTCATGGTGTGAGGGACGCGACAGGTGCGAAGAGTGCTCCGAAGCAGGTCGCTGCCAGCCGGGAAAGCTCCCGGCGGGTCAAAAGGGCTGATCAGACGGATCAGCGCAGGGTTTGGTTTCAAACCCCGTAGGTACGGGTAGTTCGGGTAGTGGAGGGGTGTCGAAACCGACACCCAATGCAGGCCCATATGGGGCTGTGACAGGGAAAGGCAGAGGTCCGGCGAATGCGACGGACCAGCCCAGTACTAGTAAGGAAGCCCTGTCGCGAGGAGCTTTCCCAACGGGAGCCCTGGGGTCGAAGCCTGCCGGGAAAGGTAGGCGATCGACGCCGCGTAGGAAAGCTCTGGGTGATCGGCGCCTAGCTGAGAAGATCTTGGAGCGCTACGGCGGAAGGGATGCAGCTCAGATGTCTGAGAAGCATTCCCGGACGCTGGAGTGGGCCAGGAGCGTCGTAGCTCGCGACGACCACACACCGGTGTCGAACGATGCGGGTGAGCAGCAGGGTTTGGGGGCTATGAAGCGGCAAAGGTCGGATGAGCGTAATGCCTCAACGACAAAAAGGGCCCGAGGAGGTGGGGACGCAATTTCGTTTAGCGAAATCGCTAAACGAGCGGGCTCCATCACCCTCGGGGTCCTGGATAGGAGTAGGGAGGATGGTGCCATCTCCCGAGAGGAGTGGCCGTGGGTCGCCAGCGCCATATCAGCGGCCTATATGACCGCTGTTATGGAGAGCCCAGGTACGCGGCCATGCCTCGAATACTCGGGGTGGTATCATGGTTTTAGACTGTTTACTTGTGCTGACGAGCGGTCGGCCTGTATCTTTAAGAAAATAATTTCTTTGGTTGGGGAGGTCTGGAGGGGAGCCAGACCCGAGGCCGTGGAATGGAGGGATCTCCTCCTTCGACCAAGGGCTCGGGTGTGATTGCCTGCCGGGCCATCTCAGCCGGAGCAAATACTTGAATTAATGCGTTACTGCAACCTGAATCTTCCGACGCATAACTGGAGGGTCCTCAGAGTAGAGGAGGCTATTGGGCCACGTCGGCAAGTGCCGATTCTGCTAAACGAAGAGTCCACCGGTCCTCTCTTTGACACGAGGGGGGTTATCTCCTATGGCCTCGAGCGTGTGGTTCTCAAAATCTACCACGCCGATTCCAGGGGAGATGGTTCCTCTCCCCCAGAGACTGTTCGGGAGGTGGAGGCGTCCGCAGGGGAGCCAGTACCAATGGTTGTGGATGCTAACCCCGCTAATTTGGACAGCGAAAGCACTGTTGACGTCCCGTCAATAGCGGGAGCTGTCATCAGTGCTAGTCGTCTGGCTGATAGGGCAGAGGAGGAGCTCCTAGCCTCCGAGGGCGAATCATCGATGGCGGGATCCGTCATCAGTGTAAGTCGTCTGTTTGGGGGGAGAGGAGGATCTCCTAGTCTCCGAGGGCGAAGCCGCCAAGGATGGGGTGCAGAAGAAGAAGGGTGGTGTTGATGGAAATCCGTCAAATCAATCTTCAGCATTCTAAGGCGGCTTCCGCAAACTTGTTGCTCTGTATTGAGAAAGGCGGAGTGGATATAGTCCTTGTCCAGGAGCCGTGGCTGAGTAGTAACGGCGGAAAAATTTCTGGATTAAGGACGGGAAAATTCAACACCTTGGTGCATGGGGAGGCAGGTAGGCCTAGATCCTGTGTGCTTATTAAAAAGGAATTTAAAGCTTTTATTCTCTCTAATTTCAGCAATGCTGACGTAACCACGGTCTGCCTCGAGCGAGGCAGTAACGAATTGTGGGTGGTCTCAGCGTATATGCCCCATGGGGACGTAACGGGACCACCGCCTGTGATACTGGGCGAAATCACCGCTGAAGCAAGGCGGAGAGGTGTTGGCGTAATCATAGGTGCCGATGCTAATGCACACCATAGCATATGGGGGAGCTCGGAAACGAACACCAGAGGTGAGTCTTTATTTACTTTTATTGTAGATGAGGGACTTTGTATATGTAATAGGGGGAATGACCCGACTTTTATTACTGCGGTTAGCAGAGAACTAGAAGATCGGATATCTGGCTGGAGGGTTCTCAACGAGCACTCTTTCTCTGATCACCGATATATTCAGTTCTCGTTGAATGAAGAACGTCCCGGTAAAATATCTTTTAGGAACCATAAAAGTACCAACTGGGACTTGTATTGTAGGAAGTTTGGAGAGCTATTGCCTGAGGCGCCTATCGTTGGTTCGGACCTGTCCGAATCTGAAATAGACGGTCTGGTGGAAAACTTCACCTTGGCAAGCAATAGCGCCTTTCAACAGTCCTGCCCACTGAAAACTTACAGGGGGAAGGGCAAGCCGCCCTGGTGGTCTGATTCCCTTGACGACCTAAGAGCGTCCAGTAGGCGGCTCATTAACAGAGCCAGGAGGAGTAAACTACCCTCGGACTGAGAGCTCTATAAGGTGAGTCTGGGTATTTATAAATATGAAATAAGGATAGCCAAGCGAGATTCATGGCGAAGCTTCTGCGAAAACGTAGAGGGCTGCAATGAATCCGCGAGGCTTAGAAAAATACTCTCTAGGAATCCCGCCCCTCGGGGGTATCTGAGAGATGATGGTGGGGACTGGTCGATGAGTAGCGAGGAGTCCCTGAGACTTTTACTGGACAATCATTTTCCCGATGTCCCAGTTGCGCAGGGATCTTCGCTTGCGTGGTCGGCGGTTGCTGGCCATGCAGAAATACCTGCCATCCCACTACGGGAAAGTCAAATATACTGGGCTATAAATTCGTTCAAGCCCTATAAGTCTCCCGGCCCGGATGGCATCATTCCTGCGCAACTTCAAAGGTCTTTAGGGATTTCCTGCCGCTGGTTGGCCATCATCTACACTAACTGCCTCAGGCTTAACTATATCCCTAAGTCGTGGCACACGGTTAGGGTCATCTTCATTCCGAAGGCCGGCAGGAGCTCTCATGTGTCACCTAAGGATTTCAGGCCAATCAGTCTCGTCGTTTCTTCTTAAGACGTTTGAGCGGCTGATTGACCTGTACCTACGAGATAGGATACCTGGGGGGTTACTGTCGGCTTCACAGCATGCGTACTGCAAAGGCAGATCGACGGAAACGGCTCTCCATTCGATTGTAAAGCAAATAGAGGGGTCTCTAGAACATACAGAGTATGCTCTGGGTGCCTTTCTAGACATCGAGGGGGCTTTTAATAATGTCTTACCGGGGGCAATCGAAAGAGCTCTGGTGGAGTCGAAGCGGCTCTGGTTGAATTTATTAGCAAACTTCTATGCGGCAGAATTTTCGCAGCGGAGTGGGGAGGAGCCATAATAAGGAGGAAGGTGTGCAGGGGCTCGCCACAGGGGGGTGTCCTATCTCCTCTGCTCTGGGTTGTGGTAGTCAACGAGCTTCTTGTGGAGCTGGAAGCCAATGGTTGTCGGGTGGTTGCCTATGCAGATGACCTCGCTATCCTAGTCAGGGGCAAATTTCTGGGCACCCTGCGCGATGTTCTGCAGGGCTACCTGGATACTGTGGCTAGGTGGGCTGAATCATGTGGATTGGCGGTCAACCCGGGAAAAACAGAATTGGTTTTTTTTACAAGGAGATATAAGATACCCGACTTCAGAACTCCTTCGATTGGAGGGGTACCGTTGGTACTTACTGACAGGGTTAAATATTTGGGAATTGTTCTGGACAAGAAGCTGTCCTGGAGGCCCAATGTGGAAGATAGGGCCAGGAAGGCCGCGGTTGCCTTGTACTGCTGCAGGGGGGCTATCGGAAAGAGATGGGGGCTCTCGCCAGGAGTAGTACACTGGCTTTATGAGATGGTGGTCAAACCGATTCTGCTCTATGGGGGGCTGGTCTGGTGGAAAGCACTGGACACGGCGAGCACCTCCAAAATGTTAGTATCAGTGCAACGGACGGCGCTTATCGGTATCAGTGCCGCTATGAGAACAACACCTATCTTGGCACTGAATGTCATGCTGAATATACATCCAGTAGATATTGCGGGAAAGGCAGTCGCGGCCCGGTCGTTGGTCAGGCTTCGTGATATGGGTTATATGCTTTCTGATTTCGGACATTCTAGCTTTCTTACTAGTTTCGACTTTATCCCGGACAGGACGGACTATTGCATGCCGGTGGCCGCTCCCTATACAACCTTCACCCCAGTCATTCCCCCGAGGGAGGAGTGGAGAAGAGGAATTATCTGGGGCATGGGACCGGTTAACTTGTTCACGGATGGGTCGAAGTTGGACGGAAAGGTTGGCGGGGGGGTCTTTTGTCAAGAGCTAAATGTAAGCCGCAAGTTTAAGTTGGCTGATCACTGCAGTGTATTCCAAGCGGAAGTTGCTGCGATTAAGGATGCGGTGGATGAAATGCTATCCAGCGCTACTACGGTTAGGGAATTTAACATCTACTCTGATAGCCAAGCGGTTATAAAGGCCTTGAGCTCAACTACAGTGCGATCGAGGGTGGTCTGGGAGTGCCTGACCTCACTTGCGATTGCATCGAATTATTTTACAATTAAGAATATCTGGGTCCTGGGCCATAGTGATATTCCGGGTAACTGTCAAGCGGATCTCTTAGCCCGAATCGGTACAACTGAACCGGATGAAGATGGCTGTAGGGATTTCGGGATTCCGCTAGCCACCTGTGGATTGCTCTTCCATAGCTGGGCCTCGAGTCAGCTCAGCAAACGTTGGGCGGACACTACGTCTCGCAGGATATCAAGATCTTTCTGGCCGAAAGTGGATGGCAGGAGGTCTGCTGAAATAATTGGGTTCACTAAGGCTCACCTATCAATGGTCATTGGGGTTTTGACAGGGCACTGTCCCATGGATATCCATGCGGTACGTCTCAATATATTGGAAACTCCATCCTGCTGCAGCTGTATGGAGGATGATGAGGTGGAATCACCAAATCACTTTATGCTTGACTGCCCAGCTTTTGCCAGAACTAGGCGAAAGTATTTCGGTCGTGGCTCACTTGGATCCCCCGAGGAGCTATCCAAGGTTGAGATCGGGATCAATCGGAACTTTATCGTTGCTACCCAACAATTCTCTAAGTAGTTATATCTACGTCACCGTTAGTTTAGTTTATTATATGTGGTATCACAACGGACCGTCATGTTGTCCAAGTGAGCTTCCTCTATCAGGGAAGCTACCACCCAACCTAACCTAACCTATCCCTGGCTTTCAGAATAATGTTTTTTTCATTAATAGCTGTCAAAATTTTGAGCCAAATGGAGGATAATAAAATACATTCAAACATGCCGATGTATTGAAAAACACAATTAACATCACCATATGTTTCCGCTGTTAAATTTAGCCCATGTAACTCGTTTAGTGCCTGTTTCAATACTTGGCTATGATTTGCAAAAGGCCAAACTGCCTCAACTCTATCTGACCATCTTGTTTCTGAAAGTTTATGGAGAGAAGTTGGAACGTTATGCCTAAGGATATCTCATCGTTGTGTACTGCTGCTGAAGCACGAGTAGCACTGTTGGACAACCCCGAAAAATGTAATAGCTGCTGCACAACATTGCGCAGCATCGACATCACATAAATTCAGGCTGTGTGTTGCACAAGGAGAATAATCAGCATTCGGATTTTTTTAAGAACATGGATTTGTGCCCCTTTCATATTAGCACCGTTGTCGTATCCTTGTGCACGACAATCCTCCAAAAGGATTTCATATTTATTTAGAGTATCGCAGATTAAGTTAGCAATCGCTTGACCAATCTCTTTGTAGCAATCAACTAAAGTTACAAACCTTTCTTGGATACTAAAATTTCTGGTTTCAAGAACCAACAACATCTAATGCGGGGTGCAGACATGTTAAGAGATTTATAAAATTTGTTGAAATTTAAAATGATTGCTATCTACGAAAGGTGATTAAAGGTGTGGTTTGTTTATTTTCTGTAAGCAAAAACTTGCATTTTGAGATTCCCGTGCCCCTCCAAAGCCCGGGCTCGGGGTAAATGACCACCTCAGCCGCCCCCCCCCCCCCCCCCCCCCCCTACTCTTCGGGCCTGTCAACAAACGTGGAAAAGTATATCTCCCACCTAAAAGAAATATATATCTAGTTCTGAAGTGCAACATCATTCTCTAATCACTATCCAACATTTGAGAATTTTTTTACAATATATAGTTCTCGAATTGAATTCCAACGTTATTCTCAAATTATTCTCCAGTCTTTCAGAGGTTTTGAGAAATGTATAGTTCTCAAATTTATATTGAGCACATCTCTCCCGTTGATATCCTACATTATATATGGAATTGAGGTGGAGTTGAAAAAAAAAATGTTCTCCAAGGTGGTACCACCGAAGACAAGAGCTGTTTATTATGAGAAAGTTGGTATCAGTAATGAAGCGTTATAAATTAAAAATAAACTATACATCTTTTATTTAATTTTCGTTAAAATACTGTAGTATCAGAATCTTACATTTGAATCCAATTAGAGAGCCACACTTGAGTACAAGTTGAGAACTATCTTTTTGTTTTTGTTGTTGTAGCAGTGCTTCGCCCCATCCAATAGGTGTGACCGATCACAAATTGTCTTCAATATCCTCTAACGGGAGTCCAAGGAAACTACCTGTTTCAACAGGGGTGGACCATAATGAGAGGGGTGTTAGAGGCGTTGGTTCCACATTGCAATTAAAGAGATGGTTGGGGTCATGTGGGGACACATTGCAAGCAAGGCATATATTTTGTCTGTCGGGGTTGATTCTGAATAGGTAAGAGTTTAGCCTCTTACAGTGTCCAGATCGAAGTTGAGCTACAGTGACTTGCGTTTCCCTAGGGAGTGTGCGTTCCTCTTCTGCAATTTTAGGGTATTGTTGTTTGAGTACACGATTCACGGGGCAATTCCTGACATAGAGGTCTGACGCCTGGTTGTGGAGAGTTCACTGAGGACCTGCTTGTCTTTTTTGGCTTCATACAGCTGTGTTCTCAGGTGCCGTATTTCCTCATAATGCTTACGGAGATGACTTCTTAAACCCCTGGGCGGTGTTGGCCCATAAATTAGATGTCTGTTGGGACGCCCAGGTTTCTGGGTATTCAACAGATACTGTTTGGTTAGCATTTCATTTCTCTCTCTGATGGGGAGTATTCTCGTCTCATTATGTAGATGGTGTTCTCAGGACATAAGAAGACAACCCCCGTGGCGGTTCTGAGGGCAGTATTTTGGCAGGCCTGTAACTTCTTCCAGTAAGTAGTCTTTGGGCTTGGCGACCATATCGGGGACGCGTAGCATTCAATCGGCTGGCCAATTGCTTTGTAAGTGCTAATGAGCGTTCCTTTATCTTTTCCCCAAGTACTGCCAGCAAGAGATTTGAGGATTTTATTACGGCTCTGGATTTACGGTACAATTGCGGCTGCATGCTCACCAAAATGTAGATCCTGATCGGACGTCACACCCAAGATTTTGGGGTGTAAGACAGTCGGTAGCGTAGTGCCAATGACTTGGATGTTCAAAATGGTCGACATTTGGGACGCCCATGCTGTAAATAAGGTCGCCGATGATTTAGTCGGTGATAATGTTAGGTTTCGCGAAGTGAAAAAACTGGAGAGATCAGGGAGGTAGCCATTTATTTTGATACAAAGCGCATCGATCTGTGGCCCAGGACCTGTGGCCATTATTGTGCAGTCATCGGCTTAGAAAACGATAGTAACTGGTCCCGGTGGCGAAGGTAGCTTTGATATGTAGAAGTTAAACAAAAGTGGGGATAGGAAATCACCCTGTGGTATCCCTTGTTTAATTCTTCTTGGTTTTGAAGTTTCGTTTCTAAATTTCACCGGCCACCCAGATAATTTGCGGTCCACCTCTTAATACATGGGGGAAGCGAGGACCCTTTTGAACCTGCAGCAATGTGCCATGGTTGACGGTATCAGAAGCTTTTGATAGGTCTAGCGCAACGAGTACTGTCCTGTGGTGGGGTTTTTGATTTTATCCGCAACTTATCTGGGTGCTAATGGCATTTAGCGCGGTGGTGGTGCTATGAAGTTTTCTAAAGCCATGCTGATGACAGGATAGCTGCATATTTGCTTTGAAGTAGGGGAGCAAAATGGCTTCAAGCGCCTTGGCTACTGGCGATAGATATGGGGCGATATGACTCTCACATGTTAGCTGGTTTCCCAGGCTTTAGTAGCGGGACCATCTTGGCCATTTTCCATTTTTCGAGGATGACAAAGGTGGACAGAGACAGGTTGAAGACATGTGCTAAATATTTTAAACCCTCTTTTCCTAGGCTTTTAAGCATCTGCATGGCTATGCCATCTGCGCCCACTGCTTTAGATGGTTTAGTTTGACCGATGGCATCCTCAACCTCTTTGGCGGTGACGGTAATTGGGGACGCGCTGAATTTATGTTTATGTGCGTGTCTGTTGGCTCTCCGTCTAACTTCGGGCGCTCGGGAATTTTTTCGCATCCGACAACACTTTATCGCCAAAGGCGATGGAAATTTTGTCATTGTGCTTGGACGGATTCGATAGGAACTTTGCGGTGGACCAAAGCTTACCCACACCGGCAGAGAGGTTATAACGACTTAGATGCTCCAATTTCGCCCGCTTGTGTTCATCCACAAGCAATCTGATGCGTTGGTTTATATACCTTATCGTCTGGGTCGCCGGGATCGAGCTGTCTTATAAGGTCACGTTCTCTCGCTAAATTTGCGGCCTCCGCAGGAAAATGAGGCCGATTTTCAGGAGTTCTTCCTGCGGGAATAAAGCGAGCCGAGGCGGATTCAATGACCTTGCGGAAAGCACGCTCCCCTTGGCGCGCATCAGTCGGGATAGGGAGAGCAACAAAGCGGTTGTCTGTAAAGGATTTGTATTCGCCCACTTTCCTTTTTTAAAGTGTATGAAAGCGTGTTTTTCTGTGACGATGAAGTCGGCGGTACGCTCTAGCGAAATAAGTATAGGCAGGTGGTCGGATGCCTTTTTCACCATCGGCTGCAAGTTGACGCAGTTTACGAGTCCTGCGCTCACGATTGATATATCTGGCGAACTGTGACAGCTTCCTACCATACGAGTGGGGGCATCTCCGTTTATTGTGCAGAACGTCGTTTCTTCTTTTTGATCTGCCAACATCCCACCCCTGCTGTCCGCTTGAAAGTTTGAATGCCATAGGTCGTGATGGGCATTGAAATCGCCTAAGATAATGCGATTATCGTAAGGCGCTAATATTAGGGCGGTATCCACTGGGGCAGCAGGTGGCAGGAGGGATTTAGATGTTGATGATTTCTAGGCTTATATCGCCTGACCGGACAGATAAGCCGTGACGTTCTAGGACATTGTCCCTGCGGCCGATGTCGGAATCAAATATATGATTCCGCTCTCGCGATTTTTTCTGTTGACATTATACCAAGAACAGGTCTAATGTTTCAAAATATTTAGGTTGTGCCCATTTCCTGAAATCTAGAAGTTTCTACTTATTGTACAAATATCAACCTTTCTCAATTCAATAGCACGAATTAACTGTGCAAATATTTAAACAAATCACATGGAAATTTACTGTTGAAAAGGCCAAATGTTTCAAAATATTTTGTTTGTGCCCGTTTCCTGAAATCTGCAAGTTTCTACTTATTGTACAAATATCAACCTTTCTCAATTCAATAGCACGAATTAACTGTGCAAATATATAAACAAGTCACATGGAAATTTACTGTTGAAAAAGCCATATGTTTCAAAATATTTTCTAATTTTATATATAATAAGCTGGTCTGATCTATTTATGTGGGGTGCGAATAATACAAAGCTTTTTCCACCTTACAGCTCAACGTTTCGCTAAGATTTTCTTAGCATCTTCAGGAGCGTAACTGTAAGTTTATTTAAAAATCCATAAAAAGAGCAAAAGACCAAAACAACATTAGTAGGTGTTACGTATAGGTGCACAAAGTTTAAAACACACATTAAACATTTTTTATATCTAACTTACACTGAAAATGGTAGATTTATGTTACATTAAATATTTACGTTAAAAAAACACTAAACAATGATACTGTTGCATTAAATTTTACAAAAACATAAACATACAATGTTGATACCATCATTCGTGGTACTCTTGTCATACTAAACTAAACTATAAACATAACAAATAAGTCGCGGCTATTTCATCGATGTCTTCTTTCTTGTTAATCGTATATTCCCTTTTCTGCATTATACGTAGGCTCTCCAAAGTATATCTCGTCTTTTCTCTTCGTTCCTTATCTAGTATTCTTGTGTTGGCAAAATCAGCTGTGTGGTTGTTTGTTATTGCATGCTGTGATAGTGCTGTGCTGTGTTTTTTTTTCTTATATCAGCCTCGTGCTCTGCTAGTCTGGTGCTTAAATTTTGCTTCGTAGTGCCGATATAAATCTTGTTGCAATTCTCGTTGTTGTTGCCTTTGCAAATTACTTCGTACACTACATTACTTTGTTGTTGCTGATCTATAGGGCTTTTTGTTTTTGTGAAGCATGTCGCTAGTGTGCAATTCGATTTGTAGGCTAAGCATAAGTTTGGTTTTTGTATAATGTTTGTGAAATTTTCTGAGAGCCTGGGAACGAATGTGACGCTAAAGTATCTTTTGGGTTCATTTGTCATATCTGTTGTTGGTGATGGATTTATTATATTTTGCATTTCTATTATTTTTTGTTGAATTAAGTTATTGGTTAAGTGATCTGGGTAATTATTTTTCTTTAGCGTTCTTTTAATTAATTAAAAAAAAAAAATTTAACTATTAACACAACTTCCGAAAAAGTAACACAAACAATGGAAAAAACAAAACAACCTTTCCTACAAAAAATATTAAATATAGAAATAACACAAACAAACATCGATAAAAAAGCTACCAATGACAGTCTACGCACTGCACAGCAACAAATACATCGAGAATTGGCAAAAGAGGAATTCGATGCGGTTATCACCAAACAAAACTTAATACACGAAAAGGTTATAAAAGGAAAGGAAACAGAACTTAAAGGAAAAATATATGATCTTAAGCGCGAAAAATTACGAAAACTGGGAATCAACATAAACACCGACTGGTTCGTCAACAGAACGAACATTGTGTTTCCTGAAGAGGTTAAATGGCTCCTCTCACTAGGCAGAAAATTTACACTGCCCACAACAAACCAAAATTTCTCACCCATACGCACGATAGCTGAAATGGAACAAATATTTCAAACAATAGAGGATGAAAAGGATAAAGAGGTAGCCAGAAATAAATTAAGGAACAGAATTTTAATTTACAAGCGAAACATACGTCATGACTCAGCAGAAAAATTCATAATTGAAACATACAAGAAAACAAAAACATTCCTTAAACTTCACAAAGATTACATAATTATCACAGACACAGACAAGGGGAATAAAACAATTGATCTATACAAAACCGAATACAACGAAAAGATTGACCAGCTACTAGGAGACAAGAAAACTTACAAGGTAATTCGTAATGATCCAACGAACACTACAGAGAAAAAGCAACAACATTGTATACGATCTTCTTAAGGCAAAACTCATATGTGCAAAAGAAAAGCAACAAATGACAAGCTCGAAAGCCATAGCCCCGACTTTATGGATTACCCAAATCACATAAGCCTGAATGTCCGCTACGCCCTATTGTATCGTCCACTAATGTTCCGTGTTATTATTTGTCCAAACATATTGGAAAAATTCTGCGAACTTTAATATCTGAGAAATACAACATTAACAATGCGTATGACCTAAAAGAAAGATTATCCAATGTAAATATATGTGATGAAGATGTGTTGGTGTCGTTTGATGTTGTGTCTCTCTTCTCTAATATACCGACCACTTTAGCCTCTAAAATAATAATGAAAAAATGGGACAGAATTAAAGAAACAACAAATATACCAAAGAATAAATTTCAACGCATATTAGACTTTTGCGCAGGGAATCACCTTAACGTTAAGCTAATCGTTTATCAAAAAATGTCCACTGTTTCCGTTGAAACACTTCGAAATATTATCGATAAAGAAATTATCAAGATAAATTGTATCTCGTTTTTAACCGAAACGAAAAGCTTTCGTTAACGTTAAAAACGTTAAAAAAACGTGATACTTTATGTTTGAATTGTGCTGGCAATGCTATAGCCATGGTGAAGCCGTAAGGTGGCAACAGCGAGCGGACATATACACACAAACTCCATGTAATTTGTTTGTGTAATTCGTTCGTGGTAATGTCAAAAATACTCTGAGAAATGTTCGTACTGTCAAAATTCATGAGAAAAGTTGCAATCAGCTTGGCTAATGCTTTCACCTTTAATGACTCCGCCATCAATCAGCTTTGCCAGCATAGTTTGAAATTAATAATCAACATAAACGATTTGATTTCGTTTTGATATGGCAGAAAACGAAACGAAATCATTTCGTTATTTTGACGTTCTTAACGTTAATAAACGAAACGAAATGACATTGTTTCGTTTATTAACGTTAATTATCGTAACGAAAGGATATCGGTTCGTTGGTTAAGCATGCCTGCTTTTGCCTAAAGAACAACAACTATTTCGTCTGCAACAATAAACTTTATACTCAAAAATTTGGAATGCCCATGGGTAACCCCCTTTCCCCGACGATTGCAGATATAGTGATGGATGAAATACTTGACAATACCTTCTCAGAACTAAAACAACAAAATAACACAAACATAACATTTTTAGTGAAATATGTGGACGACATATTCGCTAAAATCAAAAGAAATGACGCGGAACTCATCTTAAAAACTCTTAATAAATATCATGAAAGACTAAAGTTCACCATGGAAATGGAGGAAAACGGCAATATCCCATTTCTCGATGTCCGAATACACAAGAACAACAACAATATAATATTAGACTGGTACATCAAACCTACATCATCTGGACGCCTAATAAATGTTATATCCTCACAGCCTAAAAAATATAAAGTAAATACTGCGAGAAACTTCATACACAAAATACTGACAATAAGTCACCCCAAATTTCATGACGCCAACACTAAATTAATTAAAAGAACGCTAAAGAAAAATAATTACCCAGATCACTTAACCAATAACTTAATTCAACAAAAAATAATAGAAATGCAAAATACAATAAATCCATCACCAACAACAGATATGACAAATGAACCCAAAATATACTTTAGCGTCACATTCGTTCCCAGGCTCCCAGAAAATTTCACAAACATTATACAAAAACCAAACTTATGCTTAGCCCTCAAATCGAATTGCACACTAACGACATGCTTCACAAAAACAAAAATCCCTATAGATCAGCAACAACAAAGTAATGAAGTGTACGAAGTAACTTGCAAAGGCAACAACAACGAGAATTGCAAAAGATTTATATCGGGACTACGAAGCGAAATTTAAGCACCAGACTAGCAGAGCACGAGGCTGATATAAGAAAACAAAAACACAGCACAGCACTATCACAGCATGCAATAACAAACAACCACACAGCTGACTCTGCCAACTCAAGAATACTAGATAAGGAACGAAGAGAAAAGACGAGATATACTTTGGAGAGCCTACGTATAATGCAGAAAAGGGAATATACGATTAACAAAAAGAAGGCACCGATGAAATAGCCGCGACTTATTTGTTATGTTTATAGTTTAGTTTAGTATGACAAGAGTACCACGAATGATGGTATCAACATTGTATGTTTATGTTTTTGTAAAATTTAATGCAACAGTATCATTGTTTAGTGTTTTTTTAACGTAAATATTTAATGTAACAAAAATCTACCATTTTCAGTGTAAGTTAGATATAAAAAATTTTTAATGTGTGTTTTAAACTTTGTGCACCTATATGTAACACCTACTAATGTTGTTTTGGTATTTTTGCTCTTTTTATGGATTTTTAAATAAACTTACAGTTACGCTCCTGAAGATGCTAAGAAAATCTTAGCGAAACGTTGAGCTGTAAGGTGGTGTCTTATTCGCACCCCACATAAATAGATCAGACCAGCTTATTATATCCCCCAGCGGGTTAGGGGATCAGAATATACCTGCGGTAGGTTTGCCTGTCGTAAGAGGCGACTAAAATACCAGATTGAAGGGGCTGTGTAGCGCAACCCTTCAGGTTGCCAGCGCAATATATAGCTTCTCCAAACCCAATTGTCAACCTCACCTATCCGCCGCGAATCCTGTTTCACTAACAGACGAGGCTCTGGCGACCCCAAGCTCCTCATGGAACTTGGGGGTGGGGAGGGAGGGAATGGCATGAAGGTTTAATGTGGCCACATAAATCGTTCCCGAGATGGTCGGGCTAGCACCTTAATGGTGCTATGGTACCGGAGCGTACCGGATCTGTATCCGGAAAAGGACCATCACATCGATAACACTCCCCAAAGCCTTCGGGGAGCAACCTTATCGCTACAACAACAACAACAACAACCGGCTTATTATATATAAAATTAGATAAATTAACTGATCGGATAAATACGAAAATATTTTCGTTGTGCCGATTTCCTGAAATCTAGAAGTTTCTACTTATTGTACAAATATCAACCTTTCTCAATTCAATAACACGAACTAACTGTGCAAATATTTAAACAAATCACATGGAAATTTACTGTTGAAAAAGCCAAATGTTTCAAAATATTTTCTTTGTGCCCATTTCCTGAAAACTAGAAGTTTCTACTTATTGTACAAATATCAACCTTTCTCAATTCAATAACACAAATTAACTGTGCAAATATGTAAGCAAAACACATGGAAATTTACTGTTGAAAAGGCCAAATGTTTCAAAATATTTTCTTTGTGCCCATTTCCTGAAATCTAGAAGTTTCTACATATTGTACAAATATCATCCTTTCTCAATTCAATAGCACGAATTAACTGGGCAAATATTTTAACAAATCACATGGAAATTTACTGTTGAAAAGGCAAAAGTTTCAAAATATTTTCTTTGTGCCCATTTCCTGAAATATAGAAGTTTCTACTTATTCTACAAATATCAACATGGAAATTTACTGTTGAACAGGCCAAATGTTCCAAAATATTTTCTTTGTGCCCATTTCCGGAAATCTAGAAGTTTCTACTTATTGTACAAATATCAACCTTTCTCAATTCAATAGCACGAACTAACTGTGCAAATATGTAAACAAATCAAATGGAAATTTACCTTTGAAAAAGCCAAATGTTTCAAAATATTTTCGTTGTGCCCATTTCCTGAAATCTAGAAGTTTCTACTTATTGTACAAATATCAACCTTTCGCAATTCAAAAGCACGAATTAACTGTGCAAATATGTAAACAAATTAAATGGAAATTTACCTTTGAAAAAGCCAAATGTTTCAAAATATTTTCTTTGTGCCCATTTCCTGAAATCTAGAAGGTTCTACTTATTGTACAAATATCAACCTTTCTCAATTCAATAGCACGAATTAACTGTGCAAATATGTAAACAAATCAAATGGAAATTTACCTTTGAAAAAGCCAAATGTTTCAAAATATTTTCGTTGTGCCCATTTCCTGAAATCTATAAGTTTCTACTTATTGTACAAATATCAACCTTTCTCAATTCAATAGCACACATTAACTGTGCAAATATGTAAGCAAAACACATGGAAATTTACTGTTGAAAAGGCCAAATGTTTCAAAATATTTTCTTTGTGCCCATTTCCTGAAATCTAGAATTTTCTACATATTGTACAAATATCAACCTTTCTCAATTCAATAGCACGAATTAACTGGGCAAATATTTAAACAAATCACATGGAAATTTACTGTTGAAAAGGCAAAAGTTTCAAAATATTTTCTTTGTGCCCATTTCCTGAAATATAGAAGTTTCTACTTATTCTACATATGTCAACCTTTCTCAATTCAATAGCACAAATTAACTGTGCAAATATGTAAAAAAATTACATGGAAATTTACTGTTGAACAGGCCAAATGTTCCAAAATATTTTCTTTGTGCCCATTTCCTGAAATCTAGAAGTTTCTACTTATTGTACAAACACCAACCTTTCTCAATTCAATAGCACGAACTAACTGTGCAAATATGTAAACAAATCAAATGGAAATTTACATTTGAAAAAGCCAAATGTTTCAAAATATTTTCGTTGTGCCCATTTCCTGAAACCTAGAAGTTTCTACTTATTGTACAAATATCAACCTTTCTCAATTCAATAGCACAAATTAACTGTGCAAATATGTAAACAAATCACATGAAAATTTACTGTTGAAAAGGCCAAATGTTTCAAAATATTTTCTTTGTGCCCATTTCCTGAAATCTAGAAGTTTCTACTTATTGTACAAATATCAACCTTTCGCAATTCAAAAGCACGAATTAACTGTGCAAATGTGTAAACAAATTAAATGGAAATTTACCTTTGAAAAAGCCAAATGTGTCAAAATATTTTCGTTGTGCCCATTTCCTGAAATCTAGAAGTTTCTACTTATTGTACAAATATCAACCTTTCGCAATTCAAAAGCACGAATTAACTGTGCAAATATGTAAACAAATGAAATGGAAATTTACCTTTGAAAAAGCCAAATGTTTCAAAATATTTTCTTTGTGCCATTTCCTGAAATCTAGAAGGTTCTACTTATTGTACAAATATCAACCTTTCTCAATTCAATAGCACGAATTAACTGTGCAAATATGTAAACAAATCAAATGGAAATTTACCTTTGAAAAAGCCAAATGTTTCAAAATATTTTCGTTGTGCCCATTTCCTGAAATCTAGAAGTTTCTACATATTGTACAAATATCAACCTTTCTCAATTCAATAGCACACATTAACTGTGCAAATATGTAAACAAATCACATGGAAATTTACTGTTGAAAAGGCGAAATGTTTCAAAATATTTTCTTTGTGCCCATTTCCTGAAATCTAGAAGTTTCTACTTATTGTACAAATATCAACCTTTCTCAATTCAATAGCACGAATTAACTGTGCAAATATTTAAACAAATCACATGGAAATTTACTGTTGAAAAGGCCAAATGTTTCAAAATATTTTCATTGTGCCCATTTCCTGAAATCTAGAAGTTTCTACTTATTGTACAAATATCAACTTTTCTCAGTTCAATAGCACGAATTAACTGTGCAAATATTTAAACAAATCACACGGAAATTTACTGTTGAAAAGGCCTAATGTTTCGAAATATTTTCTTTGTGCCGATTTCCTGAAATCTAGAAGTTTCTACTTATTGTACAAATATCAACCTTTCGCAATTCAAAAGCACGAATAAACTGTGCAAATGTGTAAACAAATTAAATGGAAATTTACCTTTGAAAAAGCCAAATGTGTCAAAATATTTTCGTTGTGCCCATTTCCTGAAATCTAGAAGTTTCTACTTATTGTACAAATATCAACCTTTCTCAATTCAATAGCACGAACTAACTGTGCAAATATGTAAACAAATCAAATGGAAATTTACCTTTGAAAAAGCCAAATGTTTCAAAATATTTTCGTTGTGCCCATTTCCTGAAACCTAGAAGTTTCTACTTATTGTACAAATATCAACCTTTCTCAATTCAATAGCACAAATTAACTGTGAAAATATGTAAACAAATCACATGGAAATTTACTGTTGAAAAGGCCAAATGTTCCAAAATATTTTCTTTGTGCCCATTTCCTGAAATCTAGAAGTTTCTACTTATTGTACAAATATTAACTTTTCTCAGTTCAATAGCACGAATTAACTGTGCAAATATTTAAACAAATCACATGGGAATTTACTGTTGAAAAGGCCAAATGTTTCAAAATATTTTCATTGTGCCCATTTCCTGAAATCTAGAAGTTTCTACTTATTGTACAAATATCAACTTTTCTCAGTTCAATAGCACGAATTAACTGTGCAAATATTTAAACAAATCACATGGAAATTTACTGTTGAAAAGGCCAAATGTTTCAAAATATTTTCATTGTGCCCATTTCCTGAAATCTAGAAGTTTCTATTTATTGTACAAATATCAACTTTTCTCAGTTCAATAGCACGAATTAACTGTGCAAATATTTAAACAAATCACATGGAAATTTACTGTTGAAAAGGCCAAATGTTTCAAAATATTTTCATTGTGCCCATTTCCTGAAATCTAGAAGCTTCTACTTATTGTACAAATATCAACTTTTCTCAGTTCAATAGCACGAATTAACTGTGCAAATATTTAAACAAATCACATGGAAATTTACTGTTGAAAAGGCCAAATGTTTCAAAATATTTTCATTGTGCCCATTTCCTGAAATCTAGAAGTTTCTACTTATTGTACAAATATCAACTTTTCTCAGTTCAATAGCACGAATTAACTGTGCAAATATTTAAACAAATCACACGGAAATTTACTGTTGAACAGGCCAAATGTTCCAAAATATTTTCTTTGTGCCTATTTCCTGAAATCTAGAAGTTTCTACTTATTGTACAAACACCAACCTTTCTCAATTCAATAGCACGAACTAACTGTGCAAATATGTAAACAAATCAAATGGAAATTTACCTTTGAAAAAGCCAAATGTTTCAAAATATTTTCGTTGTGCCCATTTCCTGAAACCTAGAAGTTTCTACTTATTGTACAAATATCAACCTTTCTCAATTCAATAGCACAAATTAACTGTGCAAATATGTAAACAAATCACATGAAAATTTACTGTTGAAAAGGCCAAATGTTTCAAAATATTTTCATTGTGCCCATTTCCTGAAATCTAGAAGTTTCTACTTATTGTACAAATATCTACCTTTCGCAATTCAAAAGCACGAATTAACTGTGCAAATGTGTAAACAAATTAAATGGAAATTTACCTTTGAAAAAGCCAAATGTGTCACAATATTTTCGTTGTGCCCATTTCCTGAAATCTAGAAGTTTCTACTTATTGTACAAATATCAACCTTTCGCAATTCAAAAGCACGAATTAACTGTGAAAATATGTAAACAAATTAAATGGAAATTTACCTTTGAAATAGCCAAATTTTTCAAAATATTTTCGTTGTGCCCATTTCCTGAAATCTAGAAGTTTCTACTTATTGTACAAATATCAACTTTTCTCAGTTCAATAGCACGAATTAACTGTGCAAATATTTAAACAAATCACACGGAAATTTACTGTTGAAAAGGCCAAATGTTTCAAAATATTTTCTTTGTGCCGATTTCCTGAAATCTAGAAGTTTCTACTTATTGTAAAAATATCAACCTTTCTCAATTCAATAGCACGAATTAACTGTGCAAATATTTAAACAAATCACATGGACATTTACTGTTGAAAAGTCCAAATGTTTCAAAATATTTTCTTTGTGCCGATTTCCTGAAAATATCAACCTTTCTCAATTCAATAACACGAATTAACTGTGCAAATATTTAAACAAATCACATGGAAATTTACTGTTGAAAAGGCCAAATGTTTCAAAATATTTTCTTTGTGCCCATTTCCTGAAATCTAGAAGTTTCTACTTATTGTACAAACATCAACTTTTCTCAATTCAATAGCACGAATTAACTGTGCAAATATTTAAACAAATCACATTGAAATTTATTGTTGAAAAGGCCAAATGTTTCAAAATATTTTCTTTGTGCCCATTTCCTGAAATCTAGAAGTTTCTACTTATTGTACAAATATAAACCTTTCTCAATTCAATAGCACGAATTAACTGTGCAAATATTTAAACAAATCACATGGAAATTTACTGTTGAAAAGTCAAATGTTTCAAAATATTTTCTTTGTGCCCATTTCCTGAAATCTAGAAGTTTCTACTTATTGTACAAATATCAACCTTTCTCAATTCAATAGCACGAATTAACTGTGCAAATATTTAAACAAAGCACATTGAAATTTACTGTTGAAAAGGCCAAATGTTTCAAAATATTTTCTTTGTGCCCATTTCCTGAAATCTAGAAGTTTCTACTTAT